>NC_089595.1:54123001-54864679 GCF_019320115.1 Miscanthus floridulus | reverse complement strand
CAATTGCTCCTGTCTGCCTGTACATCTAGCGGCAGCTCCTTCACCAGCCCGTACAGGAAAGCAGCAGCCATGGCCCCGATGGCGCGCCTCCTGGACACGGCCTCCTGGCCACGACCCCTGATGGCATGCCTCCTGGACGCGGACCCGACGACGCACCTCCTGGACGCGCCTGAGCCATGGCGACAGCGATGGCCTGAGCCACGGCGATGGCAACGGCTACAAGCCACGGCTGCCTCAGCCTCGTGCTCGCCACGGCAGCCTCATCCTCGGGCTCGTCGCGGAGGCCTCATCCTCGCGATTGGCAGCAGCAGCGACCCGACGGAGATACGGCGGCGGCGACCAGGATGCGGCGATGGGCAGGAGCGAAAGCGAATGGGTATATTTTACTCTGTATCAATCTCAAGGGGTCATATGTAAATATAACAACGAGAACACTTAGTTAGTACCATTTACGGACTTAAACAAAATCAAAACAAAAATTAGGAACTTAAGTAGTTGTTTTGAGAGTTTATGGACCGGCTTGACACAGTCCAAGGCCGGCCATGCACTCTACTCTTTTGTAAGATTACAACAACACACAAGTGGTTCCTCACACCGAATCAGAATCCAGCCCGGTACTGTACTAGGCCCGAGAGTCTGCCATTGAGCGAGCGCCCCCAGTGGCTTTCCTCTGGCCCCCTGCCCTTCTTCTCCGGCGAGCTCGCCGGCGACGAGGGTAGGAGGGCCGGCCCCTCTCTACTCCAGTAGTTTCCTTAGTGGAATAAGGTGCGCGGATGGGTGTACTGAGGACTACTGTCCTCCTCACCTTCGTGTTCTTGGAGGTGGGCAGGCTCCTCGCGGCCATGGTGGCCGGATTGGGCCTCCTCCATTACGACAGGGTGAGTACTACAATAAAGCCTTCCTATCCTTCCATGTTTCTTCCTTGCTTGCTCCCTGGTCGTGTGGGCGGCATGGTGCCGCTTCCATCCAGTTCGATCCAAGGCAGAGGTGTGGTCAGCTACAACTTCCACAGCAGTGCCGTCAAGGTCACCTACATCCAAGACAAGGAAGCGGCAGGTCGGGAGTGGTGGAGCTCGTGCCTGAGCATTGAAGTGCCGGCGGCGGCTGGCTGCTCTGCGGTCTGCGCCTGCTCCTGCAACAGGCCTGCAGCGGTTCGCGCAGCTGCGCCCCCTCGCCCTCGCACGCGCGAGGCCGGAGTCAGCTGCTTCGGCGCCAGGGCCGGGTCCGCGTCCTCTCGTGCTTCCTCGCGAGACGCCGGGGAAGGAAGCAACGACGCCATGGCCGAGTTCGTCAGCACGCGCGCTTGCGCAACCCTCATCCCGAGCGGTGGAGGACGACAGCGGCGGCGCCCGCAGCCGCCGCGGGACTCTGGACGAAACGCGACATCTTCGACGCATCCGATCCCGTCGGTGCTGGTGGGCCCCTCCTGCTGAGCTATGGGCCGCAACGACGCAACGTGGATCCCATGCAGGAGGGCTCGCTGTCCCTGGCTGCTCCAAATTGGTGACACATGCCTGCCACGCCTTCAGTTCTCTGAATCTCAATTTAATTCTCGGTGGCTGGCGGGTGACGGATTCAAAGCAAGGCCATGTTATTGCAAAAAATTTCAAACTGATGAATAGTAGCATTTTCATCTTATTTGGTAAATATTATTTAATCGTGGATCAACTAAGCTCAAAAGATTCATCTCATGATTTTTAAATAAACTGTGCAATTAGTTATTTTTTTTTATCTATATTTAATGCTTTATGTAAACGGCTAAAAATTGATGTGATGGAGAGAGTGAAAAAACTTGGAATTTGGAGGTGATCTAAACAAGGCCCAAGTTCATGTTTTGCAGTGCCCTGCGTTTCTTCCTCTGCAGACATGGAAGTGGGAAAGTAGGGTACCGTTTAGATGGCAAATTTTTTGGTGAAATGGCACTGTAGCACTTTCGTTGTTATTTGGTAATTAGTATTCAATCATAGTCTAATTAAACTTAAAAGATTTGTCTCGTGAATTTCGTCTAAACTGTGTAATTAGTTTTATTTTTTATTTATATTTAATGCTTCATGTATGTGTCCAAAGATTTAATGTGACGAGGAATCTTGAAAAATTTGACATTTTGGAGTGAAACTAAACATGTCCCAGCTATTGGTGTTCGATTGATCGCCAACGATCGTCGTGTCAGATCCTCAAACTTGACACCGGTGGCTGCAGGGGCGAAACCAGGATAAATGGCGGCTGGGTCGGTACTCCAAGTATCAAGTGCTAATTTATAGGGTCCGATAATACAATATGATGCATAACATCAAATTATTAAAATAACAATGCATACTGTGACAAAATAAGGTTTTACAAGAGTAGTTACCTCTTATAGTTTCCCTCTACGACTACATCCTCCATCTTATGAAAATGAACTGTCACATCTTCGATTGGAATTGTAGATAAAAATTTCGGTTCCACGAAGCATATGATACAATCATTCATAAATCCATCTCTAATACGATTTCTCAGTATTGTCTTTACAATTTCATTGCTGAAAAGCATCTCTCCACTGATGCAGTGGTGATAGGAAGAACTAGTATTAGCTTGAGAAGCCGATAAACCAAATGAAAAGCCAAATGTTTTTTTGTACCCACCATCAACCTAGCAAGCTTAGAAATAGTGTTCAAGTTGGCAAATCTTTCATCAGCTCACATATTGTCAATGTAAATATTAAGCTCTCGATCAAGATCCTTAAGTTGTGTTGAGTTGAAATCATCAGGATATGACTTAGCCAACTCTATTAGACTCTCATATTTGAATGTCTCAAAAGAATTCTTGGGATTGAAAGCAGCGATATGAGTAATTAACTGAGAGTTTACCTCATTGAAACGGTCACTAAACTCTGTAAGCTGCAAGTCAATAATTGGGTTCAAGCAATCATATCTATAATGTTGACAGTTAGTGCAATTGGTCTTTTTTCTTGGCCTATGGCGATCAATATATTCCTCATCAATATCCAACTTAGAAATGCCATACTCTTCACAAAAGGAGTATACAATCTACAGCAAACAATCCTAACCATCATCTCTAATTTGCTGAAATTTCTGCTTGTTAACTTCACCTCTAAGATGGCCTCTAGGAAGTCTTTATCTTTCCTCTGCAAGGACAGTGACAAAGAATTTGCATGGCCTAAAATAAGCAACATTAAGTGCAAGTGAAACACAAAGTCAAAATCCTTGAGATAGTCTAGAAGACCACGGGCTTGGCGTCTCTTTGCATCATTTGGACCTTCTTTTTCCACATATTAGAGAACTTCAATAACTTCAGAGAATAGATTGCTTAGGCTCTTAAGGGTTCTATAATGAGAACCCCAACGTGTGTCTCCAGCTTTTTGAAGGGATTGTTTTTTATTTAATGCAGTTTCACTAGTTAGTTGTCCAGTGCCTATGGCTTTTCTAACTCTCTCCTGTTGACTTTCTTGAATCATATCTTTATGTTTACAAGAAGCTCCTGCCACACTAAGCAATAGAGATATCATGTCAAAAAAGTCACTAGCATCATCATTCTTTTTAGCCACTGCGACAATGACTAATTGTAGCTGATGAGCAAAGTAGTGGATATAATATGCTGAGCTATTCTCTCTCTCGATTAAAGCCCGTAGTTCATTTAATTCACCTCTCATGTTGCTTGCTCCATCGTAACCTTGTCCTCTGATTTGCTTTATGCTCAAGCCATACTTAGCAAATAAATTGTCAATGTTAGATTTCAGACATGAAGTCGACGTTTCTTGCACATGAACAACAACAATAAGTCTCTCCTTTATTATCCCAAGCTTATCAACGTACCGTAAGACAACTGCCATATGTTCCTTCCCAGACACATTAGCTGACTCATCCACTAAAAGGCCAAACACATCACCATCAATTTCTTCAATAATAGATTTCACGGTGATCTGCAAAAAACAAGTAAAAATCATTATATACGCCAGAGACTCCTCGGTGCTCGGACATCGCCGCCTACGCCGGGGACTCCTCGGTGCTCAGATCTCGCCGCCTACGCCAGGGACTCCTCGCTCCTTGGTGCTCGGTCATCGCCAGCGACGCCGGGGACTACTCGCTCCTCGGTGCTCGGAATCGCCAGCGACGCCAAGGACTACTCGCTCCTCAGTGCTCAGACATCGCCAGCGATGCCGGTGACTCCTCGCTCCTCGGTGCTCGGTCATCGCCAGCGATGCCGGGGACTCCTCGCTCCTCGGTGCTCGCACCTCGCCAGCTTTGTCGGAGATTCCTCGGTGCTCGGTCATCGCCAGCGACGCCGGGGACTCCTCGCTCCTCAGTGCTCGGTCATCGCCAGCGACGCCAGGGACTCCTCGGTGCTCGGACGTCACCACATGGACGTCGTCAGCTACGTCGGTGCTCGGACCTCGCCGCCTACGTTGAGGACTCCTCGGTGTTTGGACATCACCGCCTACGTCGGGGATTCCTCGGTGCTCAGACATCGCCGCCTACGCCGGGGACTCCTCGGTGCTCGGATGTCGCCGCCTACGCCGGAGACTCCTCGGTGCTCTGTCATCGCCAGCAACGTCGGGGACTCCTCGCTCCTCGGTGCTCTATCATCGCCAGCGACACTGGGGACTCCTCGGTGCTCGAACATCGCCACATGGATGTCGTCAGCTACGTCGGTGCTCGGATCTCGCCGCCTACGCCAAGGACTCCTGAGTGCTCGGACGTCACCACCTATGCTGGGGACTCCTCGGTGCTCGGTCATCGTCAGCAACGCTGGGGACTCCTCGCTTCTCGGTGCTCTATCATCGCCAGCAACGCCGGGGACTCCTCGGTGCTCGAACATCGCCACATGGATGTCGTCAGCTACGTCGGTGCTCGAACCTTGCCGCCTACACCGAGGACTCCTCGATGTTCAGACATTGCCGCCTACGTTAGGGATTCCTCAGTGCTCGGACATCGCCGGCTACGCCGAGGACTCCTCGGTGCTCGATCATCGCCAACAACGTCGGGGACTCCTCGCTCCTCGGTGCTCTGTCATCGCCGTCGACGTTGGGGACTCCTCGCTCCTCGGTGCTTGGATCTTGTTACGTCTCGTCGGTGTGCTATCAAGCTGCTCCATGCTGTTTGGATCATGGTGCTGATCTTGGGCAGCACGTCTGGGGTCTTGATACGCACATGTCGGACGACGTCGATAAGCTTTTAGACTTCTTTTTCTTTGACCCTGCTACAAGATTCATTTTTCATCTTCCAGCAGGCTCGAGGACTAAGTGGGCACACTTCACCTTGCGGTGAATGTTCTTGTTCTCATCTCGAGGCTATGCTCGGGGACTGGCTGCCGGCTTTGCTGGACTTCTACTTTCTGACCCTGGCACCACGTGACTACGTCACCTACTGTCAGGCTCGGGGACTAGCTGTGGGGGTACATGATGAGGACATCACCACGCTGGACACACCGACGCCATGGTCTTCCCCAAGTTGCAATTCATTCCCAACTCAGCTGCCACGTCACCCTCGGATTCAGCAGACACATCGTTACTATTTTGATCATAACTTTCTCATACGACATCGAAACGGGCCGTTCTTGGATGCGTTGGAAAGGGGACGATGACGCCGTCGTTTTGGATCTAGTCCCAGCTCCAGAAGGTCCATGGATCATTCTGTGTGACCATGGCAAGGTGCTACGTCACCTATTTGGGCCAACTTGGCCATGTATCGTGTCGGGCCTTAAGCCCAAGTTGTGGGCGCCCAACCCCTGGCCGTCCCCAACCCTAGGTCGAGTCTTAGACTATAAACATAGCCGCCACCGCTGCTACACAATTGGGTTTTGTTTAGAGTTTAGTTTTCCATCAAGAAACTGAATCATTCATTGTAACTGTGGTGACAAATCCTTTTACAGTGATCCAGGACCCCCATTCTTGATCTCCTCCACTGTGTCGATTAGTCCTTTGGAACCGAGTTCTTGAATCCTCTATTGATATTCACGTCATTCATATTTGCAATTTCAGATTGCGTGTTTTACCTTCTTGCTTGTGCTCTTCGATTCGCTTGTAGGAAAAGCCTTCTTGGCAAGGTCAATCAAGTTGTGCTTGGTTGATAACCAACGGAGCAGTGGTGTAACGGTTGCAGGGTTCGAATCGCGTCTGATTTAAAGCCGGATCGCCAACGTCGAGATCTCCACAAAATCGAACTTACCGGCTACCTCTCGGAAGATCGGGCCTGTACTCATCAATTGGTATCAGATATTTTAGGTTTACCGCGAGGTATAATCTCGTTTGCCTTAGATTCATATTTGTTTATTACCTAGAGTCCACCAAAAGCCCAAAAATATTTCAATTTCTGATGTCCTATCGCCCTTTGTGCCTTTGCAATTTTGTTTCAGATTCGTGTTGTTGAGTTTGTGTCCGTGGTCGAGTCTTGTTGTTGGTTTAGGATTGTGTTCGTGGTCGTAGTTCAATCACCCGTTGCTGTGATTTTTGTTTTCCGCCGCTATCTCATCCACCGTTTCCAAACAACAAGTCAAAGCCACCACATTACTCGACTTGCCCCGCTAGCCGCCTTGTGTAACTTCTCGCCGCCGCGCAAACCCTAGATAGGTTGCCAGCCGCTCTTATTTTGCCTGCATCGCAGCCCTCCTTACATCATCAGGCGAATACCTACTGCTGTTAGTCACAGTGATGATCCTGTGATCGGTGTTAGAGTTTAGGGACGCTTTGCCCTAACTGCCGCCACCGTGTTGTGCCTTCCGGAAAACATACCTTGAGATACCTTCGGTAAAACAGGCATAACTTTTCGCTCGTTTATCAAAAAAATCTGAAATTTTTTTAGCAGCTTCTTGACACCATTTGGATCCGACCCAAACTAGCTATGTCCTGTTTGGTTTCCTCAGAGTTGCCAAAAAAAATTGGGAAAATATAGAAAAAAAATTGTCAAAGTTTTTGCACGCTTTTTAGAGAACGTGCTGAATTTCTGTAGACCACATCCCACCTCAGTTGTAGGTGCCAATTTTTATGGTTGCATCTTTTGTGATCCTTGTTCAGAGAAAAGTATAAAAAAAATAGTAAGAAAAAAAATTGTTTCCTACTAGTGCCTTTTGGAAAAATCCGGGAAAAAATTCAGGAAAAAGGAGAAATCCGGGCTATTTGGTTGTTCTGTGAGTTCTTTCGATCGTCCTTTGTTTTCACCTTGTTGCGCTACGTCTCGACACGTCTTAGCCAGCACCTGTGATTTGTACTTTGGATCCGGATTGAACAATCGTTACTCTGCACTCGTTAATTGCTAATCCTTGCTGTCATATTGTGTGCCTACCCATAGCTCTACATATTCTTCTGTCAGCACAGGTTCATCTTGCAACTGTTACCCACGCTTAACAATAGATTGCTTCGCCACTTTGGTTTTGCTCCTGTTTGGCGTTGGTAAGAATACAGGCAAGACGGTGGTAAGCCGCTTGTGATTTTGCATTCCACTTTCACCACCATCACCACCACTTGTTTCCTTTTAGTTGATAGGGATAATACTTTGGTGTTGTCTTTTTCTATCTTTTAACCATGGCAGGAACTCCGACATACTTCAATGAGTGCGTGTCTAAGGGCGAGCTTGCAACGTTCATGACTGAACAACGCAATCTTATGACCGAGCTGACGCGCAACGTGAACAATCTGGTCACCCGCATTGAACAGCTTGAGCAACGCCCTCCGCCTTATCGTGCTGATGATGAAGATGCGGATGCTTTTGGTGATGAAGATGCGTATACTGACGGTGGTGCCCGTCGCCGCCTCAACTTCAATCGTCGCGGTATGGCAGGTAATAATCATGGTAATAATAATCCTTTTGCTAAAATTAAATTTAGTCTACCTCCTTTTGCTAGTAATGTTTATCCAGAGGCATATTAGATTAGGAGCTTGCTGTTCAACAAAAATTTGATTCTCATAATGTTCCTGCTGAGCATAGAGTTAGACTTGCTACTAGTGAGTTTACTAATTTTGCTTTGTTCTGGTGGAGTGATCTTTGCAATGCCAATAATGCTGCTGCTGTGCCACAAACTTGGAATGTTTTAAAGCAATATATGACATCTCGTTTTGTTCCTCCTTATTACCAACGTGATTTATGTTTGAAACTACAAACTTTAAAACAAGGTGATAAAGGAGTGGAAGCATACTATCAAGAATTGTTTATTGGTTTAGCACGTTGTGGTATAAATGAAGATGATCATGATGCTAGTGCTAGATTTTTTGGTGGTTTAAACCATGATATACAGAACATACTTGATTACAAAGAATGGCGCAATTTTTCCCAATTGTATCATCTTGCTATTAAGGCAGAACGAGAAGTACAGGGACGCAAACAACACCAGCCTTTCAGGTCTAACAATGGGAGGAATTTTCAGCAGCGTTCCAAGCCGGAGACACCCAAGATTCCTGTTGCACCACAGCCATCTACACCTCCATTTTCTTCCGGGGTAAGTAAATTGTCTAATGTGCAGTTTCCACAGCTAAAGAAAGGTGGCACTCCGGGTGCTTCTACTAGCTCCTCCTCGTCTAGCTCTAAAATCATTTGCCACCGATGCAAAGGCATGGGACATGTCATGAAGGAATGCCCCAGTCGTCGCGCTTTCATTGCTACCGAGGATGGATATGTAAGTGCTAGTGATGTTGAAGATGATTTAGCCCTTGCTGCTAACATTGATGCAGATCCCACCGAGGGCGATCAAGACAAGGAGGCCATCACCATTGACTCTGTGGCTGCTGCCGCGGACTATCCTAGCCTTCTTGTGCAGCATGTGTTGAGTACACATGTGGGACATGAAGAAGAGATGAAGATCCAACGCCACAATTTGTTCCACATGTATCTCATTGTGCAGGGTTGTCGTGTTCTCACTATCATTGATAGCGGGAGTTGCAACAACTTGGTGAGTTCAGATTTGGTTGACAAGCTTGGCTTGACCACACGACAACATTCGTATCCATATAAACTTCAATGGTTCAATAATAGTGGTAAGACTAAGGGAACTAAATCAGCATGCATTAGCTTTTTCACAGGCTCTTATCATGATACTGCTGATTTTGATGTTGTCCCTATGCAAGCTTGCTCCATTTTGTTAGGTCGCCCATGGGAATTTGATAATGATGCTTTACACCATGGTAGAACTAATACATACACTATCATACATAAGGACAAGAAAATTACATTGCTGCCTTTGTCTCCTACGGATATTATTAAACATGCTAATGAGATCAAAAATAAACCTCCAACAGACATTGCTAAACATAATGGGATTAAGTTAAAAGGAGTTGCTTTTCTTGCTACAACTTCTGCTAACACTGAGTTATGTGATAATCCTGATGCACCATGTTATACTATGTTTTGTCAACCTTTTATGTCTGGTGCATTGCCTGCTGTCACTAACCTTTTGCAGGAGTTCATTGATGATGGGATGGAGTCGAGGACGACTCCAATTCTAGAAGGAGGGGATGATGAGGACATCGCCAAGATGGAGTCGAGGATGACTCCAATTCGAGAAGGGGAGGATGATGAGGACATCGCCACGCTGGACACACCGACGCCATGGTCTTCCCCAAGTTGCAATTCATTCCCAACTCAGCTGCCACGTCACCCTCGGATTTAGCAGACACGTCGTCACTATTTTGGTCATAACTTTCTCATACGACATCGAAACGGGCCGTTCTTGGATGCGTTGGAAAGGGGACGATGACGCCGTTGTTTTGGATCTGGTCCCAGCTCCAGAAGGTCCATGGATCATTCTGTGTGACCATGGCAAGGTGCTGCATCACCTATTTGGGCCAACTTGGCCATGTATCGTGTCGGGCCTTAAGCCCAAGTTGTGGGCGCCCAACCCCTGGCCGTCCCCAACCCTAGGTCGAGTCTTAGACTATAAACACAGCCACCGCTGCTGCTACACAATTGGGTTTTGTTTAGAGTTTTGTTTTCCATCGAGAAACTGAATCGTTCATTGTAACTGTGGTGACAAATCCTTTTACAGTGATCCAGGGCCCCCATTCTTGATCTCCTCCACTGTGTTGATTAGTCCTTTGGAACCAAGTTCTTGAATCCTCTATTGATATTCGCATCATTCATATTTGCAATTTCAGATTGCGTGTTTTACCTTCTTGCTTGTGCTCTTCGATTCGCTTGCAGGAAAAGCCTTCTTGGCGAGGTCAATCAAGTTGTGCTTGGTTGATAACCAACGGAGCAGTGGTGTAACAGTTGTAGGGTTCGAATCGCGTTTGATTTGAAGCCGGATCGCCAACGTCGAGATCTCCACAAAATCGAACTTACCGGCTACCTCTCGGAAGATCGGGCCTGTACTCATCAGTACAACCCCCGGTATCCTCAAGACAAGACATGGGCCGCACCATCAGAGGTGGCCCAGCCTAGAAGATCAAAGCGTGCATGGCGCTGCTCGATGTGCACCCAAGATATTGTATAGCAACAAATAGGCTACTTTTCTTGTAATCCTGCCCCTCTAGAGTATATAAGGAGAGGCAAGGGTCCCCTAGCAGACAAGATACATCAGGATCGATTAGATCTCATTTACACACAGCAATACAATCAGACACAGGACATAGGTATTACGCCTTCACGACGTCCAAACCTGGATAAAATCTCATTTCTGTCTTGTGTCACCATCTCGTTCGTAGCTTGCGCACCTGTCTGCCGATAATCTACTACCTTGAGCATACCCCTAGGTAGACCGCTGACCATATTTCGTCGACAATAATATGACAACCTTTTCTTACCTAAGCAAAACAATTCACAATATCCCTTTGAATTTCTAGAGCAATCTTCTTATTATTTTTAGGAGCATTACTTCCAACAGCTTTCTTTACTTTGTCATTTTCATCTACCAAAAGTTGTACTAACTCTAAAAAATTCCCCTTATTGGTGGAATCCACTGATTCATTGTGGCCACGAAAAGCTAAACCCTGATGCAATAAATATCGGACAACTTTAATAGATGTCTTGAATTCAAAGTAGATGCTGGTCTTTAGTGATATCACTCTGCTTGTTTAAAGCATCACCAATCGATTGTCCGGGCTTCAACAAATTGTTGCATCTCTTCACAGCCGTGTTATGAAAACTATTACATTTGCTACCTACATGATCTCGAAGCCTATTAGATTTGTTCCAGCCATCCCAACCATCTATTACAAATGCATCATTCCCACCTTGGCCCTTGTTGCAATCTCTAAACAAGTAACAATATAAACAAAACACCTATCCATCTTTTCACTGTACTCTAGTCAACCATATTTAGTGAACCATTCATGTTGACACCATCATGGAAAACCCACTATCATTGTCATTGGAAACATAAAACCAAGTGGTGGCTTACAAGGACCTCTAGTCAAATATTTTCGCCTTATGTCATTTTGCAATTTGTCGCCTATGTAATATGATATTCTCCTTCTATCTATGGGATCATATGGAAGCTCATCAAAATTTACCTCCTCTCGTGAGATCCGTGAAGTGCACTGAATAGTACAATTCATGTTTGATGCAGTGCCATCTCCATCTCTGTTAATACGGGACCCACATGATACCTCACAAGGAAGGGAGAAGACCTAGTCTAACTAGGATTCTTCCCATGTAATCTTAATAGTAGTAGTATTATTATGTAATCCTACTAGGAACTCTCATTGTAAATCGACTAGGACTCTAGCCTTCTGACTATATAAAGGAGGGCGGAGTTCCTAGAGGAAAAAACAACACACAACGCAACACAACACTTTACAATTAATCCAACGCAAAGGCTAACACCGACTGGACGTAGGGCTATTACTCGATCACGGTCGAGGGTCCGAACCAGGATAAATTGACTGTCTCTTGCGTTTACCGTCGAGTTCTGCATATGCTGAAGCCCAAACAAACTGCCCTGGGTACCCCCGTGGCAGGCTATCGGTGGTGAAACATCGATAGCTAGCACGCCAGGTAGGGGCTTTCGATGAATTTGCATCCGAGAGCTCAATGGACCTCGACAACATGATCTTCTCGACAGGATCGACCTTCATCTTCGGTTCATAGATCTACGAGGTAGGCGACGATGGCAAGCTCCAAAGCTATCTCCTCGAAGATTCGGATCGCCATGAAGACCTTTTTATTTCGGCGACTACGATAGATCAACTCACCAGAAGATTCACGTAGCTTGTGATGTCCGATCCAACTCAGATTTCGTGGCTTTGCACATCCGACTCAAACTCAGGCTCCGCATCCAAGATGGAGTCTTACCCGAGTTCTTTTGGGAAATCGAGTTCTTTTCTAGTGGGGCTCTAGAACATGACCTCGGCCTATCAAGGATACAACTCAAAGTATACTCAGAGTTCTTTCAAGAAGTCAGAACACTTTTCGTTCGGACTCCACAACATTGCAAAATCTTATCAGGCATGGCTCGAAGGATCCCTCGATCCAATGCTGAGAATGCCACTAAAAGGAGCTCAGGAAGGCCTCATACTAACTATAACATCTCAAGACTGCATCGTCCACTGGCCAGGTTCTGTTCCTGAAGACAGCGGTACCCAACTAATCGGCACGATGGCTATAGCAATTCTACCCTACCAAGAAGGAGACTTGATCTACGACCTTGAAGCCTCTACTAAAATCATCAACAAATCCGATAGTGTGGAAACCAACACCAATAATAGAACAATTCACACACAAGAAGTATTCATGGTTCGCCATCCTCAATCACCTCTAGTCCCCCCAGAAGCACCCGACATCATATCATCGGACAAATCTGAGTCCAACATATCACCCTTTATCTAGGGGCACGATGGTGAGACTGAGAGTCAGAGGCAAGCCAAAGAAAGAAGAAACAAATTGAAACAAGGATGCCAACGCCGTGCTAGGCAGCGCAAGGAAGCTTGGATTAAATATGAGTCAGACTTGGCTGAGTATGACAGAAGAAAATCAGAACAAGAAGTCAAAGAAAGACGCACAATGAATACACCCTACAGTAGAATCCGAGAAGCACTAGAAGAACTCGGAGTGACATCACTTCCCAGTGAAAAACAGGAACAACTCTGAGACCTCCTCCAGTCAGCAGCCCTAAGGATGCATGATGGAAGAGCCCGCTCAAGACTACCTACCAGGTCAACATCTCATAGGAAGGAAGATCAAAACCAAAAGAAGTCCGCTTTCGAGAGACTTGGGCCAGGCGAAAGCCACAACAAAGAAAGTAGAAGGGACCATAGTCAAAATTACCAAATCGAACAACCAAGCAAGATCAGAAGCAAAGCACCTATTCAGACATCCCCGTAGGACTACTCTTGCCAAGACGATAGTTGGCAGGAAGGAGGTGCCGAATCAGAATACAAAGAAGGCGGAACGCATGATAGATTCCCCTGTTTTGCAAACAGACTTGCTTCAATACGACTGCCTCACAAGTTCAAGCCGTCCAACCACTCTAAATATGATGGCAAGACCAAACCAAAGCAGTGGCTTAGAATTTACTCATAGTCGATTGAACTAGTCAGAGGAGACGACGATATCAAGACCTTATTTTTTCCCATGGCATTGGAAACCATGCCCCTCCAATGGTTCGACGAATTAAATCTAGGGTCAATCAGAAATTGGGAAGACTTGCAAAGAGTTTTCTGTGGAAATTTCATGGGTATCATTACGCACCCCATCACCCACGTAGAATTAAAAGGACTCAAGCAGAAAGGAGGCGAAACTCTCAGAAATTACTATCGATGATTTGACGAACTACGTGCCCAAGTACATGACATCACCGAACGAGAAGTAATAGAAGCCTTCTCTCACGGAATTATGGCTAGATGGCAATTTCAAGACTTCTGCAAAGAAAACCTGAGAAGCAATGAAGAATTTAGATGCACAGTAGAAAAGATGATTACTGCAGAGGAGAAGACACGAGAAAGGTTCCCGGATAAAAACAATCAAGACAACTTGGATAAGCAAAATCATCGAAACATAAGACATCAGGAAAGAAAACATGGACCAGACAACACCGTGGCAATGGCTGATAAATCAAGAAAGTTTTCCAAACCCAGAGGGTATGATGACATTGAAAATATGCATTGCATTTTGCATCCTAAAGGAAATCACACCACTTGAAACTGCTACACATTCAATGAGCGATACACGAGAAAGGATAATAAGGTAAACACTAAGGAAGATAATCAGAAAAAAGATGAAGACAACCACGAAGGAAAGGGATTCCAAAAATCTAGGGGGACAGTAGCAGTAATCTTTGCTGGAGCTCCAGATTCTAGAAGTAAGCATCAAGAAAAGCTAGCTCTTCGAACTATCATGGCAGCAGAACCGGCTACTCCAAGATATCTCAATTGGTCACAATATCTAATCCAATTTTTAAGAGAAGACCAATGGACTAGCGTAGGGAATATGGGCCATTACCCACTAGTTCTAGATCCAACTATCACTGGCATGACTGTCACTAAAGTACTAATTGATGGGGGAGCCGGACTCAACATTATCTTTTCAGAGACGCTAAGGAACATGGGACTACAACTCGATGGGTTGATTACACCAACAAGCACCCCTTTTTATGGAATAGTACCCGACAAGGCAGCTATGCCACTTGGACAAATCACTCTACCGATTACTTTTGGCACTCCCTCAAACTACCGAACAGAGTTCATCAAGTTTGAAGTTGCAGACTTCGGTTCATCATATCATGCAATCCTCGGGAGCCCAGCACTAGCAAAATTCATGGCAATACCGCATTACCCATACCTATTGCTTAAGATGCTAGGGCCTAACGGTGTCCTTTCCCTTCGAAGTGATTTGAAGTGCGCTTTTGACTGCGACATTCAGGCAATTCAAATTGCAGCCAAGGCATAAGCCACCAATGGTAGAAAAGAAATAGCCACTATTGCCGTAGAAATGAGCCTAGAAGAACTAGAGATACCGGCTAAAAAGCCCAGCATCCTCGCACCACCAAAAGAAGCCGACGTCAAGCAAATCGACCTAGGCACCAGTGATCCCTCCAAAACGACAACCATCAGCGTCCGCCTCTTGGCAAAACAGGAACTCGCGCTCACCAACTTTCTTTGGGACAACAAAGATATCTTCGCTTGGAAGCCGGCCGACATGCCAGGTGTTCTAAGAGAGTTAGCTGAACACAGAATCGATGTCAATGAAGGATCAAAGCCTATGAAGCAACGACTATGATGATTCTCACCCGACAAGATGGCAGCAATCAAAAAGGAAATCACAAAGCTAATGGTAGCCGGATTCATCAGAGAAATCCTTTATCCAGATTGGCTGGCAAACCCAATTCTAGTACAAAAAAAGAACATGGAAGAGTGGCGCATGTGTGTAGACTACACAGATCTCAACAAACACTTCCTGAAAGATCCATTTGGGCTACCATGCATTGACCAGATAGTTGATTCGACAGTAGGATTTGTCCTATTATCATTTCTTGATTGCTATTCAGGATATCACTAGATTGCATTAAAAGAACAAGACCAGAGCAAGACATCTTTCATCACTCTGTTCGGTGCCTACTGCTACAAGACCATGTCGTTTGGACTCAAGAATGCTGGTGCCACATACCAAAGAGCTATCCAAATGTGCCTTGGTGATTAGATTGGCGAAAATATAGAAGCATATGTGGATGACATAGTAGTAAAAACAAAGAACCCAGACACACTAATTGAAGACTTAAGGCAAACCTTTGAAACCTGAAGAGGTGGAGGTAGAAATTGAACCCAAGCAAGTGTGTATTTGGAGTTCCTTCAGGGCAACTACTAGGTTTCTTGGTCAGTCATTGTGGAATCAAAGCCAGCGCCAAGCAAATTCGAGCCATAACAGAGATGGACCCTCCTCAAAGTGTCAAGGATGTGTAGAAACTAACAGCCTACATGGCGGCCCTCAATCGCTTCATATCAAGACTCGGTGAAAAAGGGTTACCTTTCTTTAAACTATTAAAGAAGACAGACAAGTTCGAATAGACAGAAGAAGCCAACGAAGCTTTCAAAACACTCAAGACATACCTCACAACCTCACCCGTTCTCACACCTCCAAAGAAATACGAAGACGTGATGTTGTACATTGCGGCAACTTCTACTGTGATCAGCACAGCGATAGCCGTAGAAAGAGAAGAAGAAGGGCGCGTATATAAAGTACAATGACCCATATACTACATCAGCGAGGTACTATTTGAATAAAAAATCTGGTACCCGCATGTGCAAAAACTACTCTACGCCCTCCTAATCACTTCATGCAAGCTTCACCACTATTTTGAAAGCCACAAGATTACTGTGGTGACAGATTTCCACTTAGAGACATCCTACACAATAAAGACGCAACAGGGCGCATATCTAAGTGGGCAGTTGAACTTGGTGCTCTGAATATCGATTTCACCCCATGGAAGGCAATCAAATCTCAAGCCCTTGCTGATTTTGTGGCTGAGTGGACAGAGATTCAACAACCCATGCCAAATACCATCCTTGACCATTGGAAGATGTACTTTGATGGATCACTCAAGCTAGGTGGAGCCGGTGCAGGCGCTCTCTTCATTTCTCCAGACGGAAAACAACTCAAGTATGTCCTTCAAATACTATGGCAAGCCACAAACAACGAAGCAGAATACGAAGACCTCATCCATGGACTCTGAGTAGCAATTACCCTTGGAATCAAGCGATTACTCGTATATGGTGATTCAGCAATAGTCATCAACCAAGTCAACAAAGATTGAGACTGCACCAAAGAAAATATGGGCGCTTACTGCGCTGAAATACGAAAACTCAAAAAACATTTTCAAGGATTGGAAATTCTACATGTTCTGCGCGATTCTAATATTGTAGCAGATGTCCTCGCCAAGCTTGGATCAGACAGGGCAAAGGTCCCACCCGGCGTATTCATAGAGGAGTTATCAGCTCCCTCTATCAAACAACCTGGTGAGATAACCCCTAAACTCCCAGCAAAAGGCACCCAGATTTTGGTAATCACCACCTCATGGACCTAGGTTTTCATCAATTATATCAAAGAGAATAAGTTGCCAGCAGATAAAGTAGAAGCTACCCGAGTTGTTCACAGAAGCAAGAACTACGTCCTAGTAGGGGACAAGCTGTACAGAAGAGCCATATCATCAGGAGTACTCCTAAAATGTGTCTCGTTTGAAGAAGGCAAAGAGATCTTAGTCAAAATACACTCAGGGTGCTGTGGGAATCATGCCGCTTCAAGAACACTAGTTGGCAAAGCGTTCCGCACCAGATTCTACTGGCCAACCACTTTGAAAGACGCAGAAGAACTCATCAGAAAATGCAAAGGTTGTCAAATGTTCGCAAGACAAGCTCATGTACCAGCTCACAATCTCATTTGCATCCCTCCCACTTGGCCTTTCTCCTACTGGGGGCTGGATCAAGTAGGACCTCTCAAGAAAGCAAAAGACAGTTTCGAGTACATCTTTGTAGCAATCAACAAGTTCACCAAGTGGATTGAATACAAACCACTCGCAAAATACAGCGCAGCCAAAGCAGTCGAGTTCATCCAAGACATAATGCACCGCTTTGGCATGCCTAATCGAATCATAATAGATTTGGGTTCTCCCTTTACAGCTACAGAATTCCAAAGTTGTTCACATGATTGCGGTTTCGGCATAGATTACGCATCGGTCGCACATCCAGAAGCCAACGGACAGGTGGAAAGGGCTAATGGACTTATACTAGATAGATTAAAACCAAGATTATACGAAGAACTAGTGGACTATGGATCCAAGTGGATTAAAAAATTGCCCAAAGTAGTATGGGGGCTACGAACTCAAATAAGCAGAGCCACCGGATACTCACCTTTCTTCCTAGTTTATGGATCAGAAGCAGTACTACTGGCTGACTTAATCTGGACGTCACCAAGGATAGAACAATACGATGAAGGAGAAGCAGAACACACCCGGAGATTAGAACTCAACAGTACGGAAGAAATCAGAGTAAATGCTACCCTTCAATCAGCCAGATACTTCCAATGTTTAAGACACCACTACGACAAGAGTACCCAACCTTGATCACTCCAAATCAGAGATCTAGTACTAAGAAGAATACAAAAAACTAACGAATGCCATAAACTACTCAGTCCATGGGAAGGTCCTTTCATTGTCACAAAAGTCACCAGACCAGGCACGTACAAGTTGATAAATGAAGATGGAAAAGAAGTCAACAATACATGGCACATCAGCCAACTAAGAAGATTCTACGCATGAAAAACAAATCAAGAAAGAATACACGTACAAGCCATAAGAGATCAACGTTCATGATCAATAAAGATGGTGTTCCACGACAATACATGTATTACTATGGATTTCCCCTAGTTGTTTTCAATAACCATGTAAACGATCATGATCAATAAAGATGGTTCTCCTCGACAACAGATATCTTATTACGAATCTTCTCGAGTTGTTTTCACTAAGAATATCGACTAAGAGCAAAAGAGCTGAAAAGATGCTTGAGCCCGCCGATGAGGGTAGATAATAAGCTAACACCCGATCCAAAAAGCAAAATGGCTAAAATTATGCCTGAGCATACCGGCTGAGAGCAAAAGATCTGAAAAGATGCTTGAGCCCGCCGATGAGGGTAGCTAATAAGCTAACACCTGATCAAAAAAGCAAAATGGCTAAAATCATGCCTGAGCATATTGGCTGAGAGCAAAAGAGCTGAAAAGATGCTTGAGCCTGCCGATGACGGTAGCTAATAAGCTGACACCCGATCCAAAAAGCAAAATGGCTGAAATCACGCCTGAGCATACCGGCTGAGAGCAACAGATCTAAAAAGATGCTTGAGCCCGCCGATGAGGGTAGCTAATAAGCTAACACCCGATCCAAAAAGCAAAATGGCTGAAATCATGCCTGAGCATACCGGCTGAGAGCAAAAGAGCTGAAAAGATGCTTGAGCCCGCCGATGAGGGTAGCTAATAAGCTGACACCCGATCCAAAAAGCAAAATGGCTGAAATCATGCCTGAGCATACCGGCTGAGAACAAAAGAGCTAAAAAGATGCTTGAGCCCACCGATGAGGGTAGCTAATAAGCTGACACCCGATCCAAAAAGCAAAATGGCTAAAATCACGCCTGAGCATGCTGGCTGAGAGCAAAAGAGCTCAAACAATGCTTGAGCCCACCAATGAGGGTAGCTAATAAGCTAACACCCAAACCAATCCTAAGACGTTTCTACAACTAGAACAAAGCTAGACAAGCACTCGATGAGTCAAGAAAGTTTGTCAAGACAATGATCTACAAATACCGAGTTGTTTACACGATGCATATGAAAGCCAGACAAGCACTCGATGAGTCAAGAAAGTTTGTCAAGACAATGATCTACAAATACCGAGTTATTTACACGGTGCATATGAAAGCCAGACAAGCACTCGACAAATCAAGAAAGTTTGTCAAGACAACGATCTACTAAAACCGAGTTGTTTACATGGCGCATATGGTAGCCAGGCAAGCATTCGACAAATCAAGAAAGTTTGTCAAGACAATGATCTACAAATACCAAGTTATTTACACAGCGCGGTCAAAAGCATGACAAACACTTGACTAAATCAAAGACATCCAGGCAAAGAAGACATCAACAAAAAATAAAGGATTTTTCATTCAAAAAAGAAGTATAATATCCTTATTACAGAGGCTGGAGTACTAAACTCAAAATACATCAAGCATTGCCATCAGGAGAAGAAATATCAATATCAATATTGTCTACAATCCTCCTAGCCAAATCTTCGACCTCAGGCTCCATCTTTTCAACAGCATCAAGATATTCTTGACTCTTGGCTTCCTCCGCAATCTTGGATAGGGGCATCTCCGGAGCAAGAACTCGGACCTGAGCAAGAACATTTCTGGTACATAGTTGGGCACATCTCTTCACGAACTCCTAGAAATGGGTCGGAACCTAGGGAATAAACTGAGCCCAAGATTGACCATCATCCGATGGAATCTAGAGAAGATCGGCTACTAATCGAAATGATTTCCACAAAGCATTCCAGTTCTCAGTAGCCGTCACCAACTTACCAGTCAAGGCTTCAACTATTTTTTGGGCCTGCACAAGATCTCTATCAGCTCCATGCCTAATCAACTTGGTAAGCGCAAGTTCTTCTTTAGCACAAGTAATTACCTCTTCAGCCTTGTTGTGACTATTGCGAGCAAGTGTCTTCATTTCTTCAATACCCTCCAAGAGCTTCTGCTTTTCAACTCGGAGAGCTAAACCAGGCACCAAAAACAAGTCAGCAGAAAGGGAAATTTGAATACAAAAGGAAACAAAAAGAACCCGCAATACCATTACACTCATTCTTCATGGCCTCCACAGCTGCATCCCTTTGTTTTCCTATCTCAACCACTTGGGCACGGAGAGCTTTCTCCTCCTTTTGGTGCGTTTGGTGCTCGGTCTCCATCTCGGCCTGACAGAGATCAAGCTCTATTTTTAGGGCACTAACCTCAGAAGACAACTTTTTCTCGGCTTTAGATGAGAAAAAGAAGCCGGTATGGTCCTGAGAAAAAGACTGAGCAAAAAATAGAAAGAGAAAAACAAGACATAAGAATAGAAGAACATAAGAATAGAAGAACGACGAACATCCAAAGAAAGGACTTCAGAAAAGACTTACCTGGAGTTTTTCACCAAAAGAAGTCACGATGGTCCCCCAGGCAGCGGTCAGCTCTAACAACCGATGAGTGGCATTGAATTGTTGCACCACATCATCATCCAGATGCTGAACGCCACTAGGAAGAGGAGCAGAGGGAGAAGCCGGCTGAGGCAAAGAAGACAAGACCATAGCCATACCCTAGGAAGCCCCAGCTACCTCCCTAGATGGCTCCACCACCGCAGCCATGGTCACCTCCAAAGTAAGCAAATCAGGATCACCGGAGAAACCTGTCACCCTCACAGCAACCTCGCCGACCGCACATTCTGAGTCTAGAGACTCCGAACGCAGGGGCGCACTAGAAGACTAAAAAGAAGTCAACTGAGGGTTGACGGAAGGCGAAGGCCTGCAAAATGATAAAGAAAATCGACGATAAGAATATGAATCAGAGAAGAGGAAAAACAGAAGCAGAGAAACATAACCAGGATTTACTCACTTAGCTATTTTCTTCTTCATGAAACCCCCAAGACCAACAGAAGACCTTAGAGGGGGAACTATGGCAGCAAAAATATCACCACCACCTTGCAACTGGAGTGGCATGGTCAGTACCGGAGCTCCAGAAGAACTCGAGGTCGACGACCGCTTACTACAAGAGAACAAGGTCAAAGTTAGAATAGAAAGAAGTGTTCAACATCAGAAAAACAGGAAAACAACTCACCAACGCATAACAAGGGCCGCATCATCATCCTCCTCTTCCTCCCTCTCAAGCATGGCAGCCACAGCACCATCTGTAAAAGAAGAAAAGTACTCAGTTAAGAGGCAAAAGCAAACAACAAAAAGACAAAACATATGAATATGCTCACCTGGGAGCACGCTACCTATAACTTGAGTACCTAGACAAGTACTCGATTGATGAGACTTCTTGGCGGTAGAACAATCTGCTCGCCCCCTTTTTCTGACACTATGGAGAGCTCGAGGAACTAGATGAGGAACATACTCTACATATGTGTCAAGAATTGTGGAAGAAACACCAAGAAACATCATAGTGGTTTGAAACTTACTGGTTAAAGATGCCCCAGCAAGATTCTCCCCAAGCTCCACAATGGCAGGGTAGTCGTCAAGGGGGATCGGGTCAACAAAATTATGCCCCAATTCCTATAAAAAAGTAAAACAACTAGATGAGAACTATTAAGCGAAAAGTGGAGACAGCAAAGGAAATACAAAACGTACCAGCATAAGGAAAAACAACTCACAGCAGGAGGCAGGTTGTTAGCATAGTACTCTAGGACAGTATGCGGGACGATGCTCACTCCCTTCAACATCTTCTGATGGCGCTCGAGCACCTCCTCACCAGTCAACTCAAGGGCAGGGACCATACGAGAAGGGTCCTTCGCTCTAGAGTATTCAAAATCATAGTTTTCTCGCCCCTTCAGAGGTTCAACACGGCGGCGAAGAAAACTGGAGATGATACCAAAGCCGGTCAAGCCTTGCTATTTCAGAACACATATCCTATCCAAAAATGGCTTGATTGCCTGGAGCTCATCCACCATCATGGGATTCTTCTCCCATCGGTCGTTAACCATGGGACCAGAAGAAGAATGGACAGCAAGAGTAGGGATCATATTGGCGGCATAAAACCAGTCAGCATGCCAATCCCTCACAGAATCAACCAAATCATAATCAAAGAATCTACTCTTACGACCCTGATGAAACTGAATCCCACAGCCACCAAGAACATGGGTGTCATCACTACGGGGTTGGGGCTTCAGACGGAAGAAGTAACAGAAGAGAGAAAGAGAAGGAGGAATTCTAAGAAAAGTTTCACAAAGATGAACAAAAACAGAAAGATGAAGGACAACATTGGGAGTAAGATGGTTCATGCTAATCCCAAAATAATTGAGAAAGCAATGAAGAAAAGTAGAGGCAGGAAGGCAAAGACCAGCACGGATAAAGGAGACAAAAAGAACAATCTCACCAGAGCCTAAGGTTGGAACCCGATGCTGGCCTGGAGCTCTCCACTCAGCAATCTCCTTGTCCTAGATTAGGCAATCACTGACCAGCTCACACAACTGATCCTCGGTCATAGTCGGAGCCGGCCACACCTTCTAAGCAGCCCTCATGGCCTTGAATTCTTGATTTTCAATCACAGAAAGTGATGTCTCCTCATCTACAAAGGTTGCCTAGGACTTGCTTGTGGATTTCTTCCTACCCATATACTAGCGAAAGCAATAAGGAATTGAGAAATGATGATGGTTAGGTGGCGGCGCTCAGATGACGACGACAATGGTGATGGTGGAGTAAGAACTAGGGTTTCAAGGCAAAAGTAGGGCGGTAAAGAAAAAGAAGAAAGAAGGCCTTTAAATAGATTTTTACAGCAATAAGAATGCAGCCCATTAGGCCCGAGTTCTTTTTGGGTAAAAGAACCCGGATATACACTCGGGGGCTGCGACAGAAGAGATTTTTTAGCTCTTTTGAACAATGTAAGATTCAAGACCCTCCAGCTCCTTGTTCCAAATAGCAAGAGGCTCGGGGGCTACACTCAGTGAGTGCACTTTTTTCCTTGAAAAAAGTGCATGTCACCAAGAAGGCTTCTTCATGGCAAACCTCTTCAAGGACTCACGACAAAAAGAACCCGGTCCGAGCTATATCCAAGTTCTTTTTGATAAAGAACCTAGGTGTATGCTCGAAAGCCCTTCGACAAAGAATCAGAGCAATTTCAAGACAAGACCCTCCAGCTCCTTGTTCCAAATAGCAAGAGGCTTGGGGGCTACACCCAGATGGGAATACTTTTTTCTTTAAAAAGCACACACCACTCAAAGATCCCAAGAAGCGCTACATGGTTTCACTCAAGAAAACACTCAAACGATGCTTGTTCCTGCTCGGCAAGACCTGAAGGAACAAGATGAGGCTTCCAGAGCTCAACCATGAAGTGCTCGGGGGCTTATCGATACGGGACCCATGGGATACCTCACAAGAAAGGGAGAAGACCTAGTCTAACTAGGATTCTTCCCATGTAATCTTAGTAGTAGTAGTATTATTCTCTAATCCTACTAGGAACTCTCATTGTAAACCAACTAGGACTCTAGCCTTCTGACTATATAAAGGAGGGCAGAGTTCCTAGTGGAAAAAACAACACACAACGCAACACAACACTTTACAATCAATCCAACGCAAAGGCTAACGCCGACTGGACGTAGGGCTATTACTTGATCACGGTCGAGGGCCCGAACCAGGATAAATCGACTGTCTCTTGCATTTACCATCGTGTTCTGCATACGCTGAAGCCTGAACAAACTACCCCGGGTACCCCCTTGGCAAGCTATCGGTGGTGAAACATCGACAATCTCTTCTTATTCTTGAAGTGTCTCCATGATTATTCTCATTATCACTGGTTGGGGGTAATTTCCTTTTAAGAAATCCTTCCAAAGTGCTCTGATTGCCTATCAAGTTACTAAATTAGTCACGTAATAAAAAACTAAAGCAATCAACAGGTATGTGTACATTATAAATACTAGATAGATACTTGGCATCTTGCTGGAATGAAAGAGAACATTCTTGACTAATGCTTTCTGAGAATTTGAGTTTGGGTTGTATTGTATAGCAGGAAAAATAACCCTAAGACCTCAAAATTCAGACTTGATCGTTAATTGCAAACTACAAAATTGGGTATTTGAGGGGGACCTTGTCTTGTCCAGACCTGCCTGCTGCATACTGCCTGTCGATTGCCGCCGTGCTAGGTCAAATTGCGATGGGATCTTGTTTACACCAAAATTTGGGAAGAAGAACGTGGGAATTCGAAGCTTCCAAGATTATGTCATCAAGGAATCGATTGCATAAGGGTCGATATCAGTCGATTCAGATGCGACACCGAATCAGCTCTCTTCGAATGACGTCAGTGGATGACGACAATGAGCTATGGTTGGCGTCAGGAAATACACGTCGAACTCTACAAAAAGGGAAAGATTAGGGTCCAAGTTATCTTAAGTTAGAAATGTTTTCTTCTATACCAAAGATTGTAATAAATCATACTTGAGCAGGATTCATACTTAGGCTCCGGGTATAAATATCAGACCCCGGTTATTGTAAAAAGACATCCAATTAATCAATACAAGTTACTTTTTTTTGGCTTTACGCCAACCCTTAGGAGTAGGAGTAATGTAGATCTTGGCGAGTTCTTCAACAAGCAGGGCTGCATCGGTTTGGCCGACCTCCGGCTTGTCTATAAGTACCATCATGACTTATACTTCTGTTTGTATGGCTACATCGGTTAAGTCCGACCTCCACTATGAACTCTAGTATAAGCTAGTTATCGATTCTTATCTAGTTCAAGTATGGCTGCATCGCTTAAGTTTGATCTCCACTGCTCGAATTAGATTAAGGTCAAGTTATCGGCTCTACCTAAGAGTAGCATCCTTTGGGTAGATTCATTAAGTTATCGATCTTGATGATGTTATTACTGTCATTAATTTTTAGTAATATCAACCTGCCCGGTCGAGATCGATATAGATCGGCCTCATATCTTTTTAGTCCATCATTTGCTTTGTTACAATACAATGTTTCTTACTTTGAGCGATGTGTTATGTTTCATCAGCTGTACTATTTCGATCTTGATCGTGCATAGTACGTGGTTAAGGCATGTCTGATCTTGAGGAGGTTTGCTGGATGGTTAAACCTGGTCTATAGTTCGCTGTTATGGCTGCAATGATCCGATCGATCCCCACTGATGGCACTTTAGATCGGAGGATGCTAGTTGGTAGATCTGTTCTTGATCAGGCGTGACCTTAACTATTTGCTATGCCTACATTGGCTGAATAGCCAATCACCTATGCTTTAACGCCTATAGTGTATCTTCATGATTCTATTAAATGTGAATAGATCTATTTGCTTTGAAGGTTTGATTTGTTGTCTTTATCACGACTACCATCGATCTGGTCAAACCCCACTGGTAGAGATAGCAGGTTAAGTCTGATGAGTTCATAGATTTGTCCATGTTAAATAGTTGATTGTTCACATGTTGTAGTCCCTTTCCCACCCGAATCGGCTATTTTAGCCAATCCGCTTGAGCTTTAACACATATAGCATGTCTTTCGAAAAGCCTATCAATGTATAGATGGTTTTACAGATTCTTCGGTTTTAGTTTGTTATTATCATCATAGCTACCATCGATCTGGTCGAACCTCACTGTTGATGGTAACTGATTAGATTCAGAGCGTTTATAGATCTATTCGTACTAGACAGTCGATTTGTTGGTATGTTATATTCTTTCTCGTTAGATTCATTGGCTCAATGCTCCACACTGGAAATACTCACCTAGTTGATGATTTTACTTATATTTGCATGCATTCTACTTGTCAACATAAAATCAATCGCAACCCGCAAGCTTTACAGTCCGTAACAGCCGATTTCTTCGCATATCGGCTATTTAGTCGATTTTCCTGTCTGGCTGCTCCCTAAGCGACTCACTTGGAACTATCTGGGCAAGGACCGGCATGTTCCACCTTAAATTCCTGATAAAGTTTCTCTCCTTGTCAATTGCAGGTCAAATTGACTGGCATGTCTCAAGAGGAATTCGCATGATCGACTAGTCCTACGGTGAAGCCAAGCGAATCTCCAAACAGATCCTTCCGACTTGCTGTGTGCTAGGTGCATCGGCATGTTTTTGCGCTGACACACATTCTGGCATGCTCGGTGGGAACCGACAATCATCATGGCAACTTACAACAACAATGACATTCTTATGGTGCCTTATGAAGACCTACCTGATAAGGATAAAGATGCCATCAGCAAAACTATAGAAGAATTTTAGAACAAGTATTTGTTGTCCTATACCAAGATACGTGACAATAAAGTTGTTTAGAAATATCCACTACCAAGAGTTTTGTTGCTTGTGCAGCCGGATACGGATGAAGCTGAAGATAGGCATTTCTTTGTAGAAGCTATAAACAAATCTATTCAAGATGCCATATTAAACCATAATATAATCTTCTTGAACACATTCCATAACACCATGAAAGAGGTGTTTTATGGATGTCCAATTGATCAGTCTTAGACCGGTTTACTACAATATTCCACATCCATCAACTTAGGGGACTAATCAAGCCAGTACTAGCCATCAAGAAGCAGCACCAGCTAGGAATGATGATATCCAGGCAGTTCAGAGTTCATCTGAGCAAGTTCAAGGTGATACAACTAATCAGATATAGTATAATCCTGGATCATCAGTATAGCATGTGGAACAGTCGATGAGGCAAGTTTAGAATCAAATGATCAATTTTGGCACATCAGGCCAAATACCATCGTTGGCTCAAAAAATAGCGCCATCCGTTCAAAAGATTCATAGAGATACAGATCCTAACAATTATAACCAGAGACTTCAAGCAGCAAACCAGCAAAGGACCTAGAAGATAGAGATCCACAAGGATATCATTATGGCACATATTACAACACCCTTCACATGGTTCCAAATCCAGGATATCAAGGTACCTGAAATTTTAATCCATAGATGGGTCAGCAATTGCAGAGAAATCCAAATTCAAATGTTGATGAGCTATTTCTTAGAGTGACCGAGATGATGAAGAATCAGTTCAGTTTGAAGCCAAAAGGGCAGACCTTCTCGTACAAACGCCCATATCCAGAGTGGTATGATTTGGTCACTCTTCCTACAAATTACAGGCTCTCAGAGTTTGCTAAGTTCACTAGCCAAGATAGCACAAGTACAATAGAACATGTCAGTCGATATCTTACACAGTTAGGTAGAGCATCCATTGAAGAGGCCCATCGAGTTTGTTTCTTCTCCTTGTCTCTGTCGAGGCCAGCCTTTACTTGGTTTTCATCGCTGCTAGTTAACTCCATTGCTAATTGGGCTAATGTAGAGAAGAAGTTTCATAAATATTTTTATACTGGGACATGAGAAAAGAAAATTACCAATTTGATAACCATAAGGCAGAGAACTAATAAATTAGGCACCAAGTTTCTTTTGAGGTTCCAAGAGACCAGGAATTTATGCTTCTCATTGAACTTGACTGATGATCAGCTAGCTGCTTTGGCTGTTCAAGGAATGTTGCCAACATGGAGAGAGAAACTGCTGGGACAAGATTTTGATAATTTGGGTCAGTTGGCTCAATGAGTGGCAGCACTCAATAGCCAATTCTAGAATATGCGTAGAGATACCTGATTCTAGAAGAATGCCACAATCGTTGAAACCTATAATCCATATTTAGTTGATGACAGCTATGAGAACGATGAAGAAGAAGAGGTTGCCACAGCTGAATGGAATTGGGGTAAGAAGATAATAGTGGTGCCAAATCCTTGGGGAAGAGGAGTTGAAGAGAGCTATGATTTCGATGTCACAAGATCAGACAAGCTCTTTGATTTCTTGCTTGAAAAGAGATAGATTAAGTTGCTCGACAATCAAGTTATGTTGCCCCCTGATTAGTTGAAGAATAAGAAGTTCTGCAAATTTCATAATACCACTTCTCATTCTACTAATGAGTGTAGAGTTTTCTAGCAGCATATACAAAGGGCTATTCAGCAAGGGAGGCTCAAATTCGATACACCTCAGAAAATTAAAGTTGATGATAATCCTTTCCCAAGAGATCAGAACATGGTTGATGCTAGGCTGCTCAATGGAAAAACCAAGGTCCTAACATCAACCAAAGCAAGAGAAACTGGAATAGTTGATCCTGAGATGCAAATATTGGCTGATGAATATAGAGAGATTAGAAGGCGTCGTGACCAACGAAAGAGCCGATATGAGCAGGGAGAGACATCAAGGGATGGGGCAACAAGGCCGCGTGTTACATCTCAAATTTTGTTGAATAAATAGCAACAACAGAAGAAAAAAGATTATTAGAATTGGTTTGAAGAGCAAGAATACCAGCGTCAACAAGAAAAAGAAAGGTATGAAAGAAAATAAGCTGAATCGCATTGGAATTATCCTTTCTTCAGACATTGTTGGAATGAAGGTTTGAAATTGCCTACTTGAAATAATTGCCCAGAGTGCAGTGAGAAATATTAGGAGTTTAGGCAATCTCAAGCCAGTCACTGGTATATCCATGCTCGAGATGAGTATCATCATAATAATATGGATCGGTGCTTAAAAAATAAAAGTATTCATGATCGGCTAGGAAAGCAAGTTGTTGATCAAAACTGGGCTGATTATGAAGAAGAAGATAGTAAAGAAGAATATGTTTGGTAGGAAGGGCAATGGTGTCTAGGAGGTTTGACAAAAAGCCAGAAAACAAGAGTGCAACGCCTAAGGAACCGAGAGCTAGAACATGCTTAGGCGTCTGGTAGACCTCAAATGTGACGTGCTAAACAAATAGCCAATAGGGGTCAACCATTGGCTAATATTCAAATGGTTTTTCTATTGCCATCGAAATTTAGAGCTCTAGCAGACCAAGAAGTCTATTTAGATTTTGATGAATCAGAGTATGAAGAAATGATTGCCAAGTTGATAGTGATACAACAGGCTTTATTCGATAAACCAATCAAGCATCGGCACTTAAAGGCTTTATATGTAAAAGGTTTTGTTGATGGGAAGTCAATGAGCAAGATGTTGGTGGATGGAGGTGCTTCTGTCAATCTTATGCCTTACACTACTTTTCATAAACTTGACAAAGGACCAGGAGATTTGATTGAGACTGACATGATGCTTAAGGATTTTAGGGGTAATGCATCTAAAACCAGGGGGACAATAAACGTCGAATTGATAATAAGAAGTAAGACTTTGCTCACCATATTCTTTGTCATTGATGGGAAAGGTTCATACAGTCTACTCCTTGGTCATGACTGGATTCATACAAATTGTTGTGTACCATCAACCATGCATCAATGTTTGATTCAGTGGCATGGAATGATGTTGAGCTTTTTCATGCTGATGAATCTATGAGTATCGCAATAGCCGATCCAGTATATTGGGAACTAGAAGACTTTGAGTGTTTTTCTGGCAAACTATGGGACAGAGGCTTTATTAGAGTCCATGATGAAAGCCAATAGCCGATCCAAGCAGTCGGCATTGAAAATTTATTTTAATGGATAATCCAATAGGTGGTACAGATGGTAAACTAGGACATGGCTTTACGTCGGCCGATGAATTAGAAGATATAGATATTGGTTCTGGAGATAGGCCTAGGACGACATATATAAGTGTCAAGTTGGATCCTGAGTATAAGCAAGAGTTAGTAGATCTATTAAAGGAATTTAAAGATTGTTTTGCTTAGGAATACTATGAGATGCCTGGTCTAGACCGATCAATTGTTGAACATCGGTTGCCAATCAAACCTAGATATCGACCATTTAAACAAGCTTCGAGGAGGTTCATCCCAAACGTTCTTGATGATATCATAAAGGAGACTGAAAGATTACTAGAAGCAAAATTTATTCATCCGTGCCGATATGTAGAGTGGATATCGAATGTTGTTCCTGTGTATAAGAAAAATGGGAAGTTAAGAGTTTTCATCGATTTCAAAGATCTGAACAAGGCTACACCCATGGATGTTTATCTGATGCCGATAGCCAATATGTTGGTAGATGCAGCAGCCGGGCATAAGGTTTATTAGTTTCATGGATGGTAATGCAGGGTATAACCAAATTTTTATGGTTGAAGACAACATGGCAAAAACAACTTTTAGATGCCCTGGCGCAATCGGCTTATTTGAATGGGTTGTGATGACCTTTGGTTTGAAGAATGTCGGTGCAACTTATCAGAGGGCGATGAATTATATTTTTCATAAGTTAATCGGTAGGATTGTTGAAATCTAAATTGATGATGTGATGGTAAAATCCAAGGGATACAAGGAACATCTAGTTGATTTGTGGGAGACTCTGGGGTGCACAAGAAATCATGGTCTAAAGATGAATTCCAATAAGTGTGCCTTTGGAGTACCAGCTGGGCAATTTTTGGGTTTCATGGTCCATGAGAGAGGAATTGAAATTGGTCAAAAAGGTATGAAAGCAGTTGATGAGGTAGTGCCCCTGACTACTAAAACAGAATTACAATCTTTGCTTGGTAAGATTAATTTTATCAGAAGGTTTATTTCAAATTTGTCAGAAAGAGTTCTGTCATTTTCTCCCTTGTTGAAGTTGAAAAATAATCAAGAATTTAAGTGGGGTGACGCACAACAAAAAGCTTTTGAGGAGATAAAAGAATACATGAAATGTCCACCTGTACTGGTCCCTCCTCAGCAAGGTAAGCCTTTTAAGTTGTACGTATCGACCGATGACCAAACAATTGGATCGGCCTTGATGCAAGAGTTTCAAGGAAAAGAACAAGTCGTTTTCTATCTAAGTAGAAGGCTTTTGGACCCAGAAACAAGATATTCTCCCATCGAAAAGTTATGCTTGTGCTTATATTTCTCTTGCACTAAGTTGTGGCATTATTTATTATTGGCTGAGTGTATAGTTGTTTCCAGGGCTGATGTGATCAAGCACATGCTATCAATGCCAATATTAAATGGAAGAATGGGGAAGTGGATTCTTGCGTTGTCGGAATTTGACTTGAGGTATGAATCGGCTAAAGCAGTCAAAGGGCAAGTAATAACCGATTTTGTCACCTAGCATCATAAGCCAAGTATTGACTATGTAGAGCCCGTACCTTGGACGTTATTCTTTGATGGATCATCATGCAAGTAAGGTGGTGGCATTGGTATTGTTATTATTTCACCTCAAGGGGCAAGTTTTGAGTTTGCTTTTCCAACTAAACCAATGATTATCAACAACCAAGCAGAATATGGAGCTATTCTTAAGGGGCTTCAACTTCTCCATGAAGTAAAGACTGAGGCAATTGAAGTATTTTGAGATTCATAGTTAATTATTAATCAGTTGATTGGTCTATATGAATGTAAAGAAGATACTCTAAGGGGGTACTATGATGAGTGCCAAAGGCTACTCAAGAAATTTCTCATGTCTCTCTTTAGCATATTCTGAGAGCACAAAATCAAGAGGCTAATCATTTAGCTCAAAGCGTGTCAGGTTATCGAGTGTTTCAAGAGGTCTTAAGTAATGAGACCTCGAATAATAATTGGAGAGTTGAAATAGCCGATTACCTTAAGAATCCATCACAGAAGGTTGCTAGGAGGCTAAGGTATAAATTGACTAAGTATGTTTTGCTAGATGATCAGTTATATTACAAAATAGTTGATGGGGTGTTGCTTAAATGCTTAAATCAAGAAGAAGCTAAGGTGTTGATGGGTGAAGTACATAAAGGGATATGTGGAGCTCATTAGTTGGCTTATAAGATGAAATGGATTATTTGTAGGACTGGATATTTTTGGCCAACAATACTAGAAGATTGTTTTGAATATTATAAGGGGTGTCAAAATTGTCAATGTTTTAGTAATATTCAGAAATCGCCTGCATCGGCTATGAATCCAATAATCAAACAATGGTCGTTTCGAGGTTGGAGAATTGATTTAATTGGCTAGATTTTTCCACCTTCAGGTAAAGGGCATAAGTTCATATTGGTAGCGACGGATTACTTCACTAAGTGGGTTGAGGCAATTCCTTTGAAGACGATAACCTCAAAGAACATGGTTGATTTTGTCAAGGAGCATATTGTGTATCGTTTTGGGATTCCTCAAACTATCACTACCGATCAAGGAACAATGTTCACATCAGAAGAGTTTGGAGATTTTGCTGCCAGTATGAGAATTAAGTTGTCAAATTCTTTTCCTTACTATGCTTAGGCTAATGGCTAGGCAGAGGTGTCTAATCAGATTATGATTAAGTTGATGAAGAAAAAGATTGAAGAGCAGCCAAGGAAGTGGCATTCAACGTTTAATGAGGCACTATGGGCATATAGGATGGCCTGTCATAGATCGATTAAAACGTCACCTTATGAACTTGTGTATGATCATAATGCAATTCTTCCTTAGGATATTCAAACTAGATCGTGGCATATCACATTGCAAAATGATTTGTCAGCTGAAGTCTACAATAATCTTATGATAGATGACTTAGAGGACTTGAGTTGCCATTGGCTACGTGCTCTTGAGAATATCGAAGCCAATAAACTAAGGATGGCAAAGTATTACAATGAAAAGGTCAAAAGAAAATAATTTTCTAAAGGAGACTTAGTTTAGAAAGTGAAATTGCCGATTGGGGCAAAGGACAGCAAGTTTGGCCAATGGTCACCTAATTGGGAAGGTCCTTATTGGATTAAACGTTGTGTGCCTAGCAATGCTTATATTTTGGAAACACTAGGAGGAGAAGAAGAGTTTGACAGAGCAATCAATGGAAAATATCTAAAGAAATATTATCCTAGCATTTGAATTAATATTTGATAGCCGATTTATTCGGTCATCGGCTCTAATAGCCGATACCAGAAGGGTATCGCCTCTAGTTCAAAAATAAACCCAAAGGGGTAAAATCTAGTATGATATGTATCGCCTATAGAGTAAGAGCAAACATAGATTGATACATGGAATATGAGTACAAGAAACCACTTAAAACAAAGAAATTATTTGCTAGCTTCTCCTATTACAAGCTAAAGGCAGGGAAACACTTTATTCACTATGTCTTTGGCCTGGGAAGCAAGGGCTACAGAGTTGGCGACGTTAAAGAAATCCTTGACTAGGCGCTCATGATCCTTAGGGTGTTCGGTGGCTAGAAAACCATGGGGAAGAAGTCAAAGCTTGTGGCTAGAGCGAGCATGCGCAATAGCCAATGCCATGGTAGCACCATGACGAACACCGTGGAGAGCGACCTCTCTGATGTGGTTTGGGATGTTGTACAAGGGAACCACCGGCATGGCACCCCTAGCATTGACGAATCCTATCGCATACTCTGCAGCTGATCGAAGGCTTTCCAACTAGGCCAATAGATCTAGAAATATTCGAGGAGGGGACAATCAAGATCTTGAAGACAAAAACTAAGAAGAGACAAAAAATTATGGTAGGCATCTTACCCATGATTCTGGCCTTGGCCTTGGCCAACCTATCCTCCACCTTTGGGCATCTTGATGGATGGCGGCCACAACCCCTGGAGATGCCTGATTGGCCTTGGAGGGTGATCGGGCCAAACCAAAGTGGTCAGAGCCGATTCCACTATGGAGAGACAATCGGTGAGCTTCTGGCCAACCCAAATGATGGATGCGATTAGATCATCGTTGTTGATCTGCTTCCTCGGGTAGCAGGGAAGCGAGCGGTGAATTGTGATGAAGATGACCTCGGAAGTTGAGTTAAGTCAGCCCTATGTTCTGAGATGATGGGAGCACCCTGAGTTGCACCCTCTTAATGATGAAGACACTATCATGGTGACAGACCCGTTAAAGGCCTCCTCAGCAGACCTCTTACCGTTCTCCATGCCTTCAAACCTATGGGAAAGCAAAATCACACTAAAGACACAGAAGGTTTGGGACGAAGCAGGTTGTTTTTTGATCCACAGCCATGGCCCGTATATATAGCCCAGGAGGTGAGAAGATAGGTTTTGTCGGGGTTATGAATTAAAGTTAGTTATGGAAACAGATCGACGCTCCAGAAATTTAGGGGACGGATCATGAAGAGACAACATATTCAGACTTATTGCTTCCCATAATTACAAAATATCGTGGGATTGATACAAAAGGTTTATGTTAACTGACGATCAACCCACTAAGACTTCTTTAGATTGAAGGGAGTCTGGATCCCCACAAGGCCAAAGGTCATCATGGACCAAGCCATATCGGCCCGCTGATAGAAGTGCATCAGGGAAGAGAAAAGGTCGCCTGCTTTAAAGATACCCAACCGATTCCTCGGTGGCTAAGAAACAATGGGAAAGAAAGCCACCTACTTAAAGATGCCCATTTCTCGATGGCTAGGAAACCGTGGGAAAGAAGTTTATGGTTTCCCCGATGAGCATTTGACAAGGCGGACAAGGGAAAGGTGTCCACACATTTTAACCCTTACAAACACTAGAATAGCTCTGCGATCATGGTGAGGAAACTCAGGTGATGTCACAAGAGTTCTTCTAACCACAGTGGCTAATCCTCTTGCTCGACAAGGTGCTGAAACGAGCGACACAATCACCCTATGCACAAGAATTCATCTAACTACTCAAGACCCTCATAGCAAGGAATTAGACCCTAGAAGGTCTAGCGGAGCCAAAGGCACTCAAGGAAGCAAGCAGAAGAGAAACATAACTGAGTTGTTGAGTTGCTCTCGCTAGAGTCGGATAGACATTTATAGTCGATTTGGAAAATGATGGATCCAAGCGCTCGTGAAACAATGGTGCTCTCGTGAAGCTTTAAAGCATGGGCTCATAAGCGGGCAAGGACGGTGACAGATAATAGGCCCCAGATCAAGATTCTCTACCCATGACTATGGACCTATCAGGGTACAGATGTGGTAATTTTGGAATAAAATTACTTTTATCCCAAAATTGGGGGCATGTGTTTACACCAAAATTTGAGAGGAAGAACACGGGAATTCGAAGCTTCCAAGATTATGTCATCAAGGAATCGATTGCATAAGGGTCGATATCAATTGATTCAGATGTGGCACCGGAATCGGCTCTCTTTGAATGATGTCAGCGGATGACGACAATGAGCTACGGTTGACGTCGGGAAATACACATCGGACTCTACAAAAATGAAAAGATTAGGGTCTAAGTTATCTTAAGTTAGGAATGTTTTCTTCTATACCAAAGATTGTAATGAATCATGCTTGAGCAGGATTCATGCTTAGGCTCCGGGTATAAATATCAGACCCTGGTTATTGTAAAAAGATATCCAATCAATCAATACAAGTTACTTTTTTAGCTTTATGCCAACCCATAGGAATAGGAGTAGTGTAGATCTTAGTGAGTTCTTCAACAAGCAAGGCTGCATCTATCTGGCCGACCTCTGGCTTGTTTGTATGTACTGTCATGGCTTATACTTCTGTTTATATGGCTGCATCGCATAAGTCCGACCTCCACTGTGAACTCAAGTATAAGCTAGTTATCGACTCTTATCTAGTTTAAGTATGGCTGCATCGGTTAAGTTCGACCTCCACTGCTCTAATTAGATTAAGGTCAAGTTATCGACTCTACCTAAGAGTGGCATCCTTTGGGTAGATTTATTAAGTTACCGATCTTGCTGATGTTCTTATTGTCATTAATTTTCAACAACATCAACCTGCCCGATCGAGATCAATCTAGATCGGCCTCACATTTTTTTAGTCCGTTGTTTCCTTTGTTACAATATGATGTTTCTTACTTTGAGCGATGGGTTATGTTTCATCGGCTATTCTATTTCGATCTTGATCATGCATCATACATGGTTAAGGCATGTCCGATCTTGAGGAGGTTTGCTGGCTGGTTAAATCTGGTCTATAGTTTGCTGTTATGGCTACAACAATTTGGTCGATCCCCACTGATGGCACTTTAGATCAGAGGATGCTAGTTAGTAGATTTATTCTCGATCAGGCATGACCTTAACTGTTTGCTATGCCTGCATCGGCTAAATAGCTGATCGCCTATGCTTTAACACCTATAATGTGTCTTCATGATTCTATTAAATATGAATAGATCTATTTGCTTTGAAGGTTTGATTTGTTATATTTATCATGGCTGCCATCGATCCAGTCGAACCCCACTGTTAGAGATAGCAGGTTAAGTCTAATGAGATCATAGATTTGTCCATGTTAAATAGTCAATTGTTCACATGCTATAGTCCCTTTCCCACCTAAATCGGCTATTTCAGTTGATTCGCTTGAGCTTTAACACATATAGCATGTCTTTCGAAAATCCTATCAACGTATAGATGGTTTTATGGATTCTTTGGTTTTAGTTTGTTATTATCATCGTAGCTGCCATCTATTCGGTCGAACCTCACTATTGATGGTAACAGATTAGATTCAGAGCGTTTGTAGATCCATTCATACTAGACAATCGATTTGTTCACATGTTATATCCTTTCTCGTTAGATTCATTGGCTCAATGCTTCACACCAGAAATACTCAGCTAGCTGATGATTTTACTTACATTTGCATGAATTGTACTTGTCAACATAAAATCAATCACGACCCACAAGCTTTATAGTCCGTAACAGCCAATTTCTTCACGTATCGGCTATTTAATCGATTTTCTTGTCTAGCTACTCCCAAAGCGGCGCACTTGGAACTATCTAGGCAAGGTCTGGCATGTTCCACCTTAAATTACAGATAAACTTTCTCTCCTTATCAATTGTAGGTCAAATTGACCGGCACGCCTCATGAGGAATTCGTAGTCCTGCGGTGAAGCCAAGCAGATCTCCAAGCAGATTCTTCTGGCTTGCTGTGTGCCAGGCGCATCAACATGTTTTTGCATTGATAGAGTTGTAGCATCAGAGAGGAGAGTCGGAGGCATCGAGATGAAGACCTTTGGACTTTTGGTTAGCTACTATAGACTCGGACGATGGTCATGGGTAGTGGAAAATGGGCCTTGGTCACTTGGTGGGCATATTAGCCTGAATGTGCAAGCTAATGTGCATGGCGACTTGGTGATGGACGATGGGCTGGAGCTACAGATGCTAGACTACCAGGCTGTTGGGGTCATATGATTTTTTTATTTGGGTCTTCCACGGTGAAAATTTAGTACCTACAAGACATTTGCAAGAAATCGTTGGTGTCGACAGACCCCAGCGGCTCAACATAGCTTCACCACTGGGTGGCTGTCGTATCATTTTTTTTCTTGAGTCTGGTGAAGCCTACATCCTATCTATGGCTCTAGACTACTTATCCTCGAAGACACATGCCGATCAGACAGTTGAGGGGAGCACTGACTGTGCTATCAGAGTACAAGAATGAGGACCCTAGATGTTTCTATCGTGGCCAGTTCTCATGGGCCATATGGCCCCGACGGGCCCTATGCCCTCGACAGGAGCATCACATGTCTTCAGAAGTATATCAGCAGTAGATTTACTTGACTGTGCTTTGTAATCTAGGAATTCTTTTCTCACACTATTGTACTATGCTTTAATGTTATATATTAAAAATTATTGTCATAAAAATATTTTATAAGATTATTATAGGCCATGTGTCACGACTACTACTACTCCTCTATTTAAGACAATAACCCACAAGCTCAGCCTCAATGGCACCAAAACAAACTGTCCACACCACCACCAAATCATCTCATTTGTTACATCAGGAATTGCCTTATATTTATCTCTCTTAAGGATACAAAGTTTGCTCTTAATACAAGTCAAGTCTACCTGTAACCAAACTATATACATAATCCACACACACTATATATATAACAAACTTCATTGTTTGCATTAAATTTGGCCAACACACCAGCGAGCGCTATATCGTCTAGGCATACATGGACGAAGATCGGTAGACTATTTTTCAACATCTGAAAGCTCTAGTTTGGTTTTGGTGAATTGATGAAACCCTAAGTGCTAACCTAGTTTATCAAGTGATCATGAGATAGGTAGCACATTACAAGTGGTGAAGCAAATGAAGATCATGATATGATGATGGTGATGCCATGGTGATGATCAAGTGCTTGGACTTTAAAAGAAGAAGGAGAAAAACAAAAGGCTCAAGGCAAAGGTATAAATAGAATGAGCTATTTTGTTTTGGTGATCAAGACACTTAGAGAGTGTGATCACATTTAGGTTTGATAGCCATACTATTAAGAGGGGTGAAACTCGTATCGAAATGTAGTTATCAAAGTGCCACTAGATGCTCTAACTCATTGCATATGCATTTAGGATCTAGTGGAGTGCTAACACCCTTGAAAATGTTTGTGAAAATATGCTAACACATGTGCACAAGGTGATACACGTGGTGGTTGGCACATTTGAGCAAGGGTTAGGAACTTCACTGGTGGAGTGTCCGCCCATAGAGTGCGGACAGTCCGACGGTGCCACCGACGCCTTAGACAGAAAAGATGGAGGTCACTGTAAGTGACCGGACGCTGGTCTCTAAAGGACTGGTGCTTCCGATCAGTAGCAGCAGAAAAAGCGCAGCACCGGTCATCGACCGGACGCTGGCTGGCTGCATTTGGTCACATTGACATGGTCGTGCACAGAGGAGTCACCGAGTGATCGAACGCTGGGTGTGTCTGGTCGAGCATGACCAGACGCGTCCGGTCTTGAAAAGTCATCTCTGGATGCTTATTGGAAATGACCGGACACTGGGGTTTAGCGTCCAATCACTTTGAGCCATAGTGTCTAGTCGTCACTTGACCATTGAGATCGAGCGATCAACATTTGAAGAGAGGGGACATGTGGCAAGCATCGCGTGACCGGATGCTGAGGTCTAGCGTCCGGTCGATATGACCGGAGCGTTCGGTCACCCCATGTTGTGCCCAGTGAAGGGGTACAACGACTCTATTTCATGGGGCTTCTATTTAAGCCCCATGGCAAGCTCAAGCTCACTCTCTTGGCCATTTGTATTGACATAACAACCTTGTGAGCTTAGCCAAAGCCCTCCCACCCATCTCCAACATTGATTCATCATCTTTGTGAGATTGGGAGAGAATCTAAGTGCATTGCTTGAGTGTTTGCATCTAGAGGCACTTGGTGTTCGTGTTTCGCTGCAGGATTCGCTTGTTACTCTTGGTGGTTGCTGCCACCTAGATAGCTTGGAGTAGCGAATATCATCGAGCAGAGGGTGGTGATTGTCTCCGGCTCTGATCGTGGTGATTTTGAAGGGTTCTTGACCTTTCCCCGGCGGAGAGCCAAAAGGTACTCTAGTGAATTGCTCATGGCTTGTGTGATCCTCATCTTGTGTTGGTTGTGTGGCACCCTATTGAGGGTTTGGCGTGTGTTGCCAATTAACTTGTGAACCTCCAAGTGAGTGAATCGCCACAACAACGAGTAGCTTGCCGGCAAGCAAGTAAACCTTGGTAAAAATCATTGTGTTCATCATTTGATTCCGAGGTGATTGGTCTTCATTGGTATTTATTCTTGTGATTGATTGGCTCCTTCCTCAACACGGCGGTATAAACAAATTGCTCACTCTCATTACTTTACCGCAAACTAGTTGTCAAGCTCTTTAGTGTAGCTAGTTGTGAGAGCTTGTTAGTTTGGTTAGTGTGGCTCTTTAGTTAGCTTTTGAGAGCACACTAACTTAGTGTAGTGTCATAGCAATTGTGTGGAGAGAAACTATATAAACTAGAATTGTGGTAGGTGGCTTGCTTTTTAGTAGGCTAGCGCAACACTTGCTTTGCCTCATAATTGTCTAACTGGTTTGTTAAGTGTTGTTGTAGAAATTTGTAATAGGCTATTCACCCCCCCCCCTCTAGCCATTAGGACCTTTCAAGTGGTATTAGAGCCGAGGTCACCATGATTTGAGGGTGGTTCATATGTGGTCACTTGGGATAGTGATGCTTCCTCAAGTGATGATGATGATAGTGATGATGACAAGACCACCAAGAAGAAGGCACTTGCAAGTATTGCAATTAATGAGAAGCCTTCTCTCTTCAACACTCCATCATGCTTCATGGCTAAGGCCACTAAGGTACAAATTTGTGATGATGGAAGTGATGAGGAACATGATAATGAAAAAGAAAATGAAAGTGATAGTGATGATGATGAACCTACTAAAGATGAATTATTTCACATGCTAGAAGATGCTAAAGAACACCATGACATTAAGAGAAGGGAATGCAAGAGCTTGAATAAGGAGGTAAAAGCCCTTAAGCACTTGATGAGCTCAAAGCAACTCATGAGAGGCTAGAGGAAGCCCATGAGAAGCTTGGCAAGGCTCACAAGAAGCTTGAAAAAGCTCACTCCTCTTTGCTTAATGAGCAAAATAAAAAGAAGCATGTTGAAACTTGCAATGTAGGCTTAACTTGTGATATAATTGATGAATCATTATCTATGCCTATCATTGTTGCTCCCACTAACCCTTCTTGTAGTACTTCTACTTCCACCTCATCTAGTAGTGATGGTTTCACTTGTGATGCCTCACTAGTAGTTGAGAATAAGAACCTCAAGAAGGAGGTCAATAAGCTCACTCACACCTTAGCTATGGCCTATGGTGGTGAGGACTGCTTGCTTATGTGCTTGGGTAGCCAAAGAGCTTCTCTCTATAAAGAGGGATTGGGCTATATCCCCAAAAAAGGCAAGGCGGCCTTTACTCCTCACAAGACTAGTTTTGTGAAGAACAATGGTTGGTTTTGCACTAGTTGCAAGCAAGTTGGTCATGTAGAGCATGAATGCAAGAACAAAACAAAAAATGCTAATGTATCCTCAATTAAGATTAATTCTTTCTATGTGCTTACTAAGGGTACAAATGGTGTAAAGGCTAAATTCATTGGTAAACCATGGGTAGATTCAAAGAAGAAAGCCATTTGGGTACCAAAGAGCTTAGTGACTAACCTTCAATGACCCAAGCAAGTTTGGATACCTAAAAAGAATTTATCTTCTTTTGTAGGTCAATTACAAAGCCGGAGGAAGGCATTGGGTTCTTGATAGTGGGTGCACTCAACACATGATTAGTGATGCAAGAATGTTCAACTCAATCAACACCAATGGCAATGATGGTTATGATAGTATCACATTTGGTGATAATGGCAAAGGCAAGATCAAAGGGCTTGGTAAGATTACAATATCCAATGACACGAGCATATCTAATGTGTTGCTAGTAGAGAGCTTGAACATCAATTTGCTATCCGTGGCTCAATTGTGTGATCTTGGATTCAAATGCATATTTGGGGTAGACGATGTAGAGATCATAAGTGTAGATGGCTCTAATTTGATCTTCAAAGGCTTTAGATATGAGAATCTATACTTGGTTGATTTCAATGCTAGTGAAGCTAGATTATCTGCATGCTTGTTCACTAAGTCTAGCAGGGGTTGGTTATGGCATAGAAGGCTTTGTCATGTTGGAATGAAAAAATTGAATAGATTGGTTAAGCATGACTTGGTTAGAGGCTTGAAAGATGTTATGTTTCAAAAGGATAAGCTTTGTAGCTCTTGTCAAGCCGGCAAACAAGTTGGAAACACCCATCCTAAGAAAAGCATGATGAGCACTAGTAAAGCATTTGAGTTATTGCACATGGATTTGTTTGGGCCAACACAATATACTAGCATTGGTGGTAACAAATATGGCTTTGTGATAGTTGATGATTACACTAGATACATATGGGTATTCTATCTAGTGGACAAAAGTGATGTGTTTGCAACATTTAAATCAATTGTCAAGGGCATTCACAATGAGTTTGAAACAACCATCAAGAGAGTTAGAAGTGACAATGATAGTGAGTTTAAGAACACTAGAATTGATGAGTTGTGTGATGAATTTGGAATTAGACATCAATTCTCGGTCAAGTACACTCCATAATCAAATGGCCTTGCTAAGAGGAAAAATAGAACAATTATTGATGTGGCAAGGTATATGCTTAGTGAGTACAATATGAGTCAATCTTTTTGGGCTGAAGCTATCAACACGGCTTGCTATTGTAGCAATCGCCTCTATAGTCACCCATTGAAAGAGAAGACACCATATGAGCTCTTGAATGGTAGAAAGCCCAACATTGCATATTTTTGGGTCTTTGGTTGCAAATGCTATATCTTGAAGAAAGGCACTAGATTGGGCAAGTTTGACAAGAAATGTGATGAAGGATTCCCACTTGGTTATTCCACCACTAGCAAAGCATATAGAGTTTGGAATTTGGATAGTGGTACTCTTGAGGAAGTTCATGATGTTGAATTTGATGAAACCAAGGGTTCACAAGTAGAGAATGAGAACTTGGAAGATGTTAGAGGCATTCCAACTTTGAAATGCTATGAAGAACATGGATATTGGTAAATTGAGGCCTAGGCAAGTGAATAATGATGAAGATGATCAAGTGCAAGTGCTCTCTAACTCAAATGTGCAAGATGATACAAATCAAGTTAGTACAAGTGGCTCTCATGATAATGAACAAGATCAAGTGGCTAGTACATCTTCTCAACCCAATGATCAAGCAAGTGCAAGCAATCAAGTTCCAATCCTCCAACCAACCAATATTGCAAGGGATCATCCATTAGACACTATCATTGGTGATATTTCAAGAGGTGTGCAAACTATATCAAGATTGGCTTTATTTTATGAGCATTTCTTATTTATGTCATCCATTGAACCAAAGAAGATAGATGAAGCATTGAAGGATATTGATTGGATGAATGCTATGCATGAAGAGTTAAATAACTTCACAAGAAATCAAGTATGGGAATTAGTAGAGAGACCAAAGGGACATAATGTGATTGGAACCAAATGGGTTTTTAGAAACAAGAAAGATCAAGATAGGATAGTAGTAAGGAACAAAGCAAGATTGGTAGCACAAGGCTATACACAAGTTGAAGGTCTTAACTTTGGAGAAACATATGCCCCGGTTGTTAGATTAAAAGCTATTAGAATCTTGCTAGCCTATGCTTGTGCCCACAACATTAAGCTCTATCAAATGGATGTCAAGAGTGCATTTCTCAATGGTTACATCAATGAAGAAGTATATGTTGAGCAACCTCTGAGTTTTGAAGATGACAAGAAGCCTAACCATGTGTACAAGTTGAAGAAGGCATTGTATGGCTTGAAGCAAGCACCTAGAGCATGGTATGAGAGATTGAGGGACTTTCTACTCTCTAAAAGGTTCATGATGGGCAAGGTTGACACCACTCTTTTTATCAATAAGATTGGAAAAGATTTATTTGTGTTGCAAATCTATGTTAATGACATCATATTTCGATCAGCCAATCAAGACTTTTGTGATGAGTTTGGAAAGATGATGGCTAAAGAGTTTGAGATGTCCATGATTGGAGAATTAAGTTACTTCATTGGTCTTCAAATCAAGCAATTGAGGAATGGTACATTTGTGAGTCAAGGCAAGTATATCAAGGACATAATCAAGAAGTTTGGCATGAGTGATAGTAAAGTCATTAGCACACCAATGGGAACAAATGGCAACTTGGATAGTGATGCAAGTGGCAACATGGTGGCTCAAAAATTGTATTGGTCTATGATTGGAAGCCTACTCTACATGACCGCATCAAGGCCGGATGTCATGTTTATTGTATGCGTGTGTGCAAGATTTTAAGCCTCACCAAGAGAAAGTCATTTGAAGGCTACAAAGAGAATATTGAGGTACTTGAATCATACACCAAATGTTGGTTTGTGGTATCCCAAAGGAGCAAAGTTTGAGCTAGTTGGTTACTCTAACTCAGATTATATGGGATGCAAAGTTAAAAGGAAGAGCACCTTGGGCACATGTCAATTGTTGGGAATGTCACTTGTTTTATGGTCATCAAAGAAACAAAATAGTATTGCATTATCAACCGCCGAAGCTGAATACATATCTGTAACACCTCGGGTGTTTAAATACTAAAACCTACCATGTCTTCATATGCATTGCAAAGCATTTGGCCTTTAGTGAAAATTTTGATATGCATACACTAAAACAAGTTTACCTTTATGTGGTATGTGTTGAATTGTATTGTTTGAATCAAGTTCAAAATTTGGTTTGGATTTGAATTTTTAAGAAAACCCTGATTTTCAGTATTTAAATCCTACCCTGAAAACTCATTTCAAAATCTAAGCATATTTTGGGGTTGAGCTTAAAAGCAAAAGTGTAGAGCTTGTCAAGTTATACAAAGTCTCTTTTTGGACTTTTCAAAGTTGTTATGAAAAATTTGAAGTAATTTGAAAAGGCGAAATTCTTTAAATGTCCCCTATTTGAATTCAAATTTGCATTTCAAAATGTAGACCGAATTAGAGGGTGGTTATAAAAGCAAAGTTGTAGAACTTTGAATTTTGAGCAACTTTTATATTTGGATATTTTTTAGTTGTTATACAAATTTGGGAGTAATTTTGAAATTTAGACGAATGGCAATTCTATAAATATGGTGAACAGTGCTCGCCGCTTAAGCCACACTGCCGGCGTCCTTCTCCTAGCTTCCAGTCACACCTGTGGCCGCCCTGGCTTCACGCTAGCATGAGTAGGGCGCTGCGTGTCGCCTCCTTGCATTTTTGCCGCCCTATAAAGCTCAGGCGTCGTCGCCGTTCATTACCGTTTCTTTGCTCTGTTTTCCCGTTGCCACCGCTCAACTCCGGCGAGCCCGCGCCGTTGCTGTAGTGCCTCCACCGTTGCAACCAAGCTAGTCCCTGCTCTATCTCCTCCTTGTGAATCCAGCCAACCAACTTTGGTCGCCTAATTCCGCCGGGAACCCGCTGTGCGAACCTTTCTTCCTCGCGGTCGGCAACCTCACCGTCGCAAGCGCGTCACCGTGGCCAGCGCGCTATGGTCTACCTCAGACCTTGCAAAGACTTGTTTCAGCTTCATCTCGATGCCGTGGTGCTTAATACCTTGTTGCTTGATCGTTTTGTCCACTGCAGTCACTGGAACACCACCACCGACGACGTTTTGCTCCGCCGTGTTTGCTCAGATCGTCGAACCACCTTGTTGTTGCTCCTTCGGCTCGGTCTTTGACTCCAACGTGTTTGGGGTGAGCTGCTGGTGCTTCTTGGACCCTTGGTTTAACTGCTACTGGTCTCCTATCGCCGGCGTTGCACCGCCGTGCTGTCGCATCCGCCATGGCCGGCGTTAGCCTTGAATCGTGTTGTAATTTAGTTAGCTAGTGTCTCCAATCGATGCGTCGTGTTGGTGACTTCACGGTCGCCGGTGACCTCGCCGTCGGTGAGATTTCGTCGGTCAGCGCCGTCGTCGCCTTAGTCAAAGCGGTAGGAAAGGGATGACAGGTGGGACCCTAGATTTTTCTATTTTGCAGATTTGAATGAATAGTGATAGCTTTTGTTATTTTTGTGTAGAATTATTTAGAGTTCGAAAAATTATAAAAATTTTTGTGTGACCTCTCTGTGATGTATATTATTTAAGAAAAATATGAAATATTGTTTTTTAGTAATTTTTGAATGTGATAAAAATTGTTCAATTAATTAATAAATGGGTTTCCATGATTTTTCTAGGCTTAATTAATTATCCAAAAATTATGAAATTTGTTTTGCCACTTACTTATCATGTGATGAACCTTTACAAAAATTTTGACCTCAATTGGAACAAGTTGATTTATTTCATAATTTTGAATTAAACAATTAATTCATAAAAGCAAATAGTAACCTCTAATGATTTTGGTTTTGTTTGAGTTTTGGATTGAGTGATGACCTTGGGTCATTAGTTGGTAATGATCCTTGGCAATGGAAGTAAGTGTTACAAAAAAGGTTTAGTTAGTTTGACTTACAACTGTACCGTGAAGGAAAGTTGTATTCGAGTTGTTAATTTTGCATCCATCATCATATTTCGTATCACGCATCATGTTAAACATGGCATTGTTACTACGTGTAGTGAACGAAGGTGAACATGTGGTAGTTAATCAAGTTACAGAGGAGGTTAATCCGTCTGTTGAGGTCGGATCTGATAATTGTGGAATGTCGCAGGAACCTAACTTTTCCGTCAACGAAGGCAAGCCCCGGATGCATTTAAACCTACCTTGTGTTTTACAAATTTTATCGCTTTTGCTTCTATATATAGCATTAAGTGATTAGGAGTCTGGTGGAACCTAATTGGTGCATTACCAACCTTGTTTTTCCATATCTACATTGTTACCAGTTTTAATTCGTAAATACCTAGTTATGCTTAGTCATGCTTAGTCAGGTGATTACCTGTCACCTGCGAGTTTTTAAATGGATCTTTGGTTACTTATATTATCATGAGATATGAGCATGTGAAGTAATAAAACTAGATCAGGCGGACTCAGGGTGTGAGAGCCACCAGACATGGAGGTCTTGTGAGCGGCTTCTTTCCACCTATGTCGATTAAGGTCCGCCCGTTGTTGAACTGTGTGAGATGAGACTTTGTAGTACTAACCACATACTCCAGTAAGCCTTACTTGGCGATTCTATTATGAGAATGGCTACTCACGCACTAGGAGTGGAGAGATGGTGGGAATAGCGTGTACCCACGTGGCCATGGGCTAGAATGGTGGAGTACTATATTCTCGGGTGGCGTGGACTCGTTCTTGTTTTAGAGGATCTAAGAGTAGGTTGATATATGTAAGTCGGGGACCTACATATGTCGTGTGGTCTAGAATCCCTAGCTAGGTTTATAATCGGTTCAAATCGTCGTAGCTCCTCGGTTATGGAGACTCAACTCTCTGTTCATCATCATAGTTAATAACTGAAACTTGAGTAAGGTTTGAGAAAGAGTTTGATATGAAGTTCATGATCCCATTATGGATCATGGCAGATTCATATGTGGTTCTTATAAAGTTTTATATGTTGAAGTAAAGAAATTTGTTAAAGAGATTTTACGCAAAAGAACTTTGATTATTGCTAAAGCCATACCATGAATCCCTGAGCCTGCATTCTTGAGTCTTCTCAGTTTTTATTCTGGTTAAGTCTTGTTGAGTACTTTTATACTCAAGGTTCGTTGACCCTTGTTGCAGGTGAGCCTCATGAGCAGGTCTATTTTGGACCTTGCTGCATGACTGTTGTTCATATCAATGACGATAAGTGAATGTGTGATCCTTGGGTAGGATGCTTATTTTGTGTGTTTGTATTATGATACTAATGCCACTCCACTACTACTATGGTTTGTAATAATTATCGAACTTAGTTTGTAAGGTTTGAAACAACTGGTTTGTAAATTAAGTTATCGTAAGACTTCCGCTATATTTACTCTAATATAGTTATTTGAATAAATGTTGTAATACTACAATGACTCTGTAATGTGATCCTGCTCAGAAATCATAGATGATTCGGGGTTCCCTGAGGACACCCGACAGACTTCTTAAGTTACCAGGAACATATGCATAGTTGTCAAAGGTCATTGGACAGTGACAAGTGCATGTGGATCCTATAATTTAGGAGGTTCTGCCATAGAATGGTATCAGAGTGATCGTTACAAAGTCTTTGTTGTATTGTTTTACAAAAACTTCAAAATTATTTGGAACAAATACATATAACTTGTTAATTTGGTCCAAATTGCTTCTGGCTTATCTTATTTCATTCTCACCATTCCTTAATTGATTAAAAAGGCTTTGTGTGGTGGAGTAGTAATCTTATTATGTCCTATATAAAAATAACTATGGTTATGTACCTTATAAGCTTTGATGTTTTTGTTCATAAGAATGATTCATGCATCATGATTAATTCACTTGTTACTTCCTTCACCCTGAGTCTGGGTTGGGTAGTGAGTATGGGTTGAGTTATGTAATCCATCCTGGCTGCTCTTTAGATTTGGATCAGATTGTCTTAATTGGATTAATCTTGCTTCCTACAGTATGGCTCGCACCAAGGTAACGCCCCATAAGTCCGTTGGACCTAAAGGAGTTCCTCGTCACCAGCTTGCCCTTAGAAATGACGGTGCTAGCAATAGCAGCTCTAGGCTTGATCCCTAGGTAGAGATACAGAGGCTTTCAACAGAGTTAGCACAGGCTACTAGGGATAGGGCCTTGGATGCCATCCAAGTGGGCAAGTTAAAGGATCAATTGAAGTGTCACACCACCGCTCATAAGAACTGCGAGCGTATGTTAGTTCGTATGGTGGAAGGGAGAAATGAGGCTTGGCATAGGGAAGATGTAGCTAGAGCTAGAGCGCATGAGCTAGAATTTTATGTAGAAGATTTAGAAGAACATAATACTACTTTGCATGAAGAAGTCCATAGGCTGAGCAACCTCCTGGATCCAAATCATGATCCTCAAGCTGATGCAATGGACCCTGGTGTCGTCATTCCTGACAATGATGAACTTGAAGGGGAAGAAGAAGAAGATCCAGAAGAATTATTGATGATTGATGAAAGTGATAACGAAGGCAGAAATGTTTCCGGAATGGATACCGATCACGAGGTTTGATGTGGTCGAGGAGAAGAGTAGAGTTGTAAAATAGGAGATCTAGTTAAGTTAAGTAGTCTTGTTTAGGTGTGGGCTTGTGCTTAAATAAGTAAACCCAATGTAATGTGTTTGTAGTAAGCTCTTTTAATATTTCAATAAAAGCTTGTGAGTAAAGTTTGGTTTGTTATGAACAGATGCCTCATACTCGTGCTTCAGATATTCCTAGTTCTTCGCAGGACGAGGGTGGTGTTCCTGATCTACCACTAGTTCCACCAACTTTAGCTGATGCTATAGCAGCACTGGTCCATGTGACCGTAGAAAATGCTTGATTGCTTCGTGAGATAGCTTAGAGTAATTAGAATATGGTGCAGGGAAACCATGGCCGCAATCATAATCGGCATGAAGCTACATATGTTGATTTCATAGATACAAGACCACCAGTGTTCACCAAGGCCGATGAACCCCTAGAGGTTGATGATTGGCTTCGGACCATGGAGCAGAAATTTGATCTTATTCCATGCACGGAGATGCAGAAACCTATGTTTACCGCCCAGCAACTTAGAGGTGCAGCAGGTGCCTGGTGGGCAAATCTAGTGGCTATGCAACCAGCTGGCATTCCAATAACTTGGGCTAAGTTCCATACTACCTTCAGAGCTCATTATATTCTAGAAGGAGTGATGGCCATGAAGTTGGATGAGTTCCTTGCTTTGAAGCAAGGGGACCAAACGGTTATGCAATATGTGGGTAGATTCAATCACCTGTCCCAGTATGCATCTGAACATGTCAATACAGATGCCAAGAAAAAGAAATGGTTCATGCAAGGACTGAGTACCAAATTACAGACAATGATGACTGCATGTACCAATGTTACTTATCATGAGGCAGTAAATATTGCGATTGCTTCTGAGGAAAAGTATCGGCAGCATAAGGAGATCAAGAAAAAGAAGAGTGTGCTGTCTGGATCTTTTGGTGGAAATCAAAAGAGGCAAAAGATAATCTATCATCTAGTCAACCATTATCGTCCTCCTTATTGTCCACCGTAGTTCCAAGCCAGGCAACAGTCAAATGTCTGTCCTACTATAACCTACCCAAATTCACAACAGACAAATGCTCCTGGTGGTAATGCTCCAACGTCCTAGGGTCACAATTACCCATGTTACAATTGTGGAAGGTCCGGTCATTTCTCTAGGGAATGTCCATATCCCAAGCAGGCTAATCAAAATTACCAGAAGGCCCCTGCCAATCAACAACAGAGTCAAGCACAGAACAAGAACAACAATCAGAATACTCAGAAGGGCAAAGATGAAAGGAAGATAGGATGAGTGTTCTATATTCAAGCTGGGGAAATTCCGGAAGGGGAGCCAGTGACGATGGGTATGTTTCCTGTCGCTGATCACCCTGTTGTTATGCTTTTTTATTCTGATGCATCTCATTCATTCATCAATAGAACCTTTGTCATAAAGCATGAAATTCCAATTGGGGAAACAAAGGAAAATTTCTTTATACAGTTGCCCGAGGGATGTTTGTGTACTAAGGAAATGGTATACTAGGTACCCATAAACCTAGGTAGGCATATTTTTCCCACTACCATGATTATTCTCAAGGATCAAGATATAGATGTGATCTTGGGAATAAAATGGATGTATCAGCATAAGGCTGTTATAGATGCTTTGAATAGGACATTAAGGGTGAGTTTGCCTAATAGTAATTCTCAGCTCCTTATCCAACTTCCTACCTTAAGGAGATCAGTGGAAAGAGTTTGTGCAACTTTTGTCAAGGAGATTAGAGATATCCCGATAGTTTGTGAATTCCCTGATGTTTTTCCTAAGGATTTACCTAGTCTACCATCAGATAGGGATGTTCAGTTTAACATAGAGTTAAAGCCTAGAACAGCTCTGATCTCTCGGAGAGCTTATAGGATTCCTCCCAAAGAATTAGCCGAGTTGAAGACTTAGTTGCAAGAGTTGATTGAGAAAGGATTTATTCAACCTAGTTCATCACCTTGGGGATGCCCTGCAATTTTTGTGAAAAAGAAAGATGAGACCCTGAGGTTATTTGTTGACTATCGTCCGTTGAATGAAGTGACCATTAAAAATAAGTATCCCTTACCTCGGATAGACTTGCTTTTTGATCAACTAGCCGGAGCCAAAGTTTTCTCCAAGATTGATTTAAGGTCATGCTATCACCAAATCAAGATTAAGCCTGAAGATATTCCCAAAACGGCATTTACCACAAGATATGAGTTATATGAATACTTGGTAATGTCTTTTGGTTTGACAAATGCCCCAGCTCATTTCATGTATCTGATGAATTCAGTGTTCATGCCTGAGCTAGATAAGTTTGTGGTGGTGTTTATTGACAACATCCTAGTTTATTCCAAGAACAAGAAGGAACACATGGAACATCTTAGAATTGTCCTGACCCGCTTAAGAGAACATCAATTATATGCCAAATTCAGTAAGTGTGACTTTTGGCTTAAGGAAATACAGTTTCTTAGACATGTCTTATCAGCTGAAGAAGTTGCTATTGATCCAAGCAAAGTTAAGGATGTGCTTGATTGGAAACCGCCAACCACTGTTCATCAAGTTTGGAGTTTTCTAAGAATGGTGGGGTATTACCGTCGTTTTATTCTAGATTTCTCTAGAGTATCCAAGTCTATCACTGGGTTGTTGAAGAACCAAGCCAAGTTTGTCTGGTCATCTGAGTGTGAAGAAGCCTTCTAGACTTTAAAGAGATTGTTAACCACTGCACCAGTATTAGCACAACCAGATATCGAGAAGTCATTTGACGTTTATTGTGATGCTTCTGGTATTGGTATTGGATGTGTATTGATGTAAGAAGGCCGAGTCATTGCCTATGCTTCCAGACAACTTAAGCAACATAAAGAGCACTATCCCACTCATGATCTAGAGTAAGCAGCAATTGTACATGCTCTGAAGATTTGGCGGCATTACCTGCTTGGTAATATGTGCCATATTTATACAGACGACAAGAGTTTAAAGTATATCTTTACTCAATCAGATTTGAACATGCGACAGAGAAGATGGTTAGAATTGATTAAAGATTATGACTTGGAAGTACATTACCATCCTGGTAAAGCAAATGTAGTTGCAGATGCCCTCAGTCAAAAGAGCCATTGCAATTGTCTAACAATAAGAACAATGGGTTTGACTTTATGCCAAGAGATGGAAAAGTTGAGTATAGAGGTAATTCAACATGGTAGTTTGACCAATATAACTGTTGAAGCCACTATTTGAGACCAGATTATTGCTACTCAGAAAGAAAACAAGGGTATAGCCCATATCAAAGAAAGAATCAAGAATGGGAAAGCAGAATGCTTCAAAGTAGATGATGAAGGTGTGTTATGGTTCAAGAATCGCTTAGTGGTACCAAAGGTTCCAGAGTTGCGACAATCAATTCTTGAAGAAGCACATGCTACTAGGTTATCTATTCATCTAGGAAGTAATAAGATGTACCATGACTTGAAACAAAGGTTTTGGTGGACCAAAATGAAGATAGAAATTGCCCGGTATATAGCAAATTGTGATACTTATCAAAAGGTGAAAGCTATACATTTGAGGTCTACGGGAGAGTTACAGCCATTACCTATTCCAGCTTGGAAGTGGGAGGATATTAGTATGGACTTTATTGTTGGTCTACCCAAGACCTCAAAGGGCTTTGACTCAGTATGGGTTATTGTAGATCGACTAACCAAGTCAGCACATTTTCTTCCGGTCTAGAGTACATATCCCACTATCCGATATGCCAAGATGTATCTAGATAGAATTGTGAGTTTACATAGGGTACCAAAGACCATAGTGTCAGATCGGGGTACACAGTTTGTCTCTAGCTTTTGGAAACACTTGCATGCTTCGCTAGGTACCAAACTCCTGTATAGTACAGCTTATCATCCCCAGACTGATGGTCAGACTGAAAGGGTCAATCAAGTACTTGAAGATATGTTAAGGTGTTGTGTCCTTAACTATTCCAAGAAGTGGGATGAATGTCTGCCTTTGGCTGAGTTCTCATACAACAATTGATGAGTACAGGCCCGATCTTCCGAGAGGTAGCCGGTAAGTTCGATTTGTGGAGATCTCGACGTTGGCGATCCAGCTTCAAATCAGACACGATTCGAACCCTGCAACCGTTACACCACTGCTCTATTGGTTATCAACCAAGCACAACTTGATTGACCTCGCCAAGAAGGCTTTTCCTACAAGCGAATCGAAGAGCACAAGCAAGAAGGTAAAACACACAATCTGAAATTGCAAATATGAATGACGCGAATATGAATAGAGGGTTCAAGAACTCGGTTCCAAAGGACTAATCGACACAGTGGAGGAGATCAAGAACGGGGGCCCTAGATCACTGTAAAAGGATTTGTCACCACAGTTACAATGAACGATTCAGTTACTCGATGGAAAACTAAACTCTAAACAAAATCCAATTGTATAGCAGCGGCGGCGGCCCACAACTGTGTTTATAGTGGAGGAGATCAAGAACGGGGGCCCTGGCGGCTGTGTTTATAGTCTAAGACTCGACCTAGGGTTGGGGACGGCCAGGGGTTGGACGCCCACAACTTGGGCTTAAGGCCCGACACGATACATGGCCAAGTTGGCCCAAATAGGTGACACAGCACCTTGCCGTGGTCACACAGAATGATCCACGGACCTTCTGGAGCTGGGACCAGATCCAAAACGACGGCATCGTCGTCCCCTTTCCAACGCATCCAAGAACGGCCCGTTTCGATGTCGTATGAGGAAGTTATGACCAAAACAGTGACGACGTGTCTGCTGAATCCGAGGACGACGTGGCAGCTGAGTTGGAAACGAATTGCAACTTGGGGAAGACCATGGCGTCGGTGTGTCCAGCGTGGCGATGTCCTCATCATCCTCCCCTTCTCGAATTGGAGTCGTCCTCGACTCCATCTTGGCGATGTCCTCATTATCCCCTCCTTGTAGAATTGGAGTCGTCCTCGACTCCATCCCATCATCAGCGAACTCCTGCAAAAGGTTAGTGACAGCAGGCAATGCACCAGACATAAAAGGTTGACAAAACATAGTATAACATGGTGCATCAGGATTATCACATAACTCAGCAGTAGCAGGAGTTGTAGCAAGAAAAGCACCTCCTTTTAACTTAATCCCATTAGTTTTAGCAATGTCTGTTGGAGGTTTATTTTTTATCTCATTAGCATGTTTAATAATATCCGTAGGAGACAAAGGCAGCAATGTAATTTTCTTGTCCTTATGTATGATAGTGTATGTATTAGTTCTACCATGGTGTAAAGCATCATTATCAAATTCCCATGGGCGACCTAACAAAATGGAACAAGCTTGCATAGGGACAACATCAAAATCAGCAGTATCATGATAAGAGCCTGTGAAAAAGCTAATGCGTGCTGATTTAGTTACCTTAGTCTTACCACTATTATTGAACCATTGAAGTTTATATGGATACGAATGTTGCCGTGTGGTCAAGCCAAGCTTGTCAACCAAATCTGAACTCACCAAGTTGTTGCAACTCCCGCTATCAATGATAGTGAGAACACGACAACCCTGCACAATGAGATACATGTGGAACAAATTGTGGCGTTGGATCTTCATCTCTTCGTCATGACCCACACGTGTACTCAACACACGCTGCACAAGAAGGCTAGGGTAGTCCGCGGCAGCAGCCACAGAGTCAATGGTGATGGCCTCCTTGTCATGATCGCCCTCGATGGGATCTGCATCAATGTTAGCAGCAAGGGCTAAATCATCTTCAACATCACTAGCACTTACATATCCATCCTCGGTAGCAATGAAAGCGCGACGACTGGGGCATTCCTTCATGACATGTCCCATGCCTTTGCATCGGTGGCAAATGATTTTAGAGCTGGACGAGGAGGAGCTAGTAGAAGCACCCGGAGTGCCACCTTTCTTCAGCTGTGGAAACTACACATTAGACAATTTACTTACCCCGGAAGAAAATGGAGGTGTAGATGGCTGTGGTGCAACAGGAAGCTTGGGCGTCTCCGGCTCGGAACGCTGCTGAAAATTCCTCCCATTGTTAGACCTGAGAGGCTGGTGTTGTTTGCGTCCCTGTACTTCTCGTTCGGCCTTAATAGCAAGATGATACAATTGGGAAAAATTGCGCCATTCTTTATAATCAAGTATGTTCTGTATATCATGGTTTAAACCACCAAAAAATCTAGCACTAGCATCATCATCATCTTCATTTATACCACAACGTGCTAAACCAATAAGCAATTCTTGATAGTATGCTTCTACTCCTTTATCACCTTGTTTTAAAGTTTGTAGTTTCAAACGTAAATCACGTTGGTAATAAGGAGGAACAAAACGAGATTTCATACGTTGCTTTAAAACATTCCAAGTTTGAGGCACAGCAGCAGCATTATTGGCATTGCAAAGATCACTCCACCAGAACAAAGTAAAATTAGTAAACTCACTGGTAGCAAGTCTAACTCTATGCTCAGCAGGAACATTATGAGAATCAAATTTTTGTTGAACAGCAAGCTCCCAATCTAAATATGCCTCTGGATCAACATTACCAGCAAAAGGTGGTAGACTAAATTTAATTTTAGCAAAAGGATCATTATTACCATGATTATTACCTGCCATACCGCGACGATTGAAGTTGAGGCGGCGACGGGCACCACCGTCAGCATACGCATCTTCATCACCAGCATCTTCATCATCAGCACGATAAGGTGGAGGGCGTTGCTCAAGCTGTTCAATGCGGGTGACCAGATTGTTCACGTTGCGCGTCAGCTCGGTCATAAGATTGCGTTGTTCAGTCATGAACGTTGCAAGCTCGCCCTTGGACACGCACTCATTGAAGTCCGTCGGAGTTCCTGCCATGGTTAGAAGATAGAAAAAGACAACACCAAAGTATTATCCCTATCAACTAAAAGGAAACAAGTGGTGGTGGTGAAAGTGGAATGCAAAATCACAAGCGGCTTACCACCGTCTTGCCTGTATTCTTACCAACGCCAAACAGGAGCAAAACCAAAGTGGCGAAGCAATCTGTTGTTGAGCGTGGGTAACAGTTGCAAGATGAACCTGTGCTGACAGAAGAATATGTGGAGCTATGGGTAGGCACACAATATGACAGCAAGGATTAGCAATTAACGAGTGCAGAGTAGCGATTGTTCAATCTGGATCCAAAGTACAAATCACAGTTGCTGGCTAAGACGTGTCGAGACGTAGCGCAACAAGGTGAAAACAAAGAACGATCAAAAGAACTCACAGAACAAGCAAATAGCCCGGATTTCTCCTTTTTCCTGAATTTTTCCCGGATTTTCTCAAAAGGCACTAGTAGGAAACAAACTTTTTTTTTACTATTTTTTTATACTTTTCTCTGAATAAGGATCACAAAAGAGGCAACCACAAAAATTGGCACCTACAACTGAGGTGGGATGTGGTCTACAGAAATTCAGCACGTTCTCTGAAAAGCGTGCAAAAACTTTGACAATTTTTTTCTATATTTTCCTGAATTTTTTTGGCAATTCTGATGAAACCAAACAGGGCGAAGCCGAGTTTGGGTCGGGTCCAAATGGTGTCAAGAAGCTGCACAAAAAATTTTAGATTTTTCTGATAAACGAGCGAAAAGTTATGCCTGTTTTACAGAAGGTATTTCAAGGTATGTTTTTCGGGAGGCACAACACGGCGGCGGCAGTTAGGGCAAAGCGTCCCTAAACTCTAACACCGATCACAGCAGTAGGTATTCGCCTGATGATGTAAGGAGGGCTGCGATGCAGGCAAAATAAGAGCGGCTGGCAACCTATCTAGGGTTTGCGCGGCGGCGAGAAGTTACACAAGGCGGCTAGCGGGGCAAGTCGAGTAATGTGGTGGCTTCGACTTGTTGTTTGGGAACAGTGGATGGGATAGCGGCGGAAAACAAAATCACAGCAACGGGCGATTGAACTACGACCACGAACACAATCCTAAACCAGCAACAAGACTCGACCACGGACACAAACTCAACAACACGAATCTGAAACGAAATTGCAAAGGCACAAAGGGCGATAGGACAGTGGAAATTGAAATATTTTTGGGCTTTTTGTGGACTCTAGGTAATGAACAAATATGAATCTAAGGCAAACGAGATTATACCTCGCGGGAAACCTGAAATATCTGATACCAATTGATGAGTACAGGCCCGATCTTCCGAGAGGTAGCCGGTAAGTTCGATTTGTGGAGATCTCGACGTTGGCGATCCGGCTTCAAATCAGACACGATTCGAACCCTGCAACCGTTACACCACTGCTCTGTTGGTTATCAACCAAGCACAACTTGATTGACCTCGCCAAGAAGGCTTTTCCTGCAAGCGAATCGAAGAGCACAAGCAAGAAGGTAAAACACGCAATCTGAAATTGCAAATATGAATGACGCGAATATGAATAGAGGGTTCAAGAACTCGGTTCCAAAGGACTAATCGACACAGTGGAGGAGATCAAGAACGGGGGCCCTGGATCACTGTAAAAGGATTTGTCACCACAGTTACAATGAACGATTCAGTTACTCGATGGAAAACTAAACTCTAAACAAAACCCAATTGTATAGCAGCGGCGGCGGCTGTGTTTATAGTCTAAGACTCGACCTAGGGTTGGGGACGGCCAGGGGTTGGGCGCCCACAACTTGGGCTTAAGGCCCGACACGATACATGGCCAAGTTGGCCCAAATAGGTGACGCAGCACCTTGCCGTGGTCACACAGAATGATCCACGGACCTTCTGGAGCTGGGACCAGATCCAAAACGACGGCATCGTCGTCCCCTTTACAACGCATCCAAGAACGGCCCGTTTCGATGTCGTATGAGGAAGTTATGACCAAAACAGTGACGACGTGTCTGCTGAATCCGAGGACGACGTGGCAGCTGAGTTGGAAACGAATTGCAACTTGGGGAAGACCATGGCATCGGTGTGTCCAGCGTGGCGATGTCCTCATCAACAATAGTTATCAAGAGAGCATTAGAATGGCTCCATTTGAAGCACTTTATGGTTGTAGATGCAGAACATCACTGAGTTGGTCTGAACCCGGGGAAAGAAGATTCTTTGGAGTTGACCTCATGAAAGAAACAGAAGATAAGGTTAAGCAAATACAAAGTAATTTGAAGATAGCTCAGTCCAGGCAAAAGAGTTATGCAGATAAACGACGTAGACCTTTGGTGTTTAACAAGGGAGATTTTGTATATCTGAAGGTATCACCAATGAAGGGAGTTACCCGTTTTGGTGTTAAAGGCAAGTTGGCACCTTGGTATATTGGGCCATTTAAAATTTTAGAGAGGTATGAAAAAGTGGCATATCGCTTGAAGTTACCCAAACATCTCTCAGCCGTACATGATGTGTTCCATGTTTCTCAATTAAAGAAGTGTCTCCGAGTGCCTGAGCAGAATATTGAGGTTGAACGAGTGGAACTTGAACCTGATTTGACCTATTCTGAATATCCTATCCAAATTCTAGATCAAAAAGACTGTATTACTTGAAGGAGGATAATCAAGTTCTACAAGATACAATGGAATCAACATACCGAAGAAGAAGCTACTTGGGAATCCGAAGATTACTTGCTAGAGAAATTTCCAGAGTTTCTTGCGTCTTTATAGAGTAATGTTAGTTGAGCTCGGTTGTTACAAGTTGTGTTTTGTAAAGGGACCTCAGCTATTTTATGAAAAGGTTTTGGATGTTTTTGGACTGACACATTTCCTTTTCCATTACTTACCCTATGGCTTTGAATCTCGGGATGAGATTTCTTTTAGGGGGAAGGATTGTAACACCTCGGGTGTTTAAATACTAAAACCTGCCATTCATCATATGCATTGCAAAGCATTTGGCCTTTAGTGAAAATTTTGATATGCATACACTAAAATAAGTTTACCTTTATGTGGTATGTGTTGAATTGTATTGTTTGAATCAAGTTCAAAATTTGGTTTGGATTTGAATTTTCAAGAAAACCCTGATTTTTAGTATTTAAATCCTACCCTAAAAACTCATTTCAAAATCTAAGCATATTTTGGGGTTGAGCTTAAAAGCAAAAGTGTAGAGCTTGTCAAGTTATACAAAGTCTGTTTTTGGACTTTTCAAAGTTGTTATGAAAAATTTGAAGTAATTTGAAAAGGCAAAATTCTTTAAATGTCCCCTATTTGAATTCAAATTTGCATTTCAAAATGTAGACTGAATTAGGGGGTGGTTATAAAAGCAAAGTTGTAGAACTTTGAATTTTGAGCAACTTTTATATTTGGATATTTTTGAGTTGTTATACAAATTTGGGAGTAATTTTGAAATTTAGACGAATGGCAATTCTGTAAATATGGTGAACAGTGCTCACCGCTTAAGCCACACCACCGGCATCCTTCTCCTGGCTTCCAGTCATGCCTGTGGCCGCCCTTGGCTTCGCGCTGGCACGAACAGGGCGCTGCGTGTCGCCTCCTTGCGTTTTTGCCGCTGTATAAAGCTCAGGCGTCGTCGCTGTTCATTACCGTTTCTTTGCTCTGTTTTCCCGTCGCCACCGCTCAACTCCGGCGAGCCTGCGCCATCGCTGTAGTGCCTCCACCATCGCAACCAAGCCAGTCCCAGCTCCGTCTCCTCCTTACAAACCCAGCCAACCATCTTTGGTCACCCGATTCTATCGGGAACCCGCTGTGCGAACCTTTCTGCCTCGCGGCCAGCAACCTCACCGTCGCAAGCGCGTTGCCGTGGCCAGCGCACTATGGTCTGCCTCTGACCTTGCAAAGACTTGTTTTAGCTTCGTCTCGATGCCATGGTGCTTAATACCTTGTTGCTTGATCATTTTGTCCACTGTAGTCGCCGGAACACTGCCACCGACGACATTTTGCTCTGCCATGTTTGCTCAGATCGTCGAACCACCTTGCTGTTGCTCCTTCGGCTCGGTCTTTGACTCCAACATGTTCGGGGTGAGTTGCTGGTGCTTCCTGGACCCTTTGTTTAACTACTATTGGTCTCCTGTCGCTGGCGTAGCACCGCCATGCTGTCGCATCCGCCATGGCCGGCGTTAGCCTTGAATCGTGTTGTAATTTAGTTAGCTAGTGTCTTCAATCGATGCACCGTGTTGTTGTGGTCATGTTGGTGACTTCACGGTCACCGGTGACCGCGCCGACGGCGAGATTTTGTCGGTCAGCGCCGTTGTCGCCTTAGTCAAAGCGGTAGGAAAGGGATGAATAGTCAAAGCCATAGTCGTCGCCTTAACAGGTGGGACCCTGGATTTTTCTATTTTGCAGATTTGAATGAATAGGGATAGCTTTTGTTATTTTTGTGTAGAATTATTTAGAGTTCCAAAAATTATAAAAAGTTTTGGGTGACCTCTCTGTGATGTATATTATTTAAGAAAAATATGAAATGTTGTTTTTCAGTACTTTTGAATGTGATAAAAATTGTGCAATTAATTAATAAATGGGTTTCCATGATTTTTCTAGGCTTAATTAATTATCCAAAAATTATGAAATTTGTTTTGCCACTTACTTATCATGTGATGAACCTTTACAAAAAATTTAAGCTCAATTGGAACAAGTTGATGTATTTCATAATTTTGAATTAAATAATTAATTTATAAAAGCAAATAGTAACCTCTAATGATTTAGGTTTTGTTTGAGTTTTGGATTGAGTGATGACCTTGGGTCATTAGTTGGTAATGATCCTTGGCAATGGAAGTAAGTGTTACGAAAAAGGTTTAGGTAGTTTGACTTGCAACTGTACCACGAAGGAAAGTTATATTCGAGTTGTTAATTTTGCATCCATCATCAAGCATCATATTTCGTATCACGCATCATGTTAAACATGGCATTGTTACTATGTGTAGTGAATGAAGGTGAACACGTGGTAGTTAATCAAGTTGCAGAGGAGGTTAATCCATCTGTTGAGGTCGGATCTGATAATTGTGGAATGTCGCAGGAACCTAACTTTTCTATCAACAAAGGCAAGCCCCAGATGCATTTAAACCTACCTTGTGTTTTACAAAATTTATCTCTTTTGCTTCTATATACTGCATTAAGTGATTAGGAGTCCGGTGGAACCTAATTGGTGCATTACCAACCTTGTTTTTCCATATCTACCTTGTTACCAGTTTTAATTCGTAAATACCTAGTTATGCTTGGTCATGCTTAGTCGGGTGATTACCTGTCACCTGCGAGTTTTTAAATGGATCTTTGGTTACTTATATTATCATGAGATAAAAGCATGTGAAGTAATAAATCTAGATCGAGCGGACTCAGGGTGTGAGAGCCACAAGACATGGAGGTCTTGTGAGCGGCTTCTTTCTGCCTATGTCGATTAAGGTCCGTTCGTTGTTGAACTGTGTGAGATGAGACTTTGTAGTACTAACCACATACTCTGGTAAGCCTTACTTGGTGATTCTATTACGAGAATGGCTACTCATGCACTAGAAGGGGAGAGATGGTGAGAATAGCGTGTACCCACATGGCCATGGGCTGGAATGGTGGAGTACTGTATTCCCGGGTGGCACGGACCCGTTTTTGTTTTAGAGGATCCAAGAGTAGGTTGATATATGTAAGTCAGGGACCTGCATATGTCGTGTGGTCTAGAATCCCCAGCTGGGTTTATAATCGGTTCAAATCGTCATTGCTCCTCGGTTATGGAGACTCAACTCTCTGTTCATCATCGTAGTTAATAACTGAAACTTGAGTAAGGTTTGAGAAAGAGTTTGATATGAAGTTCATGATCTCATTATGGATCATGGCAGATTCATATGTGGTTCTTATAAAGTTTTATATGTTGAAGTAAAGAAATTTGTTAAAGAGCTTTTGCACAAAAGAACTTTGATTATTGCTAAAGCCATACCTTGAATCCCTGAGCCTGCATTCCTGAGTCTTCTCAGTTTTTATTCCGAGTAAGTCTTGTTGAGTACTTTTGTACTCAGGGTTCATTGACCCTTGTTGTAGGTGAGCCTCATGAGTAGGTCTATTTTGGACCTTGCTGCATGACTGTTGTTCATGTCGATGACGATAAGTGAATGTGTGATCCTTGGGCAGGATGCTTATTTTGTGTGTTTGTATTATGATACTAATGCCACTCCACTACTACTATGGTTTGTAATAATTATCGAACTTAGTTTGTAAGGTTTGAAACAACTAGTTTGTAAATTAAGTTATTATAAGACTTCCGCTATTTTACTCTGATGTAGTTATTTGAATAAATGTTGTAAGACTATAATGACTCTGTAATGTGATCCTGCTCGGAAATCGTGGATGATTCAGGGTTCCCCGAGGACACCCGACAGACTTCTTAAGTTACCAGGAACATATGCATAGTTGTCAAAGGTCGTTGGACAGTGACAAGTGCATGTGGGTCCTATAATTTAGGAGGTTCTGCCACAATATCCGTCGGTAGTTGTTGTGCACAAATACTTTGGATGAAGGCCACTTTGAGTGACTTTGGAATCAAGTTCAAGAAAGTGCCATTACTATGTGACAATGACAGTGCAATCAAGTTGACCAACAATCTGGTTCAACTTGCAAGAACAAAGCACATTAATGTCCGCCATTATTTCATATGAGATCATCAACAAAAAGGGGACATTTGCATTGAGAGTGTAGGCACCAAAGATCAACTTGCCGATATATTCACTAAGCTATTGGATGAGAAAAGGTTTTGCAAGCTAAGGAATGAGTTGAACTTATTGGATTTCTCAAATATGTGTTGATGCACCCCCCCCCACTTATATGACATGCCTCTCCTTTGAGCAATCCAAGATAAAAGTTGATTGGCATGGCATACATCCTTGCTAAGGACTTGTTTAGTGCATCTAGACATCTTTCATATTTAATAGGCTCATTCATGAAAATCAAAGGAATTTGATGATTATATGGTACCACTATTGCTTCTATGCTTAATTTGGTCTAGTGGTAGCATATGACATGTTTGTGGGCTTGTAAACCTAGTGTTTGATCTAGAAAATGAGCTCTAAGTGTTTAACTCAACATGGTACAAGATAACCCTTATTTGGAGGTGTGAAGAAGCTTGTCCTTGGATCAAACCGAGTTAAATATCTTTGGTAAATAATCTAGATTGGACCAAATTTGGGAAAATAATCCTCACCCCATTGATTGACATTGATAATCTCTACCTATCTATATTTTCAACCTTTATGGTCATTGATGACAAAGGGAGAGAAAAACAAAGATATTAGTACATGGGGAGAAAAACAAAGATATTCGTGTACTAAGATAGTGAAAAGACAACAAAGGAGGAGAATTTGACATAGGGGGAGAAATATGACAAAGGAAAGGGATCAATTAAAATTTTGAGCATACAAGTAGGGGGAGCAAGCTCATGAACTTGTATGGTGCATTTGAATGTGCATTTCATGTTTGCTTGCATGGCACAAGTTTTAAATTTCAATATCCATGCTTGCGTGGTGTATGCTAGTTGTAGGTTTGAATGATAAAATGAAAAACTAGCATACAAAGGATATCTAATGATTTCATTTCCAAGTATTTCCAAGTGGTATCAAGCTAACCATGGTGCTAAGGATGGTATAATGGTGCACTCCGATTGGTATCACGCTTCAAAGGTCCATCTTTTATACCTTAGCATCATTTGGTAGACATTGTCTCCTATATTTCCTATCTAAGCATATGTGCAAGCTACAATCCAAACTATTAGCACATATGTAGGGGGAGGAATTGCTACCATATGGAGTTCATGAAACTTGTCCATATCCTTTTACACATAGTAAATATGCTTGGGCAAGCAACATGAATTCAATTGAATTTCAATTCATATCTTTGTGAAAGGGTTGTCATCAATTACCAAAAAGGGGGAGATTGAAAGCTCTAGTTTGGTTTTGGTGAATTGATGAAACCCTAAGTGCTAACCTAGTTTATCAAGTGATGATGAGATAGGTAGCACATTCCAAGTGGTGAAGCAAATGAAGATCATGACATGATGATGGTGATGATCAAGTGCTTGGACTTGAAAAGAAGAAAAAGAAAAAGAAAAGGCTCAAGGCAAAGGTATAAATGGTAGGAGCTATTTTGTTTTGGTGATCAAGACACTTAGAGAGTGTCATCACATTTAGGTTCGATAGTCGTACTATTAACAAGGGTGAAACTCATATCGAAATCCGGTTATCAAAGTCCACTAGATGCTCTAACTCATTGCATATGCATTTAGGATCTAGTGGAGTGCTAACACCCTTGAAAATGTTTGTGAAAATATGCTAAGACATGTGCATAAGGTGATACACTTAGTGGTTGGCACATTTGAGCAAGGGTTAGGAACTTCACCGGTGGAGTGTCCGCCCGTAGAGTGCGGAAAGTCCGATGGTGCCACCGACACCCTAGACAGAAAAGATGGAGGTCACTATAAGTGACCGGACCCTGGTCTCTGAAGGACCGGTGCGTCTGGTCAGTAGCAGCAGAAAAAGTGCAGCATCGGTCATCAACCGGATGTTGGTGCTGAAATGATCGGACGCTGGCTGGCTGCGTCCAATCACACTAACACGGCAGTGAATAGAGGAGTCGCCGAGTGACCAGACGCTGGGTGTGTCTGATCGAGCATCACCAGACATGTCTAGTTGTGAAAAATTGTTTCTGGATGCTTACTGGAAACGACTGGATGCTGAGATCCAGCGTCCAGTCACTTTGAGCTGATGCATCCGATCATCACTTGACTATTGAGATCAAGCAATCAACATTTGAAGGGAGGGGACACGAGGCACGCATCACGTGATCAGACGCTGAGGTCTAGCGTCCAGTCGATATGATTGAAGCATCCGATCACCCCATGTTGTGCCCAGTGAAGGGGTACAACAGCTCTATTTCATGGGGGCTTCTATTTAAGCCCCATGGCTGGCTCAAGCTCACTCTCTTGGCCATTTGCATTGACATAGCAACCTTGTGAGCTTAGCCAAAGCCCTCCCACTCATCTCCATCATTGATTCACCATCTTTGTGAGATTGGGAGAGAATCCAAGTGCATTGCTTGAGTGTTTGCATCTAGAGACACTTGGTGTTCGTGTTTTGCTGCGGGATTCACTTGTTACTCTTGGTGGTTGCCGCTACCTAGATGGCTTGGAGCAGCGAGGATCGTTGAGCAGAGGTTGGTTATTGTCTCTGGCTCCGATCATGGTGATTGTGATGGGTTCTTGACCTTTCCTCGGTGGAGAGCCAAAAGGTACTCTAGTAGATTGCTTGTGCGGCACCCTATTGAGGGTTTGGTGTATGATGCCAATTAGCGCGTAAACCTCCAAGTGAGTGATTTGCCACAACGAGAAGTAGCTTGCCGGCAAGCAAGTGAACCTCCGTAAAAAATCGTTGTGTTCATCATTTGATTCCGAGGTGATTGGTCTTCATTGTTATTCATTCTTATGATTGATTGGCTCCTTCCTCGACACGGTAGTATAACTATCTTGCTCACTCTCTATATTACCGCAAACTAGTTGTAAAGCTCTTTAGTGTAGCTAGTTGTGAGAGCTTGTTAGCTTGGTTAGTGTGGCTCTTTAGTTAGCTTTTGAGAGCACACTAACTTAGTGTAGTGTCATAGCTATTGTGTGGATAAAATCTATATAAACTAGAATTGTGGTAGGTGGCTTGCATTTTTAGTAGGCTAGCGCAACACTCGCTTCGCCTCATAATTGTCTAACCGGTTTGTTAAGTGTTGTTGTAGAAATTTTTAAATAGGCTATTCACCCCCCTCTAACCATTAGGGCCTTTCAACATATTATAAAAATATAATCACACTTGGATATATAATGTAAAATGCATATCCTCTTGCCAATTCATGTGAATCGGCTCGAGGAAAGAGCAAGAAACAAATTTGGCTTGTGGTGTCTATACAAATTTAGCAATAAAATAGTTTTTAGTTTTATCATCCGAGCTATCTGAATAATATTCAATAGTTGCATGTTGAGACAATGTGACTTATGAGATACTGAAAGCTCTAGTTTGGTTTTGGTGAATTGATGAAACCCTAAGTGCTAACCTAGTTTATCAAAGTGATTATGAGATAGGTAGCACTACTGCAAGTGATGAAGCAATGGTGAAAATCATGATGATGGTGATGGCATGGTGATGATTAAATGCTTGGACTTGGAAAAGAAGAAAGAGAAAAACAAAAAGCTCAAGGCAAAGGTAAAACTTGGGCTCTGTTCGGCTTACCCCATATTTGGCTTGTTCGGCTTCTTTTTTTTAGCCGGAACAATGTTTTTCTCTCACAACAATTTAGCCAAAACACTATTTTTGAGCCAGTTTTAGCCAAGTTTCAGACCAGCGAACAGGGCCTTGATAGGAGCTTTTTTATTTTGGTGATCGAGACACTTAGTGAGTGTGATCACATTGAGGATCGATAGTCGTACTATTAAGAGGGGTGAAACTCGTATCGAAATGCGGTTATCAAAGTGCCACTAGATGTTCTAACTCATTGCATATGCATTTAGGATCTAGTAGAGTGCTAACACCCTTGAAAACATTTATGAAAATATGCTAACACATGTGCACAAGGTGATACACTTGGTGGTTGGCACATTTGAGCAAGGGTAAAGAAGATAGAGTTGAAAAGGAGTTAGTCGCGCTGGTCACAGAGTTACTGGACGCGTCCGGTGTGGCTACTAGACGCGTCCGGTATTTTATCCAGACTTCAGGTAGTCAGATGGAAGTGACCGGACATGTTCGAAATCAGGACCGGACACGTCCGATATGTGGACCCAAGGTGAGCGACTAAGTGAAAGTGACCAAACCCTACCTCAGTGGAGTGACCGGACGCTGATGAGTTACTGTTTAGCGTCAGGTCAAAGTGATATAGCCGATACAGGATTGCAGAGAGCGACCAGACGCGTCCGGTGTGAACCAGCAAGTCTCAGGTTTTTAGCGCAATAATTCATCAGACACTGGGAGCGTCCGATCCGGTATGACCGGACGCGTCTGGTTGGCCCAGAGTGGCTCTAGGAGCTCTCTGGACTCGACCAGACGTTGCGTCTCCCGTGTCTGGTCCGACGTGATCACACGCGTCCGGTCAGCCCAAAGCGTCTCTAGGAGATTTCTAGACTTGACCGGACGCTGTGTCTCCTAGGTCTGGTGGTTTCTAAGAGCGCGTTCGATCATGTAGTATTACTGTGTGTAGAGATAGCCATTGGTCGCGAATGGCTAAACAATTTGAAAGGGACACATGCTGGTCAGGCTACGACCGGACATAGCAACTGGACGCATCCAGTCACCACACCGGACATGTCTGGTGCACACGACCTGTGCATCCGATCGTCTCACAGTCAGCCCAATAATTGAGCCAATGGCTCTATTGTTTAGGGGTGTCTATAAATATCATTTGGCCAGCTCTAGCTCACTGTCTTGGCCATTTGCATTGACATAGCAACCTTGTGAGCTTAGCCAAAGCCCTCCCACTCATCCCATCATTGATTGATCATCTTTGTGAGATTGGGAGAGAATCCAAGTGCATTGCTTGAGTGTTTGCATTTAGAGGCACTTGGTGTTTGTGTTTCGCTGTGGGATTCACTTGTTACTCTTGGTGGTTGCCACCACCTAGATGGCTTGGTGCAGCGAGGATCATCGAGTGGAGGTTGGTGATTGTCTCTGGCTCTGATCATGGTGATTGTGAGGGGTTCTTGACCTTTCCCCGATGGAGAGCCAAAAGGTACTCTAGTAAATTGCTCGTGGCTTATGTGATCCTCATCTTGTGTTGGTTGTGCAGCACCCTATTGAGGGTTTGACTTGTGATGCCAATTAGTGTGTGAACCTCCAAGTGAGTGAATTGCCACAACGAGGACTAGCTTATCGGCAAGCAAGTGAACCTCGGTAAAAAAATCATTGTGTAATCATTTGATTCTGAGGTGATTGGTCTTCATTAGTATTCATTCTTGTGATTGATTGGTTCATTCCTTGACTCGGCAATATAACCATCTTGCTCTCCCTCTCTCTTTACATTACCACAAACTAGTTGTCAAGCTCTTTAGTGTAGCTAGTCGTAAGAGCTTATTAGTTTGGTTAGTGTGGCTCTTTAGTTAGCCTTTGATAGCATACTAACTTAGTGTAGTGACATAGCCATTGTGTGGATAGAGACTATATAAACTAGAATTGTGGTAGGTGGCTTGCATTTTTAGTAGGCTAGCACAACACTCGCTTCGCCTCATATTTGTCTAACCGGTTTGCTAAGTGTTGTAGAAATTTTTAATAGGCTATTCACCCCCCCTCTAGCCATTAGGACCTTTCAAGTGGTATCATAATTGTGGTCACCGTGATTTGAGGCTTAACAACCTTCGGTGTCAAAATGGCACAAATCAACAACACAAAGAAACCACCCCAATTTGATGGCTCCAACTATCCCAATTGGAAGGCTAAGATGACAACATATATTAAGTCAATCAATAGGAAGGTTTGGAAGGTAGTGGAGACCAAGATTGAGATTGATGATGAAGAGGCTCCCACCACCGCCGAAGAGATGCTACTCCAAAACAATGACATTGCTCTTAGTGCCATCCATGATGCTTTGGATGAGAGAACATTCGAGCAAATCAAGAACATTGAGAGAGCTCATGAGGCATGGAAGAAGTTAGAGGAATCATTTGAGAGCACTCAAGCCATGATGGGTGCAAAGGCATACATTCTCAAGGAGAAGTTTGCAAGCTTCAAGATGAAGGAGGATGAGAGTGTGCCGGAGATGTTCCATAGGCTTCAAGTGTTTGTCAATGATCTCAAAGCACTTGGAGAAGAGGTGAAGGACAAGGATTTATCCCACAAGTTCTTGAGATGCTTACCCTCAAGATTTGGCACATTGGTCACTATTCTAGTAAGGAGTGGTTTGGACACCATGACACCAAACCAAGTATTGGGAGATATAATGACCGATGACACATATAGAGATGATGATAAGGAAGAAAAGAAGGAGAAGAAAGATGAGAAAAAGGATGACATGAAGAAGAGTGTGGCATTCAAGGCCACATCATCCAAGGGCAAGGCAAAGCAAGATACATCAAGTAAAGATGATGGTTCATGGGATGATGATGATGAGAAGATGGCTCTCTTTGTCAAGAGATTTGGCAAATTCATGGCGAAGAAGGGCTATAGTGCAAGAAGGAAGAAGTCATCATCAAGGAACAAGGATGAAACAAGGAGGAGCTTCAAGTGTGGTAGCAAGGATCATCTTGTTGCTCAATGCCCATACAATAGTGACAATGATGATGACAAGAAGAATAAGAAGAAGGATAAGAAAGAAAAGAAAGAGAAGAAGGACAAGATGACCTTCAAGAAGAAGAAGAAGGGTGGTTCATTTGTGGTCACTTGGGATAGTGAAGCTTCCTCAAGTAATGATGATGATAGTGATGATGACAAGACTACCAAGAAGAAGGCACTTGCAAGCATTGCTATCAATGAGAAGCCTCTCTCTTTGACACTCCATCATGCTTCATGACTAAGGCCACTAAGGTACAAATTTGTGATGATGGAAGTGATGAGGAACATGATAATAAAAATGAAAATGAAAGTGATAGTGATAGTGATGATGATGATGATGAACCAACTAAGGATGAACTACTTGACATGCTAGATGATGCTAAAGAACACTTTAACATTAAGAGAAGGGAATGCAAAAGCTTGCATAAGGAACTCAAAGCCCTTAAGCAAGCCTTTGATGAGCTAAACACATCTCATGAGAGGCTAGAGGAAGCCCATGAGAAGCTTGGCAAGGCTCACAAAAAGCTTGAAAAGGCTCATTCCTCTTTGCTTAATGAGCAAAATGAAAACAAGCATGTTGAGACATGTAATGTAGGCTTAACTTGTGACCTAATTGATGAATCATTATATAAGCCTATCATTGTTGCTCCCACTAACCCTTCTTGTAGCACTTCCACTTCCACCTCATCTAGTAGTGATGGTTTCACATATGATGCCTCACTAATGGTTGAGAATGAGACCCTCAAGAAGGAGATCAATGAGCTCACTCACACCTTGGCTAAGGCCTATGGTGGTGAGGACCGCTTGCTTATGTGCTTGGGTAGCCAAAGAGCTTCTCTCTACAAAGAGGGATTGGGCTATACCCCAAGAAAGGCAAGGAGGCCTTTGCTCCTCACAAGACTAGTTTTGTGAAGGACAATGGTCGGTTTTGCACTAGTTGCAAGCAAGTTGGTCATAAAGAGCATGAATGCAAAAACAAGAGCAAAAATGCTAATATATCCTCCATTAAGCTTGATTCTTTATATATGCTTACCAAAGGGTGCAAATGGTGTAAAGGCTAAGTTCAATGGTGCACCATGGATGGGCTCAAAGAAGAAAGCCATTTGGGTACCAAAGAGCTTAGTGACTAATCTTCAAGGACCCAAGCAAGTTTGGGTACCTAAAAAGAATTGATCTTCTTTTGTAGGTTAATTACAAAGCCGGAGGAAGGCATTGGGTTCTTGATAGTGGGTGCACTCAACACATGACTAGTGATGCAAGAATATTCAACTCAATCAACACCAATGGCAATGATAGTTATGATAGTATTATATTTGGTGATAATGGCAAAGGCAAGGTCAAGAGGCTAGGTAAGATTGCAATATCAAATGACATGAGCATTTCCAATGTGTTACTAGTAGAGAGCTTGAACATCAATTTGCTATCCATGGCTCAATTGTGTGATCTTAGATTCAAATGCATATTTGGAGTAGATGATGTAGAGATCATAAGTGTAGATGGCTCTAACTTGATCTTCAAAGGCTTTAGATATAAGAATCCATTCTTGGTTGATTTCAATGCTAGTGAAGCTCAATTATCTACATGTTTGTTCTCTAAGTCTAGCATGGGTTGGTTATGACATAGAAGGCTTGGTAATGCTGGAATAAAACAATTGAATAGATTTGTTAAGCATGACTTGGTTAGAGACTTGAAAGATATAGTGTTTGAGAAAGATAAGCTTTGTAGCTCTTGTCAAGCCGGAAAACAAGTTAGAAACACTCATCCTAAGAAAAACATGAAGAGCACTAGTAAAGCATTTGAGTTATTGCACATAGACTTGTTTGGGCCAACACAATACACTAGCATCAGTGGAAACAAATATGGCTTTGCGATAGTGGATGATTATACTAGATACACTTGGGTATTCTTTCTAGTGGACAAAGGTGATGTGTTTACAATATTCAAATCATTTATCAAGGGCATTCACAATGAGTTTGAAACAACCATCAAGAGAGTTAGAAGTGACAATGGCAGTGAGTTCAAGAACACTAGAATTGATGAGTTAAGTGATGAATTTGGAACTAGACATCAATTCTCGACCAAGTACACTCCACAATCAAATGGCCTTGTTGAGAGGAAAAATAGAACACTTATTGATATGGCAAGGTCTATGCTTAGTAAGTACAATGTGAGTCAATCTTTTTGGGCCGAAGCTATCAACATGGCTTGCTATTGTAGCAACCGCCTTTATTGTCACCCATTGAAAGAGAAGACACCATATGAGCTCTTGAATGGTAGACAGCCCAACATTGCATATTTTTGGGTCTTTGGTTGCAAATGCTATATCTTGAAGAAAGGCACTAGATTGGACAAGTTTGACAAAAAATGTGATAAAGAATTCCTACTTGGATACTCAACTACAAGCAAAGCATATAGAGTTTGGAATTTAGATAGTGGTACTCTTAAGGAAGTTCATGATGTTGAATTTGATGAAACCAAGAGTTCACAAGAAGAGAATGAGAACTTGGAAGATGTTAGAGGCATTCAACTTTCAAATGCCGTGAAGAACAAGGATGTTGGTGAATTAAGGCCTAGGCAAGTGAATGATGATAAAGATGATCAATTGCAAGTGCTCTCTAACTCAAATGTGCAAGATGATACAAATCAAGTTAGTACAAGTGGCTCTCATGATAATGAACAAGATCAAGTGGCTAATGCATCATCTCAACCCAATGATCAAGCAAATACAAGCAATCAAGTTTCAACACTCCAACCGACCAATATTGCAAGGGATCATCCATTGGACACTATCATTGGTGATATTTCAAGAGAATCAAGATTGGCTTCATTTTGTGAGCATTTCTCATTTGTATCATCCATGGAACCAAAGAAAATAGATGAAGCATTGAAGGATGTTGATTGGGTAAATGCTATGCATGAAGAATTAAATAACTTCACAAGAAATCAAGTATGTGAATTAGTAGAGAGACCAAAGGGACACAATGTGATTGGAACCAAATGGGTCTTTAGAAACAAGCAAGATCAAGAAGGTATAATAGTAAGGAACAAAGTAAGATTGGTAACACAAGGCTATACACATATGGAAGGTCTTGACTTTGGAGAAACATATGCCCCGATTGCTAGATTGAAAGCAATTAGAATCTTGCTAGCCTATGCTTGTGCCCACAACATCAAACTCTATCAAATAGATGTCAATAGTGCATTTCTCAATGGTTATATAAATGAAGAAGTATATGTTGAGCAACCTCCCAGTTTTGAAGATGATGAGAAGCCCGACCATGTGTACAAGTTGAAGAAGGCATTGTATGGCTTGAAGCAAGCACCTAGAGCATGGTATGAGAGATTGAGGGACTTCCTACTCTCTAAAGGGTTTATGATAGGCAAGGTTGACACCACTCTTTTCATCAAGAAGATTAGAAAAGATTTATTTGTGTTGCAAATCTATGTAGATGACATCATATTTGGATCAACCAATCAAGACATTTGTGAAGAATTTGGAAAGATGATGGCTAATGAGTTTGAGATGTCCATGATTGGAGAGTTAATTTACTTGGTCTTCAAATCAAGCAATTGAAGAATGGTACATTTGTGAGTCAAGGCAAGTATATCAAGGACATGATCAAGAAGTTTGGTATGAGTGATAGCAAAGCCATTAGTACACCAATGGGAACAAATGGCAACTTAGATAGTGAAGCAAGTGGCAATATGGTGGATCAAAAATTGTATCGGTCTATGATTGGAAGCCTACTCTATATGACCGCATCAAGACCGGATGTCATATTTAGTGTATGCATGTGTGCAAGATTTCAGGCCTCACCAAGAGAAAGTCATTTGAAGGCTACAAAGAGAATATTGAGGTACTTGATGCATACACCAAATGTTGGTTTGTGGTATCATAAAGGAGCAAAGTTTGAGCTAGTTGGTTACTCCGACTCGGATTATGGAGGATGCAAGGTTGAAAGGAAGAGCACCTCGGGCACAATGCAATTGTTGGGAAGATCACTTGTCTCATGGTCATCAAAGAAGCAAAATAGTATTGCATTATCAACCGCCAAAGCCAAATACATAGCCGCCGGTAGTTGTTGTGCACAAATACTTTGAATGAAGTCCACTTTGAGTGGCTTTAGAATCAAGTTCAAGAAAGTGCCTTTGCTATGTGACAATGAGAGTGCAATCAAGTTAACCAACAATCCGGTTCAACATGCAAGAACAAAGCATATTGATGTCCGCCACCATTTCATAAGAGATCACCAACAAAAAGGGGACATTTGCATTGAGAGTGTAGGTACCGAAGATCAACTTGCCAATATATTCACCAAGCCATTGGATGAGAAAAGGTTTTGCAAGCTAAGGATTGAGTTGAACATATTAGATTTCTCAAATATGTGTTGATGCAACCCCCCCCCCCCCCACTTAGATGACATGCCTCTCCTTCGAGCAATCCAAGGTAAAAGTTGATTGGCATGGCATACATCCTTGTGTAAGGATATGTTTAGTGCATCTAGTCATCTTTCACATTTACTAGGCTCATTCATGAAAATCAAATGAATTTGATGATTGTATGGTACCACTATTGCTTCTATGATTGACTTGATCTAGTTGTAGCATATGACATGTTTGTGGGCTTGTAAACTTAGTGTTTGATCTAGAAAATGAGCTCTAAGTGTTTAACTCAATATGGTATAAGATAACCCTTATTTGGAGGTGTGAAGAAGCTTGTCCTTAGATCAAACCGAGTTAAATATCTTTGACAAATGATCTAGATTGGACCATATTTTGGAAAATGGTCATCACCCCATTGATTGACATTGATAATCTCAACCTATCTACATTTTTGAACCTTTGTGGTCATTGATGACAAAGAAGGAGAAATAGTGTACAAAGATAGTGAAAAGATAACAAGAGGGAGACAAACAAAGATATAAGTGGTAGGGGGAGAATTTGACATAGGAAGAGAGATATGGATCAATTAAAATTTTAAGCACACAAGTAGAGGGAGCAAGCTCATGAACTTGTATGGTGCATTTGAATGTGCATTTCATATGTTTGCTTGCATGGTACAAGTTTTAAATTTCAATATCCATATTTGTGTGGTGTATGCTAGTTGTAGGATTAATTGATGATATGAAAAACTAGCATGCATAGGTCAAGTAACTAGACTCATGCTCATTTTATGAAAACTAGACCCTTGCTTCTAATGTTGATCTCATTGGGTATTCTAGTTTTTGTGTATGTCTAGTTACTCATGGTGCTAAGGATGGTAATTGGTGCACTCCGATTTGTATCACGCTTCAAAGGTCCATCTTTTATACCTTAGCATCATTTGGTAGACATTGTCTCCTATATTTCCTATCTAAGCATATGTTCAAGCTACAATCCAAACTCCTAGCACATATGTAGGGGGAGCAATTGCTACCATTTGAGATTCATGAAACTTGTCCATGTCCTTTTACACTTGGTAAATATGCTTGGGCAAGCAACATGGATTCAAATGAATTTCAATTCATATCTCGTGAAAGGGTTGTCATCAATTACAAAAAGGGGGAGATTGAAAGCTCTAGTTTGGTTTTGGTGAATTGATGAAACCCTAAGTGCTAACCTAGTTTATCAAAGTGATTATGAGATAGGTAGCACTACTCCAAGTGATGAAGCAATTGTGAAAATCATGATGATGGTGATGGCATGGTGATGATTAAATGCTTGGACTTCGAAAAGAAGAAAGAGAAAAACAAAAAGCTCAAGTCAAAGGTGAAACTTGATAGGAGCTTTTTCGTTTTGGTGATCGAGACACTTAGTGAGTGCGATCACATTTAGGATCGATAGCCGTACTATTAAGAGGGATGAAACTCGTATAGAAATACGGTTATCAAAGTGCCACTAGATGCTCTAACTCATTGCACATGCATTTAGGATCTAGTGGAGTGCTAACACCCTTGAAAACATTTGTGAAAAATATGCTAACACATGTGCACAAGGTGATACACTTGGTGGTTGGCACATTTGAGCAAGGGTAAAGAAAGAGTTGAAAAGGAGTTAGTCGCGCTGGTCACAGAGTGATCGGACGCGTCCGGTGTGGCTACCGGATGCGTCTGGTATTTTATCCAGATTTTGGGTAGTCAGACAGAAGTGACCGGACACATCCGGAATCAGGACCAGACGGGTCTGATATTTAGACCTGAGGTGAGCGACTAAGTGAAAGTGACCGGACTCTGGCTCAGTGGAGTGACCGAACACTGATGAGTTACTGTTCAGCGTTAGGTCAAAGTGATATAGCCGATACAGGATTGCAGAGAGCGACCGGATGTGTCCGGTGTGAACCAGCAAGTCTCAGGTTTTCAGCGCAATAATTTATCAGACGCTGGGAGCGTCCGATCCGGTGTGACCAGATGCATCCGGTCGGCCCAGAACGACTCTGGGAGCTCTCTGGACTCGACCAGACGCTGCATCTCCCGTGTACGGTCTGGTGTGATCGAACACGTTCGGTCAGCCCAGAGCGGCTCTAGGAGCTTTCTGGACTCGACCGGACACTGCATCTCCCGGGTCCGATCATTTCTAACAGCGTGTTCGATCATGTAGTATTATTGTGTGTAGAGATAGCCGTTGGGCGTGAATGGCTAAACAATTTGAAAGGGACATGTGGCGGTCAGGCTGCGATAGGACGCGTCCAGTTAGGCTGTGACCACCACACCGGATGCGTCTGGTGCACATGACCTGCGCGTCTGGTCGTCTCGCAGTAGGCCCAATAATTGAGCCAACGGCTCTATTGTTTGGGGGTGTATATAAATATTGTTTGGCCGGCTCTAGCTCACTGTCTTGGCCATTTGCATTGACATAGCAACCTTGTGAGCATGGCCAAAGCCCTCCCACTCATCTCCATCATTGATTGATCATCTTTGTGAGATTGGGAGAGAATCCAAATGCATTGCTTGAGTGTTTGCATTTAGAGGCACTTGGTGTTCGTGTTTCACTGCGGGATTCACTTGTTACTCTTGGTGGTTGCCACCACCTAGATGGCTTGGTGCAGCGAGGATCGTCGAGTGGAGGTTGGTGATTGTCTCTGGCTCCGATCATGGTGATTGTGAGGGGTTCTTGACCTTTCCCCAACGGAGAGCCAAAAGGTACTCTAGTAAATTGCTCGTGGCTTGTGTGATTCTCATCTTGTGTTGGTTGTGTGGCACCGTATTGAGGTTTTGATGTGTGATGCCAATTAGCGCGTGAACCTCCAAGTGAGTGAATCACCACAATGAGCACTAGCTTGCCGGCAAGCAAGTGAACCTCTGTAAAAAATCATTGTGTCACCATTTGATTCCGAGGTGATTGGTCTTCATTGGTATTTATTCTTGTGATTGATTGGTTCATTCCTCGACTCGGCGGTATAACCATCTTGCTCTCTCTCTTTACATTACCGCAAACTAGTTGTCAAGCTCTTTAGTTTAGCTAGTCATGAGAGCTTGTTAGTTTGGTTAGTGTGGCTCTTTAGTTAGTCTTTGAGAGCACACTAACTTAGTGTAGTGACATAGCCATTATGTGGATAGAGACTACATAAACTAGAATTGTGGTAGGTGGCTTGCATTTTTAGTAGGCTAGTGCAACACTCGCTTCATCTCATATTTGTCTAACAGGTTTGCTAAGTGTTGTTGTAGAAATTTTTAATAGGCTATTCACCCCCCTCTAGCCATTAGAACCTTTTAGATACTCCAAAATTACTTTGGCTTACGACGATCGTTGTTATTTTGCAACAATTAATGAATAGTAAGAAACCAAAAGTGCTCTAGTACAAGCCAACAAATACCCAAATCAACAAGATCTTCACTACTACAAACAGCTCATCAGAGCCGGTTCGTAACCCCCTATCACCACCGGTTTGGCACTCAGTAGTAAATTGTCGATGGTGATGGCCTAGATCATCACCCCTGGTTTTATAACCGGCTGTGATAGTATGCTAACACCACCGCTTGGGAGTATGATCCAATGGTGTAAAGGTCATGATCATCATCGTTTTGGAGAAGGATCCATCTATGTAAAGGTCACGATCACCACCACTTTGGAGTAGGATCCGACCGTGTAAAGGTCATGATCAACGTCGCTTTGGAATAGGAGCCATCTATGTAAAGGTCATGATCACCGTCGTGTTGTAGTTTGATCCCACGTTGATGATTTTACAATCGGTGTCGGTTTACTAAAAGACTCCTTTTTAGGCCATAAATAAGCATTGTACTTTTTACAATAATAATCCACGCTAACTATCATTTGTGTGAGCTGATATGCTAACACAAGTTGCCGCTTGATTACATAATAGATATTGATCTCTACACAGACTTACATAACAAAAATAAAGTAGTTGTGCTTCATCATACTGCTTCCTGCTATGTGCCACTACTACCTGCAACACAAAGTGAATATAATCAGTGCATCCTTTAGATTTGCAGCAAATGCAACATGGAACCCCTTCTCTTGACCAATAAAATCATCCTTACTAAAGACTCCTTTTTGGTCTCATAGCACAGAGTTATTGAATTCTGAGCATAGCAGCAAATTTGTTCAAAAGCACCCATGCTCCTCGAACGCACTTTGTGAAAACACATCGTTTCTCAGTTTCCACAACCTACACAAAGCAGCAGAAGTAATAATATTCAACACACCATTCCTTTTATTATTAAGCCAAAATGGACCTATACGTAGAATCAAAAGAACTTCTACTTGAACCTGTACAATACTAGACAAAAACTGACCAAAGCTGATGGCAACATAAGTACACAACACATTCAAAGAATAGCAGTCCAACTCATTAAAACTCATGTTGGACCTTTTACCACTGCGTTTTTCAACCCATAAAATGTATTGGCTGCGCTCGACTGGTATGAAAACCAGCCGGATTTCACTGTTCTCGAATGAAAAATACTGTTTATGCTCTCACAAATTTCTCCAGATTCATCCAGATTCCTCCAAATTCCTTCAAACGAACAGGCCCATTATGTACTCCCTCTGTCCCTAAATGTTTGTCGCCACGGTTTGCATGTCGATAACTTTAACTCGATTTATAGAAAATACGGGCAATATTTCTATCTCCAAATAAATTTATTAAAAAACCAGATTCAAATATCTATCCAATAATACTAATTATGTATCACAAATATTAATATTTTTTAATATACATTTAGTCAAAATTATTTCTCAGAAATAAAAAACGATAGACATTTAGGGACGTAGGGAGTATATTACAATGTCTTCCCATCAAGATGACTATAGCAGATAATCTTTTTCCAAATCATTATTTTTTGTTTCACCGATTCTGACTTCTTTGTATATTTATTTACGTTGTAGTAATAGAGGACAAGAATTGTTTGAAGTGTCAAAAGGGATATATTTAAACTCTTTTGGACGGTGGAAGTATATTAATATACTGTCAAGTTTTGATGCATAAATCGCGCTGGATGCATGCCACACACCTGCACTATCCGTTGCAAATTGGAGTACCTGTATCAGATAGAGCAACTATCTCAAGCTGTGAACACGCGCATAGGGAGCGCAAAGTTACTGGTGACCGCTAATGTGTCACGTGGAACGACGGCAACTGCCGGACGGCAAGTGGGGAGGTGTCCATGTGCATGTCCCTATCCTATCCTGTCCGCTGCAGCTGCTATCGTTTCCGAAAAACAGGCAAACAATACCGCGGGCAATTACCGCCATGATACTGTGGGCCTGCCCGTCACAAGCCACAACGGATAATAAGATCCCCGTCGCGTCACGGTTATAATCCTGAGAGGCGTACCGTCCCCAAACAACAGCGCGACAGTTGAGTGCGAGAGTGTGAGTACGGCAGCAGGAGGACGAGAAGCCGATGGCGGTTGTGAGCGGCAGCGGCGGCGGGAGGCTGAACCCCTGGGCGGAGCCCTTCGTGCCTTCCGGGGTGCGGTACCGCGGTCTGCAGCAGACGGCGGAGGCGGCGCCGGAGCAGGAGGTGGAGGTGGAGGACTTCTCCCCCGAGTGGTGGCGCCTGGTGTCCGCCTCCCCGGCCTTCCGCGACCGCTGGCTCCGCGAGTACGGCGCGCTCGGCCTGCTCGACGCCGAGGAGGACCTGGACGACGACGCGGAGGTCGACGACTTCTTCTCCCCTCCGGCCCTGCGCCAAGGTAAGCCGCCATGCCGCCTCGCAGCTCCACCTGCTGATCTGCCTCCCTGTCTGTGAGTCTATCTTTGCTACAAGTAACTTTGGCACTGACTTGGTGTATCGTGGCGTTCGGACGGAGCAGAGAGCGAGCGGGAGGACGCCGCGGCCGGGGCCGGTAAGAGGGCCAGCGGAGGCCTCGAGGTGGCGGCGTGGGGGATCGACAAGTGGTGGAGGGCGCACGGGGGTCCGCCGGAGGCCCCCAGGTACGCGGAGAAGGCGCCCCGGAGGGTGGCCGCCGGCGCCAGGGTGAGCCCTCGCCCCATCCAGCAGCCGCGCTGAAGAAGCCGATCCGTTTCCGTGCACGCGTCCATCCACCGACGGCTGCTCGGTGACAGATCTTGGCACAGGAAAAATTAGGCACCCCCAAAAAGAAGTTTTCTTTTCAAATCTTGCAATTTGCTTTGGTGTGTTCGTCTTGCGCAGTTTCTGGATCTGGACTCTGCTTCTGCTCGAGATCGAATGGGAAGATCCTCTGCTGCTTTGTCTGTGCTCATCCCTGTACTGTAAATATGATGATGTAATAACAATAACATGCAGTGAGACTTTAGCTTTCAGTTTCGGGCGCCGACAAGCGCAATCATCCATCCCTAAGTTGATCTAATCCTCCTCTTTGTCACCCATTCTAGTTCGGACAACGCTGGCGGCATCCATTTTCAGCGTCATCTTTGTGCCGTGAATTTTTTTTCAGGAGCCACAACGAATTTGATGCGATTTTTTTAGCTTCTTTCTCCATTTCCCCGAGCATGCCATCTAAATTCAAGTTTTTTCACTCTCTCAATCACATCGATTTTTAGCCGCGTGTATGGAGTATTAAATGTAGGTAAAAAAAACTAATTACACAGTTTAGTTGGAAATCACGAGATGAATCTTTTGAGCCTAGTTGATCCACGATTAAATAATATTTATCAAATAAGACGAAAGTGGTACTATTTATCAGATTTAAAAAAAAAAAAATTTACAAAGTGAACAAGGCTACAGTATTAATTGGCTTCTTGTGCTAGGGTTACAATAGTCCCAATGGTACAGTGCCTCCTGTAGTTGCAAGCAAGTTCCTGGTCTACAAAGTGCAGTCTTTTCATATTATTATTCTGATACTTTAGGCCTTCCAATAAACTGCATACAACTATTTTCATATTATTTTCTGATACTTTAGGCCTTACAATAAACTGCATACAACTATTTCATAATATCTGTTTCCCTTTCTATTGCTATTCCTGTACCAGTACTTCTGAAACTTCTCTTTTCAAGTTACACTGTTCTGAATGTAGATCGATGATGTGAAGTTGATAATGTTTGATTTTCCATTAAAAGTGGCTAATGATTATCTCACCGAGATATGATAGCATAGGATGGGAAAAACCGTCCTCCATTAAATATTTGCAGTTGTCGCCTATCTATCTATTCGAACAAAAGTACAAGCGCATTATAAGTGGAGCATTTCCTGTCTGGAATGTTTATGCTTGAACATGTAATTTTGTGAGGAAAAAACAAGTCGTAATTTGTGCAACTAATAAAACTATGTGAAATTTAAGAAATCAAAGAAACTTGGATAAAGATAAAAAAGAAAATCTAAAATGGAAAGATAAAAAGAACAAAGAAAAAAAAGGCGACACGACACGAACTGAGTCCAAAGAAATAAGGCCCAAGAACTGTGACAGAGGAAGAAGGGAGAAGCAAAAACTAAAACGAAGTTGAACGGGGCCATACGCCAGACATATTGCATTTGCTTACATCTTGTACTCAAGCGAAATGGCAAGCAACAGACGGCCCAATCGTGTTCATCCGAAGAAAAGAGGCACAAAGGAAAAGAAGACAAACAAAGCATGAATCACCAAGCAAATTACATCCATCAAAATTCCACGGAGAATATTGACCTAAGTGATTTTTAAATTGTGCTAAGTCAAAATTTTCTATCTTTAATCGAGTTTATGAAAATAATATAAATTTACAATATGAAATAAATACATTAAAATATATTTCCTGGTGTATCTAATAAATTTTGTTTGATATTGTAAATAATTGATTGTGATTTTTCTATAAACTTAGTCGGAACTAGAGAATATTGAACCAACTGTTTTAAAAGGTGTAATATCTAGCCACTCCACATTTGTACAAAACTGTTTTAAAAGGTACATCCTTACAATATTTGCTTTATTGCACTACCATGGAAATAATTTACGTCTCAAAAAAAGATAGGGGAAATAATTTTGGGCGTGTCTCACTGTATACGTGGTTATATCACCAATTGCCTCTATAAATGGTTCCAAAGTGGACCCGTCCTACAAATTTAATTTTATATGTTGGCGGTGACCAAGCCAGAAATCTCCTTCACTTTATAGGTGCGAACCATACATATAAATGGATTTTCAAGGGCAGTTGGTAACACCAATAGAAATAGACACCGTGTTGACAATTTTATAACATTTCTAAATGAAGTCGACGGAGACTAACGTATACTCAAGTTGTGTAGAGGTCAACAAGATCTACAACTTTGTAGTCGACGAATTTTTCATTTGAAATCGTTATGAGTCCCAAATATATATTTTCAGTTATCATATTTTTAAATTCATTTTCTTGAATTTGTCAAACAGCCTTCGGATAGAGATATGCAGTATGCCAATGTTGCAGGGCTTGATTTCTAAAATTTCTATTTGATATATTTTTTTGTTTTAGTCTATTTAAATCCCTAGACGTTCAAACAAGATTTATAGAAGTTAATACAAAAGAATAGCATCATATACTTGGATACAAGTGAGTGTGATATGTGGTGGTAGGGGCGTCACTTGAGGTAAGAGGTTGTGCAGATTTAGCCCAACAAATCGTCACATGCGGGACTTCGGTCTTTGGCTAGTTTATTTGCTTTTTTTATTTTGTTTTTGCTATTTTTTACAGTCAATTTTTTTTTATATTTTTGGAAAATTGATTCTAAGGCTAGAAGGGAACTAGGGTCCTTGCTATGGTTCCCATGGCTGGAGTACCCAAGGCATCATATTTTTTCTTCTCATTGCAATCCTTCTTTACGATTGTCTTTTTCTAAATAGCCTTCTTATGCTGCTGCTCACTTGTGCTCTTTTTAGCTGTGTGCTGCTCACTTGATCCAAAAGGGTACGTAATAGACAAAGATAAATGATCCAAATGATTAGATCCTGTTCCATATCTTCTAAAAAGGAAAAACGAGTAAAAAACAATTCGTTAACCTATTAAAGTGGTGAAAAGACAAGTATAGGAAGGAATTAGCTTACCTCACAGAGGGGTCACTGGCCTCAGCAGTTGAAGTATTTGAAGTGCTTTTTTGTTTCTTCACACTGGTTGATGAGAATGATTTGTTCTTCCTTTTCTTTGATAGATCCGTAACTATAGGTAGAACTAGAAAGACCATCCTTTTGTGCACGTGCTGCAAGCAACCATGCTGGTCTGAGTAGTAGCTGGTTTCTATATTGAAACTGGTCTCGATGTCATTCCTATAAATAAACAACGTAGAGTTTACTCACATATATGGAATTCAATACCATCCTAACGACACCAAAATATGGTACTAATGTTAATATAATTGAAGCCAAGCTGGCCACTTGTCCGTCGTATTTTCCGAATACTCACCAAACCCCCCTGTCATCTGCTCCTTGGCCTCACCGGAGCCTCACTTGTGCGAGCCCTGCAGTCCGCTTGACTGTCGCGCGCGCCTCGTGGCTTGTCTGCCCCATGCGGGAAGACCGCAGCCGTACGCTAAGCAACGCGACTCGCATGCGCCCCGCGTCCCGCCTACCGCGCACGATGTCTCACCCCCCTCCCTCCTCGCGCCAGACGATTGCCCGCCACCACTCGCCGCCGACCGCTATCCAACGCCCACACGAGCAGCCCGCCGCCCCTTTGTTTGGCCCTGGAACTGCGAAGTCTACGATCAATGGGTTTCTCCATTCTCCTGAGACGAAGGAGCGCTAGCATTGGCCGCCCTACCCTTTGCGATGGAGTGCTCGTGGAGGGAGTCCCAGGGGCAACGCAGCCGGTGGATAAGATTCGCTCTGTTTGTTTGGGCTTGTTTAGCTCATAAGTCGTACTTTTTCAGCCAACGAATAGTACTCGGCCCGTTCGGCTGATCAAGTGTGGGCTTGTTTCAGGTTATCATCTCTCACAGAATACTATTGAATCATTCGAAAACTTACCAGCCGCACACCCCCTATTTTTCTCTCACACCAAATCAGCTAACAGTACTTTCAGCTATGACTTATCAGTAAAACAAGCCCAAACGAACAGGGCGATTATTGTCAATTCACGTCTAGATACCGTTAAAATCAGACCGAACTGGATGGTAGTGACAGGCAGGGAAACGAAATTTCTTTCGAGTGTAGTCTAGAACTTTAAAAATTTCTAGTGGTATTGAAGGAATTATGATATTTTATAATGGCACACAAATAAAAAGGCTCTCGGAGTATTCCTCTCACACTGTCTCACATCATTTGCACACGTTGATTGCGCGCCAGTAGTGACAGGCTCTTAGCCCCGAAATTTGCATTATTTGTAGGCACACGACCCATGGTCATAGACTCGTAGTGCCGCCAGCGTTAGCGCAGCATGCACTGCACTACCTGAGGAACGAAGGAATATGAAGCATGCAGTGTCACGTAGCGTCGCGTTGTAAAAATTGACTGGCGTCACGTGCTTTTGGGTCCGGCTCCATCTTCTAGAAAGGCTCTCGCGAGCGCGCTAACGAACCTTTGGACCCGTTCGTCCCCTGGGGGTGGAAAAGAAAATGAACACAGATAGAAGCTTCTATTCTATTGCGCCATTACGTTAGTTGCTGCTTCTTTCGAAAGCGATTAAAAGAAAAGAAGCCATCCAAATTGACCTGCTGGGGGCGCTGAGTCTTGTGGCAGAAGCAATGGCAGGTTCGGTAGAAGAGGGGCTCGATCCTACACGAGGAGTATCTCAGTGACTCCGACGCCGTTCACGCGTCAGCTTGCTGGTCAAGAATCGAGATATCGTACTTAATTAACTAGTGGGTCGGTCAGTCCAGTGTTCTCACCCCTTGATTGATGGCTCATTATCAGACCTGATTTTTTTATATAACAGAGTAGTAGATCTGAATTAAGTGATGATGATTGCCACGTGGAAATGGTTGGGCTTTTTTTTTTGTCTCTACCGAGTAAATAGGAGTATTAGGGCATGTTTGGTTGTAAAAAGTTGATGCTTTTTGCCTGGGCAGGCAAGTGTAAAGAAGATATGTTTGGTTGGTATCCTAGACCTGAGAAATATAAACTTTATATTTTTAAATAAGCAATAAGAAATATGAACTTTATATTTATAAACTTTATGTTTTTAAATAAGAAATATAAATAACAATAATCTAGATTGCAAAATAAACTTTAATTTTGATTGACAATAAAAGATTCTTTCCATGCGTTTGTAAACAGTAATGTGGTTATATTTTTTTAGCAGCAATGTGTATGTCATTTGTGGGCAATAAAAAATAGGACAATAGTTGATTAACAGTACAAAATCTGCACAGTAGTTAATTAACTTGAATACACAGCCATGCATGTGTTGCTTGGACCAGGCAGGTGGCCAGGGCTGCATCCAAATAGATCCCAGGCAACACACACAGGCAGCCAGGACTCCAGGGCACCATCCAAACATCCCCAATGCTGCAGGGTTAGTTTTCTACTAGTAGCTCTGTTGCTGCACTTTCACTAGGAGTATTAGAATTCTAATAACTATGGCTTACCGCCTTTCTGAGTTCCCTACGCAATTATTTTTTTATAGTGTCTGTTTCAATCTTATCGTGTCATCCGTTGGCACAAGTCGTACAAGAAAGCCACGCCCAGAGATGCCAAAAAAAAAAGAGAGCACGACCTGAACATTAAAAAAAATTAAATATATTAGTTAGGAAATGAAATGACCAATTGTAGTCATCCGTTGTGAACTGCATGAGCCACCCTGTTGTTATGTGATTCTGGTTCACGTGGGTAGCAAATAACCGAATTAGGTGAACCATTAGGCTTCACTGGCGGTGGCCCGGCCCGTCAGGGATAGTCCCAATGTCCCAGACCAGTCTCTGAATAAACCACTCGCTCCGTTCTAAATAATAAGCTATTTTGCTTTTCTAAGTACATTGCGTTTATTATATACCTATATCTAGATATGGTGTAATTTTAAGTTAAAAAATTATGTTTGATCAAATTTATAGAAAACATAAATATTTATAAAACCAAATATGTTTATTATGAAAATATATTTTAGGTATATCCAATTATACTAGTGGGGTGTTATAAATCCTTGCGTTCTTTTTATATATTTGATCAAATTTAGAAAAAAAAAAACTTAAGGTTAGTCTACGAATTGATCTATTTATGGACAGAGGTAGTAGACATTTTAGACGTCGTGATTCATGAGTGTTTCTTCAAGGCACTGAATTAGTTAGAGAAACTACAACAGCTGAACGATTTACATGAAGCTTCCAGCAGTCCTATTTATGGAGGTGCGTGATTATATTCATAGTTAAACTAACGAATGCGATGCTCATAGCAGTGCTAATCTAGCTGTGCCCTTGCGTTAATCACCTTGCATTGAAATCCGAAAAGTACAATAAGAAACTTGCACAGCACCTATTTGCCACCTTTTGCATGCGCGGAGAAAAGATAATAAAAATGGAGCGATGCGCACTTATACAAGATCATGGCTTTGTACTAGTACTCTAGTGGAGAGAGAGTAAAGGAGAGATGATAAAAAGAGAAAAAAGAGATGGTATATAAACATAAGTGCACACCTTTAAGCCTTATATATTCGGTTAACCTTCATTCCGAGATTCCCCCTCAATGCCCTTCAATTTTTTTTTGGATTGGAGTCTACCTGAATATTCCGTTATTATAAAGTAGAGGGATTAATAAATATTTGAAATAATCACTTTTCTCGAGTCACGAACAAGCTGCATTTGAGATCAGTGGCGGAACTCGGGTCAAAATCATGGAGGGGCCAGATTGAGCAGTGAAACACATGTCTATTGTATATCTTATGATAATTTTCAAGCTTATGAAAAATAACATATGGCACACCCCAGATCCAGTCACACGTAAGAAACGAAATGGTCTCACAAAGAAGGAAGGAAGAGCTTGCTCTGGTGCTATAGTATAAGACCGAGTTTCGACTCAAATTATGATGGTATTCCTCGTAGAAGGCACCAGTCGCCCCCTGACAAAACGGGTACCACTCGGAAATCAAGTCGGGATCTAAGCTTTGCCTAGCTAGGCCATCAGTTAGGTCTCTGCCAATGGAATGCCTCTGTCCCACTCGGACTAACACGTTTTTAGCTCACCGATCTATGCATTTCGCCCTCCCCCCTCGTGCGTACATATCATTTGGCTGACCTTTTCTTGTAGGTACTTCTTAAGTTCTTCATGATCTCCCTTACAAACAAGAAGGAATCGTGCCCAGGCAAGTAGAACTTGGAAGGCTTAACAAAGGGAGGAGGCTGAAGCACTCGGCTTAGATTGGGACATCATCAGAATCGATGCAATCTCGTTCATGAAGGACTCGCGGCTATTGACGAGTACATGGTCCACGATCGAGTATCTTCATGGAATTCAAGACATCCCCTAGGTTGGGGTGGGACAGGACGATTGCAAGGAGTGGCTTCTACCTAGGGGTGTCGTATCGATTTGGTGTACAAGGCATAGATAGATATGGCTTGTTTTGTGGGCTTATTGATCATATCATCACTAATAGGGTTGCTATACTTCAATATGCTGATGATACTATCGATTGTTTGAAACATGATCTCAATGGAGCTAGGAATCTGAAACTTCTCTTGTACATGTATGAGTTGATGGCAGGCCTCAAAATCAATTTCCATAAGAGTGAAATCATAACTATAAATGATGAAGATAACTAGGCTGCTGTTTATGCTGATTAGTTTAATTGCCAAGTTGGTACTTTCCCTATCAAGTACCCTGGGGTTCCAGTTAGCCCTAGCAGGCTACATGTAAGTGATTGGCTGCCTCTTGTTGATAAGAGTGCTAAAAGACTTGATACTTGGCAGGGGGGCCATGTCCATAGCTGGTAGAACTACTTTGATTAATTCCAGCCTGAACAATGCTCCCATATATCACATATCAATTTACCTCTTACCCAAGTCCATAATCTATAAACTTGATAAGATTAGAAGGAGATTCTTCTGGCAGGGTGGGGGCACTAAGAGAAAGTATCATCTTATTAAATGGTCAAAAATTTGTAAGCATAAAAAGAAAGGGGGCTTGGGTATTAAAGACATCCGGAAGATGGATGTAAGCTTAATGACTAAATGGTGGTGGAAACTTGAGAGAGAAAATGGTTTATGGCAAAAAAATCATCCAGTTCAAATATATGTGTGGCAAATATGTTTGTACTGTGAATCATCGACAATCAGATTCTGTTGTGTGGACTGACTTGTTGAAAATCAGACATATTTACCTGCAAGGTAGAAGGATGAATGTTAATGATGGTAAGAATACGTTGTTTTGGAGAGATGCTTAGTTACATGATAAACCTCTTAGCATTTTGTTTCTAGATCCGTTTAAAATGTGTGAGCAGCCCGACATGTCGGTATTCCAGGTAAAACTTGATCCCAATTGTGTCACTTTTACTAGATGGTTAGTGGATGACTTTGCGAAATGTTTGGAGAATATTCTGAGTGAAGTGAATGCTATTCATTTGACTGATCAAAGTGATATAGTAACTTGGCGTTTCAATTGTAATGACCTTTTCAATGTTAAATCCACATATAGGGCTGTGACTAGTAATGAAGCCCGGCCATATCATAAGAAGACTTGGAAGGGGAAAAATCCCCTCCAAAATCAAGATCTTTCTATGGCTTATTATAACAATGCTATTCTCACTAAAGATAACTTGCTCAGAAGAAAATGGTCAGGATCCCCAACATGCTATTTTTGTGATTATGATGAAAATATTTAGCACATGTTCTTTCAATGCAGTACAGCTAAGTATGTGGGCTGAAAGGATCAAGATGCCCAAAAGGAGGACGTGAATTGAGCTAATTCTAAATTTCTTTCAATAATTAAGCCAAACACTGTAACACCCTTGGTGTTACACCCTAAATCATTTACTAAAACATGTCATGAGCATCATGTTTATATGTTAATACATGTGATAGAATGTGTAGATAAATTTCTTATAACTTAAAATGACTAATAAAAATGTTAAACGAAAGTTGATTCAATAGTTCATGTATATCAAGTAGGGTTTAAAACTATTTTTTATTAAGCGAAAATACTATAGAACATGTGTTTGATACTTAAATAAAGTTTGAAGTACAAACTTTGTAGATGACAGTGAAATACTTGCTGTTGAAAATTGATATTATTAACTAATATTTCTACTAGCCTAGAAATTGCAAATTAAAATCAAGTTCAGCTAAAAACAAAAAAATGCTAAGTCTGTCAACAACTAGACATTGTTATGTTTAGAAAATTATCTTGAGAGATTGTGTTAAGGGGTGGTGTAGTGTTATAGCTCAATTTGGTAGTATCATATTCCATCTTGAGCATGGTGAAGATAGTTTGGCTCCTGAAGCAACCATTTAGTTTTTATAGGCGCTTTAAAATTCGTGCACGACTCGGTCTCGGGCTGGTTGGCCGCGTGGGCGCGATCACCATGCTCGGGCGCTCGGCGTCGTCGCGTTAGTCACGCGTGCGTGCGCTGCCGTACGCGGCCGACAGTGGTTGCCTCTGGCCTGGCTGTGTCTCGGCTGCCGCTGGCCCCGTCGCATAGAGCTGCTGTCGCCTGCCCCGTACCACGATGAAGTCACTACCGACGCTATCACATTACCGTTGCGTCTACACACTGCTGCGTTGCCGCACTACCGACCCGCTTCGCACCGCGCCACTGCCGCTGTCGTCGCATCGTCGTCGCATCCACGCCTGTCCGCTGTACCCTCTGAGCGCACGTGGCTGAGCTCACTATCGCCTTGTCATTTAAGACACTGCCGCCATGCGGGCCACGTTGGCCAGAAACGTGCGCGTCTATCTGCTAGCGCCTGCACGTGGGCCTCCACGATCTCGTCGACCGCATCCTGCCAAGGTGAGGACGAACCGAGCCACCTGCCGCACCCCATCTCTCTCTTTATCTCTTTCTCCCTCTGCTGTAGCCACGAGCCGCGCCATCAATTACCCTGCGAGCGATCACCTCTATTCAATTCAGCGCATCCACATCTTCACCATCACGTCCTCTCGCTGTCCGACCCTACCCAGCCTTGAACCGTGCTCGGCCAAGCTCCAATTTTGGAGTTTCCCCACCGCCATGCCGATAAGGCCGCGTCCGGCCGTGGATGTGGGCAGCCCTCCTACAGTCTCTCCCAAGTCAATTCACTTGCACCACCAGCATCACCTTACCTCCCTCTCCACTTTACACGCCTTAGTCGAACCGCTACCGCCTCCCCTTCGTCGTTGACGTGACCGTGCCGCCATGGTGCTTCGCCGCATGGCTCAGCCACACGTGGCCAGCCTTCCTCCGTCATCCTCCACCTCAATTGTCACCTCGGACTGGTCCATGGTAGACTCATGATGCTCACGCGCTAACCAATTAGGCCTGTAGCTACCCTAGCCCACCAAAATAGTGGCGCCACCGTCGAGGATGACCACGCGTCGCTGCAGCCTTCCCTAGCCAGTCGTGTCACCCTGCACCGCCGCTTAGCATAGTCGCTCGAGTAAGAGATGTTGATCGACCCATTTGGTGGGCCCACGCAGGTCCTAGGTGGCCAGCGTAAGCGCCCAGTGCTGCGCTTGCCACGCCGTCGTGCACTGAGTCATCGGGGGTGTGCATGGGTGAATTAGGGAAAGGCCAGGGGGTTAAGTGAGAAGTTCTGAGAGAGGGGGAAATAGTGTTAGGCCTTATTTGCAATTCAGGAAAAGTTTGAGGTCTCTTTTGCCAAATTGTCGACGCACGCGGGCTTTTACCGGTGTGGGTCGTCTCCGCGTGGGCTGGCCTCGCGTGGGCCACACGTGTGGGCCGCGCAGGAGATTTCATTTTTTTTCTTTTTCATAGGGAATTATAAATAGTTTTTCTGATTCAATGTTTGAGCTGATCTTTGGTAAATCATATAAAATCATATAGGTGTCCAAAAATTATGAAACAAATTTTGTTAGGTTCCTAAACTTGTGCTCTATCTGTTAGTGTATTTAGTTCATATATATACATATTGATACCAGGAGCTATTAAATTATTTGAGAGTGCTTAATATTATTATGTTAACTATTGAGGAATTTTTGTGGTAAATTGGTGATAGCTTTAGTCCTAAAATTTTTATGGTAGCTTCATTGTATTATTATGTGCTCACTGTAATTTTTGTAGCTTTAGAATTGACTAATCATTAGGGTCATTAAATGCTCTTTGTTTCAAATATGCATTAAATCATTAGTAGGAACAAATATATATCCTTCATTTGTAAAGCTAGGTGTTTATTAGTTGAAACCAACACTTTGCTTGGTAAAGATAATAGTTAGCTTAGCACCTTAGTCATTAGAGCTAGCTTAGTAGCTTAGTATGCATATTCTTAGTTGTTATTGCTTAAATGCTAAGAGTTGCATCATCATCGTATGCATGTAGAGAACGAGTTGACGGAGAGCGTGACCACCGGTGATCGCGAGTTCGAGGAGATCGTCGAGTAGTACGAGAAGGAGATTCTCATGTAGGAGGAGGTCCCAGAGCCGCCACTGACTGACTCAGCTGACACCGCGCCTGCCCAAGGCAAGCCCTGGTGCATAACCCTTATTTTTTATAATCACTGAATATATATATGTGATGTGCATTTACATTATAGGATTTTATGAAAACCACATGCATAGATATAACTGTCCTATAAGTCCTACTAGTACAGGTTCGAGTAGCTGCTATGCTTAAGTTTTTGATAGCGTGAGTAACCTGACGTTACTCACAATTGGTGATTATTATTACTCTCATAATGAAACGATGAAAGGAAAAATGGAGACAGGGTTGGGATATGGTATGGGTATTGATGGGTGTAACAGGTTGTGTCCCATGACCAATGGGGCTTAGCTTGGTTACACTGTTTTCTTTGTCCATGTTGATTAAGGACCGTCTGTTGCTATGGATGGTAGTTAGGTCATAGACTTATTATCTTGAGCACATAGTTGCTTATGGGAGTGGGAAGGCTCGTTATGCTCTTGTCATAGGTTTTGGCTCTTTCCAGACTGACTGATTAGAGGCGGGGAAAGGTGGAGGTCTAAGCACCATACTGGGTCTCAAGTGTGGGGGCTTGAAGTCAAAGTTTGGATGGGGACCTAGACCCATGACAGGAGTGGAATGGGTTGGTCTTGTTTGTGCCTGGGGTACAAACGGGGCATGTATTTCAGAGTACCCAGCTGGGATACATTGGTTCACGAATCGTTGTTTCTATGAGATGGTATGACTTGGCTATGGTCTAGCACCGTAGTAAGAACTAAAAGATGAAAGATGGTGAAATAGTTTTGATTGCTCAACCCTTGCTTGAAAGAAGAATAGGTGCTTACCTAGAATAGTTAGCTAATGAAGTAATCATGACTGCTAATAAAACTTGACTGTAAGGATGAACTATTAGTAATGCTTTTCGCAAACAAAAGAAAACAACAAACCCAAATTGCCTATCATACTCCTTGGAGTCGGAAAACTATTCTCACTAGTTGGGTAAGTCTTGCAAGTACATTATGTACTCAGGGTTTATTTTACCCCTGTTGCAGGTGTAGCTTGAGGAGTAGCTCTTGTGTGGAGGATTCTTCTGGTGGGCATAGATGGATCCTTGTATCGTTTCTATAGATGTTTATTTTCATTCCACTATTTAATTATCGCACTCTGAACTTAGGTATTATAATAAATAATTTTCAAGAACTCTAGTTGTATGAAATGGACTAAGTATTGTAAGCTCGTACTCATTATTGGATCCTGACGGTAAAACATGGATAGTTTCGAGTTCTCTCTTAGGGTGTGCTCGACAAAACTGTCCGATGCAGCCAACTTTCAGGATGCTTAGTTTCTAGTGGAAGACGAGCGCCTCCAAAAGCATGCTATTTCGGGTGGTTCTACCATATACACTTAGCCCTATACTTAGCCTATTTCACCCCCTTATTTTTCTGAGGTATCGGAGAGTCGCCACTCCCCACTAGTCCTCATTGGAGCACCTGCGCAAGGGTGTACCTCCCCCTTGGTCTGTGTAAGGATCAAGTGCTCTCTACAGGCTGATTCTTTGACACTCCATCATGGTGAATCGCCCACAACCACTCACACCATGACTTGGGTCATCCACAAGCTCCGCCGAACGATCACCAAGCTTCCAATCACCACCGAGCCATCTAGGTGATGGCGATCACCAAGAGTAACAGGCTCAAACTCTCACTTGACTAAGACAAGCCTAATGAGAAAGTTGGATGTACACTTGCTACTCCCTATGTAATAATGAGGTCCTTAATCTTGGATTATCAAATCTCAATCACCCCACAAGGCTCTTGCTCTCCCTTGCACTCTAAAGGTGTTTCTCAGCTGAACAAATGGGTAAGAGACCTAAATTGCATGAGTAGGAGAAGTATATATACTCCCCACTTTAAAACATAACTATTATGGTCCAACTCAGTAGTTTTTGGGGTGACCGAACGCACCGGTCGAAGTGACCGGACGTGTCCGGTCAGTAGCCAATGGCTACATGGCATCATCCTGTTAGAGAAGGTTGTTGGAGTGACCTGACACTTCTAGCGTATAATCAACATCCACCGAACGCGTCCTGACAGTAATTTTGTCTCTAGACCCTCTTTGATGTTGACCTAACACTGCAAACTTGGCGTCCGATCATTTACTATTCAGCATTCGGTCCTCCCTGATAGTGAGGCCTTACTGCTAAAGATACGACTAGAGGCGCGTCCGGTTCCAATCACTATGTAGTGTCCGGTCGCTCCTCGGCTTCTGCTATGCGCGCTGATCATTGATCAGACGCAGCACCTATGACTTTGGTCACACTAAAATAGTGTCCAGTCAATATTTGACCCTCCATTCACTTCCAATTCAAAATCCTTTGTGAATGAGGTTGACTCCAATTTATCTTTGGGCTATTCCAGAGCTATCTAGTGCTAAGTTTGACAAGTGTACACCACACCTAACCCATCAGACTCACCTAGGTCAAGCTACTAGTTTATAGCCCCTTAATAGTACAACCAAATGAAAAATAAAGTCCTAAACTACTCTAAGTGTCTCTCCAATGCCAAATGACACTTAGAACTAGCCCATCCTTAACCTTGTCATCCATCCTTTAAAAACCAAAACGATTTACGTCGCTAGGGGATGAAAACCATAATTGCCTAAATAATCAACATTACCATGACCTAACTCAAGTTACCTCTACAAAACACACATTAGTCACAGTAATCTCATGTCATCATTAATCACTGAAACCTAACTAGGGGCCTAGATGCTTTCGATCTTAAACCTTTTTGGTGATTGATGACAACACAACCTCGAGTATGTATAAGAGATGAGAGAGGTTTTCAACATGCTTGGTTCATATAAGCAGTTGACAATAAGAACAAAAGGGGTTAGGCTTTCTTATATGATCCAAGCCAACGCAATGTACTCACAAGATATGAAATATGTATGAGTACACAAGGTAAAGCTCATTTGTATCAGAGTAAAACGCGGAAGTAAAGTAAATGAGCATAACAAAGTGACATGACATATATATCAAAGTAGAGAGCACACATGTCTCATAAGTTTCACAATCACACATATATCACATATAACACAATGCATGAAAGTAAATGTGAATGCATAAAGTATCACACACAAAAGATCGAGTCCATCTCACAAGCTCCCTAAATCTAACATACTCGCTCCCTCTCCTCCTTTGGCATCAAGTGCCAAAACCTAAGGGTCGGACGGTGGGGCAGAAGCTATCGAGTCAGGCGCTGAGGTGTGATGAGAGATCTAAAAATGAGCTACATCATCCTCGGACCCTGAACTCTGAGCGGTTGGACCCTCTATCACTGGAAGTGGAGGTGAAGTGGTCTGGGTCGGCTCGGTGGACTCAATAGCTGGGTCGACCTATGGTAACGCTAAAGCTATGGTAGTAGCCTGACCCTGTGGCTCAGAAGATGTCACTAGAGGAAGTGGAGCACAACTGCTGCTGTCGCTATTGCTGAAACCTCAAGGGTGGGAGTGACTATCAGAGGCGGCTCAGACGAAGCAACAGAGGATGGGATCATCTCAGTAGTCCCTGTGATTGGAGCGGCTGTGGTAGGAGTAAGGACTCGTAACTCTAGCGGTGTAGGTTGTTCTATGAGCTCACTGAAAGTAGCACCTAGACTCCTAGAGATAGGGGTATCCATCACTAGCATTGACGTGGACTGAGTAGGAGTGAAGTGCTGAGCCTGCTCTGTTCTTGGTGAAGCAAACCACTAAGACACCTGCTCTGTAGGTGAGGCAAATTGTGTAGCCGGTTGTCCCTGACTCTAAAGCCCACTGGGTTGTATAGCTAGAGTCACTAGGTAGTAGTAGCAGGCTGACCAAGCTGCAACGTGGGCTGGTGAGGAGCAATCCCTGTAGCTAAAAAGACATGCTGCATGAATCCAAGAAGCGATTGCTGAATGACTAGCTGCTACTGCTGCATGGCCTGCTACTGTTGCTGGAATTGATCCTGATGTGTATGCACCTGAGCAATGGTAGCTGCTGTCTCTTGTGCCTGACGAGCCTAGTTCTACCGCATGCGCTCAAGTATAGCTAGCAAGGTGAGGTTTGTCTACGATGGCTGTGGCTATGGTGGAGCTGAGCTGGAGCCACCAGCCTCTCTATCATGTGCACATGGTGGCATATGCGGGATGGGCTGGTAGTCCTCATCTGAGCTATCAGTCGGGTCGCTCTCAACCACGTCATCCTATTGTGCCTCTAGATGCTCTAACTCGATCTCAACAATGGCCCTGATGGCCTCATCCTACTCAGCTGTAGTCTCTGGCACCTCTAGTCTATGGCTCGATTAGCTAGGAGTCCTCCCATGACTATGACATAATAGCTAGCTCATGTCATACTATGGGAACTCTATAGTAGCACCACTCTACACAGCCACTGTCTCTGGGGACATCTGTGAAACTACCTGTAAGATAAGAAATGTGATCCATTAAGCATATGACAACTAACAATGGCCTCTGAAACCCTCTGCTAGGGTGTCCTCCATCTCTAAGAGCATCACATCCCAAATATCAAACACAGTTTGAGAGATCAAGTGGTGGACTAGCCAAAGCTGAATATGTGTCAACCCCTCATGATAGCCACTCCTCAGGAGCAAAGACCTCATCGTGACTGCATCAAGGATACGAGCTATAGGTGTAAGGTCACGCGGTGTGTGGCTCGATCCCTCTCCAAGTGGCTCAGTGAAGCAAGCTCTGACCAAGTCTGTGGGTGGTACCAGTCCACCATGAGGGCGTCTTAGTGGCTTTGTCTTTCCATAACAGATCTCATGAATCTGAACAGGAGACTCTAGAATCCTCAATATCTCTCTAGCCCTTGAGCTCTGTAGCCTATAGTCATAGCCTCTGAAGGGAAAGTGAATGTACCTGTGCCTTAGATAAATCCACAAAGAGTCCTAGAACTCTCTGACCCATGACAAAACATACCGACCAGTCCATCCTAGGAGATCTGCCAGACTTGGTAGGTAGCTGAGGTGGGGACAAATCTGCTCTCCTCTAAGCACAACTATAGCCTCTAAGGATCATAGTCTCTGAGATCTGAATGCCACACCACTATTGAGGTAGATATTGTAGAAGTCCTCCTATAGCACTGTGTAGAACTACTCTAAAGCACGCTCATCCTGCCTTGGTGGAAACCACTTCTCAAACTCAACAAAATAGAGCTATTGCACCAGCCTAGCTATGCCTGCCTGTAAGTCCAAGTGTACCACTATAGGTGGACCCTATGGTTGGGAGGTGGACCAGAACCATGTCTCTGTGTCTCAAGCCTCGGTGACACCTGGGTGTGAGTACGACTAGAACGTCGAAGCCGTGGCTGCTCTGCCTGCTCTATCTGCGTTGGGTGCTCTGCCTGCTCCTGGTGCTACTCGGTCTCCTCCTAAGGCTCAATCTCCTCTACCCGAGCGCCCTCTAGTGCATCCTCTAGAGATACATGCCGACCTCCAAGCATGATAGTACCACGTGGACTACCAAGACTGGCCTCAAGCTGCTCGACTGTGGTCCTCTGAGCTAGTGATAATTGATCGCCAATACGAATACCACTGCCTCTACCACCTCTCTCAGCACGCTCTACGGCGGCGGCCACTGCTGTTGCTCTCTCTGCCTCTATGTCACCTCTCTTGCGCTTCTTCTTTGTAATGGTCTTCTTTGGCCCCTTTCCCTTTTTTTGCTCTATCAGGCGAGGTAGACGCCTCTCATCATCACTGGGGCGACCCTTGATATTCTTGCAATGAGCCATAATTAACACTACAAAGAACACAACTGATGAGCAAAGGACCACTACCACTGACAAAGGATAGCTGTCACTGACTCCCCCTAGCACTAAGAATCACTTCTCAATTGACACTTGCTGAGGCTTGGCCTCAATCCTTACTTGTAGGCTTAGCCCTAAGCTCAACTTCCACTACCTCATTGCCCAACTCGCTGCACAAGAAAGAATGGAAGGATGTATATAAGCATTATATATTCTAGGGAAGCGATGGTCCTTAGAAGAAGCAAGCAATTAGATAAGAAAAGAGGAGATGACTTGCTACCTTAGATCATAGCCAGGACCTATGAAAAGGTGAGAACTGAGCATGTCGGGGCACCACACAATCACGACAAGGGCTCCTAGAGAAATTGGCAATGAACCGAGGAAATGCCAGACATAGAGCTCCAGACACTGGGAACACAAGAACTAAGATACCATGGTTGGAGGTGGTAGTGGATCCTAGAGGCGGTGGTGACTATCGTCGTTGTGGTAAGCAGGGATGTGGCAGAATGTGGGCGCGAGGGTCACGTGAGCGCGGGGTGAACGAGCGGCCATGGTGGAGGTGCTACGCGCGGGTGCGCTGATGAGGCAGTTGGATTTAGTGATGGCGCATGGTGGCCAGAGTGGCAAACTCGATGGCTAGGGTTGCGTGAGTGGCGATGGGTGGCACGGTGGCTAGAGCAGTGCAGCCGCAGGCACAGTGAATGCGGGCGTGGCGTGCAGGAGCAGTGGTGCTAGCGTGGTGGCTAGAGCAACGCAGCCGTAGGCACGACCAGTGTGGGCATGGCATGCAGGAGCGGTGGCGTAGGCGCGGCGGCCGGAGAGGGTGTGGTGGCTGGAGAGGCGCAACGACAATGGTGGTTAGGGTTAGAGCGGTGATGGCATGATGTACGAAGCGAAGAGAACTGGTGCGGTCAAGAGAAAAAGAAGGGGGTGGTCCCCACACATAAGTCGGGTTTTGAAACAGATCACGCGAGCACTGTTGTGACTGAACGCATAGATGAGAATAACCGAACGCTGTAACCTCAAAGTCCGATCGAGTACAGAAAGGTCCAAAAGGTCACAAACTGTGATCGGACATGTTCGATTTCTCATGTCCGGATGTAGTGTTGAGTCTGGTCAATTTTGTGATCCAACTCATGCTGACCGAATATTGTTCATCATCCAGTCTTTCTTCAGCAACTGCATCTCCTCCTGATGTACTGACCGGATGCTAAAAGGGTGAGTCCAGTCCTTGTGTCCAGTCCCTCTTCAACTGCAGCTTACCTCCTTTCTTCACGACGCTTTCTCTCAATCAAGTCCCAACTCCAATAAGACCCAAATAAACACCAATTAGGACAAATATGTGAGACCTCTCTCAAACCCTCAAATCTTTTAAAATAATTTGCCTTCAGCTATAGTTCTTTCTTGAAAAATAGGCAACAAGAGAGTCGAGGAGCAACATGTGGCAACTCAATAGGGTTTATAACCAATAGGTGCTTCAAATACTCTCCCAATTTACTAACGAACACAGTGGATGCTCAAAAGATAACCGAAAAGAAATGACAAATCAACACACATGCATATGTAATGCAATACTTGAAAGAAAATCTAGTCGCTTGTCAAGTTTGATCCAAGGTTAAGCTTTTTCACATGCTTTTCAGCGGTTATCTTAACCATGTTAGACAAGCCCTAAGTGCATTACTAAAAATTAAACATGTTTTATATTACAATGCAATACAAGGGACAACACAAGTTCATTTTTTAGTGAAGCTACTTACGTCAAGCACATTGAGCTCATTCCTCAACCGACAAAAATAGCCTCGTCTTGCGGTTTTGTGAAGATATCCACCAATTGATCCTCGGTCCTTACACCATCTAGTGATATATCATTTTTAGCAATATGATCTCTAAAAAAGTGATGACGGATATCTATGTGTTTGGTGCGAGAGTGTTGAACCAGGTTATTGGCAAATTTTACCGCGCTCTCATTGTCACACAAAAGAGGTACCTATTCTAGAACTACACCATAGTCTAAAAGAGTTTGCTTCATATAAAGGATTTGTGCACAACAAGCACCCACAGTAATGTACTTCGTCTCAGCAGTGGACAAGGCCACACTATTTTTCTTCTTAGAGGTCCAAGACACTAGTGATCTACCAAGCAAATGGCATCCTCCGGATGTGCTTTTTCTATAAATTTTGCAACCAGCATAATCTGAATTGGAATAGCTAACTGGTTAGAATCTAGCTCCTTTAAGATACCAAAGACCAATGCTTAGTGTGTGCTTAAGGTACCTAAGGATTCTTTTAACGGCAACCAAGTGAGCCTCCTTAGGATTACCTTGAAATCTAGCACACATACACACACTAAACATGATGTCGGGCCTAGATGCAGTCAAATATAACAAGTTACCAATCAAAGAATGGTAGAGAGTTTGATCAACCAATTTGCCTCCCTCATCTAGGTCAAGATGTCCCTCATCTAGGTTGAGATGTCCATTAGATTGTATTGGTGTCTTGATTGGCTTACATTCATCTATTTTGAACCTCTTGAGAAGATCCTTGGTATACTCTTCTATCAACCACTTGAGGAGGAGGTTGTGGAGCATCAACATCTTGAGCTTGTGCCACCATTTGGTCATGAGAGACAAGAGTATCTTCATTTTCTACTCTCCCATCTTTATTATTATCTTGTGGCACATTTAATGAAGAGGGTGGATCAATTACTTGAACATTATCTTCATCATCTTTGGGCTTGATGTCTCCAACCAGAATATTCTTCATGGCCTCCCTCAATGGTTCATCACCTACATCATCAAGATTCTCATGTGCTCCTTGAGAGCTGTTAGATTCATCAAATTCCACATCATATGTTTCTTCAACCAAACCGATGGCATGATTAAATACTCGATATGAGACTTTGATGAGTAACCAACAAGAAAACCAATATCACAATGTCTTTGGAACTTCCCTAGGTGTTGCCACTTCTTGTAGATGTAGCATTTGCAAACAAACACTCGGAAGAATGAGACGTCCGACTTTTCCCATTGAGCAACTCATAAGGGGTCTTGCCAAGAAACTTTTGAAGAAATAGGCGGTTGGATGCATAGCATGTAGTATTGATGGCTTTCGGACATTGATATTGAGGTATATTATACTCATCAAGCATTGCTCTTGCAAGGGTGATTAGTGTCTGGTTCTTTCTCTCTACTACACCATTTTGTTGAGAAGTGTAGGTTGTAGAGACCTCATGCTTGATCCCAATTTCATCACAATATGCTTTAATGTTTGTGTTGTTAAATTCTTTTCTATTGTTGCTTCTTATCTTCTTGAGCTTCACTTCAAATTTATTTTGTGCTCTTTTTGCAAACTTCTTGAAACATATAGCCACTTCGGTCTTATCAAGAAGGAAAAACACCCAAGTATATCTAGAGTAGTCATCAACTATCACAATACAATAGAGGTTGCCTCCCAAACTCTTATAAGTTGTTGGTCCAAATAGATCTATGTGGAGAAACTATAACACTCTTGTTGTTGACATGTAAGCTTTGGTTAGATGAGTGTTTGCAACTTGCTTGCCGGCTTGACATGCACTACAAAGCTTGTCCTTATTAAATTTGACATCCTTCAAACCTCTCACCAATTCATTCTTCATTAGCCTTTTGAGTGAGCTTATCCCAACATGTGTAAGTCTTCTATGCCAAAGCCACCCAAGTGATGTTTTGGTGAATAAGCATGTCTTCAAGTTTGCATCTTTGGAGGTGAAATCCACTAGATATAGGTTGTTGTATCTAAAGCCCTTGAATATAACTTGACCATCATCTCTCTTTAATACAACCACTTCCTTCTCGGTGAACAAACATTGAAAGCCAAGATCACACAATTGACCTACGGATAGCAAGTTGAAGCTCAATGAAGCAACATATAGCATATTTGATATTGAGTGATCATTTGATATTGTAACTTTGCCCAATTCTTGTACTTTGACCTTTGAATTATCACCAAATGTAATACTTTCTTGACCATCTATATCTTCATCTAGTGAGGTGAACATACGAGGATCACCAGTCATATGTTGAGTGCAACTACTATCAATAACCCAATGACTTCCACAGGTCTTGTAGTTCACCTACGCATACAAGAGATCAAGCTTGTTGTTTAGGGACCCAAACTTGATGAGGGCCCTTGACTTTCTCAACTAGTGACTTAGCAACCCAAATTTGCTTAGGCCTATTCTTGTTGGGTGGGCCTAAGAACATAACTTTCATCTTTCCACTAGAATCTTTTCTAAGCATGTAGTGAGCATTGAAGGTAAAGAGTCTAGCATGCTTGGGCAAGGGTTGTGGTGGTGGAGTTTCACACTTATGAGCAAAGTGACCTTCTTGTCCACACTCAAAGCATATCTTTGGCTTAGGCTTTGACTTGTATTGTTGTTGATGTTGAGCTTGAGCTTTCTTCTCTTGATTTGCTAAGAACCCAATACCACTTCTATCCATCTTCATCATGGTGTTCATAAGTAGCTCACTTTGGAGATATTGGCCTCTTGCGAACTTGCTCAAACCGGTCTTGAGATGTTCTTTCTCTAACTTGAGTTTCTTGTTTTCTTCTCTAAGTTCATCAAGATTCTTCTCCATCTTAAGTCTCTTGTTCTCTTCTCTAAGCATCTCATTATCAAGAGCCATATCATGATCATTGTCAAGATTCTCTATCACAATTGTGTTTGTGGTCGATAGTTTTTCAAGATCCTTCTTGAGCTTTTCATTTTCATTCTTGAGCTTGACATAATCATCATAGTTGTCGGACTCAACCACTTTCTTGTCTTTGCTACTAGAACCTTGCTCAATGCTCTCAACAATCAAGTTATCACATGATGTAGCTGTATCAATCTTAACAACATTGTTAGTAGCATCATGCGGCTCATTTGACAATAACTCATGAGAAAGAACAAGATTGTCATGGTTAATATTGAGATTGGTGTACTCTTCTTTTAGCAAGTTGTTACTAGTGGTGAGCTCATTGTGTATCTCCTCAAGTTTATCATGTTTTTCTCTAAGCTCCCTTTTAGAGGTTTTGAGCTCCTTGAGTTTGGATGACACAATTTTATTTTCTTCTCTAAGCTCATCACTAGCTTTTTTGGCTGTCATACTTTTCTAAGAGTAAGTCATTCTTAAGTTCAAGCTTCTCATTTTTTGCTCTTGTCATTCTAATGATTTTAGTGTATTGGTTTAACAATTTGACAAGATCATCATAAGAAGGTGATTCAAATTCTTCATCACTATCACTACCATTTTCATTATCACTAGCATTGTCATCACCATTACTATCATCATCATTTTGTACCTTTTGTTCACCCTTGGCCATGAGGCATAGATGTGTAGAGGATGATGACGGCGGTGTCGATGAAGATAATGAAGAGCCAATCACAAGAGTGGCCACCTTCTCCTTGTCTTTTTCACTTTCATCATCGAATGAGCCACTTGATTATTCAATGTCCGTGAGCCAATCATCAACAATATAGGCCTTGCCATTCTTTTTCTTCTTGTAAAATTCCTTCTTCTTGCCATCTCTCTTCTTGTATGGTTTGTTCTTCTTCTTCTCATCATCATCATCATCATCACTTGAGTCATCTTTCTTACTCTTGTACTTTTTTTTGTACTTGTCTTTCTTGGGTTTGGGGCATTGATGGGCTAGATGACCAAGATCTCCACAATTGTAGCAATCCATTTTAGAGATGGGCTTCCTTCTACTACTAGTGAAGAATTTCTTCTTCTTGCCATGAAACTTGACACCATTCTTATTTAGCTTCTTGAGCATCTTGGCGGTTCTTCTCACCATGAGAGCAAGGCTTGCACACCAATCTCATCATCACATGAGCTATCATGACCAACTTTTGCTTTGCCCCTCTTCTCTTGGCTAGCCTTGAATGCCAAATCTTTCTTCTTGCTAGAAGAAGAGCCATCTTGTGGAGTCATGTGCATGTACATCTCATGTGCATTGATCTTCCTCAATATTTGAGTAGGCGTAGCGGTGGAAAGATCACCTTGATGAAGCATCGTAACAATATACCCATACTTATCAATGGAGAGGACACTCAAGATCTTTCTCACAACATCGGATGGTTGCATTTGAGTGAGTCTAAGCCCATTGACCTCCTCTACAAGAAGATTCAAGTATGAATACATTTCATTAGCACTTTTAGTAGGAAGCATTTCAAATGAATTAAGCTTCCTCATTACAAGGTGATAGCATTCCTCATGCTCACTCTTGGTTCTCTCATGGAGCGCACAAATGTCTGACCATAGTGAATGGGCGTCTTTATGGTTCCGCACACGATTAAAGACATCCTTGCAAAGGCCTCTAAAAAGAGTGTTTCTAGCCTTTGCATTCCACTTCTCATAGTGAACCTCATCACCTTGAAGGTTAGCGGGATCCCTAGGTGTTGGGAAACCTTGTGAGGTGGCTCTAAGCACTCCAACATCTAAAGCCTCTAGGTACGCTTCCATGAGAATTTTCTAATAAGAAAAATCATCTACGTCAAAGATGGGAGGGGGTCCATCCCCATGGGACATCTTGCTCGAGGCGGTTAAGCCTAATTTAAGGAGCACGAGGCTCTGATATCAATTGAAAGGATCAAGATGCCCAAGAGGGGGTGAATTGGGCTAATTCTAAATTTCTTTCAATAATTAAGCCCTACACTTAGCCCATTTCACCCCCTTCGGTGATGACGCGGAGAAGATGCATGAGCTCGACGTTTCTTTCTAGATTTAGAAGGATCAGGATCATGCCCCTGAGACAGATCTGACATTATTGCTACCCGATCGTGCTCCCTCTCAATTTCTAATCGGGTTAAGGAACATGATATTCCCATGATTTGGAACACTTTGATTGGTCATTAGTGATGGATGACCGTATTTCATTGACAAGACCTTCCGACAGTTCCTAGCAGAATATGGAGTCAAGCACAACATTACAACTCCACACCATTCCTAAACAAAGCGGTCAAGTTGACCATGCATGAGATGGGTGAAAGGATCAAGATGCCCAAGAGGGGGGGGGTGAATTGGGCTAATTCTAAATTTGTTTCAATAAGTAAGCCCTACACTTAGCCCATTTCACCCCCTTTGCCTAGAAGTGTTTCTATTATTCTACCGCACAAAAGTTTTGCACCCTAGGTTCCAATCCTACTCTAGCATGACAATTCTAAGAATGTAAAGATATGAATTGAATTGCTCAAACATAAATGCTCAAAGTAAAGAGAGAGAGAGAAACGTGGTGATGTTTTTTTGAGGTATCGGAGAGTCGCCACTCTCAACTAGTCCTTGTTGGAGCACCCACGCAAGGGTGTAGCTCCCCCTTGATCTGCGCAAGGATCAAGTGCTCTCTACGGGTTGATTCTTTGACACCTCGTCACGGTGAATCGCCCACAACCGCTCACACCATGACTTGGGTCATCCACAAGCTCCACCGGATGATCACCAAGCTTCAAATCACCACCGAGCCATCTAGGTGATGGCGATCACCAAGAGTAAAAAGCACAAACTCTCACTTGACCAAGACAAGCCTAATGAGAAAGGTGGATGCACACTTGCTACTCCATATGCACTAATGAGGTCCTTAATCTTGGATTATCAAATCTCAATCACCCCACTAGGCTCTTGATCTTCCTTGCACTCCAAAGGTGTTTCTCAGCTGAACAAATGGGCAAGAGACCTAAATTGGATGAGTAAGAGAAGTATATATACTCCCCACTTTAAAACATAATAGTTTTGGTCCAACTCAGCAGTTTTCGGGCTGATCGGACGCATCGGTTGAAGTGACCGGACGTGTCAGGTCAGTAGCCAATGGCTACATGGCATCAGCCTATCAGAGAAGGCTATTGGAGTGACCTGACACTGCCAGCGTCCGGTCAACATCCACCGGACGTGTCTGGTCAGGAATTTTGGGCTCTGGACCCTCTCTGATGTTGACCTGACGCTGCAAACTCGGTGTCCGGTCGTTTACTGTTCAGCGTCCAGTCCTCCCTGACCGTGAGGCCCTACTACTAAAGATATGACTAGAGGCGCGTCCGGTTCCAATCACTGTGCAGCGTCCGATCGCTCCTCGGCTTCTGCTGTGCGTGCTGATCATTGACCGGACGTAGCACCTATGAGTCCGGTCATCACTAAAATAGTGTCCGATCAACATTTGACCCTCCATTCACTTCTAATTCAAAATCCTTTATGAATGAGGTTGACTCCAATTTATTTATAGGCTATTCCTGAGCTACCTAGTGCTAAGTTTATCAAGTGTGCACCATACCTAACCCATTAGACTCACCTAGGTCAAGCTACTAGTTCATAACCCCCTTAATAGTATGGCCAAATGAAAAACAAAGTCCTAAACTACTCTAAGTGTCTCTCCAACACCAAATGGCACTTAGAACTAGACCGTCCTTAACCTTGTCGTTCAACCTTTGAAAACCAAAACGATTTTCATCGATATGGGCATGAAAACCATAATTCCCAAACAATCAACATTATCATGACCTAACTCAAGTTGCCTCTGCAAAACACATGCTAGTCACAGTAATCTCGTGTCATCATTAATCATCGAAACCCAACTAGAGGCCTAGATGCTTTCATGGGCAATTGTGCTCATGCTATTGGTGGTAGGAATATCCCCATATCTTTTAACCAATGTTGGAACTGGTGTGAATTGTGGCTCCCAGCTAGTGCTAAGTTCCATACTTTGGGTATCGCCGCTATATGTTGGGCAATTTAGAAAACGTGTAATGCGGTTTGTTTTGAAGGCAAAACGGTTGTTCATCCTGCTACAATCGTTTGTTATGCTTGTTCGCTCATGGGTTACTGGGCAGGCCTTTTTCTGGAGAATGACAAAGAAAGCTTGCTAGAGGGCGTGAAGACTGTGCTCACGATTGCGACGAAGCTGGTGGCCAAGAAGAAGCAGGATCAACTGGAGCTGAAGAACGGTCTAGACGAAGCTCAAGACTGAAGGATGAACAAAAGCGTGTGTAAGGGACCGTGATGCCTAAGAGCGGGGGGTGAATTAGGCAACTTAAAACTCTACCTCTAAACTATGGCCTCTTTTTCTATCCTTAGCAAAAACCTATGCAAAAGATACGCTATCGAAATATACAACTATAGTTTTGCTAGTGTGTTGCTATCTCTACCGCAAAAAGGAGTTATGCAACCTAGGTTTCAAACCTATCAACTAGCCTATCACTAAGCTAAGAAAGTAAAGCACAAACCAAGATTGCAATGTAAATGCAGAAGCTAAAGAGTAAGGTAGAGATATGCAAACTCCCATCGATGACTCTGGTATTTTTACCGAGGTATCGAGAAACGTGCAAGCTTTTCCCTAGTCCTTGTTGGAGCCCCTCGCAAGGGCCAAGCTCTCAGTCGGGTAACTCCGTAGATAGCCCCGGGCCTTCCCCACGCGCAAGTGGGTCTCCGGTGTGCCTTTTGGTAAGCCTCTCCCGGACCGCTCCCCGCCGTCTTCACTATCAAGCTTCCGGCCAAACCGTCGCGGGCCTTGTTCCCTTTGGTACATGGTGGTGGCCACACCACAAACACAGTTAGTGTGATCTCGTAAGACTACAGGCCCCTCCGATGTACAACAATGGTGCGCACAAGCACCGAGTGGTAAGAGGTATGCAAACCTTACTAAACACTAGGCCAAAACCTAGAGCAAGCGCATAAGCGATGGTCTAACTAACCTAAGCACTTCGCAAAGCACCTACGCTAATCATCGAATATATCACTAAGTACTATGCAAGTAGAGATTACTAAAATAGTATATCAACACCCTTGGTATGTTTCCTCAGGTCTCTACCCTTGTCTTGGACGATTGGAGGCATATTTATAGCCCCAAACGAGAGAATTAGCTGTTGAAATCAAAAACCAACGTTTCTACTAGTGCCCGGACGCTGCTGTCGTCAAGACCGGACACGTCCAGTCGTTCCGACCGTTGAACACGCGCGTAGAGATTGGACGCACTGCCGAGTCCGGTCATCATCGACTGGACGTGTTCGGTCGCATTTGCGCCACTCTGTAACCTCTCTGGACTCGATCGGACGCCACTGCCTGGCGCGTCTGGTCGTCCACAACTGCTGCGTCCGGTCCTCACTTTGCTGCCGCGACAATGAACAGTGAAGTCCGTGCGTCCAGTCACTGACTCGCTCAGAGTCCGGTCGCTGCTGTTGATGTCTGTTGTTGCTGAGCAATTGATCGGACGCGTCCGGTCCTCATAGGGCCGCGTCTGGTCACCTCTGCCGAGCTCGTTTCTTCACGATCTTGCGTCCGGCTTGGTTCCCATCTTCGTGCTTGAACTTTGCTTGATATCTTGGGTCTTCTCTTGTGTTTCTAGGGTCTTGCTTATGGTGTTGATCGTGGGATCATCATGTCGCCTTCGTCCAAGTCACGTCTTGCACCATATTGAACTACAAAACAATTACTTACAAATTCATTAGTTCAATTAGGCTGTGTTGGTCATAAAACACCAAGATCCAAAATAAATGGGTCTATGATCTATTTTCCTTATAGCATGAAGCTCGTTGGACACAGACATCAGTTTGGTGGCCTGTTTTTTTTGGAGAAGTCTTAATAGCCTGATGTTTTGCGTAGTTGTAATGGTGGTGCTGTTTAGCTTTGATGTCGATAAACTTCTGTGTCCCTATGCTGTTCGCTAGTCGTCTGATGCAGGCGAGTTTCGTGACTGGTTTCTGGTAGCTTTCTGAAACATCTCTAAACCGCTTTTCTGTAATATCTCGAACTTTGTATTTCCGTTGGATGCAATGGGAATGGGGAAGATTCCTGGTGTCAAAAAAAATGGGAAACAAATTTGTAAGCTGATCAAGATAGAGGTAGCCCCTTGTCAGTATAACAATAGCTAGATACAACCTTATCTTGGGGCGAAGGGAGCAGGCGAGAAGGGTCCAAAATCCAACTAAGTTTGTATAGTTTATATTGAAAATTTTCTAATGTGCCAAAATTTTGAGAAAATTTGTACCACTAGCCTCCTAAACAAAGGGAAAAATCACATTTTTGGCTCTGTTTCGGATCCTAGAGCACACTATCTTATGACACACAAACAATATAAATACTATACAGCCTGTTCGGCTAGGGCTGAAACGATCGTATACGATTGTGAATTATTACTGTTGGCTGATTTGGTGTGAGAGAAAAATATTGTTCTGACTAAAAATTTACGATCGTTTACGACCAAGCGAACAGGCCGATAGTACACTAGACTTAGGACATCCCTACCTGAACCAATTTAATCTGTGTTCTATATGTTACCTTCCAGATCCGCTTACATGTAACATACCCCATAATTATAGTCGATGATAAAAACACCGACAATTTTTACCTTTTTCTAACGTATCTACGAAGCACACGAAAATTACAATCAAGGTAACTAGGTGATAAGCATACGAAAATTACGGTGTGAATGGAGTTATTTTACCAAAGTTGAGGAATTGACTCATGAATCATGATACACCACCTCATCTAAAATAGTTTAATTAATTTCTTAAACTAAGCAACTTGTAAGTTCCTCATCCCCCTTCCGGTATCTCTTGTGCATGTCTCGCCTTGTCGTCCATTTAATTTTGCGTCCGGCGACCCATGAATGGTGACGAACCCTAGCCGCCGCTGATTAGCGTGAGCCCGCGCGCCCCTGGCCGTCGCCGAAACAGAGTAATGCCACAGCCAAAACTTTGCGCGCGCTCCGCGGCTGCCGTACTTGCTGTCCACAGAAAAAACCAACCGATGCCCTTTTGAGCAAAAATCTAGTGTGACAAGGCGATAATTTGTCGGTTGTGCATCGTCCAGCTAAGAAGATGTGGAGCCGGGACGCTGCTGGGAGGTCGGCAAATTCAGTTAGGCCGGCCCAATCATGGTACGCAGGGTAGGAGATGGTGTCTCCACTTGAGGCTAGCGTACCCCACACACAAACCGTCCGTATTGATTAGCGTGATTTTGGATCATCAGCTAGCCTCCGGAAAGGTGAGAGGAAACGCGATGATGCGCACGTCGCCTTCTTGATACACAATCGTTGAGGCACGTGCCAGCTCCACCTGGTTCAGCGAATGTGTCCGATGCGATGCAACTACTGCTCTAGTACTCCTACTAGATTAGATAGATTATTGCACTGCTCATTGCGATAAGGATGAGCAGCTGAGCTAAGCTTCCCCGGCCCAGCGAAGAGCAGCACGTCACCTCTCACGTCACATATATAAAATCAAAATGCATGGTAGCCACATGTCACCAAAAACCCAAACAATCTTCCCCGCCCCCCCCCCCCCCCCCCCCCCCCCCCCCCCCCCCCCCCCCCCCCCCCCCCCCCCCCCCCGGTAGTACTGATTTGGTACCCCGCCGTGATGGAATTCCATCGTTTACATATGCATGGACTATACTTCTTTTTGTTGTGTTATGGTAATTCGCATTCATTTCAGTAGCAGTAGTAGAAGGGAGAAGAGGTGATGAAATAAATAACGCAAAACTTTTTTTCAGCTTTATTGACTTTGCCTCACTATACGATTGATATACGTATGGCTTTTCCACACCGGAAGACACAGAACCGTATGAGTATACGAGACGCATGGGCACCGTGCGCGCGTGGCAGAAAGGCCTCCAACGAATCAACAAATTTCCATTCCTACCTAAGCTAAAAACACCTACTAGGATCCAGTGTATACAACAGCGTGTTGTGTGCGTGTGTATTCTGTACGTATCTGAGTGCGAAGGCAAGCGTGTACGCTACGGCCGTATACGTACACCCGCCGTACACGTACAGCAGGCTGGCTACAGACGCCGCCGCGCCGAGATTGGTGGACCGCGACTCCGCATTCCCCACGCTAGCAGCACTAGCAGAGGAGCGAGTCGACGAACAGGTCGTCCCGCGGCTCGTCCTTGGCCGCGTAGCCGCCGCCGCCGCCGTATGCTCCGCCGCTCAGCATCTCCAGGGTGTAGGGCTGCTGCTGCTGCAGCTGCTGTTGGCCCAGCTGGCCACCGGCGGCCATCAAGGCTGACCCGGAGCCCGTCGGCGCCACCGCCGCCGCCGCCGCGCGGCTGGCGGCGCCACGGCCCACGGGCACGTCGTGGTTGTGCTTGCCCTCGTACGTGGTGATCACGGCGCGCGTGTCGTGGGACGCGCGCTCCACGTGCTTCCGCACGGGGCACCCCACCGTGGTGCACTTGTAGTAGCTCCGCGGGTTCGGGTTCCCCTTCACCACCTTCTGCCCGTACTTGCGCCACCGGAACCCGTCGTCCAGGATGTCGATGTCGCTCAGCGTCTGCACCACCAGCCGGGGCTCGCGCACCGGCTTGCCGCCGGCGCCGCCAGAGCTGCCCTCGTTCTCACCATCCTCCTTCCTGATCAAGCAGACATGTACATGTATATACGATGAGTTCCACGATCGAACACAAGAAAATTAATACGGCCAAACTGGTGAATGAATGATGAGTAGCGAATGAATCTGGGGATTGATTACTACGTACCAGCGCTTGGCGTCGGGCTCGTCGCCGTCGCTCCGCTGCGACGCGTTCTCCGCCTCGTCGTCGCCGAAGGTGACGGACGAGTTCTCGGCGGTGGCGCCGGATTGCTCCGGCCCGCAGCCCGCCGCCGCGGCGGAGAGGCTGTTGGCGGCGGCCTGCTGCTCCTCCGCCGCCGCGGCGCCGCCGGAGGAGTTGCGGCGCGTGGACAGCGGCTTGGGGTGGTTGTGCACGCCCTTGTACACGATCTGCGTGATGTGGCCGTCGGCCAGGGACCGCTCCACCTTCTTCTTCATGGAGCAGCTGTGGTACGTGCACTTGTAGTAGCTGCGCGGGTTCTCGCTCCCCTTCACCTGCTTCTGCCCGTACTTGCGCCAGTTGTAACCGTCCTCCAGCTTGGTGTTGCTGTTCCCGCCACCGCTGCTCGCCGCCTTGTTGCTCGACGCCACGACGACGCTCTGCTTATTGGTTGCTGCGGCTTCGACTTGCTGCTGCTGCTGTTCCTGCTGCACGACCACACACAGATTGAGACTCTCAGCTACTGGGCTCGTGCTATATATCTGTAGCTCATTAGCTTGTGCTAGTAACAAGCATGCAATTCGTACCTTGAAGGAAGGGAAGGCCGTGGTCTGCGCGGGCATGGCGTTGGAGGTGGCCGTGTGGAAGGAGAAGTCGTTGAAGCCACCGATGGCGGCAGCCCGGCTGTCGTCTTGCTGAGATGCGATCAGATCGGCGGCCTGCTTCCAGTCGAACCTCTGCGCCGGGATGGCGCCGGTGGTGGGAGACGCCAAGATGTTAGCAGAAGAGTGGAGCAGGACGGGCGAGTCGAGCAGCTCGGCGGGGCTGAGCCCGGCCGGGATGGCGAAGTAGGAGGACGGCGACATCGGCGGCGGCGAGATGGGCAGGCTGGGCGGCTGCGCGGACTTGAACTTGGGCACGCCCACGCCGCTGCCGCCCCTGGCGCCGCGGTGGAACAGCCCCCTCGGCGACCGCTCCTGGTCTGCGCCGCCGGCTCCTAGCATGTCCCCTGCCCCGGAGAGCAGCTCCGTGAACGAGGTGATGAAAGGCGGCGGCGTGAACGTGAAACCCCCGTGCTCCAAGCTCCCCGTCGAGGACGCCATGGCGAGCGACCACGCCGAGCAGAGGAGGAGACGAAACGAGAGGGGAAGAGATCAGAGACGAAAGGAGAGGAGGAGGGGAGAGAGGCGGACGGGAGTGGTTGCTCGGTGTCTGGGCTGCCGTTTAAGTAGCGGTCGGTAGTGGCGCGGTAAAGCGCCGTTAGCGGCCAGGTGGGGGCGCTTCATTAAGCAATGGCGTCACTTACAGGTAGGGACGGCAGCAGGTGGGACCGGAATGTCAGTGGAGTTCAGAGGTAGAACGTGAACGTGTTGGAAACGGGATGCTTCTTGGAAGGCAGGGGTTTGACGCAGAGGGTGAGGGTGTGTGTGCGTCAAAGCTCGTGCGGTTTGACCGGTCAGACGAGGCGGCGACGTGGGGGTTCCGCCTTCCGGGAAGGAGAGGCCCGTTCTCGGGGATGCGAGTCGCGTCCGTCTCCCCTCTCGCTCTTGGCGTGTCCCCGCGGGTAGGCAAGCAAAAGGGCAGTGGTAGCGGCAGGAATGGATGGATCGGAGTCGGACGAGTGGGACACTGGGACCCCAGTGGGCAAGCTGGTGAAGTGGGACAAAAATGTGCTTTTCTTTTCTATTTATATATAAATATATATAAATGGAGCCCTTTGAGAAGCTTCCGGTGGCTGCTTCTAGCATGAATCACTGCCAAAGAGTTATAGGGAGAGAAACGTTTCCCTGAATCCTTCGAACCACTGTCTAGAATTTTGTCTGATTTCGTTCCTTAGCTTTCCGCTGTACTGGTTAATTTTTAGTTAATGTTTTTTGAGCACAGACATTTTAAAATAGGTTATTATGTTTAAGTGATTCCTCCTAAAAAAGTTTTAATTTTTTTCATTATAATTTCTTTTATATGTACTCCCTCCATTCCTGTTTACCTGGCGTGAGGGGCTTCAGTCCTAATACCAGGACGTATTAACTCAACATGAGTAATCACGGGAAGTAATTACTGCACAGCAGTATTGTTCGCTTCGCTGAAAAGTCAGGCTGAAAAATAGCGTTGACTGATTTGTTGTGAGAGAAAAAATACAGTAGCATGGTTGATAGGCCAGACTTGAACAGTGATATTTATAGTCCACCTCCTACTGTGGATAAAATAAAAAAATGGTGTACACCTAGTATACAGGGAGTATCTACTAAAAACTATATTTTTAAATCATAACTTAACCTATCAACCAAACGGTCTCACATCTTCTGAGAGAATCTAGAACGAACACATTTTTATAAGGATTTGTATCTCTACTAAACACACAAAATCATGTTTCATAGGATTTGCAAATTGCTAAACCTTGTTTTGCTATAAAGTGTTGCTACATCAACATAATTCAACCTCCAATAATGTATATTTGAGCAACCTTGTTTTAAGGAGATGTGGTCTGCTCTAGCCATCTTGATTGCTCCAGATTGCTAGCCATCTTGAATGCTCTAGGGTTTCGTCATTTTTTAGCAACAAAACGATGAAAAGCATAATAGGATTTGGTGATGAAAAAACATGCTAAAACATAATAATAAATAAGTAAATTTGGTTGTATGCGCTCAATTGACCATTAGCTTTTATATTATACTAGGAAATGTGTTTGTACGTTGCAACACGAACTCAATTCGTAGAAACCAGGCTCTGTAACATTGTAAGACCTGAGTTGTTAACTCGTATGAACAACCCCCATTAAGGAGGGTCGCATCGCCGCCAACCTGCTTCCCTCGCCCTTCGTCACGATCTGCTGTAGGCTAGGTCTCCACTCTTCTCGCACGGGAGGTGGGGAGATTCTTAGTCCAGCCTGCCCCTAGCCGCTGTCAAACAAGCGCAGGTTAGTCACACTCAAAAACTCAACTATGAGAACAAAAGGGAGCATGAATGCATACCCAGATGAAAGTGGTAGAGCCCTAAAGCCCCGACCGGCTGATGATGAGCCGACCAGACAAGGATCGCTTGCGGGTCATGACCTGCACCCACTCGCATCGGCTGAGGGAGGATGCGGCCCGGTTGGTCCTCGATCGGCCCGTGAATGGCCATGACCACTAGCTCATGGTGAAACCACTGGAGAAGTTGGTGGGGCATCTTCCCATTGGGGGTTGAGCACACACGTCAACCCCGAAGACGTAGGGGAACGCTCATGCCCCCCGATCGACCGGCGTGCTTCGCCACACTCGGAGCTGGGGGCCGCGGAGCCGACGATGCCTCCGAAGGGCACAGCGACCGCACACGCTTTATCTCTCATTCAAGGGCGGTATCTTCGCTTGCGGTGCACTTCCTCGACTCAGGAATGTCGCCACGCGTCTCCGTATCACGCCCATCGCCGACGGATGCGGCCGCAGGCTCATGGTGCTCCATCGAGGTCACAGCAGCACCCCTGTCTCCTTCGTCCTCTGAGGTACTCATGTCATAACCCATCTCCATGGGCTCCTCCAACTCAAGCTCCACCTCCATGTTGCTCTGGCTCTTGCCCCCCTAGACCCACTGGTTGATCTCCTTATCGAACCTCCTCCGGACCTTCTCGGCTTTTTTCTTCTTTTTGGCAAGTGCGTCCTCCCTGTGGGCAGCTTGCCGAACCACGCCTTCCAGCCCTCTCGGAAGATGCTGCTAGGATTTATAACCAATGAGTCCCTTCAAAATGAACAACTCAAAATCAATCAAAACATCAAAACAAGAAGGAAAAGGTCACAAGAAAAAAGCATACAAATTGGACAGCTTCACGGCATGAAGGGGACCTAGCGTCCCTTTGAGGGAGTCTTCATCCCTCAACTGTAGCACCCGATCGAGATGACTCAAGACTTTATCCTTTGGCAACTCCTCTGGCGATGCGCGGTAGGGATCCACCGGGCCAGAGTATTCCCACATCAGTCGCGTTCTCTCCACCAACGGGGCGACCCGATGGCAGAAGAAAGTATGGAAGACTCACAACCCATCAAGGCCATGCCGCATGAGCCTTTGAAGCTCTATCTTGATAATCTCCAGCTTGTTCTCACAATGGGCGGGACCCCAAGACTAGCTTTCCCTCCTCTCTAGCCTCTCCTCGGTGAACATCGGGAATGGCGCCTCCATCGAGTTTCTAATGTAGAACCACTCATCGTGCCACCCCTGATTGGAGTCACAGGGGGAGTACGCGGGGTAGGAGACCGACGGCTTCGGCCTCTTCTGAAGGGCAAACCCCCCAACCGGTGCGATTCTAGGCGGCTTCCCCTCGGGCAGGGCTTGCCCGCTAAATATCCGCTAGAAGAGGTCCACCTACGGCTCCATCCTAATGAATTCCTCGTAGACGGTGATGAAGCCAACGATGAGTAGTACCCTAGTCGGGTTGAGGTGCTGCAACTCTAGGCCCCACTCATTGAGGAGCCCATGTAGGAACTAGTGTGCGGGATACCCGAGCCCACGCTCATGGAAGGCAAGGAAGGAGACAACCTCATCGGCCTAGGGTTGCAGAACAACCTCCCCTAGCATAGCAGCCATCCAATGCACCACCTCCTTCGACGAGAGTAGCCCCTTCTCGACAAAGGTGGCCAACACCTCCTCATCCATGTTGGAAGGCCTCTAGTTTGACATCGCACCTCAGTTTTATGAATGAATCTGTGAGTTTTCCTCTCCCTCGCTCTACCCTCCTCTCTCCTAGAAACCGTCGTGGCACACGAATAGACTTGATGAAAAGGAGGAAGGAGGAACGACAGCAGTTAAAGAAAGGCAAAAGAATAGGAGGAAAATCCTCTCCCTTCCCCCTATTTAATGTGGAAAGGCATGCGGCGGGACATGGCCCTAGCTGACGGGACATGGCCTACCCAACAAAACGTCAGCTGGCTAATGGGACATGGCCTGGGCAGGGGCCACCACTACCGCAACCCAAGCATGGGAAATAAGGCGCAACCGCATGCAAACGACCCTCTGCCTTCCCAGGTAGGGTCAGGAGGGGCCCATCGACGGAATCTCCATCGAGGAGAAGCCAATGAGTCGCCCGAGTCGATTGAATGGCTTAGGCGGCTACCGAGAGACGAGTAAGGAGCAATGGGATGCCCCATGTGGGTTATGCTAACCCCGTCACGAATGACGGACACGGATCCCACTCGGACAAACCCGATAGAAGCTCCTCGGACCCATCACTCAAGCCATCGAGGTAACTTTACCAACCCCCGTTCTACTTTTCTAGTGCATGATCATTCATTCATCCCTTCTCATGCATGCATTCATACATTCATCCCATACATCAAAGCATTGCAGATGTAATTGTTACATCACAACGCTTCGCGTCGTATCACGAAGCGGTAGTCATCTCATTCAATATGAACGACGACCGACCGAGGTTCGAAGGCTGGCCTATGAAGGGCTCGAGGCCGCCTCATGTCAAATAGAGCTAGGGGAGAAAACATAGGTGAGCACAAGTAGCCCTCACCTGATCTGCTCAGAAGTAGAAAGGGTCATCTCGACCTTCTTGCTCGATCCTAACCTTGAGCCAAACCCATAAAATCTCCATCAAGGGGAGGCCAGCGGGCCACCTGAGTCGGTCTCTAAAACGACTCGAGCATCTGCCAGGAGGCGGGTTAAGGAGCAGTGGAATGCCACATGAGGGCTATGCCGACCCCATCATGAACGACAGACCCGAATTCCACTTGGACATACCCGTTTGTGAGCTCACCGAGCGCGACACTCGAGCCATCGAGGCAAGTGTCATTAGCTCAACCCCTCCGGTTGTGGAAACCGTGGATGGGGTGATGTAAAAAACTCGGCTGACCACTACCGAGCCTAACAGGGCCTAGGGCCCTGAGCTACAAGGTCCCTACTTAGGAACCTAACCAACCGCGCAGGTTGTGGTCGGAACGGACATGGGCGAACACCCCAATTGAAAAGAACACAAGAGTCTGTAGCCCTAGAAAAGAGTACCAAGGTGCTCAGCCTCTGACCGACTCTCCAGTCGGTTGTAGGCTCGAGGGCTACGCTCACCTCCGTCTCGCACCGACCCTTGGGTTCGCGCTCCGTCTCACCCGACCCTTGGGTTCGTGCTCTATCTCGCTTGACCCCTTGGCCACGCCCCTTGGGTTCATGCTCTGTCTCACCTGACCCTTGGGTTCACGCGCCGTCTCGCCTGACCCCTCGGCTGCGCCTGACCCTTGGGTTCGTGCTCTGTCTCACCTGACCCTTGGGTACACGCTCCATCTCACTCGACCCCTCGACTGTGCCTGACCCTTGGGTTCATGCTCCGTCTCGCCCGACCCTTGGGTTCGCGCTCCGTCTTGCTTGACCCCTCGGGAGCGCTTGACCCTTAGGTTCGCGCTCTGTCTCACCCGACCCCAAGGCTATGCCACATGCTCCATCTCACCCGATGCCTCGGGTTCACACTCCATCTTGTTCGATGGCAACCCACAACCTTACACCCACTGGGTGCGCTCGTGAAACGAGTGTAAATAGCCCCTTCATGACTTCATAGAAGTCCCAAAGGAGCTCGGGGGCTCCTATCGAGTTCATAAACCTAGGGTCTCCAATGGACCTGCTTCCCTATAAAACCTGGCCCAGTAGGTGGCACAGCGACAACGCATACCTAGGCCGGCCCGGGTACATAATGATAGGCCAGGACAACGATTTTGTCCCCGATAGAAAGGCCTAGCCAAGGTGGGACCGTAGTCTGGCTCCGACCTCCTTCTCCGACTGAGGATACGCCAGACCTTTGCTCGCTGCTCTTTTTCCGACCGACACGGTCGTGACTGACTAGGAACGACTGACTAGGGACGCCCGCTCGGTGAGGGCCTGGGGATCAGGCGAAGCAGATAAGGTAAGGTGCTCAAGTCAACTGCAATATCGAGGACCGTACCCTACCATGCCCTACGCACCTATAGGACGGTGCCACCAGGCCATGCCAGACGGGCACTATACAACCTTCTAGACACGTCAGAACACAAACAGTATTATAGGTGCCGATGTTTTCCATACCAGGCGAACACGATAGAGCCTGCCAGATGCGTCTGAACATAAATAGTATTGTGGGCACCGATAACCGTCTCGTACCCTATAGTGTGGGCAACAAGACTATGTAGCACACATATGCACTCTCTCTCTCTCTCTCTCTCTGACTTGTAAGGCCATCCCCTTCAAACTATAAAAGGGGATGAGCTCTCTCCTAAAAGCTCTCTCGAAAAAGAAAAGAAAGGGCTAGACAACTCGAGGACTCGACGACCTGAGGACTCGATAGCTACACAGAGCATACGCTCCAATACTTAGTGCATGTTAGAAAGGGCTAGATAGCTCTAGACCTCGACAGCTACACAGAGCATGCGCTCCAATACTTAGCGCACGTTAGAGCATCCGTCACTCTCGGCCACTCGGATCAGAGTCCGACCGGACCTCTAACACCCCCTTCTCATTCCTACTCATTTGTAACCCCATAGCAAACTTCGAGCACCAGGGCTCAGGAATAAAGTTATCGATCGTCTGAAACTAGACGTAGGGCACATTGCCTAAACCAGTATAAATCTTGTGTCATTGAGTGCTAGGCCACATCCGATCACAACGCACGGCAAAACTACAAATATTTACTTGTTGGTCACTTTTCGCATCGACACAACCTGTCATACTGATCAAAATAACATGGCCTTTCAATAGGAAGTTTAGTGCTAACCCCTTCTTAATTGGTCCTATCGGTTTCAGGTGCTGAAAAGGCCAATTCGGATTGATTATCAAAAACAAACTTGCCATGTTGATCAAGATCATAGTGAAATGGCCTCTCATATTGAGGTTGACCAAAAGTCAGGGCCGATTCACTAATATATGCGGCATGAGGTGATGTAGCAATAGGAGCACCAAACTTTTTTTTCCTCTAACTCATCTAATATGGATATAAGCTTAACCATTGTATGAAAAAGAGGAGAATCTTCATCTATTCCAAGTGCTTTTACCTCAGCTATGGTTGTATACTTGACGATACTGTCCTGACCCATTGGACCGATGAACTCGCCGTTGCGATCGTTGTTCTACATCTTGATAAAAGGAGATCAAGACCACATGCTTTCGGCCTTTTAGGTCAGATTAAGCAACGGTAATGAGAACACAAAAAGGTTAGATTGGAACCAACGAATTGGCTAGGTTAGAAAGATCGGCTACAGGAGATAGCCGAACCAATCGTTCCCCAGCAGAGTCGTCAAAAAGTGTGTTGACGCTTAATTAGGTCACACACTCGATAAGGAGCTAGATCGCTCGATGTAGGGCCTAGTCGATTTTTAGATCGGTCGGTGCCTAGGGGATGTCCACACTTGGACCTTGTGCCTCCAGCGATGAGCACCATACGCAAGACACATCGACGGAGGAGCCTTGCCGGGAGCGTGATATGCAAAACACGTCGGCGAGGTCTCTTGAGACCCGAAACCCCACATGCCCAGGAGGGATCCCTGTCGGGGCGTGCAGCGGCTATGAGCTGCTCTAGCCGGCCTGCCACTCTAGAGCGTCGTCGTCGTCAATCCTCTAGCCATGCAGCACTGACGAAGAACGAGGAGAAGAGATAGATTGGGATAACGGGGTAAAAGAGGTAGTAGATTGATTTGTTGTGTTTTTGTGTTGATTGGATATATGGGTACTCAATCGGCCATGATCTTCTCATATATATAGAGTTTTATATAAATGTGACATGTAAAAACGAATAGCGGTAGCAAACTTATAGAGTTGTCTTAAGTCAAGCAGTTTTAGTTTGACTGAATTTATATAAAAAAAAGGGCAGCAATATTTATGGCATCAAATTAGTATATTTCGATACACAATGAAATATATTTTTTGTAGTGTGCTTATTTGGTGTCTAAATATTGATACATTTTTTATTAAGTTTGATCAAACTTAAAAAAAAAAGTTAAGATAACTCTAGAAGTTGATTTATTTGAGGACGGAGAGGAAGTATTTAATTTAGTTGAAATAAGGTTTGGCCAAGCTCAGTTAAATCCAACAAAGATATGATGGCTAGCTCATTATCCTTAGCGCTGGTTTAGGTGACCGCGTAACAAGTTATAATGTCCTGTTGCAACGAACAACTAATGTGCATGTTTACTAATAAATATAAATATTATATATATGACAGGAGTTACTAATCCCGATCACCAATTGTACGTCAGGTGAAAAAGGAAAACAATGCACCTGGAACACTATACTTAACGTTTGATCTGTAAAAGCTTAGGCTAACTCTCCATGATTGCCAGGTGTGGATCAAGTTATCTGCTGAAGCAGTCATTAGAGATTTTGTCTGGTTATAAGTTGTCCCATTTCCAAGTATTGTCACGGAATGATTATTTCCCCTGTGTATCATGGCAAGGAGGCACAAGCGGACCAAAGAATCTATTGAGGCATTTCTCCTGCGCAGTGCGGCGCAGCCCATGTGCTTGTCGTCTTCGTCCGTCTAATACCTCCATTTGCATGTGAGATGTCACGCCATAAGTCCATAAAAATTTCTGGTTGTAGTATATTGCACAACTAACTTGATTTTAGTACTAACAACTATGCTAAGCTAGCTTGGGCAACTTGCTAGTACTAGGCGGCTAGCACATTCTGGGACAATGCATTTGGTCAGGATAGGCTCATCTCATAAGATATCCGATGGAAATAGAGCGCGAGAAAAAAGAAAACGAAAAGGTGACACAGGTGCATGCATACGTGCGTACGTGTGGTGGCGTGGTAGTTTAAAACTTTTAGCATCATGCTGTCAACTCATGCCATGTATGCTCTGCAGCCATAATATAAGACAGATATATGGTGGGTACTTTAAGCCACAAGACAGATCTGGTCGGTACTAGAAACAACTACTCCATGGGGTGAATGTAATTAATCTAGGACGTTACAGGGCTTAACTTCATTGCGCGATAAAAAAAATAGAAGAGCATCATGAAGATTTTAAAATAAAAGTAAGTAGACAATGTGGATAGCTTACAATTAAAAGGTTAAAAGTTAGTAAGGATGACATGGTTATTAGCAGGGGAGACGATATAGATAGTTAATGGGGGATGATATTGATGACTTATATGTTGAGATAAACTTATAGTGGAGATTAGCTTTAAAAGAGATAAATTCTTTAGTTCTAACAATACTTCCTCTATCCTAAAAAAATTCTTTACAAGAGATCAAGATTTGTCCCAAGTCAAACTATCTTAAATTTGATTAGAATTATAAAAAAATTATTACTATGTACCACCTCATAGAGGTAAATAATGAAACTGCATCTCATAATTCATCCAATGATACTAATTTGGTATCACAAATGTTAATTTTTTTTCTAGACACTTAATCAAACTGACAATTGTTTAGTTTAGGACAAACTCTCGTCACTTATATTTCACGATAGATAGAATATTTCATTAAAAAATTTATAAATTTTGCTTGGCGTCAAAGGACTACAATAAAGTGGGGTTAGATTCGCCCCTAACTACTAAGTTGCATATTGCACTGTCTAGAATCTTTATAAACATAAGTATTAGAAGTTTTGTGCAACGCCTCAAGTCCAAATGGTTCAAAACTACTCTGCATGCTAAGCAAACCACATGCTACCGTCCACCTGCTTTAGACTCATGGTTTCGTCCTCACATCACATAAAAAAGGGTTAACCCAGAGATAGTTGTACACTACTACATAAAAGACACTAATCAATCATTAACGGAGAAGGTCATTTTATTTACGAACGTGGTAAAAAATTGCTTGTCTCCTAAACTAGATTTACGAATGTGGTAATATGAGGCCTATGAGTTAAGTTGTATATTGAGGCACTTGAAAAGCCTCTCCTCTAACAACCTACAAGTGGTTATGTGATTGATAGCCCCATAGTATCTTGTGAAGGAAAATGTATCGATCGAGAAACCGCTTGAGAAGTTTTAAAGGGCAGCATGATGTATCGTTGGCTAATGACGCGATTAAGGTGATGTTTTGGATCCGGTGACTAAAATTTAGGAGATGTGTCGGGAGGATGTCGCATGGGGTGTTCGGATACTAATAAAAAAATAAATTACATAATCTGTCAGTACTCCACGAGACGAATTTTTAAACCTAATTAATCCATCAGTAGCAAATGTTTACTATAGCACCACCTTGTCAAATCATGAACTAATTAGGCTTAAAAGATTTGTCTCGTAAATTAGTCGTAAACTATATAATTAATTTTATAATTAGTCTATATTTAATATTTCATATATGTGTCTAAATATTCAATACAACAGCGACTAAAAATTTAGGAAGACCGACCCTACACCGTCTAAGTCATTCTGCTTTTCTCCGGGTGGATAATGATGTGACTCTCCGAGCTGGCTAGCAAGTTGCTCAAAAGGAAAAGATCTCAGCACCTGCTCCACTGGAGTAATAATATATTAATGAATACAGTAATGGATTGAGGGTGTGTTTAGTTGGAGAGGTGAAAAATTTTTGGGTGTCACATCGGATATGTCGGAAGGATGATGGGAGAGGGTTTTTGATACTAATAAAAAAATAAATTACAAAACCCATCAGGCAACTCCGAGACGAATCTAATGATACTAATTAACCAGTCATTAACACATGTGGGTTACTGTAGCACTTAAGGCTTTTCATGGACTAATTAGGCTTAAAAGATTCGTCTCGCTATTTCGCCGAGAACTGTACAATTAGTTTTTTTCATCTACATTTAATACTTCATATATATATATATATATCTAAACATGCTCTTTTACTGTATGACATAAAAAAAATTTGGAAACTAAACAGGTTCTGAGTAGCAGTAGGACAGCAACTTGATGGCGAAGAAGAGACGGCATGCGTCACAGGTGACGTTTGACCGGCGCCTTCATCCCCACGGCAGTGTGCTGCGAACCCGCCACCGCTGACACGCCATGTGTGCCGTGTGCGTTCCTTGTCCCCGACAACTGGGTCCACCGGCGGTGAAAGCGCCAGCACCGAGGGTACTCTGGTCATTTTGGCATACTGCCTCGAGCAGAAGGAAGACCCACTGTAGCACTCATCAGCCCTGCAGCAGAGGCCAGAGGCCAGAGGCCAGACCAGAGCAGTCAGCAGACAGCGAGCACTACTCGACGCCTTCCTAGCATAGCTTCCCCGGCCGTCAAGCATCTCAAGCTCATCTCTTGGTGCGGCTAGCTGCCGCAGCGATTTTTTTTTTAATTTTAACATTTTTTATAAACTAATTTTAAATCTAACAATTTTTTTTTTCTAAATCTAACATTTTTTGTCGCGCCTATTGTCATGGCGTGGCGAGAGAATGACGTGGCAAAGACCGGAGGCGCTGACCGGTGACGTGGCAGGATCTTTTGCGCCACCAATCTTGGCGCGATAGTCCGCTTATTAATTCACCGGCGTGCAGCAGGCCTTCGCGGACGTGACTGGTGAAAAGAAGATGGATGGAAGTGACAAACAGCACTACAACACGACACGCACACGACCTGGGCACCTAGGTGGCTTTGCACTTGGACGGCACTCGGCACAGGCCAAACAGGGCAGGCGAGTGACCAGAGTACGTGCTCCTCCTGGCAGGCAGTCAGACAGATGAGATGTGATGTGACTACAGGTTTCGTATTGGCACCTTTTACACGCTGCACAGTGACATGCAACACCAGTTGACCGTTGTCCTGCAATACAATCTAACACGAGATGGAAGACGAAACGCGACGACGAAAGACGATAGAGCGGGAAAACACCGTGAGGTTACACAGCCTGTTCGTTTCGGCCGAAATAATCGTGGATTATTACTGCTGTTTGGTTTGGTGTAAAAGAAAAATACTATTCTGACTTATAATCCACGATCGTTTACTAATGAGTTTTAGCAAAATGCATGATAATTGTGACAACGAACGAACGTGTTGAGATTTGCTTGATCAAACTTAACCAAACTTAAACTAGTTTAACCAACACAAACCATGTAGTTACGTTCTTTTATGGACAGAGGACATAGTTCTTACCTTGAACTGTTTCTCACTTGGCCTGTGCGTTTGATAGCACTTAAGAGATGCCAGTTGTTATTGGAGGAGCTGAAAAATCAAGCTTTGACTGCTCTCCTACGTTCGATGGGACCCCGATGCCCCTAGGAGCTGAAAAATCCAAGCTTTGACCTGCTCTCCAACTGTACGACGTACTCTACCTGTGAACTGTACTGTTCTTTTTTCCCCATTGACGTCACCAGTAGCAGGCTACCGAATTGCAAATGGGCGGCTGGCACATCAACACTAGCACGGCCGCGCTAGCGCCCCGCTAACATCCCTTTTTGCGCGCCCTTAGTTTAGGTGCTGTTTAGTTCTCTTTCATTTTGCAAAATTTTTTAAGATTTCTTGTCACATCGAATCTTTGACGCATGTATGAAGTATTAAATATAAATAAAAAATAAAACTAATTACACAGTTTAGACAAAATTTACGAGACGAATCTTTTAAGCCTAATTAGACTATGATTAAACACTAATTGTCAAATAACAACGAAAGTGCTACAATATCATTTTGCAAAAAATTTCGCCAACTAAACGAGGCCACCGGATCGAGAAATCTGACTTCGTTCACGCTGCTTAAAAAGGAAAATGTGCCGGCGCTAGTGAACCTCTGTTGCAAACCACTGTTCTGAGTTCCCTCGTTCAGCGCTGGTTTGGTTGGGCCGGTCGAGCCTGATAGTGGGTTCTGATGGTCAGCGCCAGAAATTTTTTGTTTAGTTCCGTAATTACAATCTTGTTTGCATTCATTTAAAATTATGATTTTTTTATACCATTCCAAATTTTTACATAACAAACTTATTTGGAGATACAAATGTTGCTAATATTTACTACAAACCTAGAAAAACTTAAATTCTTTTGACGGGCACGAATACCTAGGGACACTTGCTTTTGGGATGGGGAAGTATACCACCAATTTTTTCTATTCTTTTTTCTTTTTCCCTTTTCTTTCTTTATTTTCTCCAACGGCTCATATGCTAGTCCGATTATCGCTCCTGCGCGCAAGGCAGGAGGGCGGCAACACTTCATCTTCAACCTCCAATAACAACTGGCATCTCTTAAGCGCGTGAGCGAGGGAGGTGGACGACAACACATGTTGGCCTAGGGGCATCGCGTCCCATCGAACGTAGGAGAGCAGGTCAAAGCTTGATTTTTTACGCCACCGATCAACTGGTCTGACCGCTTGGTTCATAGACTCCATCGCCGACCAGTTGATCGGACTGTTCGCCAGTCACTTCTACTCAATGCTCACTTCGCCGCCGACCAGTTGATCGGACTGTCCGCCGCTCGTGCTTCATCGCCAGCTACGTCGGTTACTCCTCAGCACTCGGATTCTTCATGCTCGAGGACTAAGTGGGCACACTTCACCGCACAAACGTCGCCAGCTACGTCGGGGACTCCTCGATGCTCGAACATCGCCGCCTACGCCGGGGACTCCTCGGTGCTCGGTCATCACCGGCGACGCCGGGGACTCCTCGCTCCTCGGTGCTCGGACATCGCCAGCGACGCCGGGGACTCCTCGCTCCTCGATGCTCGGTCATCACCAGCGACGCCGGGACACCTCGCTCCTCGGTGCTCGGTCATCGCCAGCGACGCCGGGGACTCCTCACTCCACGGTGCTCGAACATCGCCGCCTACGCCGAGGACTCCTCGGTGCTCGGTCATCGCCAGCGACGCCGAGGACTCCTCGCTCCTCGGCGCTCGGACATCGCCGCCTACGCCGGGGACTCCTCGCTCCATGGTGCTCGGTCATCGCCAGCGACACCAGGACTCCTCGCTCCTCGGTGCTCGGTCATCGCCAGCGACGCCCAGGACTCCTCACTCCTCGGTGCTCAGACATCGCCGCCTACACCGGGGACTCCTCGGTGCTCGATCATCGCCGGCGACGCCGATGACTCCTCACTCCTCGGTGCTCGAACATCGCCAGTGATGCAGGGGACTCCTCGCTCCTCGGTGCTCGGTCATCTCCAGCGACGCCGGGACTCCTCGCTCCTCGGTGCTCGGTCATCGCCAGCGACGCCGGGGACTCCTCACTTCTCGGTGCTAGAACATCGCCTCCTACGCCAGGACTCCTCGGTGCTCGGTCATCGCCAGCGACGCCGGGACTCCTCGCTCCTCGGTGCTTGGACATCGCCAGCGACGTCGGGGACTTCCTCGCTCCTCGGTGCTCGGACATCGCCAGCGACGCCGGGGACTCCTCGCTCCTCGATGCTCGGTCATCACCAGCGACGCCGGAGACTCCTCGCTCCTCGATGCTCGGTCATCGCCAGCGACGCCGGGGACTCCTCGCTCCTCGGTGCTCGGACATCGCCAGCGATGCTGGGAACTCCTCGCTCCTCGGTGCTCGGTCATCGCCAGCAACGCCGGGGACTCCTCACTCCTCGGTGCTCGGACATCGCCAGTGACGCCGGGGACTCCTCGCTCCTCGGTGCTCGGTCATCGCCAGCGACGCCGGGGACTCCCTTGCTGCTCGGATCTTGCTACGTCTCGTTGGTGTGCTATCAAGCTGCTCCATGCTATTCGGATCAAGGTGCTGATCTTGGGCAGCACGTCTGGGGTCTTGATACGCGCATGTCAGACGACGTCAGCAAGCTTTCAGACTTCTTTGACCCTGCTACAAGATTCATTCTTCATCTTCCAGCAGGCTCGGGGACTAAGTGGGCACACTTCACCTTACGGTGAATGTGTTTGTTCTCATCTCGAGGCTACGCCCGGGGACTGGCTACCTGCTCGGCTGGTCTTCTACTTTATAACCCTGGCACCATGTGACTGCGTCACCTACTGTCAGGCTTGAGGACTAGCTGTGGGGGTATGGCCCCCAAGACATGGGCCGCACCATTGGAGGTGGCCCGGTCCACAAGATCAAGGCGTGCACGGCGCTGCTCGGCGTGCACCGCAAGACATTGTATAGGACCAAATAGGATACTTACCTTGTAACCCTACCTCCTCCAGAGTATATAAGGAGAGGTAGGGGTCCCCTAGCGGATAGGCTACATCAAGCTACTTGATCGTCCAGATCAATACAATACACCAAAGACACAGGACGTAGGGTATTACGTCGACCAGACGGCCCGAACCTGTCTAAATCGCTGTCTCTGCGCCTTGTGTCACCATCCAGTTCCTGATTACGCACACCCCCACTGACAAATTTACCATCGCGGGATATCCCTTGGTGGACTGCCGAGCATATTCTATCGACACTCCTCCAATAACAACTGGCATCTCTTAAGTGCTACCAAACGCACAGGCCAAGTGAGAAAATAGTTCAAGGTAAGAACTATGCCCTCCGTCCACAAAAGAACGTAACTACATGGTTTTTGCCGATCAAACTAGTTTAAGTTTGATTAAGTTTATAATAAATAGTACTAACAGTTATGTCTTTCACATAGTTTAGTATGAGAATATATTTCATAATTAATCTAATGATACTTATTTTGTATCGTAAATGTTAATATATCTTTGTATATTAAATTTAGGTTTTTTTACCCTTTGAAAAAACAGAAGTGCATTCTTCCATGTGAAACTGAGGAAGTAATTAAGAAATGAATAATACGTATTCTAAAACATATATTAGTGGTTGCCTGAGGTGCATGCTATGGTGTTGAGATTTTACCCACGGGCCCACAGCGAGACGTCCACGGTAGGCTTGGAGACGGGACACGTCGAGGGCACCCAACCTACCGTCACACCGGTGTTCCAGGTCACTGTGCAGCGTGTTAGAGGTGACAGTACGAAACCTGTAGTCACATCACATCTCATCTGCCTGAGTGCCTGCCAGGAGGAGCACGTGCTCTCGTCACTCGCCTGCCCTGTTTGGCCTGTGCCGAGTGCCGTACAAGTGCAAAGCCACCCAAGCGCCCAGGCCGTGTGCGTGCCGTGTTGCAGTGCTGCTTGTCACTTCCATCCATCTTCTTTTCACCAGTCACGTCCGCGAAGGCCTACAGCACCGCCGTGCGAATTAATAAGCGGACTATCGTGCCATGCGCCATGGCGCGTCACTGCCACGCCAAGATCGGTGGCGCGGCAGATCCTGCCACGTCACCGGTCAGCGCCTCCGATCTTTGCCACGTCATCCTCTCGCCACGCCACCATACATGCCGTGGCACAGGCGTTTCGCCGCGCTATGACAATAGGCGCAACTAAAAATGTTAGATTTAAAAAAAAATAAACAGTATTAGATTTAAAATTAGTTTAAAAAAAGTGTTAAAATTAAAAAAAAATCGCCGCAGCCGGACCAAACCTTTTAATGCCAGTTGGGGGCGTTACGGTGGGCGTCTGCCGCCCTCCTCCGTTTGCAGCAATTGCTTCATTCGATCCGCAAGATGTCCACCATCTAAGCACGGTAGCAGTATTTTACTCTACTGTTTCGATCGTTTGCCTCCCTGCTAGAGGAATTTCCGTCGACGAAAAGACACTACAGTGTGATGTGACACTCAAGTTTCACCTTTTTTTATTCTGATTGTCAAACAAGTGGCCTGTCGCTAGAGATGTTCGGCAAACACAAACAGCCCGGGATAAGCATAGACTCATAAGATCCTCTCGGTTTCAGACTCAGACGACGGCGAAACCCTATGTCCCCCTTCAATTTTCAGATCATTTTCCAGTTAATCTAAACAAAAGGTCCTGGCTGCAAAATTATGTGCTGCGTTGCGTTAGGATTAGCTAGGTACTCCCCTTCTGTCGGACAGTCTACGCAATGCAGGAACATATACTCATGTCTGGACACTTTTTAACAGAACAGAAACCTTTCAGCTTCATATCATGCTGATTGAATGTCAATGTGACACGAAATGAGAAGTAAATATATGTTTATACTGGCAAAGTGGCAATGATGAAAACAAAACAATATATTTGCTTAAAAAAACATAAGAAACCTCCGATCAAATATATTTTCATTTGCGAGTAAAGCTAGCTCTGGTTCGACGCTCGTCAGCAGTTTCAATGACATCGGTCTTTGGTAAAAGGAATGGACAAGAATGTTGTTGAACACTTGCTTAAGACATCAGTTCAGTCATCTTAGAAATCTTAATCCATGTCGTTAATAGGAGAAGACCAAAAGTCTTTTCTTTTTTTTAAAGGGACGGCAAAAGCTTTGCCGTGATTTTTATTAGACGAAGAAAATAAAAATACAAAGTCGACCTAGTTTATTGAGTGAAAACCGGGTTCAAAAACCACCAACTGAGAAAGTGCACCACTCATCCTGACCAACTAGTAAATGTGCAAGACTGATGGTTTCTGTGGCTGATAAGTCAGCTGATGTTGATTTGTTGTGAGAGAAAAATATTATACCATGGCTGATAAGTCGGGTTGATAAGTTCAAATCAGGGCGCTGATGAATCAAAGTTAGCCGCTTGACAAAATCATGAGATATGATTGTACCACCAAATCTATGGGTGCAAGGTTGATAAATTTTTTTGAGCATAAACAAGGTTGATAAAATAACTAGTTAGCTGCTAGTAGTTGGTACCGTTTTTCTAAAATCTATATAAAGTGAACAACAATAAGTTCCAATAAGCTCCTTTAGTTTCCGATAGATCAGTGGGCGCTCACCTAAAAGAGACCGTGCCACTCTAGTGTTCCCTAGGCTTGCCAAACTAGGGCACCCTCTCATGCTTTAGAGATGAGACACAAACAACCTAAGTACTAGACAAATGGAGAGAAAAAAGAGATAAATGAACAAGATATAAAGTATATTCAATGTCTTCATCAACCGGTAAGTGTCCTTTATGTTTATAGGCTAGCTATAGGCACCCTCTCCCATCAATAACCGAACTCAAGAAGACTGATTATATATATTATGGCCTCTTAGGGGAAAAAAGCCAACCAGTATATGTTGATATGCATATATAAAATGTCATCCAAGGACTATACCAAAACAATGAAAATTAAATATACATGAAAAAGAACTAGTAAACTGTTGAGCTATGATCCAAATTCAAGCTTGGGCTGAAGCGAAGCGACCCATTAGCGTTAAGAGAAACTACACCATCTATTAGTTCCGTATTGCTAACAGACGAGTGTGTGGGGTTTTTCCTCTCTATATATACTTCATGTAAGCCATCGTCTTGGGATAAGAAAAGTTGTAAATCCCCGACGTCTGTAACCTCACCCGATATAGTGAAGATTTGCTGGCTGGTGCCCGTGATTTTTTTCCTTCCACCTTGAGAGGGTTTTCCACGTTAAAATCTCGTGTCCCCTGTGCTTGATCTACTGTTCTTCGTCGTTTATTTGAGCTAAAGTTCTGCGGCAGTTTTCTCCTGCAGCACTTCTTGCAAAATATCATTATGTAGATGAAGTTGAATCAGAGATAGAGCCTTACGATCCTTCCGCTTCTCTTCAGCGGTCCATGACTTCTGCCCTTTGCCTCCGAAACCATCCAACGCCTCATCAAGATCCGAAGATTATGCTAGAATCGCCCGCATCTTGACTTGCCATAGCGCAAATCTCGTCTTGTAATCCAGCAGCGGTAGATCAAACTTCATCGATGCCATCGTGAAATCCTAATGTGAAACCAAGTAAAACTAATCTCTGGCATATACGTCTTGGGCATATGAGTGAACTTGGTATGGCAGAATTGATCAAGAGAGACCTGCTGGATGGCTGCACTATGGGTAAGATGAAGTTATGTGAGCACTGTGTTTTTAGTAAGCACAAGAGGATAAAATTCAATGCATCTATTCATACCACTAAAGGTACACTTGATTATGTACATGCTGATTTATGGGGGTTGTCTTGTAAGCCTTCTTATGGTGGTGCTCGTTACATGCTTATCATTATTGATGATTACTCTAGAAAAGTGTGGCCTTACTTTCTGAAAAATAAAGATGATACTTTTGCTGCTTTTAAAGAGTGGAAAGTTATGATAGAAAGACAAACTAAAAAGAAGGTAAAATTGCTTCGTTCTGACAATGGTGGTGAATTCTGTTCGGATGCTTTTAATGATTACTGCAGGAAAGAAGGTATTGTCAGACACCACACCATCCCGTACACTCCTCAGTAGAATGGTGTGGCTGAGCGCATGAACTGAACCATCATCTCGAGGGCTCATTGCATGCTGTCCAATGCTCGTATGAACAGGTGTTTTTGGGCTGAGGCCGCTAACACTGCCTGTTACTTGATCAATCGGTCATCTTCTATCCCACTTAATAAGAAAACTCCCATTGAGGTATGGTCCAGTATGCCTGCTGATTATTCATAATTGAGAGTTTTCGGTTGCACTGCTTATGCTCATGTTGATAATGGAAAGCTAGAACCTAGAGCCATTAAGTGTCTATTTCTTGGTTATGGTTCTGGAGTTAAAGGATATAAGTTATGGAATCCTAAAACTAAAAAGACTTTCATGAGCAGGAACATTGTTTTCAATGAATCTGTTATGTTTAATGATAGCCTGTCCACAGATGTTTCACCAGTTGGTTCTGATGAGGAGCAGGAACATGTTAGCGTGCAGGTGGAGCACGTAGATGATCAGGAAACTGAAATTGTTGATAACAATGTTAATGATATTGTTCAACACTCACCTCCTGTTTTGCAGCCTCAAAATCAGTCTATTGCAGATCGCAGAACAAAGAGGAGTTGTGAACCTCGTCCACGTTTAATTGAGGAATGTGATATTGTTCATTATGCCTTTAGTTGTGCTGAACAGGTTGAGAACATTCATGAGCCGGCTACGTACACTAAAGCTACTGTTTCTGGTGATCGTGAGAAGTGGATTTCCACTATGCAAGAAGAGATGCAGTCACTTGCGAAAAATAGCACATGGGATGTTGTGCGCTTGCCTAAACACAAGAAAGTCGTTCGTTGCAAATGGATCTTCAAAAGAAAAGAGGGTTTGTCTCCTAGTGAGCCTCCAAGATTTAAGGCAATGTTAGTAGCAAAATGTTTCAGTCCGATTCCTAACGTTGATTATAATGATGTATTCTCTCCAGTTGTAAAGCATAGTTCAATTCATACATTTTTCAGTATTGTTGCTATACGAGATCTTGAGCTTGAGCAATTAGATGTAAAGACTGTGTTTCTACATGGAGAGCTCGAGGAGGAGATATTCATGGATCAGCCAGAAGGGTTTATAGTACCTGGTAAGGAGGATCATGTTTGCAAATTAAAGAGGTCCTTATATGGTTTGAAACAGTCTCCTCATCAATGGTATAAAAGGTTTGATTCTTTTATGATGTCACATGGTTTCAAGAGGTCTGAATTTGATAACTGTGTGTACATTAAATTTATTGATGGATCACCTATATATTTGCTATTATATGTTGATGATATGTTGATTGCTGCCAAGAGCAAGAAAGAAATCACTACGTTGAAGAAACTATTGAGTAGTGAGTTTGAGATGAAGGATCTTGGTGCTGCTAAGAAGATTCTAGGTATGGAAATTATAAGAGATAGAAATTCTGGTTTGTTATTTCTTAGTCAGCAAAGTTACATTAAGAAAGTTCTTCATTGTTTCAACATGCATGATGCAAAGCCTATTAGTACTCCTATTACTTCTCATTTCAAATTATCAGCTTTACAATGTGCTAGTACGGATGAGGATTTTGAGTACATGTCAAGAGTTCCATATTCTAGTGTTGTTGGTTCTTTGATGTATGCCATGGTTTGCTCTCGTCCTGATTTATCATATGCTATGAGTTTGGTTAGTAGATACATGGCTAATCCTGGTAAAGAACATTGGAAGGTTGTTCAGTAGATTTTCAGATACCTTCGTGGCACAACAAATGCTTGTTTAAAGTTTGGCAGAACTGATAAGGGACTCACTGACTACGTGGATTTAGTTTTTGCTGCTGATTTGGATAAGAGGATATCACTCACAGGTTATGTGTTCACTATTGGTGGTTGTGCTGTGAGTTGGAGGGCAACATTGCAGCACGTTGTTGCCCTGTCTACCACTGAAGCAGAATACATGGCTATTGCTGAAGCATGTAAAGAATCAGTTTGGTTGAAAGGTTTGTTTGCTGAGCTTTGTGGAGATGATTCTTGCATTAATTTATTTTGTGACAGTCAAAGTGTTATACGTCTCACTAAAGATCAGATGTTCCATGAGAGAACGAAGCACATTGATGTCAAATACCATTATGTTCGCGATGTGGTCGCGCAAGGTAAGCTGAAGGTATGCAAGATAAGCACACATGATAATCTTGCTGATATGTTGACAAAGCCAATTCCTGTTGCTAAGTTTGAGCTTTGCTTAAGCTTAGTTGGTATAACTGTTTAGCCCAATAGGCTATTTGGTACCAGAAATATTTCTTTGTTGTTTTAGGGTGAATGTTCATTTTATGCTATAAGAAGAAATTTGTCTCAAGGTAGAGTTTATTGAGCTATGATCTAAATTCAAGCTTGGGCCAAAGCGAACCGGCCCATTAGCGTTAAGAAAGACTACATCATCTATTAGTTCCATATTGCTAATAGACGAGGGTGTGGGGTTTTTTCTCTCTATATATACTTCATGTAAGCTGTCGTCTTGGGATAAGAAAAGTTGTAAATCCCCGATGTTTGTAACCTCACCCGATATAGTGAAGATTTGCTGGCTGATGCCCGTCGTTTTTTTTCCTTCCACCTTGAGAGGGTTTTCCACGTTAAAATCTCGTGTCCCCTGTGCTTGATCTACTATTTTTCGTCGTTTATATTTCCTATCGTTTATAACATAAACCAGAAAGTTTGACAGGGAAAGGAAGGTCAGAAAACTATTATCTTTGAGCCCTACCTTTTTCTGAATATTTTTTCTGTCCTAGTACCACAGGTCCAACTGAATATCATGTAGTCCTGCTTCCAAGTCTTCTGATTCTTTGTCTCAAGGTTTAGGTCACATTTGACAGATGACTTGCCAACTATGCACGTGCACATCCGGGATTTCAAAATATTATCTTCGATAATACAGTTTGCATGCAGTACATAATTACTGAGTTGGTCCATCAAATAAGCAAGGTCATGGATGTGACAGTGATGTTTCTTGAAACGAATTGTTTAGTTTAGACAACAACAGGGTACACGTCGCTTGCTCTTGGCAATACTCAACCTCGTCATGGCCTCATGTTAAGGAGATTTGAGAAAACAATGTGCTGACTGCTGCATGATCCGCTGGTCTCAGCGCTGTTCAACGGATCAGACCAACGCGGCTAAAAAAGTGAATTAAATGTTATCCGTTGTCTGAAGTCAGGGATACCTATCTCCTTGAATGTTGCATGACCTCTCACTTGCCATTTTAATCAATATATATATATACGTAGTATAGAAAGTAATACTGCTGGAATGTTTTTGGTGCTCCAAGTGATCATGAGATAAGTTAGTACTAATCTAAGTGGTGGAGCAAGTGAAGGATGATCATGATGATGGTGGAGGCTATGACGATGATCAAGTGCTCAATACTTAGAAAAGAAGAAAGAGAAAAACAAAAGACTCAAGGCAAAGGTATATTTAATAGGAGTTTTTTGTTTTGGTGATCAAGACACTTAGAGAGTATTATCACATTGAGGATAGATAGCCATACTATTAAGATGGGCGTAAGAAAAATAGACCCTAGGCCCATTTACTTTGGATTTTGGTGTTTGATGACCAACACAACCAAATTGGACTAATGAATTTGCAAGTGATTATTTTGTAGTTCAGTAGGGTGCAAGACATGACTTGGACGAAGGCGACGTGATGATCCAATGATCAACACCATAAGCAAGACCCTAGAAGAACAAGAGAAGACCCAAGATATTAAGCAAAGTCCAAGCATGAAGATAGTAACCAAGCCGGACGCAAGATCACGAAGAAACGAGCTCACAGAAGTGACCGGACGCTGGACCGGATGCTGGCGGAAAGTGACCGGACGCTCCGATCAAGAGGCTCGGCAACAGCAGGCGTCAGCAGTAGCGACCAAATGCTGGACCGGACGTTGGCGGCAAAAACGACCAGACATAGGACAGCAGCGTCCGATCGAGTATAGAAAGGTTCTAGAGCGGCGAAATTGCAACCGGACGCATCCGGTGGCATGTGACCGGACGCTGGCAGCGTCCGATCAGTTGATCGCAGCTCTAATGGTTGGGATGACTGGACGCGTCCGATCAGGGCGTGATCAGCGTCCGGTTAGTAGTAGAAAAGAGGGATTTCGTCCCCAACGATTACTTTCTCAGTGGGGCTTATAAATAGACCCCCAACCAGCCATTTGAAGAGTATGGAGCTGAGAAAACATATCAAGGGTGTTGATACACCATTTTAGTGATCTCCACTTGCATAGTGCTTAGTGATTCATTAGGTGATTAGCGTAGGTGCGTTGCGAAGTGCTTAGATTGATTAGACCACTGCTTATGCGCTTGCTGTAGGTTTAGGCCTAGTGTTTAATGAGGTTTGTATACCTATTAGCACTTGGTGCTTGCGCGCACCATTGTTTTATATCGGAGGGGCTTGTAGTCTTACGAGATCACACCAACCGTGTTTGTGGTGTGGCCGCCACCGTGTACCAGAGGGAACAAGGCCCACAGCATTTTGGCCGAAAGCTTGATAGTGAAGACGGCGGAGAGCATCCGGGAGAGGCTTGTCGGAAGGCATGTCGAAGACCCACTTGCACGTGGGGAAGGCTCGAGGCTATCCACAGAGTTACCCGACTGGGAGCTTGGCCCTTACGAGGGATTTCTTGCTAGGGGCTCCAACGAGGACTAGGCGGAAGCTTGCATACTTCTCGATACCTCGGTAAAAATACCAGAGTCATCGACGGGAGTTTGCATATCTCTACCTTGCTCTTTAGCTTCCGCATTTACATTGATTGTATTACTCCTTTTGCGGTAGAGATAGCAACAAACTAGAAAAACCGTAGTTGCACATTTAGATAGTTTATCTTTTGCATATGTTTTGCTAAGGTTAGAAAAAGAGGCCATAGTTTAGAGTTAGAATTTTAAGTTGCCTAATTCACCCCCCCCCCTCTTAGGCGTCGCGGGTCCCCTACAAGTGGTATCAGAGCCGGTTGGCTCAATTTGGACATTTGGCTTAACCGTCGTTGAGCCGATGTTATTTAGAGTGGTTGGGATAGATACTGAAAGCATCTAGGCCCCTAGTTGGGTTTCGGTGATTAATGATAATACAAGATTACTATGACTAACGTATGTTTTGCAGATGCAATTAAGTTAGGTCATGGTAATGGAGATCAATCGGGCAATCAAAGTTGTCATGCCCCTACGATGGAAATCGTTTCGGTTTTTAAAGGATGGACGACAAGGTTAAGGATGACTAGTTCTAAGTGTCAATTGGAGTTGGAGAGACACTTATAGTAGTTTAGGACCTTGTTTTTTCTTTGGCCATACTATTAAGGGGGGTATAAACGGGTAGCTTGACCTAGTTGAGTCTAGTGAGTTAGGTGTGGTGCACACTTGTTAAAACTAGCTCTAGGTAGCTCCTATGAATGCCTAAGATCCTTTGGAGCAAACTTCATTCACAAATGATCGAGAGTTGGAAGTGAATGGAGGGTCAAATACTGACCGGACGCTGGCTCCGGTGCGACCGGACGCTGGCCGTAGGGTCCGGTCAGTTCATTTGACCGAGGAGAACAAGTCTGGTGTGACCGGACGCTGGAAGGTCAATGTGACCGAATGCTGAGGGCCAGCATCCGGTCGACTCTAGTAAGGGTCCAGATTTGAGAAAGTGTGACCGGACGTGTCCGGTCAATACTGACCGGACCCTAAGGGTTTAGCGTCCGGTCGAGTCTAGTAAGGTTCTAGTAAGGGTTTTATGCGACCGGACACGTTCGGTCAGTGCTGAACAGACCCTGCCAGTGTCCGGTCAACTCATTACTACTGGTTCGCGAGTTGAATTGACCGGAGCATCCGGTCAACACGATCGGAGCGTCCGGTCACCCCGCAGAAGCTCATAACGGTTTGTTTTTCAGGCTGCCTTATAAATAGAAGCTCCACTCGTGTGTGGAGTCACTTTTGCTCATTTCAACAGCTGAGAAACACGTTTGTGAGTGCCAAGAAGAGCAAGGTCCTAGTGAGGTGTTTGTGATTTGAGAATCCAAGAGTGAAACCTCATTAGTGAATCAAGAGTAGACAAGTGTGCATCCATCTTCTCATTAGGCTTCGCATGGTCAAGTGAGAGTTCGTGCTTGTTACTCTTGGTGATCGCCATCACCTAGACGGCTTGGTGGTGATTGGGAGCTTGGTGTTCACCCGGCGGAGCTTGTGGGTGACCCAACTCAAGTTGTGAGCGGCTTTAGGTGATTCGCCGCGACAGAGTGTCAAAGAATCAACCCATAGAGAGCACTTGATCCTTGCGTGGATCAAGGGGGAGCTACACCCTTGCGCGGGTGCTCCAACGAGGACTAGTGGGGAGTGGCGACTCTCCGATACCTTGGCAAAACATCGCCACGTTCCTCTCTCCATTTACTTTGAGCATTTACTTTAAGTATGTACTTTGAGCAATTCAATACTTGTCTTTACATTCATAGAATTGCCATGCTAGAGTAAGTTTGGAACATAGGCTGTAAGTCTTTTGTGCGTTAATTTGATAGAAACACTTTTCTAGGCACAAGGGGTTAATTGGGCTATCCATAGGACTTGATTATTGCAAGAAAATTTAGAATTAGCCCAATTCACCCCCCTCTTGGGCATCTTGATCCTTTCAATTGGTATCAGAGCCTTGTGCTCACATTTTTAAGCTTAACCGCTTAGAGTAAGATGTCTCACGGGGATGGACCTCCTCCTATCTTCGAGGGGGATGATTTTCCATATTGGAAAATTCGCATGGAGGCATACCTAGAAGCTCTAGACGTTGGAATTCTTAGAGTCGCCTCTCAAGGGTTCCCAACCCCTAAGAATGCCGCACAACTTCAAGGCGATGAAGTGAACTATGAAAAATGGAATGCAAAGGCTCATAACACCATCTTTAGAGGCCTTTGCAAAGATGTGTTCAATCGTGTAAGGAACCACAAAGACGCCCATGCACTATGGTCGGATGTTTGTGCGCTCCATGAGGGAACCAAGAGTGAGCGTGAGGAACGCTATCATCTTGTGATTAAAAAGCTAAATTCATTTGAGATGCTTCCCAAAGAATATGCTAATGAGATGTATTCACGTTTGAATGTTCTTGTAGAGGAAGTCAATGGGCTTGGACTTACTCAAATGTCGCCATCCGATGTTGTGAGAAAGATCTTGAGTGTCCTCCCCATTGACAAATATGGCCATATTGTGACCGTGCTACACCAAGGTGATCTTTCCACCGCTACACCGACACAAATCTTGGGAAAGATCAATGCTCATGAGATGTGCATGCACATCACCCCACAAGATGGCTCATCCTCTACAAAGAAGAAAGAGAAGGACTTAGCATTCAAAGTTAGCCAAGATAAGGGTAAAGCAAGACTTGAGTATGAGAGCTCAAGTGATGAAGATGATGAAGAAAGCCTTGCTCTCATGGTGAAGAAGACTGCCAAGATGCTAAAAAGGCTAAACAAGAGCGGCATCAAGTTTGACGGCAAGAAGAAGAAGTTCTTCACTAGCTCAAGAAGAAAGCCAATCTCCGAGATGGATTGTTACAATTGTGGCGAACTTGGCCATCTAGCTCATCAATGTACAAAGCCCAAGAAAGACAAGTTCAAGAACAAGAACAAGGGCAAGAAAGATGACTCAAGCAATGAAGATGAAGATGAGAAGAAAAAAGAACAAGCCATACAAGAAGAGAGATGGCAAAAAGAGGGACTTCTACAAGAAGAAGAAAGGTGGAAAGGCCTACATTGTCGGTGATTGGCTCACGGACATTGATTCATCAAGTGGATCATCCGATGATGATAGTGACGATGAAAAGGTGGCCACCATTGCTATTGATCTTGCATCTTCACCGCCATCATTGCCATCATCCTCTACACACCTATGCCTTATGGCCAAGGGTGAACGCAAGGTAACTAAGAGTGATGATAGTAGTGATGATGAACATGCTAGTGATGATGATAGCGATAGCGATGATGATGACTCACCTACATATGATGATCTTGTCAAAATATTAAGAAAATACACTAAGATCATTAGAAAGAGTAGAGCTACAAATGAAAAGCTTGATGCTAAAAATGATTCACTCTTAGCTAAGTGTGATACATTGGAAAAGGCTAATGTTGAGCTTCGAGAAACTAATGATGCTATATCATCCAAACTCAAGGAGCTCAAATCCTCCAAGAAAGAGCTTAAAGATAAACATGATAAACTTGAGTGGGTGCACAATGAACTCATCACTAGCCACAACAAGCTAAAAGATGAATACACTACTCTTAAGATTAATCATGATACTCTTGTTATTGCTCAAGAATTTTTACCAAATGAGCCACATGATGCTACTAACCATGTTGTCAAGATTGATATAGCTACTTCATATGATGATTTAATTGATGAAAGCATTGAGCATGGATCTAGTAGCAAAGGCAAGCAAGTGGTTGAGTGCAATGACTATGATGAGTATGTCAAGCTCAAGAGTGACAATCAAAAGTTCATGAAAGATCTTGAAGAGATGAAAAGTCACAACACCATTGTGCTAGAAACTCTTGATCATGACAAAGAGTTGATCCTTGAGAATGATAAGCTCAAAGAAGAAAATAAGAAACTCAAGGAAGAGAAGAACAATGATATTCTCAAGGAAGAGAATAAGAAGCTCAAGATGGAGAAAGAGCATCTCAAGGTGGGATTGAGCAAGTTTGCTAGAGGCAAGCATCTCCAAAGTGAGCTACTCATGAATACCGTCATGAAGATGGATAGAAGTGGCATTGGATATATGGCAAGTGTAGAGAAGATGAAGGCCCAAGCTCAACACCAACAATCAAAGCCAAAGCCAAAGCCAAAGAGATGTTTTGAGTGTGGACAAGAAGGTCACTTTGCTCATGAGTGTCAAACTCCACCACCACAACCCTTGCCCAAGCATGCTAGACCCTTTGCTTTCAATGCTCACTACATGCTTAGAAAAGATTCTAGTGGAAAGATGAAAGTCATGTTCTTAGGACCCCCCAACAAGAGTAGGCCTAAGAAGATTTGGGTGGCTAAGTCACTTGTTGAGAAGGTAAAGGGCCCTCAACAAGTTTGGATCCCTAAAGCTTGAATCTCTTGTGTGTAGGTGAACTACAAGACTGGTGGAAGTCATTGAGTTATTGATAGTGGTTGCACTCAACATATGACCGGTGATCCTCGTATGTTCACCTCACTAGATGAAGAGGTAGATGGACAAGAGAAAATAACATTTGGAGATAACTCAAAGGGCAAGGTTAAAGGATTGGGCAAAGTGGCAATATCAAATGATCATTCCATCTCAAATGTGCTCTATGTTGCTTCATTGAGCTTCAACTTGCTATCCGTTGGGCAATTGTGTGATCTTGGCTTTCAATGCTTATTCACCGAGAAGGAGGTTGTTGTATCCAAGGTAGATGACAATCAAGTGATATTCAATGGATTTAGATACAACAACTTATATCTAGTTGACTTCACCTCCGAAGATGCAAACTTGAAGACTTGCCTATTCACCAAAACAACACTTGGGTGGCTATGGCATAAAAGACTTGCTCATGTTGGGATGAGCTCACTCAAGAAGCTTATGAAGAATGATTTGGTGAGAGGGTTGAAGGATGTGAAGTTTGAGAAGGACAAGCTTTGTAGTGCATGTCAAGCCGGCAAGCAAGTTGCAAACACTCATCCAACCAAAGCTTTTATGTCAACCACAAGAGTGCTAGAACTCCTACACATGGATTTATTTGGACCAACAACATACAAGAGTTTGGAAGGAAATCTCTATTGTCTTGTGATTGTGGATGACTATTCAAGGTATACATGGGTGTTCTTCCTTCATGACAAATCCTAAGTTGCATCTTGTTTCAAGAAGTTTGCCAAGAGAGCTCAAAATGAATTTGAAGTGAAGCTCAAGAAGATAAGAAGTGACAATGGCAAAGAGTTTGACAACACAAATATAGAAGCTTATTATGATGAAGTTGGAATCAAACATGAAGTCTCCGCAACCTATACTCCTCAATAAAATGGTGTAGTTGAGAGGAAGAACCGGACTTTGATCACTCTTGCAAGGACAATGCTAGATGAGTACAACACCCCCAAAGCTCTATGGGCGGAAGCAATCAACACCGCATGTTATGCATCCAACCGCCTATTTCTTCAAAAGTTCCTTGTCAAGACACCGTATTAGTTGCTCAATGGGAAGAAGCCGGACATCTCCTTCTTTAGGGTGTTTGGTTGCAAGTGCTACATCTACAAGAAGTAGCAACACCTAGGGAAGTTTCAAAGATGTTGTGATATAGGTTTTCTTGTTGGTTACTCATTGAAGTCCAAAGCATATAGAGTATTTAATCATGCCACCGGCTTGGTTGAAGAAACATATGATGTGGAATTTGATGAATCTAACAGCTCCCAAGGAGCATATGAGAATCTTGATGATGTAGGTGATGAACCATTGAGGGAGGCTATGAAGAATATTCTGGTAGGAGACATCAAGCCAAAAGATGATGAAGATGATGTACAAGTCATTAACCAACCTTCTTCATCAAGTGTGCCACAAGATGGTGAAAAAGATGGGAGAGTAGAAAATGAAGATACTCATATCTCCCATGAGCAAATGGTGGTACAAGCATAAGATGTTGATGCTCCACAACCTCCTCCTCAAGTGGTCAATAGAAGAAATACACCTCTCCTACAAGATCATCCACAAGATCTCATCATAGGGAGTCCATCAAAGGGTATAATGACTCGATCTCAAAAACTTACTTCATTTATTGCTCATCACTCTTTTGTCTCTTGCTATGAGCCTACCAAGGTAGAAGAAGCTCTTAAAGATCCGGATTGGATCAATGCCATGCATGAAGAGTTGAACAACTTCACTCGCAATGAAGTTTGGACTCTTGAAGAGCGACCAAAAGGTGCAAGAGTCATTGGAACAAAGTGGGTGTTCCGCAACAAGCAAGATGATCAAGGTGTTGTTGTGAGGAATAAGGCAAGACTAGTTGCAAAGGGGCTCTCTCAAGTTGAAGGCTTGGATTTTAGAGAGACCTTTGCACCGGTTGCAAGATTAGAAGCCATTCGTATCCTACTTGCATATGCATCACATCATGAAATGAAACTATATCAAATGGATGTGAAAAGTGCATTTTTAAATGGCTTTATTAATGAACTAGTCTATGTTGATCAACCTCCCGGGTTTGAAGACCCTAGATATCCTAATCATGTTTATAGGTTGTCCAAGGCACTATATGGGCTTAAGCAAGCGCCAAGAGCTTGGTATGAGCGCCTTTGGGATTTCCTTATTGAGAAGGGCTTCATCATTGGGAAAGTCGACACTACACTATTCACCAAGAAGCTTGATGGGCATATCTTCATTTGTCAAGTATATGTTGATGATATCATCTTTGGATCATCAAATGAAGACTCATGCAAAAAATTTGGTGAATTGATGTCAAAGGAGTTCGAGATGTCCATGATTGGTGAGCTTATATTCTTTCTTGGTTTTTAAGTCAAGCAAATGAAAGAAGGCATCTTCATCTCTCAAGAGAAATACACTAAAGATCTTCTCAAGAGATTCAAGATGGATGAATATAAGCCAATCAAGACCCCAATGCCTACTAATAGACATCTCGACCTAGATGAGGGAGGTAACCCGATTGATCAAACTCTCTACCGTTCTATGATTGGTAGCTTGTTATATTTAATCGCATCTAGGCCCGACATCATGTTTAGTGTGTGTATGTGTGCTAGATTTCAAGCTAGTCCTAAGGAAACACATTTAATTACCGTAAAAAGAATCCTTAGGTATCTTAAGCACACACCAAGCATTGGCCTTTGGTATCCCAAAGGAGCTTTGTTTGAATTAATTGGCTATTCCGATTCGGATTACGCCGGATGCAAAGTTGATAGAAAGAGCACATCCAGAGGGTGCCATTTGCTTGGTAGATCACTTGTGTCTTGGTCCTCCAAGAAACAAAATAGTGTGGCTTTGTCCACCACCGAAGCGGAATACATTGCCGTGGGTGCATGTTGTGCACAAATTTTATACATGAAACAAACTTTGCTAGACTATGGTGTAGTTCTAGAAAAGGTACCTCTTTTGTGCAACAATGAAAGTGTGGTAAAACTTACAAATAATCTGGTTCAACACTCTTGCACCAAGCATATAGATATCCGCCATCACTTTCTAAGAGATCATGTGGCTAAAAATGATATATCACTAGAAGGTGTAAGATCCGAAGATCAATTAGCGGATATTTTCACTAAACCGCTAGATGAGGCTATTTTTTGTAGATTGCGAAATGAGCTCAATGTACTTGATTTTAGTAACTTCACTAAAAAGTGAGCTTGTGTTGTCCCTTGCATTCATTGTAATATACAACATGCTTAATTTGTGGCAATGCATATAGGGCTTGTCTAACATGGTTAAGATAACCGCCGCAAAGCGTGTGAAGAAGCTTAACCTTGGATCAAACTTGACAAGCAACTAGATTTACTTACAAGTATTGCATATGCATGAATGTTATTTTGTCGTTTTGTTCCATTTGCCCTCTTGTTGCCTATTTTCTTAAAAAGAATTATAGCCTAAGGCAAAATATTTTGAAAAATATGAGGGTTTGAGAGAGGTCACTCACATCAGTCCCAATTGGTGTTTATTTGGATCTTATTCAAGTTGGGACTTGATTGGGAACAGGCAGCGCGAAGGAAGTTTAAAGATTTGCTGGAAAAAGTGCACCGGACGCTGCACCAGACGCTGTTGTCCAGCGTCCGGTCAGTTCATAGGAGGTGAACTGCCGGTGAAGGAGTGACCGGACGCTACGTCTGTGCGTCCGGTCAGGAGGGGATCCAGCGTCCGATCGATCGAAGGAAGAACAAGTTGTACTGATCGGACCCTGCCTGCGTCCGGTCATGGACCACCGGACACGTCCAGTCCCGATTCCAGAGGATTTGGACCTCTCTGGAATCGACCGGACGCTGGGTGGTAGCGTCCGGTCGCTACCACCGGAGCGTCCGGTCAGTGGATCTCGCGCGGCATCGGGACTTTTTTTTTCTGTTTCCTTATTTGTTACGTTGGGGGTTCCTTATAATCAACTCGGCTATACTCGTTTTGTCGCCTAACCCTAGACGCCGCCTGCCCCTGCCATTGCGCGCCGCCAAGCGCCACTGCGCCCTCGCCAGACGCGCGCCGCCGTAGCTCGCCGCGCTGCCGCAGCCTAGCCCACAGTCGAGCTCCGTGCCCCGGCCACGCACACCACCGCACCTTCCTTTGGCTCGCTCACCTCCACGCCACCACAGCCCGCTGCTGAACCTCGCCGCGCACCTCTCACGAATCAGCCAAGCCGATGTTTTGCCCGTGAATCCGGCGCCTCCGATCTACCTGCTGCTCAAGCAATCGCCCTAGCTCTGTTTTTCTTCTTGGTAAGACCAGATCAATGCTCCAAATTCGATTTGCCTGTGCACCTAGATCAACTGCATTGTTTTGATTCCAAATTGCATTCAGGGTTTTCGACCTAACTCGAGCCGGTTTTGAGGTTCCCCCACGCGACGTCTTTCCTTTTCCCAGATCGGTGTTTGTCAGGTAGCTTGCCCATCATCTTAATTTCGTACCTACATTGCTTGCTTCCTAGGTTTTCGCATCTAGTAGATATATTGTATTTATTCATATATCCATCTATTCTATCGTGCAGCGAGTCGGTGCCGTTGTGGTTCTTGTGGCAGGTGGCAGTCAACTCGGAGCCAAGCTCGCGAGTAAGGATCGAGGCCAAGCCTCGAGAGTGTCAGTTTGTCTGTTGATCTTCATCAGTGTTAGTTCATCATCTTGTCAGTTCAGATGGCTCGCACCAAGAACGTTGGTGGTGGCCCAGGTGATGATGATCGGAGGCCCCCGCCTCGCCAGCCAGTAGGATCAAAGGGCAAGTCCACCAAGCAGGTGACATCCAAGAAGCGCAAGTACCCCGACACAGAGACAGCGAGAGCAGCAGCTGTTGTAGAGGCCGCAGAGTGTGCCAAGAGAGGCGGTGCCCGCAGCGGAGTTGTCATTGCAGATCAGCCGGTTTCACCAGTAGTGAGAGCTGCACTTGAGGAGGTTGAGTGTCGTCACGGTAGTCCAGCTGGGACTACCATGCTTGCAAGACGACGGGTTGCCATTGAGGAGGGTCAGTCAGCAGAGCAGGAACCAGTTCAGCAGACTCAGGAGGGCGAGCAGGCACAGCAGACCTAGGAGGCCGAGGGGACAGAGCCGGCACCCTAGCTTTGCCGCTCTGGATGGACCCATGTACTAGTCTCACCGAGGCCGCTGACACAGCGGAGGGGATCACGTCCACCACCTAGACCACAGGGTCCACCTCTAGTGGTGCATCTTGACTTGAGGGCCGCCACGGCCAGACAGGTTCAGCAGCTACGATTGGTAGAGTTTGAGGTTTGGTTTCCTCCGAGGAGGGATGAGAGAGCAGCTGAGGGTTTCTACACGCCACTGTAGGAAGATTTCTACAATGCTTATCTCAACAGTGGGGCAGTGTTCAGATCTCAGAGAGTCTGCCGCATAGAGTCTATTGTGGCAGCAGCTAGAGAGCACATTCGGCCTTACTTATCATATTTGCTAGGGTTGACAGATTTGATTGGATGGACGGGAATATATGTACCATCTTGGGTTCGTTAGTTTTATGCTTCACTCTTCATCGATCCACATCACAGATTTATTCACTTTGCTTTCAGAGGCAAAGACTATAGAGTGACGAGTGGCAGGGCCAGAGAGATACTGAGGCTATAGGATCAGCCTGTCAAGATGCATGAGGTTTGTTATGGACAGCAGGAGCCTCCCAGGCGTCCTCATGGAGGGTTGGTGCCCCCTACAGATTTAGTGCGACATTGCTTCAAGGAGCCTTTTGGTGAGGGGTCGAGCAGGAACCCCAGTGACTTGACTCCTACAGCGAGAGTATTAGAGGCCATTATCAGGAGGACACTACTTTCCAGGTTGGGATATAGGGAGGGCCTAACTCACTTACAGCTCTGGCTTCTCAATGCCCTGATGCAGCAGACAGTATTTGATATTTAGGACCTCCTTCTTTCAGAGATGGAGGATACAATAGCTGAGGGATTCAAGGGTCGCAGGCAGCTTCCCTATGCTCACTAGATCATGTTTCTCATCCACAGAGTGGTGCTTGATAAGCCCCCAGGTATGATGGATGAGTATACAGGTGCCACCATAGAGTTCCCAACTTACAACTTGTCACAGAGGATCAGACACAGCACTCCTCAGGCACCCAGACAGCCTAACTGTCGTCCCGATGTGCCAGAGTCCGTAGCTCAGCAGGATGAGATTATTAGAGGGATTGCAGCCACTGAGGAGGAGGAGCTAGAGGCACAGCAGGAGGTGAGCGAGTATAGTGACAGCTCTGACGATGACTACCAGCCTATTCCTCAGATGCCTCCATGCAGACACGATGCAGAGGCCGGTAGCTCTAGTTCTGCTCCACCTGCTCCGCAGATAGACCTCGCTCTCATTGCTATTCTTGAGCGGATGCAGCAGACATAGGATAGACAAGCACAGGAGACAGCTGCTACTTTTGCCTAATTTTAGGCTCGACAGGACGAGTTCCAGAGGCAGCAGTAGGTCATGCAGCAGCAGCAGCAGATACATTTGCAGCAGCAGCTTATGGGTTTCATGCAGCATGTAGTGATAGCTCTTGGGGCCCCACAGCCACAGCCTTCGCCCTAGCTTGCTCAGCCTGCTACCACTTCAACGACTCTAGTAGTATAGCCCAGTGGGCTCCAGAGTCAGAGACAGCCTCCAGCTCAGTTTGCTTCACCTCTTGTATAGGTGTCCTAGTGGTTAGCTTCACCCGTGGTAGCCCCATAGTTTACTCCACTTCAGACGGGCTTTACACTGGAGCAGTCACCCTCGCTATTTGTGCCTGACACGTCAGTCTCCAGGAGTCTTGAAGCATCCTTTAGTGAGCTGACCGGCATGCCTACACCGCCTCATATGCATACTGCCGATCCATCCATAGCAGCTCCAGTCACAGTGACTACTTAGAGGCTCTCCTCGTCTGTCGCCTCGTCAGATCCTACGACAGACATACTAGCAGCTTCACAGGCAGCACCAGCCCTAGCTCAGACCCAGGCCGCTTTAGCAACACTTCTTGCCACAAAGGGTCAGTCAGTTCAGAGCTCAGGGTCAGATGATGATGGTGCCCAGTTCCAGCTTGCCCCACGTTCTTCAGCGCCCGGTTCGTCCGCTGTAGCCCCGCTGACTGATCCCTAGGTTTTGGTGTTTGACGCCAAAGGGGGAGAGGGAGTTCGAGTATGTAGTCTCAGGGGGAGCTACATTTAGGGGGAGCTAGTTATCTAGTATTAGCTTATTATATACATTTGGAGTTCTATTTGTGTGATACACTATTACTTATGCATTCATGTGTTTACTTTCATGCATACTATTATATATATGTGATAGTGCTATCTATGTGATTGTGATATATGACATGTGTGCTTTCTACTTTGCATTATTTAAATGTCATATCACTTGTGTCATGCTCATTTGCCTTTGCTTCTGTGTTTATACTCCGATGCAAATGAGCTTTGTTAATTGTACTCATGTTTAATTCACATCCTTTGAGTACATTGTGTTGGCTTGGGTCATATAAGCTTGACTAACACTTTTGTTCTTATTGACAAAAGCTTATATGAACCAAGCCCATCAAAAACCTCACTCTTTCACATACTCGAGGTGGTATTGTCATCAATCACCAAAAAGGGGGAGATTGAAAGCATCTAGGCCCCTAGTTGGGTTTCGGTGATTAATGACAATACAAGATTACTATGACTAACGTATGTTTTGCAGATGCAATTAAGTTAGGTCATGGTAATGGAGATCAATCGGGCAATCAAAGTTGTCATGCCCCTACGATGGAAATCGTTTCGGTTTTCAAAGGATGGACGACAAGGTTAAGGATGACTAGTTCTAAGTGTCAATTGGAGTTGGAGAGACACTTAGAGTAGTTTAGGACCTTGTTTTTCCTTTGGCCGTACTATTAAGGGGGTATGAACGGGTAGCTTGACCTAGTTGAGTCTAGTGAGTTAGGTGTGATGCACACTTGTTAAAACTAGCTCTAGGTAGCTCCTATGAATGCCTAAGATCCTTTGGAGCAAACTTCATTCACAAATGATCGAGAGTTGGAAGTGAATGGAGGGTCAAATACTGATCGGACGCTGGCTCCGGTGCGATCGGACGCTGGCCGCAGGGTCTGGTCAGTTCATTTGACCGAGGAGAACAAGTCTGGTGTGACCGGACGCTGGAAGGTCAATGTGACCGGACGCTAAGGGCCAGCGTCCGGTCGACTCTAGTAAGGGTCTAGACTTAGGAAAGTGTGACCGGACGCGTCCGGTCAATACTGACCGAACCCTGAGGGTTCAGCGTCCGGTCGAGCCAGTAAGATTCTAGTAAGGGTTTTATGCGACCGAACACGTCCGGTCAGTGCTGACCGGACCCTGCCAGTGTCCGGTCAACTCATTACTACTGGTTCGCGGGTTGAACTGACCGGAGCGTCCGGTCAACACACGATTGGAGCGTCCGGTCACCCCGCAGAAGCTCATAACGGTTCGTTTTTTAGGCTGCCTTATAAATGGAAGCTCCACTCATGTGTGGAGTCACTTTTGCTCATTTCAATAGCTGAGAAACACGTTTGTGAGTGCCAAGAAGAGCAAGGTCCTAGTGAGGTGTTTGTAATTTGAGAATCCAAGAGTGAAACCTCATTAGTGAATCAAGAGTAGACAAGTGTGCATCCATCTTCTCATTAGGCTTCGCGTGGTCAAGTGAGAGTTTGTGCTTGTTACTCTTGGTGATCGCCATCACCTAGACGGCTTGGTGGTGATTGGGAGCTTGGTGTTCACCCGGCAGAGCTTGTGGTTGACCCAACTCAAGTTGTGAGCGGCTTTGGGTGATTCGCCGTGACGGAGTGTCGAAGAATCAACCCATAGAGAGCACTTGATCCTTGCACAGATAAAGGGGGAGCTACACCCTTGCGCAGGTGCTCCAACAAGGACTAGTGGGGAGTGGCGACTCTCTGATACCTCGGCAAAACATCGCCGTGTTCCTCTCTCCATTTACTTTAAGTATGTACTTTGAGCAATTCAATACTTGTCTTTACATTCATAGAATTGCCATGCTAGAGTATGTTTGGAACATAGGCTACAAGTCTTTTGTGCGTTAATTTGATAGAAACACTTTTCTAGGCACAAGGGGTTAATTGGGCTATCCATAGGACTTGATTATTGCAAGAAAATTTAGAATTAGCCCAATTCACCCCCCTCTTGGGCATCTTGATCCTTTCAGATACCTCTAGGCCTCCGCACTTTGATGGCACTAACTTTCCCTATTATAAAGCTATAATGGCTTGCTACCTTGAGGCGGTTGATTTGGGAGTTTGGAGAGTCACTCGTGATGGGATGAAACCCATTAAGAATCCCGATAAACCCACAAAGGGTGAAGAAAAGAAAATACATTTCAATACTAGAGCTAAGAATTGCTTGTTTGTATCTTTTAGCATGGATGTATTTAACCAAGTGTTCACTTTAAATATGGTACATGAAATTTGGTTAAAACTCTAAGAGCTCCATGACGGCACATCTAATGTTCGTGAGCAAAAACATTGTCTAGCTAAACAAAATTATGATTCCTTTATAATGAATGATGATGACCTTGTTCATGATATGTATTCTCGTTTGAATCTAATTATCAATGAGCTCCATTCAATAGGATTAACAATGCTAGATGATGCGGACATCGTGAGGAAGATCATCTCCATGCTACCACAAAAGAAATATGCAAGCATCATCACCATCCTTCATAACATGGAGAACTTGAGCACCATGACCCTGACCATAGTCATTGGCAAGATAGTGGCATTTGAAATGTCATGCAAGATGGGTCAAGAAGAATCCTCTTCATCAAGCAAAGGCAAAGCTCTCGCATGTAGCAAGAAAAAGAAGATGAAGGGCAAACAAGTTGAGACAAGCTCAAGCTCAAACTCCTCAAGTGAAGATGAGGACGATGATGATGATGATGAAGATTCAAGTGAAGATGATCAATCTTCCTCCTCCACCTCCGACCTTGATGAAGAATTAATCAAACTAATCAATAAGGTGGAGAAGATGATCCAAAGGCTCAATGTCAAGGGTGTGCCTATCCAAATCCAAGATCTCATTTTCGCCAATCAAAGAAATGAGCAAAGAAAGAGAGGATGCTATGGATACGGCGAGTTGGGGCACTTTGTGAAAGTTTGTCCAAACAAGCCCATACCCAAGACAAAAAAAGAAGGCATGCAAGAACCAAGCCCTCACATCAATAAGGTCATGGGATAATTCTTCAAGTGAAGAAAAAACACCATCACAAGAGGCGAAGGCACAAGCACTCATCATCAAGCTCTTCTCGTATGTGCCTTATGGCATGAGGTAACGAAAGCTCATCCTCTAGTGGGAGTGATAGTGATGATGAAATGCTTTCTTATGATGAAATTATGTAACAAAATCTTAATTATGCTAAAGTTTGCACTAGTTAACAAAAGAAGCTCGAAAAATTAAAAGAAAAGCTAGGTAGTTCACAAGAAGCATACAAAACTTTGCTTGAACAATATGAGAACTTTGCTAATCTTAATGTTGAACTATCTACTAAAATTGAGCAACTTGAGGCTAGTGCAACAACAAATGCATACACAATCAATGATGAGCAACTTGTAAAGAAAAATAAAAAATTAAAAGAAAAGTTAGCTAGCTCACAAGATGCTTATAAAAGTTTGCTTGCTAAAATGGAAACCATGTGCAAATATTGTGATGAGCTAACTAATAAAGTTGCTAATCTTGAAGCCGTTAGTGCAACCCCCACCAAGGCATCTAAAAAGAAAAGTTCTATCTTTAACATGTATAAAAAGGATGCCTCTACTTCTTGTAATGATTTATGTTTAGACTCATCTTTGTGCAACCAAGTTTGTGTTGAAAAAGTTGTTGTAGATACATGCACACAAGAGGTTGCAAAGGAGAATGAGCAACTCAAACAAGAAGTAGCTCGCCTCACCAAGAACTTGACTCAAGTGAAAGGCAAGGCGAAGCAAGCCCAACTTCATCAAGATAACACCGTCAAGGGAGTGAAGAAGCTTGATGAAGGACAAACCGTGGTTTGCTACGTATGCCACAAGGAAGATCACAAGTCATATGAGTGCAAGGTGAAGAATGGGGAGGAGCAAAGAAGAAAGAGAAAAAGCAAACAAGCAAGCTCTCCAACACCTACACCAACAAGGTGGACAAGAAGGCCTCCACACCTTATCTCTTGAAGAAGAAGAAAAATAACAAGGTGGTGGCCATCAAGGTGAACAAGCAAACCAACAATGGGATCAAACGCTTTTGGGTGCCAAAGGAAATCATTTCCAACATGAAGAGCACCAAGAAGGTTTGGATCTCGAAAGAGAAGTAAGAAGTCAAATGGACTTCGGGGAATTTGGAGACTTGGCAAAGTATGGGTGCATTGCATGGGGTGCATCATGATGGACAAAATCATTGCCAAGTGGGTTAGTGAATACTATGGACCCAAATTCCCCTTCCCATGTTATGTAACTAGATTCAATTTCCTTCAAGTAGTATCAATTTTCATTTCCTACAAGTGGTATTTCTTACAAATTTGTATCCTTAAGCATCTAGTTACTTAACATGCCTATGTTTGTATTTGCATGCTTATATCTTTTGTCATGCATACACTAGGTATATCTTATGGTAGGCTTGCTCGGTTTCATTCTTAACCTTTGGAGCAAACCTACATGGTTTAAATTTGTTTAGGAGCACGGCACATAGCTTGTCTTACAATTGTTCATCTAATATGTGCCAAAGTCCAAATTGTAGATAATTTCTCCCAAATAGTATCTTCAAAAATGATTCTCACATTCATGTGATGTCATCTTTCAAGTGGTATTATTGATTCAAAAATCAATGTGCATGTCTTCTACAAGTATTCCATACTTGTGTGCACAAATTTAGGGGGAGGTTACTCTACAAGTTGGATACTTTGAGACTAACACCTTTTCAAGCTTATCATGTGTGTAGTAGTCTCATTGTAAAAAAAATGGAGTCCCCGAAGTTAAGCATCATACTTCAAATATCCACCACCTATTACGAGTGGTAGAAATCAAATTGGTTTCCACATGTGGTATTTCTAAACTAATATCATCATGTTGGTTTCATTTTGATATTTATATGCTTTCTCCATGCATTATATAGATTAAATTCCCTTGAGCAATTATTTACCAATTATGCATATGCTTTGCCTTCTACCATATGTATGCATATATTTAGGGGGAGCTTAATCTATATAATATGAGTCAAATTTTGTGACCTATTCCACTCTACCCACAAAGGATCATAAAGTTTGACCCTCCTTTGTGCTACTAATGTCTTCCTTTTTGGTGTTTGATTCCAAAGGGGGAGAATTTAGAGGACCAAAAGCAAGCATTATTTTGTAGGACCAAAAGCTAGATCATAATAATTTACAAGTGGTAATGGTCTACAAGTGGTAATGGTCCGAGAAAGCGAGGATAGTGGATTATGGATTAGTCTATATAATGGGGAAAATTTGTAGGAAGCAAGGCTTAAATCCATAATGCCACATGGGGACATTTGCAAGGGCAAGATAAGTTTTCAAGCGGTATCTTTTAGTCTTACAAGTGGTATCATTTTGCATCATATAAACTTGACCTTTTGCATTGCATCCTAGCAAGTAGGTAGTTTTTAAATTTCAAAATTCTATTATTTGCTTGCTTTGGCCGTGTTGTCGTCAATCACCAAATAGGGGGAGATTGTAAGGAAAATTGACCCTAGGTCCATTTACTTTGGATTTTGGTGTTTGATGACCAACACAACCAAATTGGACTAATGAATTTGCAAGTGAATATTTTGTAGTTCAGTAGGGTGCAAGACATGACTTGGACGAAGGCGACATGATGATCCGATGATCAACACCTTAAGCAAGACCCTAGAAGCATAAGAGAAGACCCAAGATATTAAGCAAAGTTCAAGAATGAAGATAGGAACCAAGCTAGATGTAAGATCGTGAAGAAACAAGCTCACAGAAGTGACCGGACGCTGGATCGAACGCTGGCGAAAAGTGATCGGACGCTCCGATCAAGAGGCTCGCAACAGCAGGCGTCAACAGCAGCGACCAGATGTTGGACCGAACGCTGGTGGCAAAATGACCGGACACAGGACAGCAGCATCTGATTGAGTACCGAAAGGTTCTAGAGCGGTGAAATTGCGATTGAACGCGTCCGGTGGCATGTGACTAGACGTTGGCAGCGTCCAATCAGTTGATCACAGCTCTAACGGTCGAGATGACTGAACATGTCCGATCAGGACGTGATCAGCGTTCGGTCAGTAGCAGAAAAGCGGGATTTCATCCCCAATGGCTACTTTCTCAGTGGGGCTTATAAATAGACCCCCAACCGGCCATTTGAAGGGTGTGGAGCTAAGGAAACATATCAAGGGTGTTGATACACCATTTTAGTGATCTCCATTTGCATAGTGCTTAATGATTCATTAGGTGATTAGCATAGGTGCTTTGCGAAGTGCTTAGGTTGATTAGACCACCGCTTATGCGCTTGCTCTAGGTTTAGGCCTAGTGTTTAGTGGGGTTTGCATACCTATTACCACTTGGTTCTTGCGCGCACCATTGTTGTACATCAGAGGGGCTTGTAGTCTTATGAGATCACACCAACTGTATTTGTGGTGTGGCCACCACCGTGTACTAGAGGGAACAAGGCCCACGACGTTTTGGCCAAAAGCTTGATAGTGAAGATGGCGGGGAGCATCCGAGAGAGGCTTGCCGGAAAGCATGTCGGAGACCCACTTGCACGTGGAGAAGGCCCAAGGCTATCCACGGAATTACCCAACTGACAACTTGGCCCTTGCGAGGGATTCCTTGCTAGGGGCTCCAACGAGGACTAGGGGGAATCTTGCGTGCTTCTCGATACCTCAGTAAAAATACCGGAGTCATAGATGAGAGTTTGCATATCTCTACCTTGCTCTTTAACTTCTGCATTTACATTGATTGTATTACTCCTTTTGCGGTAGAGATAGCAACACACTAGCAAAACCGTAGTTGCATATTTAGATAGTTTATCTTTTGCATAGGTATTGCTAAGGTTAGAAAAAGAGGCCATAGTTTAGAGTTAGAATTTTAAGTTGTCTAATTCACCTCCCCCCTCTTAGGCATCACGGTCCCCTACAAGGGGTGAAACTCATCGTGAAATGCGGTTATTAAAGTGCCACTAGATGTTCTAACACATTGCATATGCATTTAGATTCTAATGAGTGCTAACACCCTTGAAAATGTTTGTGAAAAGTTGCTAACACACGTGCATAAGTGATACAGTTGGTGGTTAGCACATTTAAGCAAGGGTGGAGAAGTTGGAGTTGAGGAGGCGTTGTTTCCTACGATCGGACGTTGGACCTATGCGTCCGGTCAGTGGGTGCAAAGTGGTGTGGTCTCAGTGTTGATGAAATCTAGTCGGCAATCTACCGAGGAGTATACCCACAGTAGTAGATGAATCGATGGAGGTATGTGTGAGGAAACTAGATGGTGACACAGAATACAAGAGACAACGATTAGACAGGTTCGGGCCATCGGCTTGACATAATATCATACGTCCTGTGTCTTCGTGGATTGTATTGCGTATGTTTCGATTAAAACAAGGGGGTCCCTACCTGCCTTATATAGCTTGGGGGTAGGGTTATAGATCGATTATTTCCATTCTGATCGGTTTACCAGATAGCCAGTTATAGATCGTATAATATCTATCATATCCGAGCATATTTCGTCGATCACCGATAATCTTTACATTGCCTTGTGAAGCATATCATCCTATGGCATACTTCATGTGGCATTGTCTTGCGAGTTGGGCCTCGGTCGGTGGCATGACCCATGCATAGTCATGTGGGTTGGGGCTCCTGTAGCGGCTTGGCCCATGTGGAGCCTTGCGGGTACTGAGGGTCATACCCCCACAGCTAATCCTTGAGCGCCTTGCATCCGCTGAGCAACACCATCTTGCATCCATTGAGCTATCCAACTTGCAGCAACTCATCAGGATCAGCCTTCCGACCATTTTAAATAGGGGTCGAGCTATTAAAGCAAGCGTCCGAGCAGTTCAAATGAGTGTCCGAGCTGTCGAAGTGGGTTTCCGAGCTGCTGAGATAGGTGCCTGACCTGTTTAACTGGAGTCAAGCTCAGACTCACTCAAAGTCATGGTTTGCCATAAGGCTATAAGGAGCTCAAGTAAAAAATTTTGAAGTCTTGGTCAATGAAGTGTACACACTTAAGTGCCAATTGCGATGGTCCTGACGACGTGGTCATCAGGACAGATCATAGGCGGAGACTTGACAAAGTCAGCACACCGTGAAGAAGAAAAAGTACATGCATCGCAAGGTGCATTGTACACAATATAGTCCCCGAGCCTGCTAGAAGATGATGAAGGAATCTTGTAGCAGAGTTAAAGAAAAATATGCAGTCCCCATCATTGCCGAAAGATCGAGCAATCAGGGAACCCATACATTCACCGCAAGGTGAAGTGTACACACTTAGTCTTCGAGCCTACTAGAAGATGATGAAGGAATCTTGTAGCAGGGTCAAACAAAAATATCTAGGCATAGATGCATAACGAATTCCGTCGACCTAGTGCTGAGTCTATAGATTCATTTCGTCGTTCTGTATTCCACGCAATTTAACGCCACGGACCACCTTGCGCATTTGGTGGCCCATTAGCGTGTGAGGGTTTTGGGAGGGAATGCAGCGGGTCAGGCACGGTTTCCCAAAATCCCTAGAAGGAAAAGGGTCAGGGGTCGAACCATTATAAAGTGCTGCAGGCCCAATGCACATTCCCCATCTTGCTCCCGCCTCTTCGTCTTCTTCCTCATGCCCACACCACATCACCTAGCAACTACTCTGCCATCTTAGCAACCGCAAGCTCATAATCTCCCACCATTCCTCAGATCTATGTGGCGCCCAAGAGAAGCCATAGTAGCTCGAGCAGGGTGTCGCACGAGCTCAATCGCGCCGAGGAATGGGTGAGCTCCGTTAGCAATGAGGCGGCACTCAACCAGTTAGTGGTGTATGGCGTGCTACCGGATAGGGTGGCGGTGGGATGGCGTCTTGCTCACGATGAGAGCTTTCCTACCCCTGCGGTGATGAATTGGTCGTGTTTGAAGATTATTTCTACCGTGGATTTAGCGCTCTGATCCATCCATTCCTCCATGGATTGATTGAGTATTACGCCATTAATCTTTGCAATTTGGGCCCAAACTCCATCCTTCATGTTTCTGTCTTCATCCATTTCTGTGAAGCCTATCTTGGCATTCTCCCACATTTTGATCTCTTCCGCCACTTTTTTTGTTTGAAATCTTGTGGGGATCTAGATCTAGGGTTGTGGGTAGCGCGTACTTGTAGCTGCGGGATGGGATGGTTGGGCAGTACATCGCTACCCCATTGAACACAAATGTGAAGTATTGGGCACAGCGATGGTTCTACATGCCACAGGGGGAACATTATGTGTCGTGCAACATTGATCAGATTCCCATGAGCAATGCTAGGTGGTCAGAGAGACCTAGTGCTAGTGGAATGGAGCAGGTGAGGGAGCTCCTGGCTTTGATTGACCAAAGGAGAGTAGATGGGGTCATAGTGGTGACGAACTTTACTTTTTGGCAATGCCAGCCTAGCAAGGAGAGGGCACACCCTGTGTATGAATTCTGGGGGATACTGACGGGACCTGAGAGGTGCCCGAGCTCATTACCCAAGAGGAAGTCAAGTGGCGGATTAGGGTGTTGTTTTACATCACCGGGCATCGCAAGGTTGATGACCAGTAGAGGGCCTTTAGTGTTGGGAACCTCCAACCAGCGGTAAGAGTCTTTGTATTAGTTTGGCCTAATTCCATTTTTGTTGTGATGTACTCACTCGTGCTCTTGAAGATCCATGGGCAGGACCAAGCAGCATACTTTTTAGCTATGCCATTGGCGGACTGGCCGAGGGGTGTTGATGCTAGGCCGAGCAGTCCCCAGCATCTAGCCAGCTCAGGGGCTGGTGGGGATAGCTCAAATGATAACAACAACGAAGACAAGAGGTGTGCAGACATCAGATGTCCACAAAAAACTTCGGGGGAAGCGGCCTGCTAGCGAGGAGCCATCCCCAAAGAAAAGGAAGACATTGGATCGTCCCATCGAGAAGAGCGGCCGATGAACATCGACACTCCCGCTCACCCCCAAAGACGGTGAATGGTGGTGTCAAGCTCGTCGGATAACCATGGGTTGGCAATAGCACCATCTCCGAGGGATAGGACATCACCACCGGCCATGCCAGCTAGAGCAGAGATGGACGCGGCAAGCCATGGCCACAACGCCCGGCGGTGTTCAGGCATCGTCAGCAGCGATGACTCATGTGGCGCCAGCGTTAATAGCCTGGGCACCTACTAAAGCCCCTGGAATCACAGTTACACCCCATGTGGTAATAGCGGAGGCGGCCACCACAGTCACCGAGACCACGCGGATGACTCCAGCGACAGCGATGGAGACGCCGAGCGATTTGGGCGGTGGGTTGATGGGTAGCAGGCGGGGGCACTAGTTCTGAGCTATGCAACAGGAGTCATAGTTGTAAGTACCTTATTTACTTGCTATGTTGCTTCAGTATGGTAGTTTGCTTCTTTAACTTATTGTTTCTTGTTGAAGCGCGGAGTCGACGGTGGAACTACAACCATCGGCTGCTAGCGATGAATGGCATGTGGGGGAGCTGATGGCTCTCCTCGCTGACCCATCATAGACAAGAGCACATCCAGCTGCCCCTACCTCAGAACAATCAAAAGCTATAGGGCCAAGTGGCTGTACTACAGGAGAGTCCTCGATAGCTAGATCGGCGTCGCCATGCGGTGGGTTGCACGACGAGGGTGATCCTAGTGCGGAGGAGATGCGGGATGCAACAGCGACGTCGAGTGGCCTTGCGGCGGCAACTATGGAGCCTATGGGGGACATGTCGAGTAGTGCAGCGCAAGGTCTACCTATAGCTACCGAACAAGTGCCGTCTACAGGTGTGTCAACAGCAGAGGCGGTGCTCGGACACCCTATTCGAGCACGATGGCAGTCAATGAGGGCGTCTTTGCCATTGACCGCTGCTGTGGTCAAAGACATAGTGTAGGAGCCCACCCCGCCACCCCCACTCCTCATCACCATCATTCAGCATGACAAAGAGTTTGAGATGCTGGAGGAGAGGGAGGCGAGCTCGGAGGCAAAAAAACTGAGGACCGATCTGGCTTCGATGCTAGCCCGCATTGAAGTAAGCTTGTGGGATTTTTTTTAGAAAGAAAGAGTTAGCTAATCTGCTTGCCCGCTATAGAATGTGATGAACATGTCCAAGCAGTGTCGGCGGCAGCTTGAGGAGATGGCCTCGGTGCTAGAAGAGAACAAGAACTTGCATGCATCGGTGGACGACCTCCAGGCATGCCTGCCTTGAGAGCGCCACAACAGGGAGGACCTAGAGGTGAAGGTTGAGGCATTGGAGAAGGAGTGCCAGTAGATGGAGGCTGAGGGCCAGTCGATGGCTGAGCAGCTTGGTCATAGCGCTGATCGGGAAAAAGGTTTGGCTCGGAATTTTGCTTTGCTATTATTCAGTGTTGTGACACGTCTGTCCGTTGTGCGTAGCATTGGAGATGGAGCTTAGCCTATCCCAGGAAGCCATCGGCTAGCTTCTAGAGGTGAAGGAGAAAGCAGATGAGAAGGCTAAGAAGGCCATTGAGGACCTTTATCGTGAGTGTTTTTTCATGCAGTTTTAAGTTGAGCGACCTTAGGCATGCATTTAACATGTAGCTATGTTGTTTGCAGAGTATCGACATTAGTCTCAAGCGTAATTCCAAGTGCTTTTGGAGCAGGTAAAGACTTGAGATGATAAGTTAGAGACAATGATCATGGGGATCCAGCCCGTGCTGGACTGCATCGGTCTAGAGCAACCCGAGGGAGGATGTGTGCCTGGTGACGGGCCATACCGATCGGTCATGGTGTGTAGCTGAGTCCCTAGCCCTAGCTATCCTGTTAACCATAACGCGTGGTGCTGGGGCCATGTGGGTGTGGGAATAATAGGGCATCACTAAAGAACCGTTGTTGACCACCCATGATGCAGAGGGCAGACGCTCATGCATGTGCAGGGAGAAGTCGGGCACAGGGTCATTTCTAGAGACGTCCGAGCATCAACGTGTTTGATCGGGTATTAGGCGTAGTTGGTGTGTCATCTTTGAGATGTTGTAAGCAGAATCAGAATCGCTTAGCAGAAAAGTGTGGAGAAGACAATATGGATAAACATCAGTGTAAAAAACTTTATTGAATACTTAAATATGAAAGGTACATATCTTTGAAATGAATGCTTTAGGGGTAGAAACGTCTAAGCAGGTCAATGTGCCAAGAGTTTGGGATGTCTCTTTCATCCATATCGCATAGTCTGTAGGAACCTGGTTGGGTGACCGCCTTGATGATGAAGGGGCCTTCCCAAGGTGAGGAGAGCCTATGCATCCCATCTGTCTTCTGTTTCTTGCGGAATACAAAATCTCCGACCACAAAGAATCGGTCGTTGACATTGCGATTGTAGTATCTATGTAGGTTGTTGAGATATTTTACTATCTGAACACAGGTGACCAAACATTCCTCTTCTAGGCTGTCTAGTTCAAGAAGCTAAGCCTGGTCAGAGTTCTCCTCATTGTAGTTCTCCACCCTGGGAGCTCAGAAGGCGACATCGGTAGGCAGTACGGCCTTAGAGCTGAAAACCATAAAGTACGAGGAGGCACCCGTGTTACAACTCGGTTGGGTCATCATAAAGTCATTTCTTTAATCCATCCAGGATCATGCCATTGGCACGCTCGACTTGGCCGTTGGCCCTTAGGTGTGCGACAGAGAAATTCTTGACTGAGATGCATCTTTCGTCATAGAAATCCCAGAAGTAATTACCGGTGAATGTGGACCCAAGGTCAGTGATGGTGCTGTTCGGCAGGCTGAACTGGTGGATTATGTCATCGAGCAGCTCGACTACTTTCTTCGCTATAGCTTGGACCAAGGGTTTGTATTCGATCCACTTGGAGAATTTGTCAATGCAGACGTAGACCTAGCGGAAACCTCCTAGCATGGGCTTGAATGGCCCAATCATATCTAGTCCCCAGTATGCAAATGGCCACAATGGAGGGATCGTTTGCAAGACCTGAGCTGGGACATGGATTTGCTTGGCAAAAAACTGGCAGTTCTCACATCGGTGAACGAGTGCTTCAGCATCAGCTATGGCTGAAGGCTAATAGAAACCATCTCGAAAAGCCTTTTCGACCAGTATTCTAGAGGCGGCATGGTTGTCACAGGTGCCTGCATGGATCTCCTTGAGTATCTTCTCACCTTCTTCCATGGAGACACATTTCTATAGTAGCTTGCCTTTGGTGTTTTTGTGATCCAACCTCCCATCAATGAGGACATAGTGCTTACTGCAGTAGGTAAGGCATTCTCTCTCTATGTTGTCAGCTAGGACATCTGCAGTGGTTAGATACCTAATGAAAGGTTGTCTCCAATCGCTGCTAGGAGCAAGGACCGCTACGACTATCTACTTGGCAGGTGGTTTTTCTTCAACGGCTTCTTGTTCCTGCTTGATGGAAGGAGCCACAAGGTCCTAGACGAACACTCCGATTGGAATGTTGGCCCAGGTTGATCCTATCTTTGATAGCTCATGAGCTGCTTTATTATTGTCCTAGACCATGTGGTGGTATTCGATGTGGTATTCGATGTCATAGAACTTGTCTTCTAACTTTCTTATCGTGGCACAGTAAGCGACCATCTTCTTATTGGTGCAATTCCAATCTTTGTTGAGCTGATTGATCATGAGTGCGGAGTCGCCGTACACCTAGAGGCATTTGACATCGAGCTCAATAGTTATACGAAGACCGTAAAGTGCCACTTCGTATTCAATAGTATTGTTGGATGCTGGGAAGTGTAGGCGAAAGATAGCGAAGCTTATCCCCTAATGGCGAGATGAAATATATGCCTGCCCCAGCACCGTTGAGGTTGAGAGACCTGTCAAAGTACATGGTCTAGTGCTCGGGGTGGTCCATCAGGACAGGAGTCTGCATATCCGTCCACTCGGCAATGAAACTGATGAGTGCTTGCGATTTGATGGTGTGGCGGGGCCTAAAATCGATGGTATAGGTGCCAAGCTCGACCACCCATTTGATAATGTGGCTACTGGCTTCCTTGTTGTAGAGAATGTCGCCGAGCAGGTACTCTATGACTAACACCATGTGGTAGGCATCAAAGTAGTGGTGGAGCTTCTGAGATGTGATAAGGATGGCGTACAGTAGCTTTTTGACTTGCGGGTAGCAAGTCTTAGACTCGTTTAAGACCTCGCTGATGAAGTAGATAGGGTGTGGGACTTTGTATGTGTGGTCGGCCTCTTCTCGCTCAACGATGATGGTGGTGCTGACTACTCGGTTGGTCGTCGTGATGTAGATTAGCAGGGTCTCATCCTTTTGGGGGACGGTCTTGATCGGAGATGTGGTGAGGAACCACTTGAGCTCGGTTAATGCGTTGTCAGCGTCCTCCGACCAAACAAATTTCTCTTGAGCTTTAAGTAGCATGAAGAAGGGGAGTCCCTTTTTGCCCAGGCAGGATATGAAATGAATTAAAGCCGCCATGCACCCTGTTAACTTCTAGACGTCTTTGACATAGGTTGGTGACTTCATGTTAGTCATCAACGCTATCTTCTCTGGGTTGGCTTCGATGTCGCGGTGACTGACAATGTTGCCTAGCAATATACCGGACGGAACACCAAAAATACACTTGGTGGGATTTACCACCCATCGATACATGTTCAATGCTTTAAAAACTTCAGTGAGGTCAGCGATGAGAGTGTCGACAGTCTTAGACTTAACTACCACATCATCGACATAGGCCTCGACATTCTTCCTGATTTGGTCCTTGAGACAGCGTTGGATGGCTCTTTCATAAGTCGCACCCATGTTTTTGAGACTGAAGGACATGGTCATGTAGCAGTAGGCGCCGCAGGGCGTGATCAACGATGTCTTGATCTGGTCTTCTTCCTTTAGCGTGATCTGGTGATATCTAGAGTAGCAATCTAGGAAGCACAGGAGCTCACAACCGGCTATAGAATCTATGACCTCATTGATGCGAATTAAGCCAAAGAGGTCTTTAGGGTAGTGTTTGTTGATATTAGTGTAATCAACGCACATTCTCTATTCTTTATTTTTTTCTTACAAGAACCGGGTTGGTAAGCCAATCCGGATGGTACACCTCTTTTATGAAACTGGTGGCTAAGAGTCAGGTTATCTCTACCCTAATATACTCCTTTTTGTCCAGCGCAAATCATCAAAGCTTCTGTTTGATGGGCTTAGTGGTCACCGAGACATTTAAGGAGTGCTCGATCAGCTCCCATAGCACGCCGGGCATGTCCGCATGTTTCCATGTGAACATGTTGACATGCTCCTGTAGGAAGCTGACAAGCATGTCTTCCTATTTAGGATCGAGGTCGGCCCTGATCCGAGTAGTCTTGGACTGGTCGCTAGGGACGAGGACCACTTCTTTGAATTCCTTAGACTTGGTTGAACCTCGGGTGGCCTATAGGGTAGGGATCTCTAGGTCAACCAGAGGGATCACCTATGAAGTTGCGATGTAGTCCTACAAACAGATGGAGATGTCAGTTGCCTCGATGAGCGCAAAGCTTTCCTTCTAGCAGTTGTAGGCAACATCGAGGTTGGTGCGCAGGGAGAGGACCCCTGCTCTATCGACATCTTCAGCACTAGGTATGTATAGTGCGGCATGGCCATGAACTTGGTAAGAGCTAGTCAGCCAAGGATGGCATGGTACACTGTGTTAAAGTCAGCGACGAGGAAGTTGACATAGTCGACACGGAAGTGCTTCGCGTTGTTGAACTGGTCTGGTAGTATAATCTGTCCCAAGGGGAGGGATGCCTTCCTAGGAACAATTCCCTAGAACAGAGAGTCCATGGAGGTGAGGTGTTTCTTCTTGAGTCCTAGCTCCTCCAGAGATCCAGCGAAAAGAATGTTGAGGGCGCTCCCTTCATCGATGAGGACCTTCTGGAAGCGCACGTCCTTGATTATGGGATCCAGGACGAGTGGGAAACGTCCTAGGTATGGGATGTCCGACCACTGATCGGCCCTGGAGAAGGTGATTGAGTGCTCCAACCAGTCGAGATACGTCAGATCAGAGACGGGGCTGTCATATGTAGCGACCGACATGACGCGTCGGGCTACAAGCTTCTACTCTCGCTTGTCTTCGGAGACAGCCATCCCACAAAAAATTGTAGCAATGGTCTTGGTGGGATCCTGATATGTAGGGCTCTTGTTCTTGCCTCGCTCTCCACTTTGACCATCCTTGGTCTCATCATCGTTGCGCCGCTGCTTCTTTGATGGTTCTCCCCCGAGCGCAGTCTTCAGGCCCCTGCACTCCTGCATGGTGTGCTTGGCACCCTTGTGGATAGGGCATGGGCCGTCTAGTAGCTTGTCAAAATCCACATTGTAGGTGCACTTGACAAGGGTGTCGACGGTGTTGATGGAGGTATCAGGTCAGTGACGGTGGCTTTGTCTGCTTCTCGAGCTCTCTGGACGATCGTCACGCCGAGGGTCACGGTCATCGTGACGGTGATCACGGTCATCACGACGGTCATGACCACCATGGTAGCGATTGTGATCGTCATAGCGTTTGTCTTTGCGATGAGCGAATCAGGCAGCCTGTTCGATTTCTTCAACGTCAGCGTATCCATTCGTCATTTGTATTAGCTTGCCGATGGTGGCAGGCCTCTTATGGTATAGCTTGCCACAAAGCTGCTCGTGTCGGAGCCCTTTGTTGAAGGTGGCGATGGCCTCAGTGTTGGTTAGTGGCGGAGCTCGTCAATTTTGACACCTAGGGCCACTATCATTGATGAGCTCCATCACTAACTATCAAAGCATATATATACCACCCGCACCAGGTTAAAATACCATCCGCACCGGGATTAATATCGATAAATAACAAAACAAAGCTCATAGATGCATAAGTTTAAATGATATCTCGATTACATTTTTAAATCCATGATATAATTGGTGGAACATGATAGTGGTTAAAAAATACCTAGCTAATTATGGTCCTTGATGTTTGCAAAGACTTTAAAAAATATCATGAGACTTTAATTCTTGAAAATGATATGAAATGTCATCATCCTTGTTTGAAAAGACATCTCGCTCAATATAACAAACCATCCTATGATTTAACCATTCACCTCCCATCTTATTCCTCAACTCATTCTTCACAAATTTCATAACTGAGAAGTAATTGACGTAGGGCCTAGAGTAAAAAAGGATTTTATTGTCCTGCTCCTCTTCATTGAGTACTATAAAAATTGGAAGAGTTCAACTTTAATTTAGAAATTAGACCCTTAGAAGTGAGAATGGATAAATGGGGAAAGAGAAACTGGTATTTTCAGGAGGCAGGAGCTGGGCGGCAGACCAGCAATCACGGATCAGAGGCTGAAGTAGTGTTGCCGCCCGCCACAGCGTGCTGCGTGCAGGCCGTAGGGCGCGGGTCGCCGGACACCAGGCGATGAGCGTGGCGCAGTGCACTGGCCGGTAGAGAAGCGGAGTGGCGGAGGCGTGGAGTCGCCTAGGGTTGGCCACGACATGGCAACAACGAGAAGAAGCAGGAGAGGCGGAGAGGGAGCGGCGAACTCGCGATTAGGCACGGTGTGGCGCGGCGCTCGCGAGGCTAGCCGCTAGCACTGCCTCCTTGGCTCCTTCCCCCCTCTCTGTTGGGCCAGGAGTCCACCAAATTTGGCCCAACGCCTAGGGCTAGGCCAAAAAACTACTGGTGCTCTAAAGATTTTTTGGGCTGCGTCTAGGGCCATGGCCCTAGTGGCCCAAGGCCCATATCCGCCCCTAGCGTCGGTGATGTTGGGGATGGAGTTTCTTATCTCCGAGAAGCACCTGATGAAGTCACACAGAGATTCCCCGGAGGATTGATGAAGCTTTTCCAAGTCATACCTGGTGCTGGGCTACTCGCATGTAGCCATGTAGTTGTTGGTGAAGACTTTCTTGAGGCCATCCCAAGATCGGATGGAGTTCTCCTACAAGCTAAGGAGCCAATTATTTATAGATTGGTTAAGCATGATAGGAAGGTAGTTTGTCATGACGTCCTCATCTTTGCCCGTAGCTTTTATGGCGATCTTGACCTTGTAGCCCACCAGCCACCAGACGGCTTGGAGCCTCTATATAAAGGGGCGAAGTCCCGATGCGTCAGCGGGAAGTGGTGCTTAGCGAGCAACGAATCCTTAGTGTTCAGCATCGAATCTCAGGTGGCGCTCCATCTCTACTTCGTAGCATGTGGACCTACTATTTTTTATGCGGCCACTGGCATCTGCATTGGCGTTAAGGTGATCGTGAAGGTCATGAGGGGTGGGTTGATTGACCTCCTAGATGCAGTTGCTACCCTGACCTCCCTAGGGACGTGGTGGGCGGGCATCTTGGCATGAATAGGCTTCATAGTTTCCCCTAGAACCTCTATAGAGGTAGGGGCCTCTAGCCTGAGATCGCGGGGCATTGGTGCCATAATCTTGGCCTCCTCCATCGTGACGGGAGCGGTGGCTACGAGCTGACATGATAGAGTAAGATGGTGTATCATTTTAGAACTCATTGACCTAGACTTATGCAGCTATGATGTGCGCATGGGCCTTCTTAACCTCTGGAGTGTGAGGGAGTTTGTCGAGCTCGTTGAAAGCGACAGTGAGATTGGCGCTTGGAGTCTGATAGACTAGCTAGTCATCAACCATGTCAAATGCCTCTTCTAGATTGCGTTGATGGTAGGATAGACTGTGACCATCTTCGCCGGCCTTAGGGGTCGCTTCTACGTCTCGGTAACATTGGTGATCAGCGTTCTTCGGTAGATGAGCGTCGCGCTCTTCAGCGGTTTCACCCTCCTTGGTAACACTATCATGGCTGACGTGGAAAATCATGCCCCCGAACCCTAGAGGGAAAGTAGGGCAGCTAGATAGGGTCCTGGTCGAACCCTCAGAAGAATCATCGGGGATTTCATCCAAGACGTTATGAAGAGATTCGGTTAGAAGAGGGGAATCCTCCAAGAGCCGACAAATAGCCACCATGTTGACCACGGGCATGGGCTGACCCAGGTCAGTTGGGTCGATCACGTAAAGGTTGGTGATGTCAATTGCGTTCGACATGGTCAGCGAAGAGGTGGTGGATGACATTCTGATATGTATATCCTACACCCTCCAGTCCAAAGGGGTAGGACTCGGTGGGTTCTCCATTGGGGCTTCATAGTCATCCAAGCGAAGGCCAGTGGTAAGAAGTGGTCGGCGCTGCACCGTGCGCCCTTCTAGAGTAGCCATGATCACCAGATCAAAATCTATCTGCCTTGCATGATGTGGCCGAGCAGGTCGCTCAGTCACTATGGCTTGGTGATCTCGAAGCGCAGGAAAATCGCCGCTCGCTCTAGATAGATCTAGGACCAAATCCATGAGGAGCTAGCATTCTGTCAGGCGATCTATGACCCGATCGATGGATGCGATCATATCATCATTGCTGATGGATCTCCTGATCCAACGACGTAGCGCTGAGACCAAAGATGTCATTGCTGGTGTTGGTGCGATCAACACAAGGTGGTCCTACACCGGCTCCTCGATCACCCCATTGCCGTCGGGGCCGATGACCCAGGTCATGGATCCGACTGTGAAGATCTAAACTAGCTCAAGGGGCACCATGGAGCTTGGGAAGGTGACCATCTGGTTCGCCATGGATTCAGCATGCACACCCTCTACCTAGCGCGCCACTGTCGATGAAATGCGGTTATCAAAGTGCCACTAGATGTTTTAACACATTGCATATGCATTTAAATTCTAATGAGTGCTAACACCCTTGAAAATGTTTATGAAAAGTTGCTAACACACGTGCACAAGGTGATACACTTGGTGGTTAGCACATTTGAGCAAGGGTGGAGAAGTTGGAGTTGAGGAGGCGTTGTTTCCTATGACCGAACACTGGACCTGTGTGTCTAGTCAGTGGGCGCAGAGTGGCACGGTCTCGGTGTCGACGAAATCTGGTCAGCAGTCTATCGAGGAGTATGCGCATGGTAGTAGATGAATCGGTGGAGGTACGCATGAGGAAACCGAATGGTGACACAGAACAAAAGAGACAGTGATTAGATAGGTTTGGGCCGTCGGCTTGACGTAATACCCTACGTCCTATGTCTTCATGGATTGTATTGCGTATGATTCGATTAAAACAAGAGGGTCCCTACCCGCCTTATATAGCTTGGGGGTAGGGTTATAGATAGGTTGTTTCCATTCTGATCAGTTTACAAGATAGGAAGTTTTAGATCATATAATATCTATCATATCCGAGCAGATTTCATCGATCACCGATAATCTTTATGTTGCCTTGTGAAGCACATCGTCCTACGGCATACTTCGTGTGAAGTTGTCTTGCAAGCTGGGCCTCAACTGGTGACGCGACCCATGCATTATCTTGTGGGCTGGGCCTCCCCTAGTGGCTTGGCTCATGTGGAGCCTTGCGGGTACCAGGGGTTATACCCCCACACTCGGTCTATTGACAGGACGCTAGCGGCTAGAAAGGATCAAGCACGCAGGGCTTGTGTCCGCCCAGCACTGACGTATGATGACATGGCGTAGGTGCTTGGCTCGGGTGAGGACCGGACTCTGGCCGAGTTTGTGAAGGGTCGAGATGGCGACTAGAGGGGGGGTGAATAGTCTTTTCTAAAACTTAATCGCGTCGGCTAACCGATATAAATGCGGAATTAAAACTATCGGTCTAGCCAAGACTATACCCCACTATATATGTTCACTAGCACCTTGCAAAGATAACAATTATGCAACAAAGGTGCCGGGCTAGCTAGAGCTCTCCTAAACAATTCTAGGAGCAAGGTCACACAAACCTATGCCACTAGTACTTTAAGCAACAAGGGAGCTCCTACACATGCTAGTAAGCAAAAGCACAAAGCTAACTAAGCTCACTAGCAATGCTCAATAACAAGGCAACCAATGCCTAATTAGAGAGCGCAAATACTTAGCTACACAAACTAAGCAATGTGACTAACAAGGTTACTAAAACCAAATTAGCCACGCAAGGGAGCTACTTCTATGCTACACAAGCAAGAAGGTAATTAGCAAGCTACACAAGCTATCTAATTACAAGAGCAACTACACAAGCTTAATATGTATAAAAGTAATTGCAAGCTTGTGTAATGGGGATGCAAACCAACGGGAAGAACAAGGTTGACACGATGATTTTTCTCCCGAGGTTCACGTGTTTGCCAACACGCTAGTCCCCGTTGTGTCGACCGCTCACTTGGTGGTTCGGCGGCTAATTAGCATCACCCGCTAAGCCCGCATGTCGGGCGCCGCAAGAACCTACCCCTTGAGTGAGGGTAGCTCAATGACACGCTTTACTAGAGTTGCTCTTCACGGCTCCCGCGGGGCGAGCATAATGCCCCTCACAAGCACTTCTCCGGAGCGCCGCACAAGCTTCTTACGTGCTTCGACAGAGACCACCACCAAGCCGTCTAGGAGGTGGTAACCTCCAAGAGTAACAAGCACCACCGGCTTGCAACTCGATCACCTAGTGCCACTCGATGCAACCTCACGATGCAATCGCACTAGAATCGCTCACTCACATAATCGAATGATCACTATCAAGTATATGTGTGATAGAGGGCTCCCAAGCACTCTCAAGCATGGACACAAAGTCCCCTAAGGTGCTCAGCACTAGCCATGGCCGAAGGCCACTTCTATTTATAGCCCCAAGGGCTAAACTAGCCATTACCCCTTCACTGGGCAACGGTCGGGCCGACCGGACGCTCCGGTCGTGTTGACCGGACGCTGGACCTCAGCGTCCAGTCGCCCATAGACGACCACGTGTCCCGGTTCCAACGGTCACTTGACCTGACCGGACGCTCCAGCTTCAACTGACCGGACGCTGGACCCTCAGCGTCCGGTCGTTTCCAGTAAGCTCCCGAGCATGACCGGACGCGTCCGGTCGAACGCGATCGGACGCAGCCAGCGTCCGGTCACTCTCCAGCTACTGCGTCACCGTATGTTAGTGCGACCGGACGCAGCCTGCCAGCGTCCGGTGCATTCAGATCCAGCGTCCGGTCAGTTGACCGACGCCAGCATCTTCTCCATTCTCTTCACTCTTGCTCAAGTGTGCTAACCACAAGAATTTGCATCCGGCGCAATAGAAAATAGGCATTCCATTTTCCCGAAAGCGCCGAATCCTGCCTCGCAAGCTCGGTGGGAGGGAGAGAGGGACCCAAACCCATCTCAACCCTGCAAACACCACCTCCTTTGTAAATGTGCCAACACCACCAAGTGTACACCACCATGTGTATGTGTGTTAGCATTTTCACAATCATTTCCCAAAGGATGTTAGCCACTCAACTTGCCACGCCACTCGATCCTAGCGACAATGCAAAGTTAGATCACTCGAGTGGCACTAGATGACCGATATGCAAACAAGTTTGCCCCTCTTGATAGTACGGCCATCTATCCTAAACCCGGTCATAAACTTCTCTACACACCTATGACCGGTGAAATGAAATGCCCTAGGTTATACCTTTGCCTTGCGCATTCCATTCCATTGATAGAAGGGGAGTGCCCGATCTTTCGGTGAGTGGAGATAATTTTCGATCTGGTGGAAGTAGACCCTCACGATCTGACTACGACGAGCGAACCCGAAGCGCCAATGCAATCGCTGAACCAACTCCCGATGGTTACCAACCTCGCCGGTGCGAGATCAGCCTGATCATGAAGATCGTTTCCTGCACGCAATCGAAAAACGAACAAGAAAAAGACGCGAGCAATCACAATTATCGCTCGAAGATGGAGTTCTGAATCACACAAAGACGGCGCGGAATTGCCGTGTTCGAGAGTAGCTAAAGCTAGATGTAAAACAAAACTCGAGTTGTAAACAAAAGGGACTCCGACTAAATAAAGGGGGCGCAGCCCCTGGAGTCCAGATCGACGGCAGGAGGGGGGGGCACCACCAGGGAAAAGGCGGCGGCTGCCAGCCCTAGGCGCCCCACCTGGGCTGCCCTGTTGGGCCATCTTCTTATTCCGCTGGCCCTTCGTTCCTTAACAGCATGATGAAGTTTAATTCTCTCGCACGGGCCCGAGTGATTGGCCCTAGATGATCAACTGGAGGCGCCTGAGGTGCTGCTGGTGTAGATGTACTCGTGGTGTCCTCATCATCCTCCCCTTCTTGAATTGAAGTCGTCCTCGACGGCAACTCCTCATCTTCGCCCGCATAAGGTTTCAAATCTGCAACATTAAAACTCGTGGAAACACCAAACTCCGCAGGCAGGTCAAGGATGTAAGCATTATCATTAATCTTGGTTAGTACTTTAAAAGGACCAGCAGCACGTGGCATCAATTTAGAACGACGTAAAGTAGGAAAACGATCCTTTCTTAAATGCAACCAAACCAGATCACCCGGTTCAAAAGTAACATGTTTTCTCCCTTTACTACCCGCAACCTGATATTTAGCATTAGCAGTAACAATGTTTTGTTTAGTTTGTTCATGCAAGCTAATCATTTGATCAATATGTGCAGCGGCATCTATGTGTGGAGCGTCCTCAGCATCAAAAGCAAACAAATCAATGGGCGCTCGAGGAATATAACCATAAACAATCTGAAAGGGACACATTTTTGTAGAAGAATGCGTTGCATGATTATAAGCAAACTCAACATGAGGCAAGCAATCCTCCCAACGTTTCAAGTTTTTATCTAAAACAGCCCTAAGCATGGTTGACAAAGTTCGATTAACCACCTCAGTTTGCCCATCAGTCTGAGGGTGACAAGTAGTGCTAAACAGCAATTTAGTTCCCATTTTATTCCACAGTGATCTCCAAAAATGACTGAGAAACTTAGCATCACGATCAGAGACTATTGTATTTGGAATACCATGCAAACGAATAATCTCTTTAAAGAACAATTCAGCAATATTGCTAGCATCATCAGTCTTATAACAAGGTATAAAATGAGCCATTTTGGAGAAACGATCAACAACCACAAAAATACTGTCCCTCCCCTTCTTAGTTCGAGGCAATCCCAAAACAAAGTCCATAGAAATATCAAGCCAAGGGGAAGTAGGAACAGGCAAAGGCATGTACAAACCATGGTTGTTCAATCGTGACTTAGCTTTCTGGCAAGTATTGCAACGTGCAACAAGGCGCTCAACATCAGCGCGCATCCGGGGCCAAAAGAAATGAGCAGCCAGCACCTCATGCGTCTTGTAGACGCCAAAGTGCCCCATGAGACCGCCTCCATGCGCTTCCTGTAACAACAAACGACGAACCGAGCTAGCTGGAACACAGAGCTTGTTAGCGCGAAACAGGAACCCGTCCTGTATGTGAAATTTGCCCCATGGTTTGCCATGAATACAATGGGCAAAAGCATCTTTAAAATCAGCATCATCCACATATTGATCCTTCACAGTTTGCAGGCCAAAAATTTTAAAATCTAACTGTGATAGCATGGTATAGCGACGAGACAAAGCATCAGCAATAACATTTTCTTTCCCGCTCTTGTGTTTAATAATGTAAGGAAAAGACTCAATGAATTCTACCCATTTAGCATGACGACGGTTCAGGTTTGTTTGGGTACGAATATGTTTTAAAGCCTCATGATCAGAATGAATTATAAACTCGCGATGCCAAAGGTAGTGCTGCCAAGTATGCAAAGTGCGCACTAAAGCATAAAGCTCCTTATCATAAGTAGAATAATTCAAGCTAGCACCACTTAATTTCTCGCTAAAATAGGCAACAGGTTTTCCTTCTTGTAACAAAACAGCACCTAGCCCAATACCGCTAGCATCACATTCAAGCTCAAACACTTTAGTAAAATCAGGCAACTGCAAGAGAGGAGAATTGGTTAACTTATCTTTCAAGGTGCTGAACGCAACCTCTTGCGAATCACTCCAAGCAAAGGGGACATCCTTCTTTGTAAGCTCATGTAGAGGCGCTGCAATGGAGCTAAAATCACGAACAAACCTGCGGTAGAAACCTGCAAGGCCAAGAAAGCTTCGAATTTGTGTGACCGTCGTCGGTGTAGGCCACGCCCGAATGGCATCGATCTTGCTGCTATCCACCTCAATGCCCTGTGGAGTAACAACATAGCCAAGAAACGAGACACGTTGTGTGCAAAACATGCATTTTTCGATGTTAGCAAATAAATTGGCCGCACGCAACGCATCAAAAACAGCACGCAAATGGTCTAAATGCTCTTCCATAGACTTGCTGTAAATAAGGATATCATCAAAATAGACAACTACAAACAATCCTATGAAGGGCCTCAGAACTTCATTCATCAAACGCATAAAAGTGCTGGGAGCATTCGTCAAACCAAACGGCATAACCAACCATTCATATAACCCAAATTTCGTTTTAAAAGCCGTTTTCCATTCATCACCTAATTTCATGCGAATCTGATGGTAGCCACTACGCAAATCAATCTTAGTAAAAATAATGGCACCACTAAGCTCATCTAGCATATCATCAAGGCGTGGTATAGGATATCGGTAGCGAATGGTAATGTTATTAATAGCACGACAGTCTACACACATACGCCAAGAGCCATCTTTCTTTGGAACAAGTAACACAGGAACAGAGCAAGGGCTAAGAGACTCACGAATATAACCCTTGTCAAGCAACGCCTGTACCTGTCGCTGGATCTCCTTTGTCTCATCCGGATTTGTACGGTACGGGGCGCGGTTCGGGAGCTGTGCGCCGGGAATGAGGTCGATCTGGTGCTCAATGCCACGAAGTGGTGGAAGGCCTGGTGGCAAATCTTTTGGAAAGACATCAGCGTACTCCTGCAAAATGTTAGCAACAGCAGGGGGAATATCCAAAGACGGTGTATCATCAAGGGAAACGAGCACACGAGAGCATATAAGGGCATAGCATGGCAAAGTAGCATCGTGTAACTTATCAAAATCAGCACGTGTAGCAAGCAAAACAGGAGCATTTAACTTGATTTCAGAATTAACAGAGGTCGATGGTGCAAGTTGTTTAGCAGTTTTAGCAGCTCGAGCAAGATCATCTTTAAGAATTTGTTCAGGTGTCATTGGATGTATAATTATTTTTTGACCCTTAAACATGAGAGAATAGTGATTTGAACGACCATGATGCAAGCTATCAGTATCATATTGCCAAGGTCGCCCAAGTAACAGAGAGCATACTTCCATGGGAATAACATCACAATCGACAAAATCAGAATAAGCACCCATGGAGAAAGGAACACGGACCGAACGAGTAATTCTAATTTTCCCACCATCATTAAGCCATTGAATGTGATATGGATGTGGATGCTTACGAGTGGGTAAAGACAACTTCTCAACCAGCGCGGTACTCGCCAAATTGTTGCAGCTGCCGCTGTCGATGATGATGCGAATGGATCGCTCTTGCACAACGCCCTTGGTATGGAAAAGAGTGTGTCGCTGATTCGTCTCAGGCGTAGCGACCTGTGTACTAAGAACACGCTGCACAACAAGACTTTCATATCTATCGGCGTCGTCCGGGTTGACATGTACGTCCGTCTTTGCTGCATGGTCAGTGGCAAGCATAGCGGGTTGAATATCGTCAGAATCACTAGCGGAAGAATACTCACCATCGTCACGAATGAGCAAGGCACGCTTGTTCGGACATTCCCGAGACACATGGCCAAATCCTTGGCAACGAAAGCACTGAATATCCCGTGTGCGGCGTGTGGAAGGAACTGCACCTGTGGACGGAGGAGTACCTGCAGAAGTGGCTGCCCGCTCACGTGGTGTAGTGGTGGGTGTGGACGGTGCAGGGGGCGCGGGTGCTGAACCGGATGTCGAGCTTCGTCCTGCAAAAGAGTTAGAATATGGCTTCGAGCGGCGTCCCTGTATTTGACGTTCAGCTTTGCAAGCAAATTCAAATAATGTGGTCATATCATAATACTCTTTGTAATCAAGTATATCCTGAATTTCACGGTTTAAACCACCACGAAAACGTGCCATAGCAGCATCGTTTTCCTCAACTAACCCACACCGAATCATGCCTTTTTGCAATTCCTGGTAATAGTCCTCTACAGATTGTGAACCTTGCTGAAAACATTGCATTTTATTAAGCAAATCGCGAGCATAATAAGAAGGTACAAATCTGTATCGCATAGCAGCTTTTAATTGATCCCATGTGGTTGGAACTGTAGCGGGATGTTTTTGTTTATATTCACGCCACCAAATTAAAGCAAAATCAGTAAATTCACTAATAGCAGCTTTAACTTGAGAATTAGCAGGAATATCATGGCATGAAAATTTCTGGTCGACTTCTAATTCCCAATCAAGATATGCAGCAGGATCATATTTGCCATTAAAAGATGGAATTTTAAATTTTATCTTAGCAAAAGAATCATTACCGGGACGGCGTGGCACACGGCGAGCGCGGCCTTGACGGTCTCCACCGTCCTGCTCCGTGTCACCAACATAATCGTTCTGGAGATCTGCGACCAGCGTGCTCAATGAGTCGAGGCGTGACACGATGGTGTCGAGCGTGGTCTTGGTGGCTGTCTGCGAGAGGTCTAGCTGATCGAACCGCTCGTTCGACGTAGTGACCGTGGAATCCATCCGTTCATGCATCGTCTTGATGTCGGTGGCAAGTCCATCAATCTGTGTCCGCATGTCCTGCAGCTCATCCTTCACGTCGTCGCCGTCGCCTGCCATGGTTAGCGCAAACACAAAACCGATGCCAAAATAGGGTGTAACGGTTCACAAGGCGCTCACACTAGTGCTGTTATCAATGTCTTATCCGTTCTTACCTAGCACACAGGGGCGACCCACAACCGACCGGAGGAACTCGCGAAAGATTGGAGCAGCGATTGCCTGGGAACAAAGTCAGCTCGTCGTAGAACTATGTGGAGTTCTGGGTAGGCCGCACTCAAGTCAAGGATTAGCAATTAACGAATGCAGATTAGCGAATGTTCAATAAGTATCCAAAGTACAAGTCACAAGTGCTGGCTAAGACGTGTCCTAGACGTAGCGCAACAAGGTGAAACAAAGGACGATGGAAAGAACTCACAGAACAAGCAAATAGCCCGGATTTTTCTTTTTTTTTCCAAAAGGTACTAGTAGGAATCAACTTTTTTTTTTTTTGCACTATTTTGTTTTTTTATATTTTTCTCTGAACAAGGATCAGAAAAGATGCAACCACAAAAATTGGCACCTACAACTGAGGTGTTATGTGGCCTACAGAAAAACAACACGTTCTCTGAAAAACGTGCAAAACCCTTGACAATTTTTTTTCTATATTTTCCCGAATTTTTTTGGGGATTTTGACAAAACCAAACAGACCGAAGGTGAGTTTGGGTCGGCTCCAAATGGTGTCGAGATGCTCCACAAAAAATTTCAGATTTTTCTGACAAACGAGCGAAAAGTTATGCCTGTTTTACCGAAGGTATCTCAAGTTATGTTTTTCAGAAGGCACAACACGGCGGCGGCAGTTAGGGCAAAGCGTCCCTAAACTCCAACACCGATCACAGGATCAATCGTCCCTGTAACTAACAGCAGTAGGTAGGCGCCAGATGATGTAAGGAGGGCTGCGATGCAGGAGAAATAACAGCGGCTGGCAACCTATCTAGGGTTAGCGCGGCGGCGAGAGATCACACAAGGCGGCTAGCGGGGGCAAGTCGAGTAATATGGTGGCTTCGACTTGTTGTTTGGGAACGGTGGGTGGGATAGCGGCGGAAACAAAGAATAGCAACGGTGCGGTTGAACTACGACCACGAACACAATCCTAAACCAGCAACAAGACTCGACCACGGAAACAAACTCAACAATGCGAAACTGGAACGAAATTGCAAAGGCACAAAGGTTGATAGGACAGCGGAAAGTAAAATATTTTTTTTGGCTTTTGTGGACTCTAGGTAATGAACAAATATGAATCGGGAAAACACTCGATAAAGCTCACCGATCAACCTGGAAATCTGATACCACTTGATTGAAGGGGAGTGCCCGATCTTTCGGTGAGTGGAGATAATTTTCGATCTGGTGGAAGTAGACCCTCACGATCCGACTACGACGAGCGAACCCGAAGCGCCAATGCAATCGCTGAACCAACTCCCGATGGTTACCAACCTCGCCGGTGCGAGATCAGCCTGATCACGAAGATCGTTTCCTGCACGCAATCGAAAAACGAACAAGAAAAAGACGCGAGCAATCACAATTATCGCTCGAAGATGGAGTTCTGAATCACACAAAGACGGCGCGGAATTGCCGTGTTCGAGAGTAGCTAAAGCTAGATGTAAAACAAAACTCGAGTTGTAAACAAAAGGGACTCCGACTAAATAAAGGGGGCGCAGCCCCTGGAGTCCAGATCGACGGCAGGAGGGGGGGGGGCGCCACCAGGGAAAAGGCGGCGGCTGCCAGCCCTAGGCGCCCCACCTGGGCTGCCCTGTTGGGCCATCTTCTTATTCCGCTGGCCCTTCGTTCCTTAACAGCATGATGAAGTTTAATTCTCTCGCACGGGCCCGAGTGATTGGCCCTAGATGATCAACTGGAGGCGCCTGAGGTGCTGCTGGTGTAGATGTACTCGTGGTGTCCTCATCTTCCATCTCCTTCAATGTCGATGCAACACATGCACCAACACGATCAACAATGATATGATCCACTTCATATCATCACATGATCATATAGGTTCATCAATCTTGACTCTACTTGCTCTTCACTGTTGCCATCGTCCATCGGCGCCAAGTCTTGCTCAAGCTTCACCGCCACGCGGTCCATCACTCCAAAGCCTTCGACTTGCCCTTCACGCTTGCAACCGGTCCATCAAGCCAAGTCTTGTCTTGATCTTCTCCGCCTTGATCACATGACTCAATGTCATGTCTCATGTGCATTTAAGCTCCTTCATCATCACATGTGTGAGCTTTGCAACATCTCTAAGCCATTTTCACCTTCATGGCATATGTTGCTCACACACATGTACCTGTGGACTAATCACCTGTGTATCTCACATAAACACAATTAGTCCACCTAAGTTGTCACTCAATTACCAAAACCAAACAAGGACCTTTCAATCTCCCCCTTTTTGGTAATTGATGACAACTCTACAAAGATATGGAAATTAAGCTCTTTTGGATTCATGTTGCTTGCCCAAGCAATTTTACCATGTCAAAATGATTTTGGACAAGTACCATAAACCCAAAATGGTAGTATTAGCTCCCCCTACATATGTGCTAGAGTATTTAATTTAAAGCTTGCACATATGCATAGATTGAAATTGTGGGAGAGTAAATACTACAAAATGATGCTAAGGTGTATAGAGTAAACCTTTGAAGTGTGATACCAATCGGAGTTGCACCTTTAAGTTCATCCTTAGCACCATGGTTAGCTAGATATCACTTGATAATAAAACACTAGATACCTTGTGAGATCAACATTAAAAGCAAGGTACTAGCATTACTTGAAAAGCATACCAAGTGTCTAGCTATCATCCTATGCATGCTAGTTATCAAATCATCATCCAAGTTCTACAACTAGCATACACCACACAAGCATGCATATTGAATTTAAAAGCTTTATGCAATGCAAGCAAGCACATTATTATGCACATATCAAATGCAATCAATCAAAGTTCATGAGCTTGCTCCCCCTACTTGTGTGCTTCTCTTGTCCAAGAATTTTGATCCATCTCTTTTCTTCAATGTTGCTCCCTCTTTGTCCATGTCCAACCTCTATTTCTTTTATATCTCATCTCTCCCATTGTACAATCTCTCCTCCATTCAATCAAGCTTTCATATCTTTGTACAATCTCTCCCCCTTTGTCATCAATTTCCATAAAATGTGTGCTTCTTATTGATGCAAAGGTATGCTCTTTGGGGTAGATGGTTGAGACTTGTATTTTTGATGGACATTACTTGAATATTGGAATGACACCACATGTAGATACCATTTAGAATTTGCAACTTGTACTACTTGTATCTTATCATTCTTATGCATGGGTCATCCATTTTATACACTTAAGTTCTTGTAGGTGAGGGATGCATTCTTTATTTGATGATCACTTAAAGTTGAGGATCACTTGTGGAACCATCATCTTGCATGATTGATACTATGTATAGATACCACTTGTAGGAAGTGAATATCATTTGAAAGAATCTTCTAGAATGGAACCACTTATTTGATTTATCAATAAAGACCATTTCTTGAACATTTGTTATCTTCATGAGTACCACTTATAGGATATCACTTGTGAGTTGAAACATACTAACTAGATATCCATTTGCATTGTTGTCTTGTGCTTGTACTCTTATCACTATCATGAGCTTCTATGATTGACTTGAACTAAATTGTTTTGCCTAAGCTTTCAAGTCCGGTTTGAACCAATGACAAGCTTCTTCACACCTCTTGCAAGGGTTATCTTGCCAATGTTGTACTTGTCACTTGTTGGCAATCCAAATTAAGTCAAGTACTTGGGTTCACTAGCTCATGAACAAATTCATGTACTAACCACTAGAACAAGTAATCATTCAAGCAATAGTGGTAGGATATGAATTTCAAAACATTTCATTTGTAATGCATGATCCTATGAAGCATGTACTATATGCACTAACCGCATACTAGTAAGGGATGAAATGATCATGCACATTACAATGATACCTTTGCTATGTTGGAGTAGAGGATAGTCACATAGATTCCAATTCATTACTCCAATAGCAATGTGAAGTCCAATTATAAGCTTGGTGAAGACCAATAGATACCAATTTGAATCTCATTCTTCACCCATATGAAATGAATACCACTTATGATCAAGTGCACTTTCTTGTTGTGGTTGACTTGCTTTATCTTTTGATCTTTGCTTGCATGAGAGTATCAATTCGAGAATACTACTTGAAATATCATGATTATCTCTCTTTTGGGTGTTGCTTGCTTTTCTTGATCAACCCTTTTGATTGCTTCAACTAAGCATCTCAAATGTTCCTCGGATCACCACTTCTATGTTAACCTTCCAAGTACCACACTTGGTTTACCTACACATAGGCGGCAAGCCCCTACACTAGGGAGAAGTGACCTTTCTCCAAGAACCATTGTTGACACTCACTTGAAATAACTTGATTGATTGATCCAAGTGATGGACTTAACTTGATGAGTAACCTTGATTCCTTCTTTAAGTCCTTTTCTTTCTTCTTGTTTAAGTTCTTTTCTTTCTACCAAATGATTTCCAATAGTCACTAGAACTTAAACTTCAACTTCATCTTGAGTTTGATCTTGATCTTCCAATTTGAGTACCAAATATGTGCAAACTACACTCCTCAATCAAATGGCCTTGTACTCTTTGTTTAACATGTTACTAGATCATCTCAAAACCAAACTTAGGTACCTCAATCACTTGTAAACATGTTTCCAACTTGAGGACCTTTTAATCAAAGTGACTCTAGATCAATCCAATACTTGTCACTTTTCTGGCAGATTTTATACCCTTCAAAGAAATAAGTATATATCCCAAAGTACAAATCCAAATACCATGAAATTTGGTGGAGATGAGCTTCACTAAGTTATCTAGCATCCATAAAAATTTTAGCTTCATTTGATCTCATATGAACTGCCAAATTTTAATTCTTCCACCACTGCTACATACTGAAAACTGCTGCACTATAGCTGACAAGAACCACTCCAAAACCGAAGCATTTCTTATCCAATTTCCATGAAATTTCTACAGCATCTCATACCATAAGTCTAGAGCATGTACACCAATTTTCATGCCAATCCAATAAGATTTGATCACTCAAACATGGCTATGATCACAGCTAGCTCAGATTTTGAATATAGGACAGATTTCAAGCAATTGAGCTATACTTCATCAAATATGAATCAAACTTGAAACTAACTTTTTTGAATACTTTCATAAGACATATATCCATTCAATCCACTTACTAAATGTCATCTCATGAATTTATCCAACACAAATCAATCCAAACTTGATTACTAAGCAATTATCCATTCAAACATCTCATAGCAAGCAACATTGCATATTTATCTAATTCAATCAACTCATATGCACCCAAATGAAATGATCAACTAGAGATATACCTTGGTTAGCTCATGATCATCCAACTAGCAAGCTTCAACTCAATTATTTGCAAGTCATCAAATATTCCAATAAATCACCACAACTTGAATATGATACTTGTATATTGTAGCACATTTGGACTTCATTCAATTTGTCATGGCATTGGGATTGCATGTGCACTAAGCTTCATATCTTGATTCAATATATGATGATCACTATGAAGATAATTGAATCAAGCCTCCAATGCCAATGGTACCTACACACATTCATCCACTTTTTGATGGTACCCAAACAACTTTGGGTCCTCTCAAGTTAGGAGCAACATACTTAGGCAATGCCTTAGTATGAATAGCGGGATGTTTTGCAATTGCAACCAATGAGGTACCATTACCATCCTTTCTAAGCATATCATGATCATCAATTGAAATAGGCTTAGAAATTTTACCTAGGGGACATGAATGTGCCATGTGTCCCCTTTCCTCGGCATGAGTAGCACTTTCTCTTTGCTTGAGCCTTCTCTTCTTTGCTCATATGGTGCTTCTCATTGCCTTGCCTCTCATGGATTGCTTGAGCCTTCTTCTCAAGCTTGTTAGGACACTTAGAGGCAAAGTGTCCCGTACTTCCACACTTGAAGCACTTGATGTGAGCATAGACTTTCTTCTCAATTGTCATTTTTGCTCATCATCTTGGCATCTTGAATTTGCATTGGATGCCTTGCCTTTCCACCCCTTCTTGTTTTCTTCTTCTTTATCATCAAATCACCACCATCTTCATGGTTGATCTTGATTTGCTCTTGGGGTGTCTTCTCTTGCTCAACTTGTGGCTTTGGTTGAGGCTTCACTTGTTGCTTCACCAATTGCTTGGTTGGGCACATTGAGGTAAGATGACCCCAAGTGCGGCACTTGAAGCACTTGACATGCCTTAGCCTCTCTTCTTCTTTCTTCAACTTGAGCTTTTCTTTATTGGGGCAACCATTTGCAAGATGTCCCACTTCATGGCACTTGAAGCACATGAATGAGAGAGCTTCTCTTGTTCTTGCTTCCTCATCTCTCTTTCATATCTTCTCTTACCCCATCTTTTGCCCTTGATCTTGCTCTTGTTGAAGCCAATGCCACACTTGTCACCATAGTTTCTTTGAGTTTTCAACATATGCTCAAAGGTGACTTTTGAGTTGTAGCACCTCTCTAACTTGTTGCTCAATTTCTTCACTTCATTTTTGAGCTCATTGTTCTCCTTCAAAAGGTTAGTCTCACAAGACATAGAAGTAGAACAAGCATCTATATGTGAAGAGCATGGCATATCTAATAAATCATCACAAGAGGTGGATACATGCTTCTTGCCTACATCACAAGGGTTAGCAACAACATGTGATTGATCATTTGACCCATGTGATGAGCTCTCATTATTTTTAAGTTTCTTTGTAAATATTTTAATGAGAGAAGCTTGTTTTTCTAATAATTCATCATGAGATGCAAGTAGTGTCTCATGATTCAATTTAAGCTCATCAAGTGAAGATTTATAAGCATCAAGTAATTTCTTATGTTCTTCACAAGAGTTCTTTAGAAATGAGTTTTCATTTTCTAATTTCAATGTTTTAGCTTTCTCATTTTCTAAAGACATGGTCATGCTAGCAAGTCTACTAACAAGCTCATCATATGAATCAACATGATCAACCACATCATCATTTGATACCTTGGTGTCACCTTGTGACATGAAGCAATGTGGTATAGTGGATGGGCTTGTAGTAGCATCATCATGGCTTGAGCATGAACCATCATCACCATCAAGTGTGCATGGGGTAGCATCATCACTTGCAACACTTGTGGCATCATCATCAACCTTGTCAAGTGAACTTGTAGTGGATTGATCATCATCATCCTCACTTGACAATGAGGTGGAGCAATCTTCCACAATCACCAAATTGTGGTTATGCTCAACACACTCATGCACCTCCTTCTTTGGTTCATCCTCCTTCTTGAATTTTCCATCATCCCATGTGGAGGAGTCACCGTAAAAGGCTTGGAGTGCTAGCCACATTTCATGAGCACTTTCCTAAGTCCCACACACGTCTAAAAATATCATCATGTAAAGCACATATTAGATAATAAAGAGCACGATGATCAAGTTGTAAGCAATCCTCTTGTGCTTGGGTTAGGTTATCCTTATCCAAAGCATCACGAGAAAAACCAACAACAATGATCCACCATGCCTTGGGACCCAATTCACAGGAAATGATCAAGCATATGACGTTTCCACCGTGCATAGTTTGTGCCATCAAAAATGTGTGTGTCACAAACAACCTCTAGCCCAAAGTTCGCCATCCTCTCGGGTCGGTGAAGACCACAAATGAGAGACCGGGCTCCGATACCACTTGAAGGGTCGAGATGGCGACTAGAGGGGGGGTGAATAGTCTTTTCTAAAACTTAATCGCGTCGGCTAACCGATATAAATGCGGAATTAAAACTATCGGTCTAGCCAAGACTATACCCCACTATATATGTTCACTAGCACCTTGCAAAGATAACAATTATGCAACAAAGGTGCCGGGCTAGCTAGAGCTCTCCTAAACAATTCTAGGAGCAAGGTCACACAAACCTATGCCACTAGTACTTTAAGCAACAAGGGAGCTCCTACACATGCTAGTAAGCAAAAGCACAAAGCTAACTAAGCTCACTAGCAATGCTCAATAACAAGGCAACCAATGCCTAATTAGAGAGCGCAAATACTTAGCTACACAAACTAAGCAATGTGACTAACAAGGTTACTAAAACCAAATTAGCCACGCAAGGGAGCTACTTCTATGCTACACAAGCAAGAAGGTAATTAGCAAGCTACACAAGCTATCTAATTACAAGAGCAACTACACAAGCTTAATATGTATAAAAGTAATTGCAAGCTTGTGTAATGGGGATGCAAACCAACGGGAAGAACAAGGTTGACACGATGATTTTTCTCCCGAGGTTCACGTGTTTGCCAACACGCTAGTCCCCGTTGTGTCGACCGCTCACTTGGTGGTTCGGCGGCTAATTAGCATCACCCGCTAAGCCCGCACGTCGGGCGCCGCAAGAACCTACCCCTTGAGTGAGGGTAGCTCAATGACACGCTTTACTAGAGTTGCTCTTCGCGGCTCCCGCGGGGCGAGCACAATGCCCCTCACAAGCACTTCTCCGGAGCGCCGCACAAGCTTCTTACGCGCTTCGACGGAGACCACCACCAAGCCGTCTAGGAGGTGGCAACCTCCAAGAGTAACAAGCACCACCGGCTTGCAACTCGATCACCTAGTGCCACTCGATGCAACCTCACGATGCAATCGCACTAGAATCGCTCACTCACACAATCGAATGATCACTATCAAGTATATGTGTGATGGAGGGCTCCCTAAGCACTCTCAAGCATGGACACAAAGTCCCCCTAAGGTGCTCAGCACCAGCCATGGCCGAAGGCCACTTCTATTTATAGCCCCAAGGGCTAAACTAGCCGTTACCCCTTCACTGGGCAACGGTCGGGCCGACCGGACGCTCTGGTCGTGTTGACCAGGACTGCTGGACCTCAGCGTCCGGTCGCCCACAGACGGACCACGTGTCCCGGTTCCAACGGTCACTTGACCTGACCGGACGCAGCCAGCTTCAACTGACCGGACGCTGGACCCTCAGCGTCCGGTCGTTTCCAGTAAGCTCCCGAGCATGACCGGACGCGTCCGGTCGAACGCGATCGGACGCAGCCAGCGTCCGGTCACTCTCCAGCTACTGCGTCACCATACGTCAGCGCGACCGGACGCAGCCTGCCAGCGTCCGGTGCATTCAGATCCAGCGTCCGGTCAGTTGACCGACGCCAGCATCTTCTCCATTCTCTTCACTCTTGCTCAAGTGTGCTAACCACAAGAATTTGCATCCGGCGCAATAGAAAATAGGCATTCCATTTTCCCGAAAGCGCCGAATCCTGCCTCGCAAGCTCGGCGGGAGGGAGAGAGGGACCCAAACCCATCTCAACCCTGCAAACACCACCTCCTTTGTAAATGTGCCAACACCACCAAGTGTACACCACCATGTGTATGTGTGTTAGCATTTTCACAATCATTTCCCAAAGGATGTTAGCCACTCAACTTGCCACGCCACTCGATCCTAGTGACAATGCAAAGTTAGATCACTCGAGTGGCACTAGATGACCGATATGCAAACAAGTTTGCCCCTCTTGATAGTACGGCCATCTATCCTAAACCCGGTCATAAACTTCTCTACACACCTATGACCGGTGAAATGAAATGCCCTAGGTTATACCTTTGCCTTGCGCATTCCATTCCATCTCCTTCAATGTCGATGCAACACATGCACCAACACGATCAACAATGATATGATCCACTTCATATCATCACATGATCATATAGGTTCATCGATCTTGACTCTACTTGCTCTTCACCGTTGCCATCGTCCATCGGCGCCAAGTCTTGCTCAAGCTTCACCGCCACGCGGTCCATCACTCCAAAGCCTTCGACTTGACCTTCACGCTTGCAACCGGTCCATCAAGCCAAGTCTTGTCTTGATCTTCTCCGCCTTGATCACATGACTCAATGTCATGTCTCATGTGCATTTAAGCTCCTTCATCATCACATGTGTGAGCTTTGCAACATCTCTAAGCCATTTTCACCTTCATGGCATATGTTGCTCACACACATGTACCTGTGGACTAATCACCTGTGTATCTCACATAAACACAATTAGTCCACCTAAGTTGTCACTCAATTACCAAAACCAAACAAGGACCTTTCAGTTTGGTCATGGTCGAACTGACGCGTTCGATCGAGAAAAAGTCTCTAAACCCTTACTGGAAATGACCAGACTTGGCTTGGGGGTGCGTCCGGTCATCTAACAGCGTGTCCGTCATTGACTTCGGGGGCACGGGCGCTAGCACGACGGCTCGAGCGCGTCCGGTCTTGACTTAACTCACGCATAGAAGTCACTTGACCATTGGAATCACTCGGCTGATATTTAAAGTGGTGACACGTGGTAGCGGATGTGCGACCAAACGCTGGAGGGTGTGCATCCGATCAACCCGATCGGCGCGTTTGGTCGGTGCATAGGGGCACCCCACCTTGACCCTAACAGCTCTATTTCGTGGGGGTGCCTATATAAGTCATTTTGCCAGCTTGGGCTCACTCTCTTAGCCATTTCTATTGAGAATACATCCTAGTGAGCCTAGTCATTCCTCTCTCACTCATCTAGATTGATTGATTCATTATTTGGTGAGATTAGAGAGCATCCAAGTGCATTGCTTTGAGTGATTGCATCTAGAGGCACTTGGTGATTGTGTTTCGCTATGGATTTCGTTTGTTACTCTTGGTGGTTGCCGCCACCTAGACAGCTTGGTGCAGCGAGGATCATCAAGCGGAGGAAGGTGCTTGTCTCTGGCTCTGATCATGGTGATTATGAGGGATTCTTGACCTTTCCCCAGCAGAGAGCCAAAAGTACTCTAGTGGATTGTGCGTAGCTTGTGGATCCCCATTTTGTGTTGGTTGTGTGGCATCCGATTGCGGGTTAGGCGTGTGATGCCTATTAGCGTGTGAACCTCCAAGTGGGTGAATCGCTACAACGAGGACGTAACTTGCTAGCAAGCAAGTGAACCTTGGGGATAAATCATTGTATCATCATTTTCTCTAGGATTCGCATTGTGATTGATTGTATATCTCTTACCACGGCGGTATAAATCTCACTACCTCTCTTGTATTTACTTTCTTAGTGTAGCTAATCCCTTTAGTGTAACTAGTTTTGAGAGCTGGCTTGTGTCTTGTTAGTTTAGTTAGTGAGGCTCTTTAGTTAGTCTTTGAGAGCTCACTAACTTAGAGAGTAGTGACTTATCCATTATGTGAATTAGAAATCATAATCACTAGAATTGTGGATAGGTGACTTGCATTTTTAGTAGGCTAGCACAACACTTGCTTCGCTTCATAATTGTCTAACTACTTGGCTTAAGTGTTGTTGTAGACATTTTTATTTTCTATCCACCTCCCTCTAGCCATTACGACCTTTCTAGTGATATCGGAGCTGTGGTCACCGTGATTTGAGGCTTAACAACCTTCGGTGACAAAATAGCTCAAATCAACAACATCAAGAAGCCACCCCAATTTGATGGCTCAAACTATCCATATTAGAAGGCAAAGATGACCACTTATATCAAGTCAATCAATAGAAATGTGTGGAAGGTGGTGGAAACTAAGATTGAGATAGCCAATGCCAAAGCAGTGTTACTACAAAACAATGACATTGCTCTTAGTGCCATTCATGATGCCATGGATGAGAGAACATTAGTTCAGCTAGGTTATTACTCAATTACCAAAACCAAACTAGGAACATTTTCACATGCTCGTGGATGCCCTTGGCTCGACCGAGGAAGACTTGAGGTGCTATGGCACATGTGCCACAGCGGTCATGGCAGGTCAACGGCGCGCGCGATGATGATGGGAGATGGACAGACAGACGAACGGCGAGGGAACGAGCAGCACAGGTGATGCGTACAGGGTGGTGGGGCACGGCGCGGCAACCGATGAGCATGCAATGTGGGAAGGGGCATGGACAAATGAGCGGCCATGCTAATGGGTATGGGGATCCCGATCTTCCGTCAGGTGAGGGTAACTATCATTGTGGCAGAGAATGACACACCGATCCGGCTTCAGATCGAAAGATCGAACCCTGCAACCTTAGCACCACGTCTCCTCTGGTTATCAACCGTGTCACAATCCAGTTGACCTCACCAAGAAGGCTAATCCCTGCTGCGAATCAAAGAACACAAGCAAGAACAAGATAAAAAGCTACTCAATTAAAGTGACAATTGCAGATGAATGATTAAGCACTCGAAGTTGGGGTCTTACAAACCGATAACGGCGACTGTTTAATGACAGATTGATCTAAAACAAAACCCAAAACCTAATGACGGTGGTGGCATATGATTATAAAGGTCTTAGGGTCGTCGCCTACCCTGGACACGCCCCCTAATGGGCCCAAACACGATACACGGTCCAACGGACCAAAAGAAGGTGTCGCAGTACCCTGATAGATTTTGGATGTTGACTTGTTTCGACGATTCCCATTGATTCCGAAGAGCTTTTGACATGAAACCACTTGGATTGGTTTCCTTATCAAATTATCTTTCCATCCATATGTGGATCATCGAAAACAGAGTTCGGATGCATCCTGGGTGACCAGTTTAAGGCAGACTGGTCCTGAATTCCGAGGCAGACTCGAACTTGAGTTGCTTTGGGCCTCCACCTTGGGGACTCGAACCGAATTAGCCTCGGGCTTCCTTCTTGACTTGGACACCCTTGCTAGCCTCCTTCTCCTCCATCCCATACACCAAACATGGTCATATGCATGGGTGTCATGTCCTCATCATCCTCCCCTTCTTGATGAAAAGCTGTCCTCGGCGTCGATTGTGCTTGAAACTGATCCTGCACAACATAAAGGAGAACGGGGTTGCGAGGACAAATAAAACTGAAATAATTATGAGAAGGAACGTGACCATGTTTCCAAGTTTCTAGCATGTCATCTCGCATAAAAATTTCAGCAAGCATGTAGACTCCATGATCTGAATGCACACGATGTATGTCAACACTATCCTGCAAAAGATTAGAACTAACCAAAGATAATGCAGGAATAGATGGTCGAGCAGACATAGGTAGCAACCAACAATGCTCTCCTTCTTGGAAGTGAACTTGTTTCTTTAAGGAACATAAGAAAATGTTTGTATTATTTTGGCTTCCCTCTAAACGATCATAGTCTTGTACAACAAAAGGAGAATTCATATTATTATGAATGTATACTCGATGTATCATATATTGTGATGCATTTTGTCCCTTGTTGTTATATCTGCCAATAACATGATATGTGTGTTTAGAAAAACAAGGCAAATCAACATATTTAAAAAGGCTCTCTTCCAAACAATCTAGGTTACATAGAACATCAAATTCAATGTAACCCAAAGTATGTAAAGAAAACAACAGTTTGAACTCATCAATTTTAGTAGCAATATGAATAACATGTTTATTTTCAGCACAAGTCACTGGTTCCAAAACATGTAAAACTGAAGCATCTTCAACCAATTCATCTTTGTCACAAGGAACATCAAGCAAATTATCATGGGACAAAGATAAATCAAGAGAGGGTTCCACTAACAATTGCTCTATGACAGCATGGTTTGTGAAAAAATTTAGTACATTAAGACAATTTTCACCTTCCGTGAGTATAGGACCATGGGCATTACCTGTGTTCTCAGTAGAAGTAATAGGTACATGGTGAAGTGATGGTTCTGAATTTGCATATGAGGTTGTGAGCTCCTCATTTTCTTCCACGTCATCCTCTCGCTTATGTACATTATTCTACAGAAGGTTAGTCATAGCAAGAGGAATAACAACAGACTCTTCCTCTAAATGGTGCACCTCAGCATACGAAGTCAAAACAGGAGGTGGATTAACAAAGGTTTCTCGCATAAGAAGTTTCATATCATTCCAAGTTTGAGGTTTATCAGAAGGATCTAAAGACTCCCACCAAGATAAAGCATAATATCGTAAAACACTAGCTACATTTTTACCTCCCTCCTTGGACACATAAAGCGAGTAGCAAATATGTTATCGATGGCAATTTCCTACTCCATGTACTCATCAGCACCTATACCATCATAAGTCAGTGGATACGAACAACTTATCATTGTAAACACAAAAATAAGGAATAAACGGTGAAAGTTATCCCTACCAAATAACTACGTGATTGCAGTGGTGTCACTTTTCACAGCAAGTGGAAACGTCTTACCAAGCTCTTACAAAGTTCTTACCAACGCAAGCAGTGGCGGTACAACCGGCGGCTGGTTCGTGATACCTGTGAGGCAGTGGTACCGAGATTGCAAAGCCATTTTTCTATACTGATCTGAAGAATTTGTGGAGCTTGGAAGGCAAACAAAGAGTAATATGTATATCTGGCACACAAGTCAGTAACAGACAGCAATATTGAATAAATGTCCAGAGCACTTATCCTAGTTGTTGGCCTATACGTGTTCCTATCACCAGTTGTGATAAACAAGAGAGGAAACAAGAATGAAAGGAAACAAGTATCAAAGGTAGTAACGGATGTGAATAAGGAAAAAGTTATCACAAACAATAGAGCTATTGAGTGTTTCTTATGTGCTCCTTTTCGATATCTTCTATTTTCTTTTACTATTTTTTTCTTTTATTTTTTTGTCTAATCTTTTTTTTGGTTTTGCTCTTTTGATATTTTTTTCTCAGCAAGGAGCACACAAGAATAAACCACAAAAAATTTGAGCTCAATTGAATAAAAGATGTGGCCTATAGAAAATTAGGACTGTGCTCTAAAAAGCATACCAAAACTTGTGGGCTCAGAAACTCAATTTTCCTAATCGAATTTCACAAATCTAATTTTTGCAAACCCAGCAAAGCTGGGATGAAATAGATCTAAAATTTTCTGGCATTCTCCGTAGATATAAAATTCTCCCCGTTTTGAGTTCGGATGTAAAAGTTATGACTATTTTAAGGAAGCTGCTCGAATCAGGGTTTTAGTGGACATAAGATGCAAACCGATGGTGATACGGAATAGCGGCGGGTGAAGGGATCAACACAAACTAGAAAAGAACATAATCTAAACCAGCAACAAGACTTTGACCTAAGACACAAACTCAACAAAGCGGACTCTGAAACTGAAATATGCAAAGGCTATGGCGCGGAAGGTTCTAGGACAGAAAAAACGAGTATGGCACTGGACTATGGGACGAATGCGAAACACTCAAACGAGGGAATAAATGTGAACCTGACGGTATACCTTAGCTCTGATACCACTTAATGGGTACGAGGATCCCGATCTTCCGTCAGGTGATGGTAACTATCGTTGTGGCAGAAAATAACACACCGATCCGGCTTCAAATCGAAAGATCGAACCCTGCAACCTTAGCACCACGTCTCCTCTGGTTATCAATCGTGTCACAATCCGGTTGACCTCGCCAAGAAGGCTAATCCCTGCTGTGAATCGAAGAACACAAGCAAGAACAAGATAAAAAGCAACTCAATTAAAGTGACAATTACAGATGAATGATTAAGCACTCGAAGTTGGGGTCTTGCAAACCGATAACGGCGACTGTTCAATGACAGATTGATCTAAAACAAAACCCAAAACCTAATGACGGCGGCGGCATATGATTATAAAGGTCTTAGGGTCGTCGCCTACCCTGGACACGCCCCCTAATGGGCCCAAACACGATACACGGTCCAATGGACCAAAAGAAGGTGTCGCAGCACCTTGGCAGATTCTGGATGCTGACTTGTTTTGACGATTCCCATTGATTCCGAAGAGCTTTTGACGTGAAACCACTTGGATTGGTTTCTTTATCAAATTATCTTTCCATCCATATGTAGATCATCGAAAATGGAGTCCGGATGCGTCCTGGGTGACCAGTTTAAGACAGACTGATCCTGGATTCCGAGGCAGACTCGAACTTGAGTTGCTTTGGGCCTCCAACTCGGGGACTCGAACCGAATTAGCCTCGGGCCTCCTTCTTGACTTGGACACCCTTGCTGGCCTCCTTCTCCTCCATCCCATGCACCAAACATAGTCATATGTATGGGTGTCATGTCCTCATCACACGCTACTGCGTCGGGCACCGGGCGGATAAAGATGAGCGAGTGGGGATTCGTTTTTCTATTTCTAAGGAAGATGGAGAGATGGGGCCTGTTCCTGCGGAGCCGTGTCCGGACGGGAGTCACATACGGACGATCGTGGTTATCATTATCGCTTTCCGTTTTGTCACATGGGAAGCCAACACGGCTCTTAAAATTATACTCCCTCTGTTAAAAAAATTGAAGTTTCCTTATCAAATTATTTCAATTTTAACTAATTTGCTAAAAATAGTATTCACATTTGAATTTTTAAATAGATTTACTATAAAAATATGTTTAGTGATTCGATATTTGGTTAAAGTTGATATTGTTTGACTTTTCAAGGACTAAAATTTCCATTCATTTTAGGCAGAGGGACTAACAATCGCAGAACGACTTTGATGTTTCATTCATTCGATTTTGTGCAAGTCGCTTAGGGTGTGTTTAGTTGGATGGATAAATTCTAATGAGGCTCAAGAAGCCACCTTCTGGTTGCTTATTTACAGCTCTTAGTCAGGCCCAGCTAAGCCAACCTTTGAGCCCGTAGCCTGACTCCAGAGGAACGCAGGAATCGGGCGTTCTTTGCTGGCCAGGCTTGGCCTAGCTCCGACGCTGGTTCGCCTCACCGCCTCATTCACCCGTGCTGCCTCACCACGAGCTCCGCCTCCCGTGCTCCTCCTCGTCCGGTGCTCCTCCTCCTGTGCTCTTCGTGCTGCTGCCGTTGCTGCCTTGATCGATCAGCTGAGCAGTGGGTCGGATCGGACCGGATCCGTAGGGCCGGTGCCTTGCTAGATTAGGCAGGTTAGATTAGTGAGCGGCCGGGCGGGTGAGCCAGGATGTTGGCGGTGTTCAGCGGCGAGATGGTGGAGGTGCCGGTGGAGCTGGTGGCGGTAGGCAGCCGGACGCCGTCGCCCAAGACGAAGGCTTCCGAGCTCATCGCGCGCTTCCTGGGGACCTGCCCCTCCGCCGTGTCCATGCGCCTCGCGGACCTCGGCCACGTCGCCTACTCTCACACCAACCAGGCACTCCTCCGCGCAAGGTACATGTTTGTTTGCAGATGAGCCAACTCCATGGACGGATGCAGAGCTCCTGCTCTTCCGTTTACGAGCCCACCAACCAATCCACCGCACCAAGCACAAATAAAAGCAGAGTCCCAAGTCCTTTCTCTTCTCGCCTGGGTTTCGATTCCAAAGCATCTTGTTAGATTCACTTCATTCGCTGGAGTCTGGAGACGCTCTGTCTGCATGATTGCATCGCTAGATCAAATTCCTAGCGGTTCGTTTCGTTGTCCTGCCAGGAGAAATGGAGTCTGGTACTCTGCCGGCGTACTCGTGCTGCTGCTAGCCAAGGTGCGCAGTGCGCACCACCTGTTCGATGAAACCCCTCAGAGAGGCTAAACTTACCCCATTAAAAAAGAGGTGATTCTATGCGAAACAAACCAGGCAACCAAACAAGTCATGTCCAGGCTAACCATGATTGAAAGTATTGTTGACTGATTTATTATGAAAGAAAAATATTGTTTGTTGGTTAAAAAAGATACGGCTTATAAACCAAACGAACAGAGCCTTAGACAATATAGGCAACTAAACAACTAGCAGCTAGCTAGGTTTAGACAATATAGACACAACTAAACAACTAACGATTGGCTTGCTGGAACATGCTAAAGCTACTCATGCTTGGATTCTATCCAGGCTGAAATAGACCAGAAAATCAAACACACCCTTAGCAACTATGAGATATCGTCTGTAGGAGGAGGCGATTTTGAGTTGGTCCGGCGGGGGTACGGCACGGTGGTCACCCAGGCAGGCTACCGGCACGGCGTGGCCATGGTTGTGGGCCAGCCGCCAGCCGGAGCGGCTGATCTTGGGCCCCTTGGGAAGAACAATTTCCTAATGTCGCTCCACCCAAATGAAGTTTTTTAAAGTTAAATTTCGTTTATAACCAAAGAGAAATTTTCCCAAAATTCGTTCTATCAAAGGACGATTTCCTAAAGCCATTCAAGTTCAATTTATCTATATCTATAATGCATATAATTTCCAATTTCTAATTCCGTTACATACCGTGCTTCTCTAGCAATCGACGCCATCTCCGCTAGCAACTTCGTTCACATGCCCTGCAGCATTCAAGGCCGTCCTACCCTCCAGCGTCTAAAATTGTAATCCAGCGCCGTTCCAATTTGTAATAACAAAAAAACAATGGAGTTTAGCTGCAAAACAGAAATATCCCGACAGCTTTTTTGCTACTCCAAAAATTACTATATAGAATGGTTCTACAACGAAGCAGGACCAATTTACAGCGTGATTTAAATAAGCCCACAAAATGGATTTTCAACATTTGATATGCTTGCTTTGATAGGGAAATGAAAAAACGGGTTTAAAAATGGATTAATAAATATAATTAAACATTGCCAAATCATAATCCCCTTGGTTTTCCAAGCAGATACTGAGTACACTGTACTTTGAAGCATCCAAATGGGCTTACAAGATTTACTTGATTGCTGACACGCACAGTCGTACATGCAGTCCCAGCATGCTCAAGTTGCTGGGACTGACACTAGATTAACCACAACTTTGTAATTACCTGAAAATATAAATTTAATTCTGTCATTAAACACCTGAGGAACTCCATTGCAGTAAAGAGCATGCAACAGTGGCACACAGAACGACAAAGGTCAGGATATCTAATCACCACAAGCCTAGTATGACAGTGGCAATTCAAACGTAGTGATAAATGCATAAACCAAGTAATTCAACCCTGAAGTCCCAACACCAAGGAAAATTTTATCCAAGGGATAGGGTTTAGGATCAGGGAAATATTAGGAATCATGAAAAAGCAAGCAACAGCTTATACCAAACTTTCTTACCCTGTGAATCTCCTAACTAATAACTCAATTTGTAACTGAGTGTTATTGGTTGGCGTCATCATTTTCATCATCAGAGTCTGAGTCACTTGCATTGTATCCTGAAATTTAAGAGAAGTCAGGAAAAGAAAATGTTTAACACCCAAGATGTGAAAACCTTTAAATGAGATAATCTCAAACAAACTTTATTGATGAATACCTGGACGTTTCATGCCAACCCTCAAAGCTGAAGACCTGAACCTTGATGCCCTATCCATCCATTGTTTTCCCTATATAAAAGACAATATAAGGAAATAAGAGGAGAAAGTACAATCAGAGTGTAGATTAGTATAGCTAATGGGGCAGTTGACAATAGGAACTTTGAAACCACCATATGCAGACAGACAAAAAAGGGACATAAATTTGTAAACACTATTGGAATCATACGTAAGATTCAAAACCATCAAGCGTATCATTAATCCAACGAAATATTCAGATTCAACCATCACCAAATTCAACAGTGAAGTGCACTTTTATTTGTGATTTACACAACAGATGCTAGACTACATAAGTGCATACCTAGGCTCTACTAAGAAATACGAGAAGAGAATGGCCATATACAGATCATAAAAAATGGGTCAAAATAAAAATAACATGATCATCTAAAAGTAGTGCAGTCAGACCACCTTTTCCTCTAGGTCTGGATGACCAAATCGGTGATTAAACACTAAGTACAAGTCCACTGCCCACCTAGTTCCTATGTACTTCTTAAGCTTTCGTTGAATGGTAGTTGGGTTAGCAAGTTCTCACTCCCTTGTTTCAATGGGAGTTCCACTTGAAAAGAGATCCAACATAAGAGGAACCATGTGGTTTTTCATTACCATTAAAAAGAAATACCCAAACTTGAGTTAAGACAACTTAAACCATGGTGGTGAGTATGGACAGCCACACCGCTGACCTCCCACCCCCACCGAGCTGGTCTCAGTTCCTGGGAGTTCCACTTGATGCATTCCAACTTACTATTGTTCGTTAAATAATAGTGTACTAGGGAGCTCAGAGCCCCTAAATCTTAATAAATTGGTAATACTACCAACACTAGTGCTAACCATGTAAACCTCTAAATGCATTGTCTCAAGAATTCAGACCTCAATGATTATAAAATAGTAAAAGATCAATACAACTATGATGAAATCCTCTAGTTGATTAAGTTCTGTTTGGTTTGCACCCTCACCAGCTTTGCCTAGTCCAGCCAGCACACTCAGATGTCAGATTTTAGAGGCCCATGGGGTCAGATATGCTCTGTGTGTGACCCAGATTCCCAAGCCAACAAGCCATACAAGTGGTCAGCTCAGCCGGCGTTTCAAATTTCAACCATTGCCATGCCATGGAGAGATTGATACTTAGCATACTGGCTTTTGAATGTATACCTAGTTCCTATGCACTTCTTAAGCTTTCGTTGAATGATAGTAGGGTGAGCAAGTTCTCACTCCCTTGTTTCAATGGGAGTTCCACTAGAAAAGAGATCCAACATAAGAGGAACTATGTGTTTTTTCAACTCCCTGGCTGGAAGGCAGATCTAATGACAAGGGCTGGAAGAAAGGTACAAGTACAATCTGTCCTCACTGGTATGCTCATTTACTTGGCTATGGCTTTTGATTTTCCTCCATGGGCTATCAAAGCGGTGGATAAAATCTGGCGCGGTTTTCTTTGGAGAGGCCGTAAAGATGCAAAAGGTGGCCATTGTCTTGTGGCCTGGGTCAAAGTTTACCACCCACCGGAGCACGGAGGTCTGGGAATTTCAGATCTCAAGTCTCTTGGCTAGTCCCTGCGCATGAGATAAGTTTGGCTGCAGAAAACAGAGCCTCATCGTCCTTGGGCTGCTCTCCCGTTCCTGTGCCAGAGCAAGTGAGAGCCTTCTTCTCAGTAGCAGTGATTTCTATAATTGGAGATGGTGCGAATACTCTTTTCTGGACAGATCGGTGGCTCTATGGGCATTGCAGACCTTGGCCCTCGCCTTTTCGCAGCTATCCCTAAAAGGAGGGTTAAGCGGCGCACTGTCCAGGACGCCCTCACTAACCGGGCTTGGATTTCGGACATTCAGGGAGCTCACACAGTTGGTGTGATTGTTGACTACCTTCATTTATGGAATCTACTGATGGATTTTCAGCTGCAGCTGGAGGTTGAGGATAGACACTCTTGGAGGCTCTCCTCCAATGGACAATATTCGGCTAAGTCGGCATACTAAGGTTTCTTTTTGGGTTCTACTCTTTTTGGACCATGGGAAAGGATTTGGAAATCATGGGCATTGCCCAAATGTCGCTTCTTTGTGTGGCTGGTCACGCACAATAAGTGCTGGACGGCTGATCGCCTAGCACGTCGTGGGCTACCTCATCTAGAGTACTGTCCCCTTTGTGACCAAGAAGAGGAGACTATCGACCATCTCCTTGTCCATTATGTGTTCGCAAGAGAAATTTGGTTCAATCTATTTAGACAGGTTGGTCTTCAGACCTTGTCCCCTCAGCCTACAGAATTATCCTTCCATGCTTGGTGGGAGAAAGCTAGCAGCAGCACCGTTGATGGGTTGATGAGGCAAGGAATTAATTTGCTCATTATACTCAGAGCTTGGACTGTATGGAACCATGGCAATGGGTGTGTGTTTGATGGAGCAGCTCCTAACTTAGCTGGTGCTCTGATCATTGCCGACAAGGAGTGCCGCTTGTGGTCTATGGCAGGGGTTCGAGGGCTATCATTCTTGACTGCCCTCTTTCCCGGTATTTAGAGTGTTTAGCTCAGTAGTGGTCACCTTGTGTGGTTTTTGTCACGAGCGCGAATGTAATCCTTTTAACTGTTGGGGCGTGAGTGTGTGTGTGGTGTTTGTGGGTTGTTTGGGCTCTTGCCCTTTTCTCTTCTTAATATAATGAGGCGCAACTCTCATGCGTTTTCGAGGAAAAAAAATGTATACCTAGTGTGCTATTTTTACTTCTGAGATGTCGAAACTGAAAAGGAGGATAGAAGGCCAGGTTCACCACGCACCACATCAATCACATTCTGCTTGCTTATATACTCCAAGAAAAAAGAAATTTCAGCATTCATAGAGCATTGATATTGTTACGAACTGGAAAGTCATTATATGGTTTGAATCTATTTAAGTATATATATATGTATTTTTAGAACCGTAAAAGCATATCCCATTCCCATAGATAAAGAAAAGAAGCATTCTAGTCTACTTTTGAACTTACTCGCCAAATCAATACACAAGTCATGAAACATGATGTCAACAGATAAAAATCATGCTTACTGTGCAAAATGCATAATCCTTTAATGAGTATACCCACCATAAAATGATTCCAAAAAGCAAGAGCTCAACAATATTGCATATCATGAGAAAATTAAGAAAACATCATATATAACTGAGAAAATTTCATGATCAATCCCTAAACTTACAAGGCAGTGTCATCCCTGTTCCCAACTCCCAAAATTTGATATTTGAGTTCACGAAATTGTATGCCAGTATTATCTCCCCAACTCTCGAATTTTGATATATATATATATATGGGTCCCCAAACTAATGTGGTGATGTCATCTAAGGTCTCTGAGCTTGTCTTGGGTGCTAGCATTGGTCCAAACGGGCTTTGACCCACTCCATGCGCTGACGTGACATGCTGATTGCGTTTTGCCATGGACCTGACACCACGTGTTAGCGTCTCTCTCAAGCCTCTTCCCAAATCTGGTGAAGGTGCCCGCCACTGTGGTCCACCTGCGTGGCCAAGGCCAAGAGTGGAGGTGCTAATTTGGTGCCCAAGGGGCGATTTGGTGGTCGAGGCCCATGGAGGCAAAGGTGAACGAGGCAGAGAAGAAGCAGCAGAAGAAGAAGACACAAAAGAGAGGGCCCGCTATGCATGGGTGCCTGCTATCGCCGGTATGCTGCTCGGGAGATCAGGAGCTGAAGAGAGAGATCAAAGCCCGTTTGGACCAATTCTACCGCCCGTGACAAGTTCAATGACCCAGATGACATGGATGTACAAGTTTTAGGGCTTATAAATATCAAAATTTGAGAGTTGGTGACCAAAATGTCACCGCTGGGCAAGTTCATGGACCGTTTGTCAATTTATATTTTATACCAGTAAAATAGTGATTTTTAACCTAAAGTAAACCCAAATTCACATATCCATGGAAAGTAGACAATGAACAGATCTGCCAAAAGAACTCCGGATTAAGAGAGAATCGAAGCATTGTAAGCCAGTTATTGTTAGTGGCAAAACAAAAATAAAAAAACAGCAATGAACAGAACAACTTTTATGTCAATCAACCTTAAGCTCCAAGGAATGGCACACAGGATGCAACCACAAACATGAAGTTAACAACAAAAAATATAGGATTAAGTCCACTTTTGGACCCTCAACTATTGTGATCGTCTAATTTTGACCCCCAACTACAAAACTGTCTAATGTGGGTATCCCAACTGTCAAAACCATTCACCTTTAGCACCTGGGCGCGAGCAGGGCTGTTTTGTCCGACGTGGAGCGGGTTTGACCACGCCACGCTGGCGTTGACCACGCCACGCTAGCCTCTCTCTTTTCTACGCCGCCTCCCTGCGCCGCAACCGAGTCGCCGGTTCCTGGAAGGACGGCGTCCGACGAGATGGGAGGAGCGGGCAGACACCGTAGGAGGCAGTCGCGAGCCCGACCTCCCACACGGGAGCTCCATCTAGGCTCCGACCCTGAGCCGCTCCGAGCTCCAACAGTCGAGCTCCTCGTCAACCTCGCACCAAGCCGCGACCAGGAGCAACAACCGCGTCGCCCCGCCTCCACCGACCCCAGCCCTCTGCTGCACGCCAAGTCGGAGACCGTTCTCTGCTAGCCAGCAGCGCCACCATGAGCCCCACCTCGACCTCGCCGTCCACGACGTCGCTGCGCACAGCCTCCACCTTGCCGAGCAGTTTTGCCTCCGCACCCACGTGCGCTGGTGCCCGCGTGGGGCTGCTGCTGCATGCTCGTGCGCCCGCGTGGTGGCGGCGGCTCACCTACGAGCGGCTACAGCGTGCGGGCATGGCGTCGGTGTGGGAGGCCGGGCTCGTGAGCTTCTGCAGCAGGCGCCTAGGCTAGCGAGTAGGAGCTCTGCTCCGGCGGCCATGGCGGCAACGTCGGCGAGAACTCAAAATTCGTGGCTTACCCTTGATGGTTTGCGATGAGATCACGTCTAGGGGCTAGCTAACAACTGGGCGCAGCCATGTGTGCGAGGAATTGGAAAAGGGTGGCGTAGTTGGGACGAATTTGGTCGCGGGGTGAAAGTCAGCAACGATGGCGGCGACGGCATTTTATAGTCACGCGGCGTGGAGCAGACAATGGCTTGGCCGGGCTTCGGCAAGCTTCTAGGCACGGCTTGGGCGCCCACTTGCGTGTGGCATTGAAGGCGCGAGGCCTCGTGACGAGGCAAAGTACAGAGGTGCTTGGCGTTGATGGCGGACAGGTCGAACAGCGTGCTGTCGCGGTCGTTTCGAGCGGCCGTGGCCGCGGGCCATGCCTGCTGGCGTCGAGGAGAGGCCTAGATGGAGCTCCCGTGCGGGAGGTCGGGCTCATGACTGCCTCCTGCGGTGTCCGCCTGCCCCTCCCATCTCGTCGGACGCCGTCCTTCTAGGAACCGGCGACTCGGCTGCAGCGCAGGAAATAAAGAGGCTAGCGTGGCATGGTCAACGCTAGTGTGGCGTGGTCAAACCCGCTCCACATTAGACAAAACAGCCATGTTCGCGCCCAGGTGCTAAAGGTGAATGGTTTTAACCGTTGGGATACCCACATTAGACGGTTTTGTAGTTTATGGTCAAAATTAGACGAACCCAATAGTTGAGGGTCCAAAAGTGGACTTAATCCAAAAATATATAATTTCATCACCAAGTAAAAAGCACAAGTACATGCTACACCTATGTAGCATTAACAAACGCCATGGCTTGTGCTCAAAACTAAGAAACAATTGTTCTTATCAGCAGATTGCATAAAAGGCCCAGAAAAGCAGCAGTTGACACTACAAAAGCTTGTTGAATCCCATTCGATGTAGTATCTTAACCGCAAACAAAGCGACTTAAGGCTCGATCTGAATCACTAGGATAGATTATGATGAAATACTAAAATTAATGTTGCATCTGCCAAAAATTCAACAACTAAGTTCCCAAATTTTCAGTCAGAAAGAGAAACGAAGCGCCCCATACTCTGCGTTTCTGTTGTGGTTTAATCAGGAGGGGGGGCTTAATCTTTTCTTTAGAAACGACTCAAAACTCTCCCACCCAGGAAGCAAGTCCAAAGATTAAAACCCCTACACATCTGAATCTTGACTTAATCAGGTAAACCCAGTAGCCAGGAGTCCCTTAAGATCGTCCAAACAGGAAAATCATCGCTATGAAAAGGAGAAACTATAATAAATTAAATTAAACCAAGGAAGCTGAATCGAATCCCCATCTACCTAGCACAGACGACTAAATAAGGGAACCTGAATCAAAAGAGATCTCATTTTAAACAAGGTGCGTTGCTATACCTTGTACTCGTTCTTGGGGGTCCCATAACCCGAGAAGAACATCTGCGCTACAAGCACCTGGTTGGCGATGTCCCCTTTGCGCGCCTCCTTGTACGCGTCCTGGAACCAGCACTGGACGCAGTCGCCGACCACCTCCGACAGTGGCTTCCGCTCGCTCTCCGACCGGCCAACTCCATTGGCGCCCTCCATCGCTTCGTTCCTCCCGATGTAGCGTTCGTCGCCGGCGGCGGCAAGGGCTTGGGGGCTTCCTCCGACCTTCAGGAGTGCCGCAGCCGACGACGGGTTGGGGAAAAAAGAAAAGAAAAGAAAAGAAAAGAAAAAGGAAGAAAGAACGAGGCGCGAGGCGCGAGGCGCGGAAAATACAAATAGGCGGCGGGCAAGGGGTGTTTGTGTAAAATTGCAGTGCGCTTGGCTTTGGGTTTTGCCCTTTTCTACAACTTGCCTGCGCAACGTGCAGGATGAGTCGGCAGAAGTAGCTGCCACCGCACGCGGTTTTCAAAGCGGATGCGGTGCTCTGTCCTGTACTCCGAACCGGACAGCTTCCGACCATTGCGTGTGTACTGTGTTTTCAACATAAAGAAACCGTGCCAGTGCCAGTGCCTTTCTAATCTATATCCATGTCCCTAATCTTTAACTTCAATCGCTTCTCTATCTCTAATCTCCAATAATAATACATATATATATATATAATATCTAACTAGATATATGCCCGTACGTTACATGGGGTAACGAATTTTTATCCATGTATACAATGATGCACGTGTCATATGGTTTAGACGAACATATTAACAAATTTTTATCCATGTCTACGACGTTGTACATGGCTTGTGTTTTAGACGAACATATTAAGAAATATACAAATTTTTTGATTTGGTTTATAGAAACCTAATAAAATTACTTTTGTTTTTTAATTATTATTTATATTTATATTTTTTATATTTTCAAAAATTAATAAAAATCTAATAAATACTTTTTCATTTGGACCCCCAAACTATTTCTGAATTCTCTAGGTTTTCCTTCTTCTATGTTGACGTGGTAGACTAATGGGGGTCACGTTGTTACGTGCGGGCATTAAGCGTATCACCACACAACGGACTCGTCTGTTACGTGCGGCCAGGAGGTCCGTCCGTTTATCCCGCGGCACGTCGTTCCTACTCTCACAGGAGGGCGAGCGGGGTGTAGACGCACGGCCACACACGCACGAGGTGAGCGGGGCGCAGACGCACGGGCACATGTGCACGGGCATGCGCTGACAGGCGAGCGGGGTGAGCATTTGCAGGTGCCCACAGCCGCCGGCACAATCTGGAGCTAGGGCTTACACGCGCAGGCGAAGCGGAGCACACGACAAGCACGTCGTAGAGTGCGACGAGCGTCGTGGCCGCTACTAGCACATACTGGTGTTGTGTCGCCCGCGTCAATGGCGAGACGCGTGCTCCTGCGTACGCCGGGGACTACGCATGGCAACAGGTTGCAGTTGCCCGCCGCCATCGGCGCAGGCTGGAGCTAGGGCGTGCGTGGGGGCGTGTTTTTTTTGCGTGGAGGTGGGGCTGTAAAGAAAATGGACCCTTGGCCTATTTACTTTGGATTTTGGTGTTTGATGACCAACACAATCAAATTGGACTAATGAATTTGCAAGTGTTTGTTTTGTAGTCCAACAGGGTGCAAGACGTGACTTGGACGAAGGCGACGTGATGATCCGATGATCAACACCTTAAGCAAGACTTTAGGAGCACAAGAAAAGACCCAAGATATCAAGCAAAGTCCAAGCATGAAGATAGGAACCAAACTGTACGCAAGATCGCGAAGAAACGAGCTCGCAGAGGCGACCGGATGCTAGAAGCGCGACCGGACGCTGGACCGGTGGCTCGACAGACAGGCGACCGGACGCAAGGACCGGACGCTGGCGGCAACCGACCGAACGCAGGAACGCAGCGTCCGATCGAGTATAGAAAGGTTCCAGAGCGGCACATCTGCGACCGGACGCGTCCGGTGGCAGGCGACCGGACGCTGGCCAGCGTCCGATCAGCATATTGTCGGCTCAACGGTCGGGACGACCGGACATGTCCAGTCAGAACGATTCAATGTCCGGTCAGTAGCAGTTTCGCGGGAATTCGACCCCAATGGCTACTTTCTCAGTGGGGCTTATAAATACAACCCCCAACCAGCCATTTGAGGTGTGTGGAGCTGAGGAAACATACCAAGAGTGTTGATACACCAATTGAGTGATCTCCATATGCATAGTGCTTAGTGTTTTATTAGGTGATTAGCATAAGTGCTTTGCGAAGTGCTTAGGTTGATTAGACCACCGCTTATGTGCTTGCTCTAAGTTTAGGCCTAGTGTTTAGTGAGGTTTGTATACCTCTTGCCACCCCGTGCTTGCGAGCACAAGTGTTGTACATCGGTGGGGCTTGAAGTCTTGCGAGATCACACCAACCGCGTTTGTGGTGTGACCGTCTTCGTGTACCGGAGGGAACAAGGCCCGCGGTGTTTCGGCCGGAAGCTTGATAGTGAAGACGGCGGGGAGCATCCGGGAGAGGCTTGCCGAGAGGCACATCAGAGACCCACTTGCGCGTGGGGAAGGCCCGAGGCTATCCACGGAGTTACCCGGACCGAGAGCTTGGCCCTTGTGAGAGATTCCTTGCGAGGGGCTCCAACGAGGACTAGGGGGAAGCTTGCGTGCTTCTCGATACCTCGGTAAAAATACCAGAGTCGTCGATGAGAGTTTGCATATCTCTACCTTGCTCTTTAACTTCCGCATTTACATTGATTACTTTACTATGTTTGCGGTAGAGATAGCAACACACTAGTAAAATCATAGTTGCACATCTAGATAGCTTATCTATTGCATAGGTTTTGCTAGGGTTAGAAAAAGATGCCATAGTTTAGAGTTAGAATTTTAAGTTGCCTAATTCACCCCCCCTCTCTTAGGCGTCACAGTCCCTTCAATTGGTATCAGAGCCGGTTGGCTCATATTTGGACCTTTGGCTTAACCGTCGTTGAGCCGACGCTATTGTAGAGTGGTTGGGATGGATACCGCTAGGCCTCTATAATTTAACGGCACTAACTTCCCATACTATAAAGCTAGAATGGCTTGCCACCTTGAGGCGGTTGATTTGGGTGTATGGAGAGTCACTCATGACGGGATGAAACCCATCAAGAATCCTGAAAACCCCACAAAGAGTGATGAAAAAGAAATGCATTTCAATGCTAGAGCTAAGAATTGCTTGTTTGAATCATTTAGCATGGATGTGTTTAACCAAGTGTTCACCTTAAATATGGCATATGAAATTTGGTTAAAACTCCAAGAGTTCCATGACGGCACAAGTAATGTCCATGAGCAAAAATATTGTCTAGCCAAGCAAAATTATGATTCCTTTGCTATGAATGATGATGAGCTTGTTCGTGATATGTATTCTCGATTAAATCTAATTATCAATGAGCTCCATTCAATAGGATTATTAAAGCTAGATGATGCAGACATCGTAAGAAAGATCATCTTCGTTCTACCACAAAAGAAATATGCAAGCATCATCACCATCCTTCACAACATGGAGAACTTGAGCACCATGACTCTGGGCATTGTCATTGGCAAGCTAGTGGCATTTGAAATGTCATGTAAGATGGGTCAAGGAGAAGCATCTTCATCAAGCAAAGGCAAAGCTCTCGCTTGTAGCGAGAAGAAAAAGATGAAGGGCAAGAAAGTTGAGTCAAGCTCAAGCTCAAGCTCCTCAAGTGAAGAAGAAGATGATGAGGATCATGATGATGATGAACAAGAATCAAGTGATGATGATCAATCTTCCTCCTCCACCTCCGACCTTGATGAAGAATCAATCAAACTTATCAAAAAGGTGGAGAAGATGATCGTAAGGCTCAATGTCAAGGGTGTGCCCATCCAAATTCAAGACCTCGTTTTCACTAATCAAAGAAATGAGCAAAGAAAGAGGGGATGCTATGGATGCGGCGAGTTGGGGCACTTTGTGGAAGTTTGTCCAAACAAGCCCACACCCAAGACAAAGAAGAAGACGTGCAAGAACAAAGCCCTCACAACAATAAGGTCATGGGATGATTCTTCAAGTGAAGAAGAAAACTATCACAAGAGCGCGAGGTCACAAGCACTCATCATCAAGCTCTTCTCATGTGTGCCTTATGGCACAAGGTAACGAAAGCTCATCCTCTAGTGAGAGTGATAGTGATAATGATTTGTCTTCTTACAATACAATTGTGCAACAAGATTTTAAATATGCTAAAGTTTGCACTAGTCAACAAAAGAAGCTCAAAAATTTAAAAGAAGAGTTAGGTAGTTCACAAGAAGCATACAAGAATTTGCTTGAACAATATGAAAACTTTGCAAATCTCAATGTTGAACTATCTACTAAAATTAAGCAACTTGAGGCTAGTGCAACAATAAGTGCATGCACAATTAATGATAAGCAACTTGAAAACAAAAATGAAAAATTAAAAGAAAAGTTAGCTAGCTCACAAAATGATTATCAAAGTTTGCTTGCTAAAATGGAAATCATGTGCAAACATTGTGATGAACTAACAAATAAAGTTGCTAATCTTGAGGCCGTCAAAAATACCCCCACCAAGGCATCTAAAAGAAATGACATAATTAAAAAGGATGCATCTACCTCTTGCAATGATTCATGTTTAGACTCACCTTTGTGCAACCAAGCTTGTGTTGAGAAAGTGATTGTAGATACATGCACACAAGAGGTTGCAAAAGAGAATGAACAACTCAAGCAAGAAGTAGCTCGCCTCACCAAGGACTTGACTCAAGTGAAAGGCAAGGCGAAGCAAACCCAACTTCATCAAGATAACACCGTCAAGGGAGTGAAGAAGCTTGATGAAGGACAAATCGTGGTTTGCTATGTGTGCCACAAAGAAGGCCACAAGTCCTATGAGTGCAAGGTGAAGAATGGGGGAGGAGCAAAGAAGAAGGAGAAAAAGCAAACAAGCAAGCTCTCCAACACCTACACCAACAAGGTGGACAAGAAGGCATCCACACCTTATCTCTTGAAGAAGAAGAAAAATGATAAGGTGGTGGCCATCAAGGTGAACAAGCAAGCAAAAATGGGGTCAAACGCTTTTGGGTGCCAAAGGAAATCATTTCCAACATGAAGAGCACCAAGAAGGTTTGGATCCCGAAAGGGAAGTGAGAAGTCCGTCGGACCTCGGGGAATTTGGAGACTTGGCAAAGTTTGAGTGCATTTCATGGGGTGCATCATGATGGACAAAGTCATTGCCAAGTAGGTTAGTGAATACTATGGACCCAAATTCTCCTTCCCATGTTAGGTAACTAGATGTCATTACTTTTAAATTAGTATTCATTTCAATTGGTTTTGTTTTTCAATTGATATACTCTTAAAAGCATCTAGTTATATTTCATGCCTATGATTGCACTTACATGCTTAATCTTTTGTCATGCATTCAATAGTATATCATATGGTAGGCTTGCTCAGTTTCATTATCAACCCTTGGAGCAAACCTACATGGTTTAAAATTGTTTACAAGCACGGCACATAGCTTGCTTTACAATTATTTATCAAATATGTGCCAAAGTCCAAATTGTAGATAATCTCTCCCAAACATCTTCTTTCAAGGGGTATTTTGATTCTTAAATCAATGTGCACAAATGGTACAAGTATTCAACACTTGCGTGCACATATTTAGGGGGAGGAATTTTACAACTTGGATGCTTTGAGACTATCACTTGTTCAAATGGTATCAATTTTTCAAACCTATCACATGTGTAGTAGTCTCATTGTAAGAAAATTGGAGTCCCCGGAGTTAAGCATCACTCTTCTATTGGCATCATCTTGTTGTTTTTCATTTCATATTTACATGCTTTCTCCATGCATTATATAGATTAAACTCTCTTGTACAATAAATTGCTAACTATGCATATGCTTTGCTATCTACCATATGTATGCATATATTTAGGGGGAGCTTAGTCTATATAATGTGAGAGTCAAATTTTGTTATCCATTTCACTCTTATACAAAGGATCATGAAATTTGACCCTCCCTTGTGCTACTAATGTCTTCCTTTTCAGTGTTTGATGCCAAAGGGGGAGAATTTGAAGGACCAAAGGCAAGCATCAAGTTGATGTCTACAAGTGGTAATAGTGGTCCGAGAAAGGGAGGAAAGTGAATTATGAATTAGTCTAAGTAATGGGAGAAAATTTTAATTTTTTTAGAAAGCTAGGCTTTAATCCATAATATCACATGGGGACATTTGCAAGGGCAAGACAAGCTTTTAAATAAAAGCTTTAATTGGTATCTTACAATTGACTTCAATTGGTATCCCTAAATATCTTATATGATTTCAATTAGTATCTTTAAGTATCAAATAAACTTGCCCTTTTGCATTGCATCCTAGCAAGTAGGTAGTTTTTGTCTTCCAAATTCTTATTATTTGCTTGCCTTGGTCGTGTTGGCATCATCACCAAAAAGGGGGAGATTGTAAGGAAAATGGACCCTTGGCCTATTTACTTTGGATTTTGGTGTTTGATGACCAACACAACCTAATTGGACTAATGAATTTGCAAGTGTTTGTTTTGTAGTCCAACAGGGTGCAAGACGTGACTTGGACGAAGGCGACGTGATGATCCGATGATCAACACCTTAAGCAAGACTTTAGGAGCACAAGAAAAGACCCAAGATATCAAGCAAAGTCCAAACATGAAGATAGGAACCAAGCCGTACGCAAGATTGCGAAGAAATGAGCTCGTAGAGGCGACCGAACGCTGGATCGGTGGCTCAACAGACAGGCGACCGGACGCAAGGACCGGACGCTGGCGGCAACTGACCAGATGCAGGAACACAGCGTCCGATCGAGTATAGAAAGGTTCCAAAGCGGCACATCTGCGACCGGATGCTGGCCAGCGTCCGATCATCATATTATCGGCTCAACGGTCGGGACGACCGGACGCGTCTAGTCAGGACGATTCAGCATCCGGTCAGTAGCAGTTTCATGGGAATTCGACCCCAATGGCTACTTTCTCAGTGGAGCTTATAAATACAACCCCCAACCAGCCATTTGAGGTGTGTGGAGTTGAGGAAACATACCAAGAGTGTTGATACACCATTTGAGTGATCTCCACATGCATAGTGCTTAGTGTTTTATTAGGTGATTAGCATAAGTGCTTTGCGAAGTGCTTAGGTTGATTAGACCACCGCTTATGTGCTTGCTCTAGGTTTAGGCCTAGTGTTTAGTGAGGTTTACATACCTCTTTCCACCCCATGCTTGCGAGCACAAGTGTTGTACATCGGAGGGCTTAAAGTCTTGTGAGATCACACCAACCGCATTTGTGGTGTGGCCGCCACCGTGTACCGGAGGGAACAAGGCCCGCGGCGTTTCGGCCGGAAGCTTGATAGTGAAGATGGCGGAGAGCATCCGGGAGAGCCTTGCCGAGAGGCACATTGGAGACCCACTTGCGCGTGGGGAAGGCCCGAGGCTATCTATGGAGTTACCGGACCGGGAGCTTGGCCCTTGTGAGGGATTCCTTGCGAGGGGCTCCAACGAGGACTAGGGGGAAGCTTGCGCGCTTCTTGATGCCTCGGTAAAAATACTGGAGTCGTCGATGGGAGTTTGCATATCTCTACCTTGCTCTTTAGCTTCCGCATTTACATTGATTACTTTACTACGTTTGCGGTAGAGATAGCAACACACTAGCAAAACCATAGTTGCACATCTAGATAGCTTATCTATTGCATAGGTTTTGCTAGGGTTAGAAAAAGAGGCCATAGTTTAGAGTTAGAATTTTAAGTTGCCTAATTCACCCCCCTCTTAGGCGTCACGGTCCCTTCAGGGGCTCCACGTGAACCCATGCGGGCGGGGCGACATGGGAGCGTGCGGGGTTCACGTACCGGACTCACCATTATGCTGGGCGGAGCGAATAATACTTAGCATCCCAGCAACGTGAACTCTCAAATAGGGACCCACACGGGCGGGGTGATGTGGGAGCCATGGATTAAGTTGGGTGAAGCGAATTATCTTGGCGTCCGACGATGATGTTAGATTCTTTTTAGGTGTAGAAATAGAGAATAATAATTAGATTAGATTTTAAATTGTAGAACATATTTTATATGAGTAGTCAGCCACGTTTATATTTTATCTTTATTTATTTATTTTTGGGGTTGAATTGGTCCTCGAGTCCGCATGTTTTTTCTGTTTTTGATCGTATGTGACCCGGACTCATATGACTCATGCTCATATGAATTAGATCGTATGTGACCCAGACTCATATGACTCATGCTCATATGAATTAGAATAACTTGCGCAAGAACGATAATGGATACAAGTTCGATTCCAACTTCCAAGACGTGCGTTGTTGCGCCTTCTGTATCTCCTATGTGGCTCGAACTCATAAGTTATGCTTATATTGTTAGAGAAATTAGGGAGTAGACCACATGATCTCTAATCTATTTAACGTAAACACATCAATGGATTAGTGACTAACTGTGATCTTCAGGGTAGTTCGCCATTGGTAGTCGAAGTAGAGGTCATCGAGAGTACCCTTCCTTGCCGGGAAGAAGATGCTGATGTCAGTGTGGAAGTAGGGATGGCGGTGGCCTTCCCGTCACTCCAGCGCCCTCGCTAAATTGGATCTTAAAAGAGGATGGGTATCGGCTATACCTCAGAATGTTAGTTTCTCGGGGTGGGAGCCATCCCTCTTATTGGGCTGCGTGACGAGGGGCCACAACCTACGGTCACTAAGGGTGCCCCCGATTACGGCACATAGGAAAGTCATGTATTCCCCTTGACTTATTCCAACATTCTCCCCCCTTTGATCGAAAGGCTAACATCATAAATCCACACTTAATAGAAATAGCACATAGAGGCAATGTGTTACAGCAGTCAATTAAAACACCACTGCAACAACAATAGGTATACCAATCTAATACCTCGATAGGATATAACATAAACATTGTAAAGGACCATGCCGTCTAAGAGGGAGGGTGAATTAGGCAACTCAAATTTCTACTTCTAACTATGGCCTCTAATTCCACCTAGTCAAAACCTATGCAAGAAAGTAATCTATCTAAATATGCAACTAAGATTTTGTTAGGTGTGTTGCTATCTCTACCGCAAAAGAGTTATGCACTCTAGGTTCTAATCCTATCAACTAGCCTATCAACTAAGCTAGGAAAGTAAACCACACAACCAAGGTAGCAATATAAATGCAAAAGGTAAAGATGAGGTAGAGATGTAAACTCCCGTCGATGACTCCAGTATTTTTACTAAGGTATCGAGAAGCGTGCAAGCTTCTCCCTAGTCCTCGTTGGAGTCCCTCGCAAGGAATCTCTCGCAAGGGCCAAGCTCCCAGTTGGGTAACTCCATGGATAGCCTTGGGCCTTCCCCACGCGCAAGTGGGTCTACGGTGTGTCTTTCGGCAAGCCTCTCCCAGACCGCTCCCTGTCGTCTTCACTATCAAACTTTTGACCAAACCGTCGTAGGCTTTATTCCCTTCGGTACACGGTGGCAGCCACACCACAAACGTGGTTGGTGTGATCTCACAAGACTACAAGCCCCTCCGATGTATAACAATGGTGCACGCAAGCACCGAGTGATAAGAGGTGTGTAAATCTCACTAAACACTAGGCCTAAACCTAGAGCAAGCGCATAAGTGGTGGTCTAATCAACCTAAGCACTTCGCAAAAGCACCTACGCTAATCACCTAATATTTTGCTAAGCACTATGCAAGTGGAGATCTCTAAAATGGTGTATCAACACCCTTGGTATGTTTCCTCAGCTCTCCACACTTGTTTTGGCTGATTGGAGGAAAATTTATAGTCCCACATGAGAGAACTAGCTGTTAGACTCAAGACCTAACTTTTCTACTAGTGATCAGACGTGTCCGGTCTCTCACAATGGTCAAAATGACAGTTGCCGACTGTTGGAGCGCGCGCGCTGATCGGACTCATTGCCGAGTCCAATCATCACCGATTGGATGCGTCCAGTCATGTCTGCGCCGCTCTAGAACCTCTCTGAAATCGATCGGATGTTGCTCTCTGGTGCGTCCGGTCGTCCACTTGCCGTGGCTGATCACGTTGAGAAGGTAGGCGTGATGGTGAACAGTGCCATCGTCACGTCCGATCACTTCAATTCTTCAGCGTCCAGTCATCGTGTCTAACGCTATTGTTGCCGAGCAATTGAACGGACGCGTCTGGTCCTCATAGGGGCCGCGTCTGGTCACCTCTGCTGAGCTTCTTCTTTGATTGTATCTTCATGATCCTGGCGTCTGGCTAGGTTCCATCTTCGTGCCTTGAACTTGTTTGATTTCTTGGGTCTTCTCTTATGCTTCTAGGGTCTTGCTTAAGGTGTTGATTATTGGATCATCATGTCGCCTTCGTCCAAGTCACGTTTGCACCCTATTAGACTACAAAACAAACACTCACAACTACATTAGTCCAATTTGGTTGTGTTGATCATCGAACACCAAAATCCAAAGTAAATGGGCCTAGGGTCTATTTTCCTTACAAACATAATGAGAGTTGGTTGTTTAATGGCCCTCATACCCAGAATCAAGGCTTTCCATTAAGTCTATTAAGGCAAGGGCCCATGGTCAACCACATATAAGTGATGTGCACAAGGCACATTCTAATGGCTAGAAGGGGTGAATAGCCTGTAAAAATTTTCTACAAGCTTACAACTGACTAGAGCAAAGTGGTTAGTATAAAAGATGGCGCTAATAGCAACTAGTTGCTCTAGCTCTAATTCACACAATGCAAGCCTCCTACACAAGTCTAGTAGCTTGGACTCTAGGTTGATTCACACAAACAAGCAAGCCATTACTACCAACTAGAGATCTACAACTAGCTAAGTCTACTAACAAGAGAGACTAAACTAGTTACAATTACACTACAACTACACTAGCTAGTCAAGCAACTACCACACTAACAAGATAGCTATGAATGTAAATATAGGAGTGATATTGATCAAACCAACAAGGGCCAAGAGATGAACACCAAGATATATCCCTGAGGTTCGGTTGCTTGCTGGCAACCTACATCCTCATTATGGCGAGTCCCAACTCGTTGGTTCGTGAGCTAATTAGAGTCACACACCAAACCCACCATGCAGGCATCGCAAGAATCAACTGAGAAGTGCACTCGAACTAGCCAAGATTCCACTAAAGTTGCTCTTTGAGAATCTCCCATGGGGAATGAGCACAAGAGCCCCTCACAATCAATTAATCAGAGCCGACAACAAATCATGTCGACAGAATATCATCGGCAGTCCTCCGAGGGGTATCCCACGAAGGTAGATTGATCGGTAGGGGAGCGTGAGATCAAAAACAAGAAGGCAACAGAGACACACGAGTTAGACAGGTTCAGGCCATCAGTATGACATAATACCCTACTCCTGTGGTCTGTTGGTTTGTATTAGCTATCGTATGATATTGTGTGTCCGCATATGTATGTATCTTAATGTAGCCTATCCACTAGAGGACCCCTGCCTCTCCTTATATAGTCTAGAGGGGCAGGGTTACAAGGAAAGTATCCTATTTGGTACTATACAATAGCTTGTGGTGCACGCCGAGCAGCGCCGTGCACGCCTTGATCTTGTGGGCTGGGCCATCTCTAATGGTGTGGCCCATGTCTTGTCTTGTGGATACTGAGGGCCATACCCCCATAGCTAGTCCCTAAGCCTGACAGTAGGTGACGTAGTCATGTGGTGCTAGGGTCAGAAAGTAGAAGACCAGCCGAGCAGGCAGCTAGTCCACGGGCATAGCCTCGAGATGAGAACAAGCACATTCATCGCAAGGTGAAGTGTGCCCACTTAGTCTCCGAGCCTGCTAGAAGATGAAGAATGAATCTTGTAGCAGGGTCAAAGCAAAAGAAGTCTGAAAGCTTGCTGACGTTGTCTGATATGCGCGTATCAAGACCCTAGACGTGTTGCCCAAGATAAGCACCCTGATCCAAATAGCATGGAGCAGCTTAATAGCATACCGATGAGACGTAGCAAGATACGACCACCAAGGGAGCACCGAGGAGTCCCCGGCGTCGTTGGCGATGACCGAGCACCGAGGAGCGAGGAGTCCTCGGCATCGCTGGCGATGTCCAAGCACCAAGGAGCAAGGAGTCCTCGACGTCGCTGGCGATGACCGAGCATCGAGGAGTCCTCGACGTCGCTGGCGATGTCCGAGCACCGAGGATCGAGGAGTCCCCGGCGTCGCTAGTGATGACCGAGCACCAAGGAGTCCTCGGCGTAGGCTGGCGATGTCCGAGCTCCGAGGAGCGAGGAGTCCCCGGCGCCGCTGGCGATGACCGAGCACCGAGGAGTCCCCAGCGTAGGCGGCGATGTTCGAGCACCGAGGAGTCCCAGGCGAAGCTAGCGAGGTCTAAGCACCGAGGAGTCTCCGGCGTAGCTGGCGACGTCCGTGCGGTGAAGTGTGCCCACTTACTCCTCGAGCATGAAGAAACCAAGCGCTAAGGAGTCCTCGGCGTCGCTGGCGATGAAGCACGAGCGACAAACAGTCTAGTCAACTGGTCGGTGAGAGGACGGACGTCTTCAACCTGGTTGATGAATTTGCCCCTTAGGGCATCTTGGAAGGTGGCGGCAATGTTGGTGAACTCAAAAGGTAGGGCCATAACGCCTGGAGTTTCCTAAGCAGCCTCTGATAGATCTGGATCGGAGGGTGGTCAGCGCTGAACCAGAGTGTCCAGAGCCAATTCGGCGATAGAGAGACAATCAACGAGCTTCAAACCGACCCGATCGATGGATTCGATCAGATCGTCATTGTTGATCTGCCCCTCTGGTAGCGAGGAAGCGGGCAGTGAGTCGTTGATGAAGGCGACCTTAGAAGTGGCTCCAAGATCGAATCTACAGTTGTAGGAGCGGGAGTAGTCGACGCAGAAACGATCTACACCGACTCAAGGAGCTCTCCGACTCTGTTAGCTTTGATGATCTAGGAGATCGATCCGACCGTGAAGATCTAGCCGGGCTACAGAAGGGACGAAGAGCCTGTAGAAAAAGCCATCTTGTTCGACAAGGAAACAACACGCACATCCCCTACCTGGCGCGCCAACTATCGATAGAATATCATTGGCAGTCCTCCGAGGGGTATCCCATGAAGGTAGATTGATCGGTAGGGGAGCGTGAGATCAAGAACAAGAAGGCAACAGAGACACACGAGTTAGATAGGTTCAGGCCGTCAGTATGACGTAATACCCTACTCCTATGGTCTGTTGGTTTGTATTAGCTATTGTATGATATTGCGTGTCCGCATATATATATATCTTGATGTAGCCTGTCCGCTAGGGTACCCCTGCCTCTCCTTATATAGTCTGGAGGAGCAGGGTTATAAGGAAAGTATCCTATTTGGTAGTATACAATAGCTTACGGTGCACGCCGAGCAACGCCGTGCACGCCTTGATCTTGTGGGCTGGGCCATCTCTAATGGTGCGGCCCATGTCTTGTCTTGTGGATACCGAAGGCCATACCCCCACAGCTAGTCCCTGAGCCTGATAGTAGGTGACGTAGTCACGTGGTGCTAGGGTTAGAAAGTAGAAGACCAGCCGAGCAGGCAGCCAGTCCCTAGGCATAGCCTCAAGATGAGAACGAGCACATTCACCGCAAGGTGAAGTGTGCCCACTTAGTCCCTGAGCCTACTGGAAGATGAAGAATGAATCTTGTAGCATGGTCAAAGCAAAAGAAGTCTGAAAGCTTGCTGATGTCGTCTGATATGCGTGTATCAAGACCCCAGACGTGTTGCTCAAGATAAGCACCCTAATCTGAACAGCATGGAGCAGCTTGATAGCATACCGATAAGACATAGCAAGATCCGACCACCAAGGGAGCACCGAGGAGTCCCCGGCATCGCTGGTGATGACCGAGCACCGAGGAGCAAGGAGTCCCCGGTGTCGCTGGCGATGACCGAGCACCGAGGAGCGAGGAGTCCCTAGCATCACTAGCGATGTCCGAGCACCGAGGAGCGAGGACTCCCCAACATCGCTGACGATGACCGAGCTCTGAGGAGTCCCCGGTGTCGCTGGTGATGTCCGAGCACCGAGGAGCGAGGAGTCCCCGATGTCGCTAGCGATGACCGAGCACTGAGGAGTCCCTGACATAGGCTGGCGATGTCCGAGCACCGAGGAGCAAGGAGTCCCCGGCGCCGCTGGCGATGACCGAGCACCGAGGAGTCCCCGGCGTAGCTGGCGATGTCCGTGTGGTAAAGTGTGCCCACTTACTCCTCGAGCACGAAGAAACCGAGCGCTGAGGAGTCCTCGGCGTCGCTGGCGATGAAGCACGAGCGACGAATAGTCTAGTCAACTGGTTGGTGAGAGGATGGACGTCTTCAACCTGGTTGATGAATTTGCCCCTTAGGGCATCTTGGAAGGTGGCGGCGACGTTGGTGAACCCGAAAGGTAGGGCCATAACCCCTAGAGTTTCCCGAGTAGCCTTCGATAGATTTAGATCGGAGGGTGGTCAACGCTGAACCAGAGTGTCTAGAGCCGATTCGACGATGGAGAAACAATCGGTGAGCTTCAGACCGACCCGATCGATGGATTTGATCAGATCGTCATTGTTGATCTGTCTCCTCTGGTGGCGAGGAAGCAGGTGGTGAGTCATTGATGAAGGTGACCTTGGAAGTGGCTCCAAGATCGGATCTGCAGTTGCAGGAGCGGGAGTGGTCGGCGCAGAAACGATCTACACCGGCTTGAGGAGCTCTCCGACTCCGTCAGCGTTGATGATCCAAGAGATCGATCCGACCATGAAGATCTGGCTAGGCTACCGAAGGGACGAAGAGCCTATAGGAAAAGCCATCTTGTTCGACAAGGAAACAACACACACATCCCCTACCTGGCGCGCCAACTATCGATAGAATATCATCGGCAGTCCTCCGAGGGATATCTCATGAAGGTAGATTGATCGGTAGGGGAGCGTGACATCAAGAACAAGAAGGCAACAGAGACACACAAGTTAGACAGGTTCAGACCATCAGTATGACATAATACCCTACTCCTATGGTCTGTTGGTTTGTATTAGCTATCGTATGATATTGCATGTCTGCATATGTATGTATCTTGATGTAGCCTGTCCGCTAGGGGACCCCTGCCTCTCCTTATATAGTCTGGAGGAGTAGGGTTACAAGGAAAGTATCCTATTTGGTACTATACAATAGCTTGTGGTGCACGCCGAGCAGCGCCGTGCACGCCTTGATCTTGTGGGCTGGGCCACCTCTGATGGTGCATCCCATGTCTTGTCTTGTGGATACCAAGGGCCATACCCCCACAGCTAGTCCCTGAGCCTGATAGTAGGTGACATAGTCACATGGTGCTAGGGTCAGAAAGTAGAAGACCAGCCGAGCAGGCAGCTAGTCCCCGGGCGTAGCCACGAGATGAGAAAAAGTGCACATCCATTGATCAGATCTATTGGAGGCTGCTCGGAAAACTCTAGGGGTTACAGCCCTACCTTTCGGGTTCGCCAACGTCGCCGCCACTGTCCAAGATGTCCTAAGGGGCAAATTCATCAACCAGGTTGAAGACGTCCATCCTCTCGCCGACTAGATAGCACCATACGCCACCGACCAGACTTTTTGTCTAAAGCTAAGTCACGCTTTAATATTTTTCTAAATATTCTCCAGTCTCCATATATCATCGTAATATTTCTCTGAACTGTTTTCTCCATGTTTGCTCTCCAAACGATTTTCCGAACCCCTGACTAGTCTTGTTGATGCTCGGACGCCTCCAGAGATGGCCCTGTCTCTGGCTCCTCCTTACACGTGCATGAGCGTCTGCCATCTGCGTTATGGGTGGTCAGCAGCGGCTCCTTAGCGATGCTTGTTTCTCCTACACGTGCACGGGCTCCGCGCTCCGTGTTATGGTTAACAGGCTAGCTAGGGCTAGAGACTCAGCTACACACTAACTGTTCGAACGGTTTATATTAAATACATCTTCGCTCTAACTGATCGCCAAGCTACATACGCTATTTTTTCTCCATAGTTCATATATCTTTACATCATGTACTACCCATTCTACATGTTTGTATTGTAGGATCATCGTCTAGGTGATCGGATCACCTGGTGCTCGGGCTTCTCCACCGATCAACTGGTCGGACTGCTTGGTTCATGGACTCCGTCGCTAACTAGTTGATCGGACTGTTCGTCGGTCGCTTCTACTCAATGCTCACTTCGCCGCCGACCAGTTGACCAGACTGTTCGTCGCTCGTGCTTCATCGCCAGCTACGCCGGGGACTCCTCGACGCTCGGTTTCTTCCTGCTCGAGGAGTAAGTGGGCACACTTCACTGCACGGACATCACCAGCTACGCCGAGGACTCCTCGGTGCTCGGACCTCGCCAGCTTCGCCTAGGACTCCTTGGTGCTCGAACATCGCCGCCTATGTCGGGGACTCCTCGGTGCTCGGTCATCGCTAGCGACGCCGGGGACTCCTCGCTCCTCGGTGCTCGGACATCGCCAGCTTCGCCGAGGACTCCTCGGTGCTTGGACATCGCCTCCTACGCCGGGGACTCCTCGGTGCTCGGTCATCGCCAGCTATGCCGGTGCTCGGACATCGCTAGCTACGTCGGGGACTCCTCGGTGCTCGGACATCGCCAACGACGCCGGGGACTCCTCGTTCCTTGGTGTTCTATCATCACCAGCGACACCGGGGGCTCCTTGGTGCTCGAACATCACCAGCAATGTCGGGGACTCCTCGCTCCTTAGTGCTCGGTCATCGCCAGCGACGCTGGGGACTCCTCTCTCCTCGGTGCTCGGTCATCGCCAGCGACGCCGGGGACTTCTCGCTCCTCGATATTCGGTCATCGCCAGTGACGCCAGGGGCTTCTGGCTCCTCGGTGCTCGGTCATCACCAGCGACGCCGGGGGCTCCTCGCTCCTTGGTGCTCGATCATCGCCAGCGACATTATGGACTCCTCGCTCCTCAATGTTCGATCATTGCTAGCGACGTCGGGGGCTCCTCAGTGCTCGGACACCGCCAACGACGCCAGGGACTCCTCCCTCCTCGGTGTTCGATCATCGCCAGCGACATCGGAGACTCCTCTCTCCTCGGTGCTCGATCATCGCCAGCGATGTCGGAGACTTCTTGCTCCTCAGTGTTCGGTCATCGCTAGCAACGTCGGGGGCTCCTCGCTCCTCGGTGCTCGGTCATCGCCAGCGACACCGGGGACTCCTCGTTCCTCGGTGCTCGGTCATTGCCAGCGACGCCGGGGACTCCTCACTCCTCGGTGCTTGGACATCGCCAGCTACGCCGAGGACTCTCGGTGCTCGGACATCACCAGCGACACCGGGGACTCCTTGCTCCTCGGTGCTCGGACATCGCCAGCTACGTCGGGGACTCCTCGGTGCTCGGTCATCGGTAGCGATGCCGGGGACTCCTCGCTCCTCGGTGCTCGGTCATCGCCAGCGACGCCGGGGTCTCCTTGCTCCTCAGTGCTCGGTCATCGCCAGCGACGCCGGGGACTCCTCGCTCCTCGGTGCTCGGTCATCGCCAGCGACGCCGGGAACTCCTCGCTCCTCGGTGCTCGGACATCGCCAGCTCCGTCGGGGACTCCTCGCTCCTCGATGCTCGGACATCGCCAGCTATGTCAGGGACTCCTCGATGCTCGGACATCGCCAGCGACGCCGGGGACTCCTCGCTTCTCGGTGCTCGAACATCGCCAGCGACGCCGGGGGCTCCTCGGTGCTTGGACATCACCAGCGACGCCGGGGACTCCTCGGTGCTGACATCGCCAGCGACGCCGGGGACTCCTCGGTGCTCGGATCTTGCTACGTCTCATCGGTGTGCTATCAAGCTGCTCCATGCTATTCGGATCAGGGTGCTGATTTTGGGCAGCACGTCTAGGGTCTTGATACGTGCATGTCAAACGACGTCAGCAAGCTTTCAGACTTCTTTAACCCTGCTACAAGATTCATTCTTCATCTTTCAGCAGGCTCGGGGACTAAGTGGGCACACTTCACCTTATGGTGAATGTGCTTGTTCTCATCTCGAGGCTACGCCCGAGGAATGGCTGTCTGCTCGGCTGGTCTTCTACTTTCTGACCCTGGCACCACGTGACTACGTCACCTACTGTTAGGCTCGGGGACTAGCTGTGGGGGTATGGCCCCCTGGTATCCACAAGACAAGACATGGGCCACACCATCAGAGGTGGCCCAGCCCACAAGATCAAGGCGTGCACGGCGCTGCTCGGCGTGCACCGTAAGATATTGTATAGTACCAAATATGCTACTTTCTTTGTAACCCTACCCCTCCAGAGTATATAAGGAGAGGTAGGGGTCCCCTAGCGGACGGGCTACATCAAGATACATACATATACGAACACGCAATATCATACGATAGCTAATACAAACCAACAGACCACAGGAGTAGGGTATTACGTTATACTGACGGCCTCAACCTGTCTAACTCGTGTGTCTCTGTTGCCTTCTTGTTCTTGATCTCACGCTCCTCTGTCGATCAATCTACCTTCGTGGGATACCCCTCGGAGGACTGCCGACGATATTCTGTCGACAAATCACCAATGCCGCTCAACGATCATTGTTGTCTCCAAGCCGTCTAGGTGGTGGCAACCACCAAGAGTAACAAGAATCTTGTAGCTCAAACGATCACTAGTGCCACTAGACGCCTCAACTAAATGCAAATGCACTAGGATCACTCTCAATCTCACTTTGGATGATGAAATCAAGAAGTAGATGAGTGGGAGGTGTTTGCTTAGGCTCACAAGGGTGTACAATTCGTCAAAGTGCCAAGAGAGTCGGCCAAGGGCCTACCACCATCTATTTATAGCCCCAAAGTGAGCCATCCAACCGTTGCTCACATAGCAAATTTTTCGGGGCCATCAGACACGTTCGATGCCCTGCATCGGACAAAGCCATCGTGTACAATGCCACTATGAGTCACCAAATGGAAGTAGCCATTTGAAACTAGCCATTGGCGCCCAACATTCATCTGTGCGTTGTCGTCCGATGCTGCTTGTCCGATGGCCATCAGACAAATGGCCAGCACTGTCCAATGCACTCCAGAGAGGTTCCAGAGAGCATGTTTGGCCATCGGACACGTTCGAGGGTTTGCATCGGACAAAGACGCTGTGTCTGATGCCCCTGCGCAGAATTGCCCCACTGTGAATAGTGCGAGCTTCACGTCGATGCGCCCACGCTCCTCTGTCCGATGCTTTAGCTACGTGCGCGATTAGCTAGGGTTAGCCATTGGACAACACATGCGTTTGTCCGATGCAAATGTGACTAGTGTCTGATGCTCCTCAGTGAGCACCTCTAGCTCAATTCTCCAACCCTTTTGCAAATGTGCCAACTCCAAAGTATTCCATCACTTACTGCAAGTGAGTTAGCATTTTCACAAACATTTTTAAGTGAGTTAGCATTTTCACAAACTTATAGCTTCCCAAGATAATAGAAATGATCGATGTGTTCAGCATGAATATCTTGGATGTTTTGAAGACCGTGGTTGAATCTTGCTCATTCAGAACATTTTGTTGTTGACTCCATGAAGGAAATTCTTTCAAAGGAGGAGTATGAGCAACTTCCTTCTTACATGAAGATTCTAGAATCATGGGACGTCTGAGTTTCCTTAACAACTAGCTGCCTGTTCGGAACTGTTGGCTTGTTCGTTGCTAGTTCGTGAGAAAGTACTGTTGGCTGGTTTGTGTGAAAGAAAAACACTATGCCTGGCTGAAAACACTGTGCCCGCGTGAGAGGGCTGGCCAGCACCAGCCAGCCAGCCGCTCCAGCCGAACAGGCTATAGGACATTTGTAATTCTGCGTAATTCTGATTTTTGCATATAGTATTTTATGCATGCTGGATTCATGGTTCTAGAGATTAGTAGATTATTTTACTCTCTAAAAAAATCAATTGAAGACATTATGCAACACCTTTACATCCTATTTTCTCATTTTTGTTTTTTTTTTCCACGCATTTCTGATCATAAACAGACCTGTAGTGTCATGATTCATGATCCGTGACTATATAGTCATCTGCCTCAAAGCAATTTATTGTACTTCTTTTTGGGGCCTTTTTATCGCATCAGGAGTTGCATGAGGAAATATCCAAACTAAATTCACACTTCGGAGGTGACAAATTAAAGCTGAGGGAAATGTTGCATTGAACCAAGACCATGTTGGAGAATTCGGGTTGGGTATGTGCAATTAAATCAGGACCGCTCTTAGCAAGTAGAATTGAAAAATGGCAAAGGTTATAGCACGGAGCACGTTGAACAAAATCTTTTTTTTTTGTTAGATTGCTGTTCCACTGAACAAAACCCTTGACTTGGAGATAGGGTTATGATGTTTCCTTAGGAGTTAGGTCTGTGGCATCGCTTTCCATTTCCATCCATCCATTGCTTTGACGTTTCTGTTCATGGTGCATGTGTTTTAAAGGTGGTTTGGAGTTCATGTGTTCTTCAGCCTGCTTGTCAGTGCGCTAGGAGTTACGATGCAGCAACTTAAAAGATTCTTATTCTGTTTTTTTTTTTGTTTTACAGCTGTTCTAAAAGTGCGAGATACTCCAGCAGTGGTGATTGTAGGTTATTTATTTGAGTCCAGATAAATTTCAGAATTTTTTTTTGAACTATCAGTGGGGAAACTTCCCCACCTATTCTTTTTTCTCTTTTTTTTTTTTGAGATGATTCTTTTTTCTCTTTATTATAGAAGGAAACATAGTAAATACAGGTGCACAAGTTGTGCAAAAAGCAATGTATTCCTAAGTAGTTCCAGCAGGAAGAACGAAATGGGCATTCAAAGAAGAGATGAAAGATTGTTTCCTCAGTCCCCCTATTGCAGATGGCACTGTTGTAGTCTTCCAATGCTTTATTCTTTCTCCTGAGCAAATTTCCTGTGTTTAACCTGTCCTTGAGAAGGAGCCAAAAGAAGAACAAGTGTTTTCCAAGGTTGCCTGATCACCAAAGCCAGGGGAAGAGAGGGGATGCTGGTTGTGTACCTTGTAACAGACAGTAGGCTTTTTTGGTGCTGAAATTATCATAATTCCATTTATAACTCCATTTGTCCTGGGTTTCAGGTTCCCAATTACCCTCCTCCATTCATTTTTTCCCTCCTCCATTCATGAGGGAGTCAAGTTGGTCTGATGCCTGTACTGACAATGGTAGGGAGAACACTACTAATTTCACTGTCCAAAAAATGTCTGATTGAGCCCTTGGTTTTTCTGGCAAAAGAGTGAAGCTGAGGGAATTTTGAGGCAAGGCTCGGTCCAATTATCATGACAGAGGGTGACTGAATTACCAAAGCTGGGAGTACATTTTGCCATAAATTTCAGAATTTTGGCAGAACTTTATTTGAGTCTAGCTCTAGGTAAATTTTAGAATTTTGGCAACACAATATCATGGTTGAATTTAGCTAATCGAGCATCGCTGCTTAGTAGTCATTCAATTTAATATGCGGTTCTATATTTATTTTGCTCGTGGTCACCTCTTGCATCTATATCACACTATTTTAGTAAAACATATTTACAGTGTGGGCACATTTTGCACTTAACCTTGCTGCTATCATGCTTACTTGTGTTGATGTAGATGCAAGTTTCCACTCAACCTTTGCTGCTATCGTGCTTACTTGTGTCCACGTAGCAACAAGACGCTTGGTTGGGCTCCCTTGAGCTGTTTGTGGTAAAGATGACTCTTGGTTTTGGTGAGTTTCCGTCTCTTCTTGACCTTCATATATTAAATGCACATATATACTTTCTGTTGTGGCATTTTGCAAAATTACTAGATTCCAAAACAACATCTACAAGTATACTTCCTTGCCTGCGCCTCAGCAGGTTCGCTCATTCTGAATTATGAACTGTGTACTGCAGAGATAATTTTGGCTCAACAACCAGTTGCATAATCATCTTCCTAGTGGATCCGGTATAGTTCAACCGATGTTTGTGCCATCTTGTGCTGTCCAATCAGGTGAACCATATGTACAGGTTGCAGAACTTCCACAATAGCATCGGTGGCCCGTTCAAGAATAAGCCTCTTGACATAGGCAATGGATCCTGTAGTTCTCTTGACACAATTTCTGCAATCATAATATGGCTGTAATGTGAAATTTGAATTCACAAATGAATGTTGAATTTTATAAGAACATGCCAAGTCAGATATGAAGCAATGGAATGTCAATCATGTACAGAAAGTAGTTCAGAAGATGAATAAGTGAATGCAGCATCTGAGTCATTATAACTACACGGCTACACCAACACAGGTTCCAACACCCTCAGCTGGACCTTGGTAACGGGTAAAAATACTCCTTGTATGTTCACATGAAGTGAGGATTGTTTCTATTCCAATTTTCCAATTGTAATGTATATATGAACCTGTAGAACTGAACCATTGTTGTTGGTTGAAATTCACATGGTATCCATGACAAATCAAATTGTGAATGTTCAGAAAAAATATAAATGATTTCTGAAGAAAAAGAAATAAAGCAAATGATGTTAATACTGCTTGTTCCAAACTTCCAATATCATGTGAGTGAAACAAGCATTGACTACTCGAAACAGAAGATTCTTCAGATGATTGATATAGTATCATCATAGTGATTTATCTAACAAAAAGTATCATCACAGTGCAGTAGCAACAAGATTTCTAATGAAAACACCCATGCAATCCAACTTGGAAAACTTCATTGCTCGACCCATCCAAAAATTATCATTTCTGGTTTATTGGTTCATATTTCTTTAGAAGCCTTCCTTCAATGCATAAACTCTGCTTCGGAAAGACGGTGGCAATCTGTTTATTGCCGCATCAATTTCCTGTAAAGAGAGCAGTCATACCTCATGAGATTTAGTTCACTCAAATAAAGTCCACATAGAAGGGCAAGAGACTCAAATGGTTTAGTCCCAAAGAATGCAAACAAATAGGCCAAATTTCCAAGAGAATGAAAAAGTAGTGACACAATTAACATGTATTTCTCCATCACAAGTACAACTTTAGAGTAGAAAAGAGACATGCATGTTGGTGCCACGCACTGATTACAACAAAAAACTTGGATAGCTATGTGGAAAGAAAGCACCTTAAATGTGATTGGTAGAATTAGGATAGAATAGGAAAATAGAAGTAGTCAAATGGAGTTGAATAACAGAAAAAAAAAGGATTGAAGGTGGCCATAGCATTTCTGTAGACAGAACTGAAACAATGGTTAGATGTCAACCCACCTCTGTAGTATAACGAGCAGAAAAGTGAATGAGTAGAATAGCTTTGTTTCCAAGCTTGTCAGATTGGCTTGCTATCTGCATTGCCAAAAATAAAATATACGGTAAATATGAGTATTCGACATTTTGGAAGTTGAATAAACAAGAACTTGGAAATATCTGAAAATGGCAGGTTTATAAATACCTCAGATAAGTGTGTGTGCCCATATTGTCTCGTGTGCTCAACCGAAAAGGAGTCATCCAGAAAAGTACTCTGAAATTCGTAGAGCACAATTCATTGTCAAAATCATATCAATGGTAAAACGGCTACAGAAAATAAAACATTCAGCAGTGGAAATGGAACGCGTTTCTGTGTAAGGTTGATACTTAGCTAGTTGCTGTTAACTGCATAATAATTGGTCACATGTTGCAAACAGAGAACTTTGCTGTAAATAAAACAACAATAAACGTGATAACAAAATACCTCAACAACAAGAACTTTTGCCCTCAACATTGTCCGGATCAAGATTGAAACTAGAAAACACGGGGCGTGGCGTTGCCGCGCCATCTCTGTGATGGCCACCGTTTATTTAATTTTGTGTAGGATACTGGCTAATATGAAAATGCTAGATATGTATGTTTATATCCTCAGTAGTGCTTGAATTGGAGTATAATGGTGTCAATTCATTTGGAACATATACAACACCAGTGATTCAAGTTTGCAGTATAAAATTGAAGCAACAATATAGGAGGCCCAAATTAAAAAAGTAAATATTGTATAGAAGTGTCTTAAATTGTCTATCAATAAGAGAAAAATGTCTTAAGTATTGTTTATCAATAATGAGAAGCATTGTTTATCAATAATGAGAAACAAACCGCAGAAAGCTTCTTTTTTAAGATTTCTATAAGCTGCTTATTGACAGACAATGGGCTTGTGGTATGGTTTGTCTATTTGATGGATAATTTGTGATTATTCAGTGATACGATATATAACAAAAGGTCTTAAGCAGAAGTAGTAGTTGTAATAACTTAGAAAGTGAGAATAAAAAAAGAATGAATTCTCTAATAAAGAGGTACACGTGATCTGCATATTTGTTGCTTAAAAAAAACGTGATCTGCATAATTTAATTAGCAAGTTGCATGCTATTTGCACAAAGGCCTTGGCACAAATAACCGAACTGATCTAGTTTAGAATTGAGTCCGAGTTATTGTTTAATGCGTAAATGTATGAAGATTTTGTGTTTACAGCATACTGGAATTTGGCAGCGATTCCCAAATTGGCATAGTTGGATTGCCCAAAAGCTACAAAGATTAACATATGTTTATCATCATTCATTTGCACTAAGTAAAATCTAATTTGATATACATAAAAAAACTGCAACGGGGTCTGGTGTGTATACCACCATTAATTTAAATCATTCATATGATCAGCACTTGGGTAGCAGTCAGCGAACAACAATTTGCCAGTGGCCATCTTGTGAAGAAAGGAGTGGGAACACACATGCTCCTAAAAAGAAAGAAAGAAAACAAACAACCCAACATGATAGTGAATACATATGGCCTGCTAGCGATATAACAGAACTGAAGAATATTATATGATGAAGATTTACTTTGATGTAAAATATGGCACTTGCATTGCAAGGATATGAAGCTGGGTTGGGCATAAGTCTCTGATATAGTGATATGTTCCCAAAATAGCTATCAAAGCATGAAATTGGTGCAAAGAAGGCACAGTGAAATCAGCTGTGCAAGGAATAGTTTGTGGCTTTGAACAGAGGATATCAAAATGTGAATTGGTGATACCAGAAGTGACACTGTGGAGTTTAATATTACTTCCCTAATCTCTTTCCACCAGAGGAATGACATATAATAGCTTAAGATTAAATGTCCCCATGACGAGATTATCATAAATGGGTGCTTAGAATAGTATTCAGACTCAGAAAAACTCGTGCAAGGACAAGGGACCTACTAATACATGGGCAACATTCTGAAATATCAGCATATGTGCACAACGTTTCCTTATAAATCAATCTCTCTTAAACCAGCTATATAATTTTTCATATAAAAATTACTTCACTTATAGTCAGACTGTGCAAGCAAATCTCAGCAATTGAATGGTGAAATACATACAAGGCTATGAGTTGTAGTTCTATACACTGCCGCTAATATTTCCAGATAGCCTTTTTCTTTGTCTTCTCAACGTATTTGTCCCCTAGGCTTCAAAACTATTGAACGAAAAATAATAAAATCTTGCAGTTGGGAGTCAACATTGCGCAGGGCAAAACAAAGTTCCAGAAAATCCAAATATTTCATCAGTCTTGGAAATTGGCAGAGAGTGAGAAGATTCAGATATGAGAGGCATACCGTAATAAAATTTAGCATGGGCACGGCATTTGATCGAGCACCTTGTACGCATAACAGATACTACTACGGGAGAAGGAAGCTACGCTGCATCTGCTGACATGCTCAACATCTTCGGCAAGCAGTGGGCACAGTAGGCTGGCCGGCCGTGGCTCGCAGTGGCACTGCGCCGCCGTGGCCACGGACCATCCGCTCGCGGTGACCATGGGCCGCCGTGGCCGCATGTCGGGCCGGCCGCGCGTCTGGCCAGCCACGTCTTGTGCATCGCAAGCTAGCTAAGGAGCCTGTCTGGTCAGCCACTCCTTGACCATGGCCCGAGTCTCGCCGAGCGAGAACGGCAGGAGGCGGCGCCTAGCCTGCATCTAGCGGTCTAGCCTGCGGACCGGCTCTCCGCGGCGCTGCCCGCGCGTGTGCTGCTGGTGCGGCTGCCGCGATCATCCTGGCAGCCCGTACAGGTCCATGTAGGTGTTGACGAGGTCGTAGAGGGCATTGTCGTCGCCGCCGTCTGATCTGCTGCCCTCAGCCGCGGTCGTGATCTCGCGCTTGACCGGCGTCGGCGTGGGGAGCGGCGGTGGCCGAACCTCTTGGGCGGTAGGCTAAGCGGCGGCGGCGGCGGTTCGGAGGTGCAGGACGGCGGGGAACGCGGCAAAGACCAGCGTACCGCGGGAGAGAGCGAGCGCGCGTGGTGGTCCCTGGCAGCGCCGGGCGCGGGGATATGCCGTAGGGCGACTGGAGGCGCGCCTCCGGGTGCGCCGGCAGTGGACAATAGCCATTAGCATCCGTTTTTAACAGGGCGTGATAACTCTAGCACCATCGGGTTTTAACGAGTAGTGATAAGTAGATTTTCAATGTAAATTTTAGCCACGAACAGGTGGCGATAGTCAGAAACAATTAAATATGTGACCTGAAGTCTTACGCATAGCATTGTTACCATCTCAGCTACACAACAACTTGTGATTATATAACGGGGACTATTATCTTAACTTCACATTTATGAATCTTTATTAAATACTTGACACTCTAAACCATCTTAAAAGAGTTTAAATATAAAGTTGTAGATCTTGTCAAGTACAATTTTGTTCGTCTAATATGCCAAAATAGTAATTGAATATTTGGAAATCTAAAACATCTCAAATAAAAAAGTTGTTAACACAAAGTTTTAGATCTTGTTGAACTTCCAATTTTATTTTCATCGTCTAAATTTATATAAAAGAACTACATTTTTTCATGCAAACCCATGGGTTTTCTTTGCCGATCATAACCACGGACCCATAATATACAGTCTGTTGGGTCATCTTAGCCGACAATAAAAACTTATCTATCATTAGCTGTTCTGCTATCATTGTTAATTGTAGCCATGAACGTTAGATCGCTGCCGATTCCGAAGCAACCAACAATATGTGGTTTTTGTACGAGCAGTGAAGCTTAAGATCAGTCTCAGTGGGAGTTTCACTAGAGTTTTATTTGCATTTAATAGCCTGCCACTTATGCACTTTTGATGAGATAGCAACGCTTTAATAAAGAGAGAGAAAAATTGGGTTTTATAGGGATAAAATTCTCTTGTCACAGTTACCAACTCTCTATGAGTTATAGAATTAAATGTATATGAAACTATGGAATGAGATTTTCCATTGAGAGTGGGTGTTTCATCCGAGTTTCATTTCATTCGGGACTGACACCTCGGTGATTTAGCAAATGGTGATTCTTTGTGTCCTATGACACTTGTCTTATCTTGGTTGGCAGGAGTTGATTGGAGATTAACCTGCACCATGACCAGAGGAAGAATCGATGACCAGAGTGTATCCTTTGTGGAGCCGACACGGGTCGGTCCGAATGAAGGACGGTGTCTGTTTGGTTTCAACAATATAATCCCTGTGAGCCTACCATGCTTATTAGCATCAATCATTCCAGTGCAACACCGACCGATGATCACTACACTGTGTTCCGGCCATTTGGTACCTGAACCGTGCGACTCGATCTCGATATTCAAGATGATTGTTCAGCTAGCTGGCATACATTGGTTGGTATGATCTCGAGATCGGACGTCGATCGCGTGCCGCTTCTTGCGCAGCGCGCGTGTGAGGCTGACAGTGAGCCGGCCGGCCGGCTGGCGCTTGTCGGCAGGCCCGTGGTGGCGCTGCTGCAGCTGCAAAAACAAACAATTAATAATAACAATTCGGTCTGATCTGATCTGATCTTCCTGGTACGTTCCTCCCTCTGAATCAGGATAGGAGATGCGCGCCAACGTGGTTCGTCAAATGGGGCAGGCCTCCATTCCGTTGCATTGGACGGAGCCCGCATGTTCCCAGTTCGGCGCCGTTTTTTGCATTGCATTGTGTGGTTATGCACTGCTTGTGTCCTGTAATGTGTTGCTCAACTTAATCCAAGTCAGTATCAACAGTTCAACACTAGAGACTCCGGCGAGGAACAAAGGATGATTATTGGCGATTTGGTGAGGGAGCCGCATTGCGATCTGCTATTTTATCGTCTCCCCCTGCCCATGAGATTTCTAGTATGAGATAATTATATATTTTATTTAGGATACAAATTTTAGAGTAATATATCTGTTTTACCCCGTAAACGTCTTTGATTTTTTTTTTAAAAAAAAACATCTCCAAGCTAAAATTCTGGACAATTGACGACCTCAATATTGAAAATCGGATATAATATCGTCGATCAGTTTAAATGGTTTCCTGTGTGATTTTGCTGATATGATGGTGGGCCCATATCTCATGTGGTCTCTCTTTCAATCCTTTTGTATTAAAAATTATGACTTTTCTATAATAAATCATATATTCCTAATAATAAAGAGGCAAGATTCTTCCTATTTATTTTGTATGGCCCTCCTAACTAGTCTTGTTTGGTTCTACGAGACTAGAGACTAGAGGGACCATTTTAAAAATAAAGAGACAAGATTTCTTTCTATTTTTTTTGGTATGGCCCTTCTAACTAGCTTGTTTGGTTACGTGAGACTAGAGACTTGTCGGTGTTTCAAGTTATCACCGACGACTAAATTTCTAGTATTACGCGTCTGGCTCGGATGGTGTGCTTAGAGGACATGAGGTTTATACTGGTTCGGGCAGAAAGTCCCTACGTCCTATTCGTCGCTGCTGCTCGTGCTACTAGCACTGAAAGTTTACAGTAGGGGTTACAAACAGGTGAGAGAGGGAAATGATCCTAAGTCTTTGGTGAAAAGAGTGAACGGGTGCTGAGAGCTCGATTACCGCTCAGCCGGGTGCTCGTGTCGTGCTCTTGTGTGGATCTAGATCGGATTTTGTTGGGTCAATCCCCTTCATGGGGCGCCCTGCTTTCTCTTTTATAGGCCAAGGGAAAACGCGGGTTACAGCGGATGAAAAGAAGAAGAATGAGAGAGAGAAGAAGGCTGCTAGGACCGACATATCCTTCTTCTCCTTCATGCGGGTCCCGCCGATCCTGTAGACGTCAACAGGGATGGCTCCATATCGTGGCCCTGTTCGTCACTGACGCCATGCACAGGCGTCATTTGCCGGTCATGGCGTCATATTCCGTCCTAGCGGGCATCATGGTGAACTGACGCGCCTGTCAGTGTTCGTACGAGGGTTAGGTAGAATAGCACCAGCACGCCCGATGCTGTTCTTGATGTGAATCCTCAGGTATGGCCCATCATGGCCACGGGTTACATCGGGGCGTGCCGGTCTCTTTCTTGGTGTCAGAGTTTTGACCCTGGCCCATACGCCTGGACCTGGAGTGGTTGGCGACGATATGGGACCCCATCGGACGAGACGGAGCTCACACCCGAGGGGTCGGGCGAGGTGGAGTGCAAACCCAAGGGTCAGACGAGGTGGAGCCCGTGGCCTCGGGGTCGGGTGAGGCGGAGCCTGCACCTAGAGGTCGGGCGAGGTGGAGCTCGCCCCAGAGGTCAGGCAAGGCAGAGCCCGCACACTTGGGGTCGGTCAAAGCTGTAGTCGCACTCTTGACCGCTCAAATGAATCAATGTTGATGACCATTAGCTCCTCCTCTTCGAGTACCCTAGTATTGGTCCCCGATAGTAGCCCCTGAGCCTGCGGAGGAGTAGAATACTCCTTTGGAGGCCTTTTCGAACGGGAGGACTCTGAGGGCCTTGGCCTTCTTTTGTCGCCCACGGCATGTCCTGGGGACGACGATTCCCTTTAGTCATGATCGGACCCCTAAGGGGTATAGCCATGAGATTTGGTGGGTCAAAAATGGTCTTTCGTGATTCTGACCCCTACTAGGGTCTATCGTTCTGTGACCGCGCGTTCGGTCTCCTTGCGAGTCCAACTTTCCTCGAGCCCCTGCCCATAGCAGGGGTCTGGTTGAGGGTTGGCTCGTCTTTGTGATCATCTTCCCTCAAGCATTTTTTCGATAAAAACGGAGGGGCTGAGCCGTGTCATGATTTTCCTCCATTGACAAATCATAGTGCTCGGTGAGCTGTTAACGGGCTAGTCCGAGTGGGGCCCTGGCATCTCGTTCATGGGGGTCTGGCTTGGGTCAGCTGGTGATCGACTCCAGATTCTCAGCGGTTAATCCATATAGTTCTTAGGTCCGTTCGACCGGTCCTGAGGGCTCTCTGCCTTTCTTTCAGGAAAAACCATGGATCGTATCTGGCCGAGACTCAAACATGGGCTGGGATGCCTGCGGCGCTCGTGCGCCCAGGTACTGGCTATTGGTGGGCCCATCCCTTTCCTCCCCTTACTCTAAAGGTGCTCGTAGCGGTTGTCGAACCTGTTGGTAGGCTAACCTTCAAACTCCTAGGCCTAGACGGGCCATAGGAGCATTTTTAGCTCCGTATTCCTCTTACCTGTGATGGGTCATGGCCCGTTTGGGAAGACAAAACATCCGGCGAGTTTTTCGAGGGGATGGCCATAGGTTGTGTGCACACGCCCCCATGATGAGACGTGGTGATAGGTCGTGGCAGGCATGGAGATCTAGGCGGGCAGTTGGTTTTCTCACCCATCGCCCCTATAAAATCAAAGGGTTAGCCCTCCAAGTTTCATACGCACGCCTACATCCTTACCTCCGCAGCCATGCTGCCGCCAACGCTTAGGTTTCCTACCCCCGCATCTCCGCCACCATTGAGCTTGCATCCATCCGCCCCCACCTCTAATGGATCCATGGTGCCATTCTGATATCACCTTCCAGCACATGGAGGGCCTCGTCCGAGGAGTGGTTGCTTCCTGGCGATGAGGATTTGCCGTCGCCGCCTGATGTCCACGTGGTGTCATTTGCCCACTTCCACGAGCATGGGCTCGCGATGCTCGCCCACAAATTCCTCTAGGGGCTGCTGCACTTCTACAAGATTGAGCTACAACATCTCAATCCCAATGGGATCCAGCACATGGTGGCGTTCGTCGTGCTATGCAAAGGATTCCTAGGGATCAGCCCCACTTCGACTTATGGAGGTATTTCTTCATCGTGAACCTCTAGAAGAAGAGGGAGAAGGGCGGCAGGTAGGAGCTGCATATGCCGATGGGGTGTGCCAGCATCCAACTCTAGAACAATCGGGTCGAGGAGTACCCGTCCATGCGGCTCTCAACATCCAACAAGGGGTGGCACTCATAGTGGTTCTACCTCAAGAATGACACCACCGCCCTTCTATCAGAGTTCACCGGGCGCCTGATCAAAGAGGCCCTAGAGCAGTGGAGGAAGTGGGGCGTCCTGGAGAAGGACAAGAAGAAGATCAAAGATCACATCGCTGCCATCCACATCCTGAAGGAGAATAGCCTGAAAGGGTCAGGCATCATCGGGGCTTACCACGCAAGGAGGGTGGCACCATTGATGATGCACATGCTCCCACTATACGCGATGGCGCCCAAGGCGTCTTTCAATGGAATGACGCTTGCCGAGGGAATGCTCCCCAACTTCGAGATCGCATAACGCATCAAGGAGGCGATGGATCCTTTGCGGGACGACACGGGTGCCACCCTTGACTTTGTCTACCCAGTGCTGGGGCATCCTCCAATGCGTTCGGAGCCAGGCTACGTTGTCTTTGTAAGTTTCCCTTTCTCTTGCCTTCGCTTCAATTGATTTCCTGACCCCATGAGACTAACTTTGAGAGGGGTGGAACCAGCCAAGGGACCTCATCCTCATGTATCACCCAATGCCACTTTAGAGGGATTCAGCCGTGAGGGTGGCGAATCGTGCTGAGGGTGAGCGGTTGAGGAAGGCAAAGGAGGACAAGAAGAGGAAGAACCAGTGGAAGCTACGGGCATGGGAACGAGGGGAGGGCACTGATGATGATGATGACGATGACGATGGTGGCGATGAGGAGGTGATGGAGGAAGAAGAAATGGTAGGTGACAATTTCAAGTGGGACAACCTAGAGAACGAGGATACGCTAATAGGCATCGGTTCATCCTTGTAGGCGTTGGGACCCTTTCCATTCCATGGAGGGGAGGGCACATTTGGGGAGCTGGCGGAGGTGGGCCATTCCAACAATGCCCCCAAGAACCGATGGAGGTGGGACATACCGTTGGCCTGCCCTAGGAGCCAACAGAGGCGGGCGGCTCTGCCGTCGCACCCGAGGTGCTAGCAAAGACGGGTGGCTCCGCCGTCATGCTCCAAGAGCCAAGGGGAGCAGGGTGTCCTCCTAATGTGCCCTAGGAGCTGCCAGGGGCAAGCCCCTCTACCCAGGAGCAGGGGGTGGGCTCGAAACGGCCTCGTTTCGACGAGGCAGAGCAAGGGTCGAGGGGTTCGTCGCCCAAACGCATCTGCTGCCCGACAGCGCCGAGGTGAGTTATCAATTCCTCTATTTTTTCCTCTTTTAGTCGGATTTCATCGTTACTTATGTTTTTTGTCCCATGCATTGTTGGCAGGCATCGGAATCCTTTGGCGCTGGCGCCGAAGAAGAGCATTGCCCTCCAATCGAGGTGGCTGCCGTCGGTTGGTGTCACGCTCATTTTAGGCGGGAGAGATGCTAGTGTGACCGTGTTGCTGACCGGTCGGGTGTCTCCCACAGTGGTGCCTATGCCCTTAGCGGGATGGGCGAACATAGACGTTCATGGGGCACCTTCGGAGGTCGCGGAGCAGCCAGTGATGGCTGTAATACCGGTGCCGACGATGGGGCGGATGAGGCTATCGATCGCGCTTGTGGTGCCGACCGTGGTGGGTGCAATGTAGCTAGTCATGACCCCACCAACATAGGTGGAGGTGGTGGTGGCCATGACAGATGGGCCACAACTAGGCACAACCGTGGCATCGCCTGAGGCATTGGCGTGACCCATGCCATCGATGGCCCAAGCGATGGCACCTGGCATGGGCCAGAGGAGGGGGACGTGGTTGAGGGGTCCTCAAGAGTCATGGTGCTAGAAGAGGTTTGTGTCCGCACCGCTGATCCCTTCCATCGCTATAGGGGGCATCCCAGTGTGGACGTCATGGCGAGAGGGGTTGGTGGCGCTTGGGGCCGATAGGGAGTCATCCTTGGCCTTGATGTTGGTGGGCAGCAGCTTGCCCACATGGGGTGAGCCTATGCTTCAGTGGATGGATCAACAGGATTTGGTGTCGGTGCTTTGTACCCTCGACGACAACACAGAGAGCATGGAGTGGAAGAGCCTCAACGTAGGGATCGCGTCCATGCTCGATGCCCTGGACCATGCCATGGGCGCACTGCACGACATTGTAGTTCCCTCCAGCTAGGTATTGCTTGATCCTACTTCTTGCCCTTTTCTTCCTCTATATACTTTTTGGATCCTGACCATCGTCTTTCTATAGTCCCTTATAGCTCACAGTCGGGGGAAATCTCGATTCCTTCATCAATAGAAGGAATCCTAGGACTGACTCATCGAGGAGGCATGGCTATATGGGGAGGTGACAGCTCAGCTCGTTGCCACCCAACAGAGGGTGGTCAAGCTGACTCCTCTCACTGAGGAGGCAGGCAATCTTCTGTCGTAGGTGGCCAAGGCACGTCAGGATGCTAATGAGGCCGAGAAGGCGTTCGAGGCCCTATCGGTGAGGTTGTGGAAGGATGACGAAGAAGCCACCAGGGTCAGAAAGGAGCAGGATGAGTTGCTCTAGAAGGACGCTAAAACCCACCAACAGATCCTTAACCTTCGAGACGAGGTTGAGAAAGAAAGGGATCTAAAGTTGGAGGCTAAGGAGAAGCTCGCGACTCTAGAGAAAAGGGTGAGCCTGGATGCCGTGGCGGTTGCTCGGCTGCACAAGGAGTGGGATGAGCTGACCCAAGCTGCGGAGTGGCTCCGCTCGGAACAAGGCATGGTTCAAGAGGAGCGTGACCAGGCTTTCCAAGAGAGTGACCAGGCTTGCGAAGAGCACGATGACACATAGTAGAAGGTTGGCTCCCTCTAGGCTAAGCTCAAAAGGAAGACGACCCGGAAGCTAGAGGCCGAGAGCGCTTCTACTAGGCTGGCTATGGATCTTGCCGAGGTGAGGAGAAATCTATAGGTAGAGAGTGATGAGCTCGGTACCCTGAGCGCTGCCCTCGGAGTGGTTTGCGATGACCTTGAGGTTTTGTGGTCGGAGGGGACCAGCTCGCTCATGGCTCGTGCCATGAGATCATGGTTTGGCTCTGCCAGCTCGAGAGGAATGCCCTTCGCGCCGAGGTCAATCAGTCCTTCATGATTGCTCATTCTCATTATGGGGACAACATCGATCTGGAGGCGATGAGCCATGGCTACGCGCCCGGGTATGAAGTCCACGAGCTAGAGGAGATGGAAAGAGCGATGGCTCCCCTTTCATAGGGCCTGACAGACAGGATAGAAGGCATAGTTCTCCCCAGGAGGGGCTAGTTAGTGAAATAGGTCTAGTGGTTGTTTTTGTAATAAGCAGATAAGTTCTGACCCTTGTGTTTAAACAAGCTTGTTATTTTGTTTCATTTGAACAAGTTTGTTCTTTTTGTTTCATTTGAACAAGTCTGTTCTTTTGTTTTGTTTGAACAAGTATGTTCTTTCTCCCTTTTTATATGTAAAAAAGGGGTAATGCGTTCCGACCCTTCCTTTTGTTAAGACTATAGAGCTCAAGGTGTGGGCGAGAAAAACTCTGGTTACGCTGGTAAGCAAGAGTGCCATAGCGGCTGTGGCATAGGTTTCTTGCTGTCCGACCAGTTTTACTTGGCGTTCGTTTATGTAAACCTTGCCTCTAGGTTTTTAACATGAGAAAGGGTCGGGCACGACAACTATTTTAGAAAGGGTATATATATGCCCTTATCAGCCCCCGAGTGAGACCCGACCCCTTGTCGTTGCCGGAGTCAGGTTTCACTAAAGATCGAGGAGACGATAACGAAGCTAGTAGGAGAAAGCGTCTCTTGTTTTTAGAAATGTTATTCTTAGTTTTTGTACGTGGATCCTCCCTAGGATCTGAGCCATCGTTCTACGATCGCGCATTCAGTCTCCTTGCGAGTCCAACTTTCCTCGAGCCCTCGCGCAGAGCGGGGGTCCGGTCGAAGGTTGGCTTGTCTTTATGATTGCCCCCCTGTCCGTAGTTTCCACAACCAGAGGGGTTGAGCTAACATCACTTGCCTCGATGGCTCGAGTGACGTCCTCAGTGAGCTCGCTAATGGGCATGTCTGAGTAGAATTTGGGTCTATCATTTGTGACAGGGTCGACATAGCCCTCATGTGGCATTCCACTGCTCCTTAACCTACCTCCCGGCAGATGCACGAGTCAGTCCAGAGACCGACTTAGGTGGCCCATTGGCCTCCCCTCAATGGAGATTCTATGGGCATGGCTCAAGGTAGGATCAAATGAGAAGGTCAAGATGACCCTGTCCACTTCTGAGCAGGTTGGGCAAGGGCCACTGGGGCTCATCTGCGTTTTCTCCCCTGGCTCTGTTTGACGCGAGGTAGCCTCAAGCCCTTCGTGGGCTGCCTTCGAACCTCAGTCGGTCAGATTCTTGAGTCAGGGTCGGGCGGCTCGAGCCCCCGAGCCCCATTAGGCTCGGTAGGGGTCGGCTGAGTTTTATGCATCACCCCATCCATGGTTTCTACAACCGAAGGGGTTGAGCTAATGACACTTGCCTCGATGGCTCGAGTGTCACGCTCGGCGAGCTCACTAATGGTCATGTCCGAGTGGAATCCGGGTCTGTCATTCGTGATGGGGTCGGCATAGCCCTCATATGGCATTCCACTGCTCCTTAACCCTGCCTCCCAATAGGTGCTTGAGTCAGTTCAGAGACTGACTCAGGTGGCCCACTAGCCTCCCCTCGATGGAAATTTTGTGGGCTTGGCTCGAGGTTAGGATCAAATAAGAAGGTTGAGATGACCCTGTCCGCTTCTTAGTGGGCCAGGCAAAGGCCACTAGGACTCATCTGTGTTTTCTCCCCTAGCTCTGTATGATGTGAGGTGGCCTCGAGCCCTTTGCGGGCCAACCTTCGAACCACGGTCAGTCACCGCTCATATCGAATGAGACGACTACCGCTTTGTGACGTGACGCGAAGCGTTGTGATGCAATAATTGCATATGTGATGCTTGGATGTATGAGAATGCATGAATGAATGCTCATGCACTAGAAAAGTAAAGTGGGGGTTGGTAAAGTTACCTCGATGGCTCGAGTGATGAGTTTAGTGAGCACTTACTGGATATGTTCGAGTGGGATCCGTGTCCATTGTTTGTGATAGAGTCAGCATAGCTCACATGGGGCATCCTACTGCTCCTTACCCGTCTCTCGTCAGTGGCCCAAGACGTACGATCGACTTGGGTGACCTACTGGCCTCTCCTCAATGGAGATTCTACTGGTGGGCCCCTCCAAACCCTTCCTGGGAAGGTGGAGGCTAAAGCTCAGGGTGCAGGCAACCAAGTCTGATCACGCTAGTGAGCAACAATGCCATAGCCGCTTTGGCGTAGGTTTCTTGCGGTCCAACCAGTTTTACTCAGCATTTGTTTCCACAAACCTTGCCTCTAGGTTTTAACATGATAAAGGGTTGGGCATAGAGAATGTCTACTGAATAGACATACTCTTACCAACCCCTGAGTGAGGCCCTACCCCTTACCGTTACTGGGGTCTAGTGTCACTTAGGGATCATGGAGTCAATAGCGAAACTAATAAGAGGAAATGTGGGTAAATTAAGGGTGACCCATCTCTTGGCAGCTACCCAAGCCGTCCGATCAACTTGGGTGACCCACTGGCATATGACTTACCTTGATGGCTCAAGTGATGGGTCCGATGAGCTCTTACTGGATATGTTCGAGTGGAATCCGGGTCCGTCATTTATGACGGAGTCAGCATAACCCGCATGGGGTCTCCTACTGCTCCTTACCCATCTCTCAGCAGCGGCCAAGCCATCCGATCAACTTGTGTGACCTGCTGGCATAGGACTTACCTACGAAGATAGAGGATGAGATCATACCGCCTAAGAAATTAGTTAGGAAGATAAGCCAGGTGACGGAATTGTAATAAATAGACAAGCTCCTAAATTTTGTTATGGCCAAACAGATTTTTATCTCTTCTCCCCTTTTTGTATAAAAAGGTTAATGCGTTCCGACCCTTTCCGTCATTAAGGCTATAAAGCTCAGGGTGCGGGTGAACATACTTTGATCACGCTGGTGAGCAAAAACATCATAGCCGCTGGGGCGTAGGTTTCTTGTAGTCCAACTAGTTTTACTCAGTGTTTGTTTCCACAAACCTTGCTTCTAGGTCTTAACGTGAGAGAGAGTCAGGCACATAGAATGTTTGTTAGGCGGATATACTCTTAAATGTGCTTCGACTCTTTCCGTAGTTAAGGCTTAAGAAGCTCAGGGTGCGGGAAAAAACTCTGATCATGCTGATGAGCAAAAACGCCATAGCCACTAGGGCGTAGGTTTCTTGTAGTTTGACCAGTTTTACTTAGCGTTTGCTTCCACGACCCTCGCTTCTAGGTCCTAACGTAAGAAGGGGTCGGGCATAGAGAATGTCCACCGGATAGATATGCTCTTATCATCCCCTGAGTGAGGCCTGACCCCCTACCATTGCTGGGGTCGGGTGTCACTAAAGATCAAGGAGTTGGTAGCGAAACTAATAAGAGAAAGCATGCGTAAATTTAAGGGTAAAAGCGACATAGATGTTTGATGTTCTAGGTGTTGACGAAGACTTCGCCGTCGATGGTCTTTAGCTTGTAGGTGCTTGGTCAGAGCACCTCCGTGATGACATACGGTTCCTCCCACGGTGGGGAGAGCTTGTGACGGTTCTTGGTGCTCTAGATGAGGCAAAGCACCAGGTCCCCGATGTTGAAGGCCCGACCTTGCACTCGATGGCTGTGGTATTGGCGTAACGCTTGCTGGTACTTGACCGAGCAAAGGAGGGCAACATCACATGCTTCATCTAGTTGGGCTCCATCCTATGCCCCCCCTTGTTGGAGCCTCCAGACAAGAATCGCTTCAAGAGGACAGTGTCCTTGTATAGTTGCTCGACGGGGAAAGCATGGTTCGGGCATGGCCCTTCGAGCAGCTTCTCAAAGTGGTCCGGGGTACCCTCGATGGGCTTCTAACCACCTTGCAATCGGTGGTGGCCACGAGCGAGCTCTCATGCCACTGCTTGTTCTTCTTGTTGGGATGGTTGGAGGCGCCTTCGTCGGCGTCCTTGTCCCGCTTCGCCTTGCCTTTAAGTCGGTCAAAAATCACCCCGACTACCTCATCGCTCGAGGTGTGTCTGGTGGCGATGTCGAGGAGCTTCTTGGTGGTTTGTAGGCCCTTATGTCCTAGCTTATGAACCAGGGACTCGTAGGTGGTCCTTGACAGGAAAGCTCCTATGACATCGGCATCGGCGACATTGGGCAGCTCATTGTACTGCAAGCGAAGCATCGGATATACCCACAAAGAGTTTCCTTGGACTTCTGTCGATAATTTTTGAGATCCTAGGGGTTCCTAGGACACGCGTATGTGCCCTAGAAGTTTTCCACGAAGATCTCTTTTTGGTCTGCCCAACTTTGGATTCGGTTGGGCGGAAGGCATTCTAACCACGTTCGTGACGAATCAACCTAGAATAATGGAAGATTGCGGATAATAAAATTATCATTATCCGTCCCAGTGGCTTGGCAAGCTAGCCAATAATCCTTGAGCCACAGTCTAGGGTTTGTTTCCCCAGAATATTTTAGGATGTTGGTCGGCGGTCGGTACCACGGTGAGAAGACGACGTTGAGGATGTGTTGGCCCAAGGCCTGAGGTCCCAACAAGTTGGGGCTTGGGCTTTGATCCTTGTTGCTGTCATAGCGTCCGCCATGATGAGGGTGGTAGCCACAGCTAGCCTCCTTCCTCGTATCTCCATGGGTACGCCTATAGGCGTCGAGGATGTCACGATGGAGGATGAGACATTCATGCATCGGGACCATGGTGTGCGGCCTACCGCATTGCTACATCTGGTGGACTGACATGTCCCTATTAGGATGCTCTAAGGGTGCATGCTGGCTAGCGTCGAGATCATGTCATTGGGATAGCGAGCTCTTGGCCTACTATAGCATGTGAATCTCGTGATGGGCCTGACGATCCTCAGGCGTCGTGGGCCCTGGAAGCCCCCAGAGTAAGGCCGCCACAACAGCGATGTTCTAGCTCGCCCAAGTGAAGTGTGGGAGGGCTTCATCGTCCTTGATGACCCTTCGGTTCACGTCGCGGGCCACTACACGCACACGCCCACCATCTCTATGGTGTTCGATCTCTCACTTAAGCTCCGCGCGTTCCTACTCGAGCTAGAGTCGTGCTTCCTCAAGCTCTTAGTGCTGGGCCTTTAGCTGCTCCACCCACAGGCGAGGTGGGGCCCCTACATCCCCCTCGACCTCGTCGTTGAGGTTGTTTGTTAGGGTAGCCTCTCCCTAATGGATACTTTTGATGTATCCCTCGGGGGTACCTATCATGAAACATTCACGAGAGGGGTGATGGCTCCCCCTGCCAGAGTCAGAGTTGGAGGGCGACTCTGATTCTCCTACGAGAAGGTCATGGAAAGATTCCATGACATATTCGGTCATCCCTATGAACTCATCATTTGTATGGGATGAGGGAGTGCGTTGCGCCATAAGGTGGCCAACAGTCTCTGCGGCATTACGCAGATCAGACGGGAGTGCTGTCAGGGCACTCTGGATGAGGTATTCTAGGGAGAGTGGCTCTCCTCTAGCAAGCTGCATCATGACATTGGTGAAAGAGAAGGTGAGGCGGCCTAGGTCCTCCTAGGATGGTCGGGGTCCCAGGAAGGCACCGAGCTAGCGCTCTAGCCTCCCATAATCAAAGCTGAGGAGCTGGTCGCTCCTAGGGGCGTAGGCCTCCGGTGCGTGCAGCTGCAGCTCCTCAAGCACCTCGGCGATCGCGTTGAGGCCGATGGAGTGGAGAGGTTGGACGAGGATGGGAGCCTACACCAACTCTTCCTCCGTCGTGATAATGAAGTCCAGGTTCCCGAAGCACACGTGTGCGCCCAGGACCCAGCTGACGCCGTGACTAGCCATCCGAGGCCTGGTGTGGACGTCGAGGCACGCAAAAGGTCCCTGCCTAGCGCGCCAACTATCGGTGTTTCGAGTTACCATCAACGAGTAAATTTCTAGTATTGCACGTCTGGCTCAGATCTTGTGCTTAGAGGACACGAGGTTTATACTGGTTCGGGCAGAAAGTCCCTACGTTCAGTTCATCACTGCTTCTCGTGTTACTAGTGCTGAAAGTTTGTAGTAGGGGTTATAAGCAGGCGAGAGAGGAAAAGTATCCGAAGTCTCTAGTGAAAGGAGTGAACGGGTGCTGAGAGCTTGATTGCTGCTCAGCCGGGTGCTCGTGTCAATCCCCTTCATGGGGTGCCCTGTTTTCTATTTTATAGGCCAAGGGAAAGCGCGGGTTACAGCAGAGGAAAAGGAGAAGAATGATAGAGAGAGAAGAAGGCTGCCAGGACCGCTAGGTCCTTCTTCTCCTTTATGCGGGTCCCACCAATCCTATAGACATCAACAGGGATGGCTCCATGTCGCGGCCCTATTCGTCACTGACGCCATGCACAGGCGTCATCTGCCGGTCATGGCCTCCCATTCCATCCCGCACTAGCGTCGTGGTGAACTAATGTGCCTGTCAGCGTTCGTACGAGGGTTAGGTAGTTCTTGATGTGAATCCTTAGGTATGGCCCGTCATGGCCACGGGTTACATCGGGGCATGCAGGTCTCTTTCTTGGTGTCAGAGTTTTGACCCAGGCCCATACGCCTGGACCTGGAGTGGTTGGCGGCGGTATGAGACCCCATCAGGCGAGACGGAGCCCGCACTTGAGGGGTCAGGAGAGGTGGAGCACAAACCTAAGGGTCGGACGAGGTGGAGCCCGCCCTAGAGGTCGGGCGAGGCGAAGCCTGCGGCCTCGGGGTCGGGCGCAGCGGAGCCCATGGCCAAGGGGTCAGGCGAGGCGAAGCCTGCCGCAGAGGTCGGGTGAGGTGGAGCTCACGCACCTGGGGTCAGTCAGAGCTGTAGTCGCGCTCTTGACTGCTCGGATGAATCAATGTTGATGATCATTAGCTCCTCCTCTTCGAATACCCTAGTATTGGTCCCCGACAAGACTAGAGGGACCATTTTAGTCCCAAATATAGTCCCTAATTTGCCAAACAGGGGACTACTAGAGGGACTTATTGTCCCTTGAGGGGTGGCTATTTGGGACTACTAGCCCAAAAGGACAGCCCATGCCCCTTCTTTATTGCGTCGGGACCATAAGGAATAGGGGGTATCTTGGTCTTTATTCAACTGCTTTAATGTTCTTTAGTCTAATTTAGTTCCTTGAACCAAACAAGGTTGAAGACTAAAGTTTAGTCACTGTTTTAGTCTCTAGTCCCTGAACTAAAGAACCAAATAGGCCTAACTCCATAAATGCTGTTGAAACTAATTGGTCTATCTTCTCTTTTTTTATATATATACTAGCAAATGTGCCCGTGCGTTGCAACGGGGAACCCAATGCATATTAGAATCGAACTACGTATCATTATAGACACAAGTTGTTCTAATAACTCGTATGAACACGACGTATGAGTGAGTCATATACAAGATATAGAGAGCACGACCCAGTATGTCTTCTAATGGGACTTTGTATGCATCATCGTTGGACGCGAGTTTTTCCAACTCGTATGAGCACGGTGATTGAGTACGGGTTATACGAGTCTGGATCACATACAAGATACGGAGGGTGTAAGTGACACGTAAGAAACTTTTCGCTGTCCGGTAGTTAGAGGAAGGTGGTGTCATCTATTCTAATTTATTTCTAAAATATGACTCAATACCGCATGATGACAATGATCTAACTTGTATGATCATGCTTTGCCTTAGAATCAGACTCCACACAGTGCACGAATACATCATTAATTTCATTTCATTTTGGATTAGACTCTACCATGCACGGATGCGCATTTTTCTAGCTAACCTGGGCATTATATATTTTGATATTATATATATAATATCTGCAGATCTAAATCTAATATATGCAATGCCACGTTTTCATACTTTTGTTTTTTTGGTCCTAGGAGCTATAAGGTGTTAACTATTGTTTAAATAAATAGAAAAGATTTTGTTATACATGGCATACATATGTATTTTGTGTGTGTGTCAAACCACATACATACATATGGTTTGGTGGTATGCACTTCCTATTGTTTTGATGGAGATGGAGATGGAGATGGAGATGGAGATGGAGATTGGAGATCTGGTTCGATCCCTCACACGTGGCTTCTATTTTTAGCGTTTTTTCACATGTATGTGGGTGCTCGGTTCTATTTTTAGTTTTTTTTTCACATGTATGTGGGGTGCTCGCTTCTATTTTTAGCTTTTTCACATGTGTGTCAGTGTGTGGTGCTCGCTCGGACTTGTTGCGTGGGTGCTCGGATATCCGATGAAAAAAAAGTGGACAGAACATGGAAGCCGTATGGGAAGGTGGGTACTCGCCGGGACTTCCAAACCGTATGGGAAGGAAGAAACAGACATGGATACGGGAAGAGAGAGGCAGAAAAAAGATATATTGTGTTCTTGCCCCTACTTTGATGTCCGATTATGATTTTACCCTCTTTTTTTATCGTCGTTGTGATTTTACTTCTGCTTTGTAACTATTAGGGCTCACTTTACCCCTATTTTTAACTCTGTTAGTTGTTTCTGAAATTAAAAAATTTTAAAAACAACAAAACCCTTTACAATAAGATCAAAGGACAATAATACCCTTTATCCAATCATATCTTTTCCAATTCCCCATTCTCTCTCCCGTATCCTCTCTATCTCTCCCGTTCTCTGAAACCCTAGCGACGAGGCACGAAAGCGGCGGGCGGGTCGTAGCGCCGCGCGAGGGAAAGGAGGGCACGTCGCGGGCGGCCGGCGCCCCGAGCGGGCAGGCATCTAGGCACTATGCCACGCGAGGGCAGGACCGACGACCCTGGCGAGATGGATTTATGCGATGTTGGTGAAGAGACTAGGTAAGATTTGGAGCTCCTGTCAGTTGGTTTGTAGGGAAGTTAGTATCAATTTAAAGGAAAAATTTGTTTCTATTTGTAGAGCGATTTAGCTAGCTATGTATTCGATGATGTGATTTGTAGGCCAAATCACATGGATATGAGCCTTGTTGTTAGAGTTCAGTCATTTTTCAGTTTGCCTGATGGGGACCAAAATCAGGGCAACAGGGTAGAACCTTGCCTACTCAAGATGTTGAGATGCATAGCATTGACCTGCTGCAGCTAGTTAATTTTATAGCTGAGCACTACATGTGGGGTTCAAAACAGTACATAACTTTATGGCGTGCATTGGATGAAATTTCTAGAGGACCTTCTATTGAGATTAAAACTGATGAGCAGTTGCTTGAGTGGTTTGAAATCAATAAAGATAACAAAAAGGTGTTTTGAGAACCAAGATTGCTAGAGGACCTTCTATTGAGATTAAAACTGATGAGAAATTTGTTTTGAGAGCCAAGATTGTTAGTAAAATGTCAGACACAATCATTCCAGCTGTGACCAATCCTCTAAATGCTAAAGCCAAGAGTATCAAGGGCCATGAGGTATTGATATGTGGGGCTAGAATAGCTGAAGTGACTGTGAACAGATTCAGGTACGCAATCAACTTAGGACAAAAAACATGTACTTGTAGAGCTTGGCAAGTAACTGGAAAGCCCTGCACCCATGCTTCAACTTTCATTTCTAAGATTAGTAGAGAGGTACGAATGGATGACTTTGTGCATGAATACTTCTCGGTTGATCGGTTAAAAAAGGCATATGCATGTTCTATCAATCCAATGACATCTAAGGATAATTGGCCACATGTTGATTTGGACTATAAAATCAAGAAGCCTAGAATGAGAAGGAAACCAGAAAGACTAAGAAATTCTAGATTCAAGTCCTATGATGAGGCCACCACCAGTAAGAAAAGGAGACCATGTTCTGAATGTAATGAACTAGGCCGTATAGCCAAGCGTTGCTAAGGAGGTCTAACTGCTAGTCAAAAGAGGAACCACTCATCTTCCCAAAATGAATCAGTCCCGTTCGCTTTGCTGAAAAAACAAGCTGAAACACTGTTCCGGCTGATTTGTTGTGAGAGAAAATCACTGTTCCGGTTAAAAAGACAAGCCGAAAAATATGAATTATAAGACAAGCGAACAGGGCCATCATCTTCACAAGCATCAATGTGAGTCATGCTCATTTGTATTTTTTTTGCTTCTTTACTCATGCTTATTTAGTCAACTTGTTTACTGAACCATTTTTCTCCATTCATGTGAAGTGCAAGTGCAAGTGCAAGGGGAAGGGGAAGGGGAAGAGGAAGAGGAAGTGCAAGTGTAGGACATGAAATAGAAGGAACACAAGGGGCTAGAACAGAAGGAGCAAGAAGAGAAAGAGGAAGTACAAGTGTGGATTCCCACTTTTATAATTTAGAGTACAATTCAATCAGCCTGTGATAAGCATATTTGTGTATGGACCTATGCTGCCTCTGTTTGTTGATTATTTCTCTATGGTTCCTTTCTAGACATGTACTGATGTATTAGAGAATGGAAAATTATTGATATTTTTTTTCTAGTGACCATAACAGCTACATGCAACCTAAGTTCCAATCCTACTCAGGCATGGCAATTCTATGAATGTAAAGACAAATATTGAATTGCTCAAAGTAAATACTCAAAGTAAATGCTCAAAGTAAAGAGAGAAGGAGGAATGCGGCGATGTTTTGTTGAGGTATCGGAGAGTCGCCACTCCCCACTAGTCCTCATTGGAGCACCCACGCAAGGGTGTAGCTCCCCCTTGATTCGTGCAAGGATCAAGTGCTCTATACGGGTTGATTCTTGGACACTCTGTCGTGGTGAATCACCGACAACCGCTCACAACTTGAGTTGGGTCATCCACAAGCTCCGCCAGATGATCACCAAGCTCCCAATCACCACCAAACCGTCTAGGTGATGGCGATCACCAAGAGTAACAAGCACGAACTCTCACTTGACCACAACAAGCCTAATAAGAAGAATGGATGTACACTTTGCTACTCTTGATCTTACTAATGAGGGCTCTCTTTGGGATTCTCAAATCTCAATCACCTCACTAGGACCTTGCTCTTCTTGGCACTCTCAAAGGTGTTTCTTAGCTATTGAAATGAGCAAAAGTACCTTCACACACAAATGGAGGAAGTATTTATAACATGGGCTGAAAAACGAACCGTTATGTGCCTCTACGGGATGACCAGACGCTCTGGTCATGCTGACCGGACACGCCGGTCAATTCACCCTGAACTCCAGTGTCTAAAGTGTGACCGTACACTAGCCAGCGTCCGGTCAGCACTGACCAGACGTGTCCGGTCGAGATTTTCCCTCTCTGGAACCTTACTGGAGTCAACCGAACACTGGCCCTCAGCGTCCGTGACCTCTCAGCGTCCGGTCACTTCTAGACGACTTCACTTTGATCAAATGAATTGACCGGACTCTGCGCCAACATCCAGTTACACTGAAGCCAACGTCCGGTCAGTATTTGACCCTCCATTCACTTCCATGTTTCGAACGTATGTGAATAAAGTTTGCTCCAATGGATCTAAGGGCTTTTTAGGAGCTACCTAGTGCTAGGTTTAGAAAGTGTGCACCACACCTGATGAGGACATCACTTCTTCAGAGGTACCCGCTGATCCTCTAACCGTCATGCAAGGTCCAATGACTCAGGCTCGAAAGCGACAACTCAATTTAGAGGTGAGCTCGTTCTTAAGCGATACTTTTCATACTTTTGAGAATAGACTACTACCTAATGATGTTATATTGCTTAGGAACATTAGAGAGGGTCATGAAAGACTTAGAGGAAGTGGTGGAGGTGATGATGACCAGCAAGGACGTCCAACACAAGCCGGAGGTCCAGTCCAACAAGAATTTGAGTCTGCCTCGGCCTTCAGAACCAGTCTGCCTTAAACTGGTCACTCAGGACGCATCCGAACTCCATTTTTGATGATCCACATATGGATGGAAATATAATTTGATAAGGAAGCGAATCCAAGTGGTTTCACGTCAAAATCTATTCGGAATCAACGGTAATCATCGAAACAAGTCAGCGTCCAGAATCTGCCAGGGTGCTGCGACACCGTCTTTTGGTCCGTTGGACCATGTATCGAGTTTGGACCCATTAGGGGCATGTCCAGGGGTCTTGCATGACCCTAGAGTCTTCATAAACAGCCGTCGCCCCTCCATTAGGGTTCAAGTTTTGCTTAGATTAATCTGTCAAGAACAGTTTCGCCGTTCATCGGTTTGTGAGACCCCAACTTCATGAGTTTAATCATTCATCTGCAATTTGGTTGCGTTCTTTCTTGTTCTTGCTTGTGTTCTTCGTTGCGTAGGTAGGGATTAGCCTTCTTGGCGAGGTCAACTTGGTCCATGACTCGGTTGATAACCAGAGGAGCTATGGTGCTAAGATTGCAGGGTTCGATCTTTCGATCTGTAGCCAGATCGGTGTGTCATTCTCCGCCACAACGATAGTTACCATCACCTGACGGAAGATCAGGATCCCTATCTACATTAAGTGGTAATCAAAGCTAAGGTATACCATCAGGTTCACATTTATTCCCTAGTTTGAGTGTTTCGCATTCGTCCCATAGTCTAGTGCCATACTCGTTTTTTCCTGGCCTAGAACCTTCCGCACCATAGCCTTTGCATATTTCAATTTCAGAGTCCGTCGTGTTGAGTTTGTGTCCTAGTCGAGGTCTTGTTGCTGGTTAGGTCATGTTAGAGTCTAGTTTGTGTGTTTTCCCCATCATTTCCATCAAATCTTGGCTGTTGTGACCAATTTTGCACACATTGTTTCCGTTGTCCTCTAATTCGGAGCCAATTCTTAAAACTGGTCTAGTTTTCGCATACGAACTCCATTTTTGATGTTCCATATATGCAAATTGATCAGAAAAAAATTTCGGATCCGTTCATCCTGGCTTTGTTGAGGTTGGAGATTTTTAAATTGGTCAAAAAGTGGTCACAAGATCCTCTTTTCGTGGTCACAAGGTTTTTATCGATTTTGATCTAGTTTTCTAAAAATTCCATAGGCCACGTCTTTCACTTGTTTGAGTTCATATTTTCTGTGGTTACTTCTTTTGTGCTCCTAAGTAAAGGAAAAATATCAAAAAAATAAAATAAAAAAGTCGAAATTTCCCAAAAAACAACGACAGCCCAAAAAATAGAAAAAAAGAGAGGGACAAAAGAGGAACAATATTTAGAGGAGCACATAGAGAAGACCAAAGTGAGCTGTGTTAGCGTGTGTTGTCTATTTCCTTGTTTGTGTTGCTGTCTCCATCCACCATACTTGTTTTTTTCACACCTATCACCTTGCTATCCACCATACTTTTGTCACACACCTGGTACTTGCAACACTTTAGACCAGCAACGAGAACAAGTACTTTAGACTATAATTCAGCATTACTTTCTGTTACTGACTTGTGTGCCAGATATATATATTACTCTTTGTGTGCCTTCCAAGCTCCACAAACTCTTCAGATCAGTACAGACAAAGGGCCTTGCAATCTCGGTACCACTGCCTCACATGTATCATGAACCAGCCACCGGTTGTACCGTCCACTGTTTGTGTTGGTAAGAACTTTGTGTGGGGGATACACCCCTGGGTACCACAAGATGGTACATGGGCCGCACCATCCGAGGTGGTCCGGCCTGTAAGATCGAGGCGTGCACGGCAAGATTATAAGTTGTACTAGATATTGTAATAGTACCAAATAGGATACTTTACTTGTAACCCTCCTCCTCCATACTATATAAGGAGAGGGAGGGGTCCCCTAGTCGATATCTCCAATAGACCTCAATCAATATAGAATAATGAGACACATGACATAGGTATTACGCCAACACGGTGGCTGAACCTGTATAAATCTTGTGTCTTGTGCCTCTGTAACCATTTGGTTCCTGATTACACGCATCATCTACCGACAATCTACCATCATGGGCATATCCCTAGATGGACTACCGACCATATTTTGTTGACACTGCTTCCACTTGCTGTGAAAAGTGATACCACTGCAACCATGTAGTCATTTGGTAGGGATAACTTTCACCTGTTTCTTCTTGTTTTTGTGTTTTCAATGGCAGGAGGTGAATAGATTGGAGATAATAATCCTAAGGGTTTCAATGACTGTGTCAGTCAAGAGCAACTACAAGCTGTTGTAGAGGATGCCCAAAAAAGGATGAATGAGGCCATCAGGAAGGCCGTCACTGACGCACTCATTGAACTCAACATTGACAATAGCATGAAGAGATTGGACAAGTGAATTTCCACGCTAACCGACAAGGTTACTGAGTTGGAAACCTTTGTGGCGAGCAACAACGACGTCTTCGACAGCAACACCGATGGTCAAGACACGGTGTATGATGCCAACAGGAACATAGGTCGAGCAATTTTCCGACAAGAGAGATTACGACAACGTCTTTGCCGCAACACGACAGGTATGGGTTGTGTCCATCACCACTGTCAAGGTAATAATCACCGTGTGCCCGATGATCCTTATGCTAAAATTAAGTTCACAATACCATCTTTTTTGGGTCATTATGATGCTGAGGGATATCTTGATGGGGAGATGATGGTAGAACAAAAGTTTAGTGCCCACCTTGTACCTGAGCAGCATAGAGTTAGACAAGCTACTAGTGAGTTTAAGGATTTTGCCATTATTTGGTGGAATGGGCTAGCTGCACAGGATGCTTTACCTGGTATGTGGGAAGAACTTAAGGTAGCTATGCGTGATCGTTTTGTTCCTCCTTCTTATCATAGAGACTTGCATAAGAAATTGATGCGTTTAGAACAAGGAGATAAATATGTACAGGATTACTATGGTGAGCTCCAAAAGGGGTTGACGCGTTGTAGTGTTGTGGAGGGAAACGAAGATGCCATTTGTCGTTTTTATTCAGGTTTGAGGCATGAGATTCAGGACATTGTTGATTATAAAGAATTTAACACTATCAACCAGTTGTTTTAGTTTGCTATACTTACAGAAAAGGAATTGTAGGGGCGTGAACAGCAGGGCAAGAGCAAGGTCAGCATCACATACACGCCACGCTCGGCACCACCATCGGGGCTAACCAAGCCAACCACCTTTCGGTCGCCTCCTCCAGTGAGCAAGCGACCAACAGCCTCTGAAGTTTCCGCTACACCTAAGGCACCTCTTGCACGACCTTCAAATTCAGGTAAAAATTCTTTGCAGGTGCCTACCAAGAGTTCCTCATCCGTTGCATCGACGGGACGCACTTTGGGCATTCAGTGCCATCATTGCCATGGCATTGGCCATATGCAGAAGGACTGCCCAAGTCAGCAGGCATATATTACTACAAAAGATGGTTACATCAGCACCTCTGATGTTGAGGATGAAGAAGACCAAGATGCAGATGAGGAGGACGACGAAGTCCTTGGTGACGAGGCCACGGTGGCTTATAGGAGCATCATTGTACAGCAGGTGATCAGCTCACATGTCCAACAACCTGAGAAGCTACAACACCATAACTTGTTCTAGATTTTCTTCGTCATCAGCGACCGTTGAGCACGTGTCATTATTGATAGAGGTAGCTACAACAATTTAGTGAGTTCTGATTTGGTCAAGAAGCTTGGCTTGACCACACGTCCACACCCACGTCCATACCATATTCAGTGGCTAAATGATTCTGGTAAAGTAAAGGTAACATAAACTTGTAGAGTTTCATTTACCATTGGTTCTTATGCTGATTCTGTTGATTGTGATGTGGTACCTATGCAAGCTTGTTCACTTTTATTGGGTCATCCTTGGGAACATGATAATGATGCTACACACCATGGTAGAAGTAATAAATACACTTTTGTGCATAAAGGAAAGAAAATTACTTTGGTACCTTTGACCCCTGCTCAAATTGTACAAGCTGATAGAGAACGCGCTGCTAGTTTGAATGATGTTCAATCTGAAAATCAGCAAGTTGCTAATTCTATTTTCCCACCTAAAAAGGATAAGTCTACATCTATTTCTAAGGCTGAGGGGATTAAATTGAAGGGGGTGTTATGCTTGCAACAAAATGTGACTTTGCTGAAATTTCTGATGATGATATTTGCTATGCTTTGGTATGCAAACGAGCTATGTTTTTGCCCGATGATATTATTAGCTTGGTACCTCCTGCTATCACTAACCTTTTGCAGGAGTATGAGGACATTTTTCCAGCTAAGATACCCCCAGGACTGCCACCTATGAGAGGGATAGAGCATCAAATCGATTTGATTATGGGAGCAACCTTGCCCAACCATGCTGCTTATCGAACCAATCCTGAGGAGACTAAGAAAATTCAGCGACAAGTCCAAGACCTTTTGGACCACGGGTATGTATGTGAAAGCCTTAGTCCTTGTGCCATTCATGTACTTTTGGTTCCTAAGAAAGATGGAACTTGGCGTATGTGTGTTGATTGTAGAGCCATCAATAATATTACTATTTGGTATCGTCATCCAATTCCTAGGCTAGACAACATGCTAGATGAGTTGTGTGGTTCTATAATTTTCACTAAGATTGACTTGCGAAGTGGCTACCACCAAATTAGAATGAAACTTGGAGATGAATGGAAAACTACGTTTAAAACTAAATTCGGGTTGTATGAGTGGTTAGTAATGCCTTTTGGTTTGACAAATGCACCTAGCACTTTTATGCGCTTAATGAATGAGGTTTTAAGAGCTTTTATTGGACATTTTGTGGTAGTTTACTTTGATGATATATTGATTTATAGCAAGTCTTTTGATGAACATATGGATTACTTACGTGCTGTTTTTAATGCTTTACGTGATGCACGTCTATTTGGTAACCTTGAGAAGTGCATCTTTTGCACGAATCGAGTTTCTTTTCTTGGCTATGTTGTAACTCCATAGGGAATTGAGGTGGATGAGATGAAAATTGAAGCCATAAAGAGCTGGCCAGTTCCCCAAACCATCACACAGGTGAGGAGTTTTCTTGGTCTTGCAGGATTCTACCACTGTTTCGTCAAAGATTTCAGCACCATTGCTGCCCCATTGCATGAGTTGACAAAGAAAGGAGTGGTGTTTCATTGGGGAGAGGCACAAGAGGAGTCCTTTGACACTTTGAAGGAGAAGCTTACACATGCACCATTGCTGCAACTTCCAAACTTTGGTAAGACTTTTGAGCTAGAATGTGATGCTAGTGGAGTTGGCATTGGTGGTATTTTGATGCAAGATGGTAAACCAGTTGCTTACTTTAGTGAAAAATTGCATGGTCCTATTCTTAATTATTCCACGTATGATAAAGAATTGTATGCACTTGTTCGTTCTTTAGAGACGTGGCATCATTATTTGTGGCCTAAAGAATTTGTTATTCATTCTGATCATGAATCGCTTAAGTATCTTTGGTCTCAAAATAATCTGAATCGTAGGCTAGGATTGGGCCGGCCTGGACCAGGGGGTCTGGCCCACTAGAAGACAACGCGTGGCCTAGCTGATCTGCTTGGAGTCCTGTGCAAGGAATCAAGGTAGACTTGGAGATCAAGCAAGATCCTGGTCGGTTAGAATAGGAATCCTTATCCGGCCACCTATGACAATTGTAACTGGTTAGGGTTAGTTTTCAGATCTGTAACCCTATCCCCTAGACTATATAAGGTGGGCAGGGGACCCCTCTCAAAAATCATCTCATTTATATACAGCAATACAATCAGACACAGGACATAGGTATTACGCCTTCACGGCGGCCGAAACTAGATAAAACCTCATGTCTGTCTTGAGTCACCATCCTGTTCGTAGCTTGTACACCTATCTACCGATAATCTACTACCTTGGGCATACCCCTAGGTAGACTACTGACCATATTTCATCGATAGTGGTGCGCCAAGTAGGGGGTGTGCGTACTGATCCTCAAACGAACAAGATGGTCATCATCCCCAGTTCCATGGCTACACCGAATGACCTCACGTTCACCATCGGCCAGATCACCTGGACCACTAGCTCTGACAACTTCATTGCCATGACCATGGAGGAGGCACGGATCCAATCTGTGTTGACCACTGCTTCACCAGCATTAGCTATGGCTCTAACCACACTGGATCTGGCTTCGGCTGCACTAGCATCGTCTTTAGCCACGCCGACAACCCGTCGTTCGCTTCCTCGCTACAAAGGGAAGTAGATCGACAACACCGACTTGCTCAACTCCATCGATCGGGTCGGCACCAAGGTTGCTAAAACCCTAGCTCTAGTAGATTCGATTCAAAATCAACCTACCAAGTAGGTAACCATTACCCATAACATATCTACCCGACCAGCTTGGGCCAGTCGTCCTACACAACGTGGTACAGATCTCGTGGTCACATCTACTCCTAAAGGGCACTCTGTTCGTCGCTGACCAGCCCCCGTAATGGGTCTCCGGCTCTCCAAGTTCGAAGCCTTGATGGAGAATTACCAGGCTCAGCCCTATGGCCTACGAAACACTGCTTCCAACTACGCGTACAATATACAATGCTGCTCGGATCTGTGTTTTATACATCGACCTCGGCCAAAGCTACGCAACTTCATCAACATGGTTCAGATTGTGGAGTATCAAGAAGGATCGGTCCACATAGTTCAAGAGGGCGGTTCAAGCTCCCCGTCTAGCATCGCATCTATTGGCTCCATCCACACTGAGCTTCAGCATCGTGACAATGAAGAAGTTGAATACGATCTGGATATCCCAGACCACTCCTTGGGTTTCCCATGATTCCCATCCTTCCCACCAAGGCGAGGAGACTTGATCAATGTCGTTAGTAATGATGAGCCACCGGCAGTTGGCAAAACAGAACAAGAAAGGCTAGCACACGAAGCATGCAATATTGACTGGTTTAATCATAGACAAGCCAAAACCGAGGCAGAAGAGGAGGCACGATGCAAAAGATTCTAGCCATGCGATCTCAACAATGCCTTTGATAGGGTAGGGGAAAAGTAGGTCTTCAGGACTCCAAGCGCCAACGTAGCTGTTGCTATGGCGATAATGCAACGACTACCCAATACCTCAGAAATCTAGGCAATTCATGATGATGTACAAGCTTACCTGACGGCTGCTATAGACCAGACCACAGAGATTGCAAACCAAGCCTAGGCTCCATCCATCTCAGTCGAATCAAGCCGCAGCCGCTAGTACTCAAGTCGCTCACAGCCACCCAACCAACGTGGCTCGCACAACAATGACCCATTAGACAACCGTTAAGGCAAAAACGGTGGTCATGATGGTGGTCAGGATGACAACCGCCGCGACTACTGGTACGACAACCGCCGCGACTACTGGTACGACAACCACCGCGACTACCGGGACAACAACCGCCGAGACAACTACGATAATCGCCATGATAACTGCGGTCGCGGGGTCAACTAGGGTGGCAATCGGGATCGTCATGATGGCATTAACAATCTCCGACATTACCTCAGAGAATGCGATCTGCGCGATCGCATTAACCAAAGAGCCAATGATCGTGCATCCCATGAAAGCTATCGCCGTATGGAATATGATACTACTCACAGCCCTTTGGGTTTCAAGCAGTTTACTCCTCACCTTCGCCAAGTCGTGTGGCCAAAAAACTTCAAGCTCAAAAAACTCTAGAAATACGACAGCAAGGAGAACCCTGAGTTATGGGTCATGCTCTATGAAACCGCATGCAGATCAGCCATGGCTGACGAGCACGTCATGTCTAATTACTTCCCAGTCGCCGTTGGCCATGCAGGCCACCAATGGCTGGTCAGCTTGCTAGCAAACTACTTTGATTCTTGGCAAGAGCTCAAGCAAGCATTCATTGATAACTTTATTGCTACTTGCGAACAACCCAGCAATAAATATGATCTGCAGCGGATTCGAGATCACAAAGATGAGCCACTGCACGAATATGTCCAATGCTTCTTGGAGATGCGCATCAAGGTCCCATCAATTTTCGACAATGAGGCAATCGAAGCTTTCATCACTAGTCTCTGCTTCCATGATACCCTAAGGGACAAGCTCCTCCACAAAAGACCTGAATCGGTCACGGCGCTCCTAGCTACTGCTAAAAAATATGCGAACGCCGATGATGCTAAAAAGATAATCATCGAAGAAGCAGCAAGGGTTCCACGCTCCGACCACCCTCCACAACGCGACGACCATCACGACAACCATGGTCGGAACGACAATTTTGATCGCCGCAACCAGCGCAACGATTTTCACGACCACCACGACTAGCGTAATCAGTGGCGTAATCGTCGTGATGATTATAGGGGCAAGCGTGTTCGGGAAGATGACGACGAAGTCAACATCGTTAAAAAAGGTGGCGGACGTCGCAACTATGAAGAAGACTAGGCCAAAGCATTGAAAGGACCCTGCCAGCTCCATCCCAAGTCAAACCATACCATGGAGAATTGCCGTGTTCTCAAATCCATCTACACGCGCCAATAGGCTCCGGATAAATCCGATAAGCCTAACGACGCAGGGGAGCAGCATAATGAGGACAACGATGATGAGGACGTAGATCCCTGTCACAAGTACATCAAGCCAACTGACCATGTCCACACCATCATTGGGGGTAGAGTGTCCATCAAGACCAAACGAGAGTGCAAGCTACTCGCTTGCACTTGCTTGAATGTGGCCAATCTCGACAACCTCATCGCTGATCCGCGGCTCCCTCCTTGGTCTCACCACGAGATCTCCTTCAGTAGAAAGGACCAATGGGCTGCAATACCTAAGCCAGGGCATTTTCCTCTGGTTCTCGATCCTTGTATCAATAAGGTTTAGTTCGATAGAGTGCTGATTGACGATGGCAGTTCCATCGATATACTGTTCAAGAACAGTTTGCTAGCCCTGAAGATAACGTAGGCTGATCTCAAGCCATACGAGGCACAGTTCTAGGGTGTTCTCCCCGGATAGAGCTCTACACCTCTCAGGCAGATCACGCTACCTGTGCAATTTGGTACCCTAGACCACTTCCACACCGACTAAGTCAACTTCGTGGTCGCTGACTTTGAAGGCACCTACCATGCTATCCTTGGCCGACCAGTGCTCACCAAGTTCATGGCCATACCTCACTATAGGTATTTGGTGCTCAAGATGCCTACTGAGAAGGGGGTTCTATCTCTCAGGGGCAACATATACGCAGCTTACACCTACGAGGATGACAACTTAAAAATAGTAGAGGCTCACAACCTCTCTATTTGCATGGCCGAGACCACGCTCGACGCCAAGAAGACCCTAGTCGACCACCTGGAGATCCCAGAGCTCGAGGCCCCACGCAAGAACATCAAGTCCAAAGAGCACAAAGAGATCTAGCTGGTCGACGGTGGTACCAACAAAACGGCCCTTATCAGGGCCAACCTAGATCCTAAATAGGAAGACACGCTCGTCAGGTTCTTGAGGAGCAACGTGAGTGTGTTCGCATGGAAACCCACTGACATGCCCGGTGTACCTTGGAACTTGATCGAGCACTCCTTAAATGTCGATGGCAAGGCCAAACCCATCTAGCAGAAGCTACGATAGTTCACTCATGACAAAAAGGAGGCTATTAGGGTAGAAGTTACATGGCTTTTAGCAGCTAGATTTATCAAAGAAGTGTATCATCCGGAGTGGTTAGCCAATCCGGTTCTTGTATGCAAAAAGAATAAGGAATGGAGAATGTGCGTTGATTACACTGATCTCAACAAACACTGCCCTAAAGACCCCTTTGGCTTACCTTGCATAGACGAGGTCATAGATTCAACTGCCGGTTGTGAGCTGCTTTCCTTTCTCGATTGCTACTCTGGTTATCACCAGATCGCTCTCAAAAAGGATGACCAGATCAAGACATCCTTCATTACGCCCTTCGGCGCCTACTACTATATGACCATGTTGTTTGGGCTCAAGAACACTGGGGCTACCTACCAATGTGCCATACATGCCTGCCTCAAAGACGAGATAAAAGATGACCTCATCAAGGCTTATGTTGACGATGTAGTTGTTAAAACCAAGGAAGCATATACCCTTGTCGACAACCTAGAACGTACCTTTGCAGCCCTTAACACATTCCAATGAAATTAAACCCAAAGACGTGCATCTTTGGTGTTTCATCTGGTATACTACTCGGCAACATCGTCAGTCATGATGGCATACGCCCTAACCCAGAGAAAGTAAAAGCTGTCTTGGACTTGAAGCCGCCCAAAAAGGTGAAGGATGTTCAGAAGCTTACCGGATGCATGGCTGCCCTCAGTCATTTTATATACAGATTAGGCGAAAAAGGACTACCGTTTTTCCAGCTGCTCAAAGCATCTAAGAAGTTTGAGTGGTTGGAGGAAGCAGACATTGCCTTTACACAGCTGATCTTACATCACCTCCGGTCCTCACTGCTCCCAGAGAAGACGAAACCCTCCTACTTTACATTGCAGCAACTAATCAAGTGGTCTCCACCGCCATGGTGGTCGAGCATGATGAGCCCGACCACGTCTACAAGGTACAGTGACCAATTTATTTCGTCAGTGAGGTGCTCAATGAATCCAAGACCAGGTACCCACAGATTTAGAAACTGATCTACGCCATACTAATTACATCCCAAAAGTTGAAACACTACTTCGACGGATATCGTGTGGTGGTCATGACCGAGTACCCTCTGGGAGACATCATTCGCAACAAGGATGCAAATGGGCGCATCGTCAAATGGGCAATGGAGCTATGCCCTTTCTCCTTGGAATTTGCAAGCTGTACTACAATCAAGTCTCAGGCACTTGTCGATTTCATCGTCGAGTGGACAAACTTAAGCACACCTGCCTCTCAGGGGCCCATCGAGTATTGGAAGATGTACTTCGATGGCTCTCTCAACATCGACGGCGCAGGAGCAGGAGTCCTTTTCATATCACCATCTAGGGAGTAGCTCCAATATGTCCTTAGGATTTATTTCCTAGCGTCTAATAACACTGCCAAGTACGAAGCATGCCTACACGGTCTACGCATTGCGGTCGAGCTCGGTGTCAAGCATCTCTATGTTTATGGAGACTCGGCTCTGGTCACAACCAACTCAACAAGGACTGGGATACGACCAGGGAAAAGATGGACGCATACTGCAAAGTGATCAGAAAGCTGGAAGGCAAGTTCTATAGCATTGAGTACACACATGTGGTCTAGGACAAAAATCAAGTAGCAGATGTGCTGTCAAAGTTAGGATCATCCCGAGCCAAAGTCCCACATGGCGTATTTGTTCAAGACTTGCTCATGCCCTCCATCAAAGAAGAAGATCCCGCGGTCAACAAGCCTCCAGACCAGCCATTGGTGGCTATGGTTCTGGCGTCGAACTCCACCAAACCACCTTCGACCACTAAGAAGCCCGACTAGAGAGTACCTTTCATCAAGTACCTGACAGATGGTAGTGGTTACACCGATCGGATAGAAAACAAACGCCTGATGCGTCGCAGTAAGTAGTATCTGTTTGTCGATGGCAAATTGTGGCGCAAGAACGTGAAGGAGGAAATCTTGATGAAGTGTATAACCCAGGAGGATGGCAAGCATCTCCTAAACAAAATCCACTCTGGCTCCTACGGCAACCATGCGGCCTCGAGAACGTTGGTCGGCAAGGCTTTTCGAGCAGGGTTCTATTGACCGTCAGCCGTAGCCGATGCACAGAAGCTAGTCTGCCATTGTGAAGGTTGTCAATTTTTCACCAAGAGAATCCATGTACTAGCACACAAGATTTAGACTATACTAGCCTCTTGGCCCTTCGCATGCTGGGGACTGGATATGATCGGGCCTTTCAAACCGGCCCCTGAAAAATTTACATGCATCTTTGTGCTGATCGACAAATTCTCCAAGTGGATAGAGTACATGCCCCTGGTCAAGGCATCTTCAGAAAAGGCTATCGCATTCCTCGACCAGGTCATCCACCGCTTCAGCATACCTAACAGCATCATCACTGATCTGGGTACTTAGTTCACTAGGAATGCTTTTTGGGACTTCTACGATGAAAGGAGCATAGTAGTAAAATACGTCTCGGTGGCACACCCTAGAGCTAATGGATAGGTCGAGCGGGCAAATGGTATGATCCTGGACGCACTTAAGAAGAGGATGTATAGAGAGAATGACCAAGCTCCTGAAAGATGGCTCAAAGAGTTACCAGCCGTGGATGAATCTTTTCCTTATATTATCAAACACAAGAAAGGGAAGGATAATATGATTGCTGATGCTTTGTCTAGAAGATATACATTGCTGTCCCAACTGGATTGCCGGATTTTTGGTCTTCAATCCATTAAAGAACAATATGCGCTTGATCCTAATTTTAAGGATGTGTTGCTTAATTGTAGAGAGGGACATGTATGGAATAAGTTTATGATCAATGATGGGTTTTTGTTTAGAGCTAACTGCCTATGCATTCCAGTTGGTTCCGTTCATCTTTTGTTGTTGTAGGAGGCACATGGAGGCAGATTGATGGGACATTTTGGTGCCAAGAAGATGGAGGAGGTGCTGTCCACACACTTCTTTTGGCCAAGGATGAGGCGAGATGTAGAGCGATATGTGGCTCGGTGTGCCACATGTCAAAAAGCTAAGTCACGGTTGAACCCACATGGTTTGTATATGCCTCTTTCTGTTCCTTCTACTCCTTGGGCAGATATATCTATGGATTTTGTGTTGGGATTGCCAAGGACTAAGAGGGGGAGGGATAGTATTTTTGTGGTGGTTGATCATTTTTCTAAGATGGCACATTTTATTTCTTGTCATAAGAGCAACAATGCTATTCATATTGCTGACCTTTTCTTTCAAGAAATCGTTCGCTTGCATGGTATACCTTCTACTATTGTTTCAGATCATGATGCAAAATTCTTGGTCATTTTTGGTGCACATTGTGGAATAAATTGGGGACCAAGCTGCTGTTTTCTACAACATGTCATCCCCAAACTGATGGGCAAACTAAGGTTGTGAATCGAACATTATCCACCATGTTGAGAGCCATTTTGAAGCGCAATTTGAAGATGTGGGAAGAGTGTTTGCCGCATGTGGAGTTTGCATATAATAGGGCGGAACATTCCACCACCAAGGTAAGTCCTTTTTAGGTAGTGTATGGTTTTAACCCTCGTGCTCCTATTGATCTTTTGCCTTTACCTACCACTGAGAGAATACATAGTGATGCTAGAGAGCTTGCTGATTTTATTCGTAAGTTGTATGAAACAACTAAAGTAAATATTGAAAGTATGAATGAAAAGTATAGAATTGCTGGTAGTAAAGGTAGAAAAGAGATTAAACTTGAACCGGGTGATTTGGTTTGGTTACATTTGAGAAAAGATAGATTTCCGGAGCTACATAAGTCTAAATTAATGCCAAGAGCAGCTAGTCCTTATAAGATCATTGAGAAAATAAATGATAATGCCTACAAACTTGAATTGCCACACAAGTTCGGGGTTAGTCCCACCTTTAACATTACAGATTTGAAACCTTATTTGGGAGAAGAAGATGAGCTTGAGTCGAGGACAACTCCAATTCAAGAGGGGGAGGATGATGAGGACATCACTTCTTTAGAGGTACCCGCTGATCCTCTAACCGTCATGAAAGGTCCAATGACCCGGGCTCGAAAGCGACAACTCAATTTAGAGTTGAGCTCGTTCTTAAGCGATACTTTTCATACTTTTGAGAATAGACTACTACCTAATGATGTTATCTTGCTTAGGAACATTGGAGAGGGTCATGAAGGACTTAGAGGAAGTGGTGGAGGTGATGATGACCAGCAAGGACGTCCAACAGAAGCCGGAGGCCCAGTCCAACAAGAATTCGAGTCTGCCTCGGCCTCCAGGACCAGTCTGCCTTAAATTGGTCACCCAGGATGTATCCGTACTCCGTTTTCGATGATCCACATATGGATGGAAATCTAATTTGATAAGGAAGCCAATACAAGTGGTTTCACATCAAAAGCTATTCGAAATCAAAGGTAATCGTCAAAACAAGTCAGCATTCAGAATCTGCCAGGGTGCTGTAACACCGTCTTTTGGTCCGTTGGACCATGTATCGAGTTTGGGCCCATTAGGGGCGCATCCAGGGGTCTTGTATGACCCTAGAGTCTTCATAAACAGCCACCGCCCCTCCATTAGGGTTTGGGTTTTGCTTAGATTAATCTGTCAAGAATAATTTCGCCGTTCATCGGTTTGTGAGACCCCAACTTCGTGAGTTTAATCATTCATCTACAATTTGGTTGCGTTCGTTCTTGTTCTTGCTTGTATTCTTCGTTGTGCAGGCAGGGATTAGTGTTCTTAGTGAGGTCAACCTAGTCCGTGACTTAGTTGATAACCAGAGGAGCTGTGGTGCTAAGATTGCAGGGTTCGATCTGAAGCCAGATCGGTGTGTCATTCTCCACCACAACGATAGTTACCATCACCTGACGGAAGATCGGGATCCCCGTCTACATTAACACCTAACCCACTAGACTCACCTAGGTCAAGCTACCCATCCATACGCCCCTTAATAGTATGGCCAAAGGAAAAACAAAGTCCTAAACTACTCTAAGTGTCTCTTCAATACCAAACGACACTTAGAACTAGTCCATCCTTAACCTTATCGTCCATCCTCTGAAACCGAAATTGATCATCTAGTTTTGACTTTGCCCCACCGGCTGCTGCACATGCTGTACTAAGGGTCTAGGATTGTACTGTATCTCGTTTGTAGCAGTACCTGGAGTTTGTTCAGATGAACCTTGAAGTGTTTGAACATCACCATTACTAGCAGGTGCTGCTTCTTGATGGCTAGTACCAACTTGATTAGTCCCTTGAGTCAACGGATCTAGAATATTATAACAAGTTGTTCCAACCTGACCAACTAGAATTCCATGAATCGCCTCTTTCATGGCGTTGTGAAATGCGTCAACGAAAGCTCCATTGCGGCTTGATATGGCATCACGAACAGACTTGTCTATGGCTTCCGTAAAGAAACGCCTGTCTTCAGCTTCGACCGTATTTGTCTGCCCATGTAGTAGAACTCTTGGTAGTGGAAATTTCTAAATAATTGTGCTGTCACATGTTTTGGTGTAGGACAACAAACACTTCTTCTAAAATTCTTTCGTAGCTTTGTTGATGGTATCCTTATCTTCATCAGGCAGGTCTTCATAATGTACCATAAGGATGTTGTCGTTGTTGTGAACCACCATGACGATTGTGGCATCCCACCAGGAGTGCCAGAAATGTGTGTCGATAAAGAATTTCGTCCTATGCCGAGGACACACGCAGCAAGCTGGAAGGGTCTGCTTGATGGAGTAGATCCACCTAGCTTCAGCGCCGGGGTGGTGGATCCTGCACAATCCTCCCGAGATGTGCCAGTCAATTTGACCCTGTAATTGACAAGGAGAGAAAGTTCATCAGTAATTAAGGGTGAAACTTGCCGATGTTGCTAGATAGTTCTGAATATACGGTTGTGAGAGCCGATATGAAAGTAAATTGGCTAAATAGCCAATTCCAGTATATTCATGAGAATAAGTCAGTTAGAGCTCATGGGGTCGTGTGAAGAGAATCGGTTATCATTCAGGATAAACATCATTTAAATGAATATTAATCAATGGCAATAAGATATCATTGATGATCGGTCCATACTGAGTCAATGATTACGAGTAACCAAACTCCTTTTTATATAAAGAAACAATTCAACATCACTTAATCATTTAATAAAGATAAATCTAATGAACATGTTAGATCTCATCTATCGCCATGACCAGTGGGGCATGAGGCAGAATCATGCAGGCCGTAGAAACAACAATAGACTCGACAACCCTAACTCATTACTAATATCAGTGGGGCATGAGGCAGAATCATGCAGGCCGTAATACAATAACAAGATCATGGGGCTAACACATCTTTCAATTTATCTCTACTTCAACGATCTTGTGATGTGAACTGTTTATGAAAGCATTCGATATCAGCTAAACAGCCAATTTAGGCATAGCACACAGTTAAGGTCATGTCTTCTCAGGAATGGGCCTATCAACCAACGATCCCCACTCCACGGTGCCAACAGTGGGGTGAGAGGCAGAATCCCACAGGCCATGATGACGGGCCATGAAACGGTTCTCGCTAACCGATAGATCTACTCAAGATCGAACATGCCTTAACCGCACGCTATGCACGATTAAGATTGACACAAAACAGCCGATAAAAACATAACTCGTCGCTTAAGATGTAGATTAGATCAGTTTTAGATTAGCAAACAATGAGTTAAACAAGATATGAGGTTGATCCAAATCAATCTCAATCGGGCAGAGTGATATTGCTATAATTAGATAAGCAATGAAAGCAATAAGCAATATCAGTAACTTAATGAATCTACCAAAGACTACCACTCTAAGATAGAACCGATAACTTGACCTTGATCCAATTCAAGCAGTGGGGTGTGAGGTAGAATTACACAGGCCATACTTGAATTAGGCAAGAGTCGATAACTAGCTTATACCAGAGCCGCAGTGGGGGTCGATCGGATCGATGCAGCCATATGAACAGAGGTATAAACCATGACGGTACTTACAACAAGCAGTGGAGGTCGACCAGATCGATGCAGCCGTACTTGCCGAAGAACTCACTGAGATCTACTCTACTCCTACTCCTAAGGGGTGGCCGGAGCCGAAAAAAGTAATTGACTTGTATTTGATTGATTGGTTGATTTTTACAATAGCCGGGGTTTGGTATTTATACCCGGAGCCTAAACATGAATCCTACTCGAGCACGATTTGTTACAACCTTTGGCATAAAATGAAAACATTCCTAATTTAAGATAACTTGGACTCTAATCTTTCCTTTTTTGTAGAGTCCAACATGTTTTTGTCCTGGCATCAAGCGTAGCCTCTGTCGTTATTTGCTGGCACTGTCCAAAGAAAGTCGATTCCTAGATTGCATCTGAATCAACTGTTTCTGATCCGCCCGCAACTGATCCCTTGATGATACGATCCTGGGAGCTTCTGGGTCCCTGTGACTCTCCTTCCAAATTTTGGTGTAAACAGGTGTCTTGATTGGCTTACATTCATCCATCTTGAATCTCTTAAGAAGATCATTTGTATATTTCTCTTGAGAGATGAAAATCCCTTCTCTCATTTGCTTGACTTAAAAACCAAGAAAGAATGTAAGCTCTCCAATCATTGATATCTCGAACTCCTTTGACATCAATTCACCAAACTCTTTGCAATAATGTTCATTTGATGATCCAAAGATGATATCATCAACATACACTTGACAAATGAAGATGTGTCCATCAAGCTTCTTGGTGAATAGTGTGGTGTCGACCTTCCTGATGGTGAAGCCCTTCTCAATGAGGAAGTCCCAAAGGTGCTCATACCAAGCTCTTGGGGCTTGCTTAAGCCCATATAATGCCTTCGACAACCTATAAACATGATTAGGATATTTAGGGTCTTTAAACTTGGGAGGTTGATCAACATAGACTAGTTCATTAATAAAGCCATTTAAAAAAGCACTTTTCACATCCATTTGATATAGTTTCATTTCATGATGTGATGCATATGCAAGGAGGATACGAATGACTTCTAGTCTTGCAACCAGTGCAAAAGGTCTTTCCAAAATCCAATCCTTCAACTTGAGAGAACCTCTTTGCAACTAGTCTTGCCTTGTTCCTCACAACTATGCCTTGATCATCTTGCTTGTTGCGGAACACCCACTTTGTTCTAATGACTCTTGCACCTTTTGGCCGCTCTTCAAGAGTCTAAACTTCATTGTGGGTGAAGTTGTTCAACTCTTCATGCATGGCATTTATCCAATCCGGATCTTGAAGAGCTTCTTCTATCTTGGTAGGTTCATAGCAAGAGACAAAAGAATGATAAGCAATAAATGAAGCAAGTTTTTGTGAGCGAGTCATGACACCCTTTGATGGACTCCCTATGATGATATCTTGTGGATGATCTTGTAGTAGAGGTGTATTTCTTCTATTGACCACTTGAGGAGGAGGTTGTGGAGCATCAAAATCTTGTGCTTGTACCACCATTTGATCATGGGAGACATGGGTGTCTTCATTTTCTACTCTCCTATCTTTATCATCATCTTATGGCACACTTGATGAAGAAGGTGGATCAATCACTTGTACATCATCTTTAGGCTTGATGTCTCCAACCAGAATGTTCTTCATAGCCTCTCTCAATAGTTCATCACCTACATCATCAAGATTCTCATGTGCTCCTTGGGAGCCGTTAGATTCATCAAATTCCACATCATATGTTTCTTCAACCAAGCCAGTGGCATGATTAAATACTCTATATGCTTTGGACTTTGATGAGTAACCAACAAGAAAACCAATATCACGTCTTTGAAACTTCCCTAGGTGTTCCGCTTCTTATAGATGTAGCATTTGAAACCAAACACCCTAAAGAAAGAGACGTCCAGCTTCTTTCCATTGAGCAACTCATAAGGTGTCTTGCCAAGGAACTTTTGAAGGAATAGGCGGTTGGATGCATAGCATGCGGTGTTGATAGCTTCCACCCATAGAGCTTCGGGGGTGTTGTACTCATCTAGCATTATTCTTACAAGAGTGATCAATGTCCGGTTCTTTCTCTCAACTACACCATTTTGTTAAGGAGTATATGTTACGGAGACCTCATGCTTGATCCCAACTTCATCACAATATGCTCTATGTTTGTGTTGTCAAATTCCTTCCTATTGTCACTTCTAATCTTCTTGAGCTTCACTTCAAACTTATTTTGTGCTCTCTTGGCAAACTTCTTGAAGCAAGATGCAACTTTGGATTTATCATGAAGAAAGAATACCCATGTGTATCTTGAATAGTCATCAACAATCACAAGACAATAAAGATTTCCTCCCAAACTCTTGTATGTTGTTGGTCCAAATAAATCAATGTGAAGGAGTTCTAGCACTCTTGTGGTTGACATGAAAGCTTTGGTTGGATGAGTATTTGCAACTTGCTTAATGGCTTGACATGCACTACAAAGCTTGTCCTTCTCAAACTTCATGTCCTTCAACCCTCTCACCAAATCATTCTTCATTAGCTTCTTGAGTGAGCTCATCCCAACATGAGCAAGTCTTCTATGCCATAGCCACCAAAGTGTTGTTTTGGTGAATAGACAAGTCTTCAAATTTGCATCTTCGGAGGTGAAATCCACTAGATATAGGTTGTTGTATCTAAATCCTTTGAATATCACTTGATCATCATCCTTCTTAGATACAACAACTTCCTTCTCGGTGAACAAGTGTTGGAAGCACAGATCACATAATTGTCCAATGGATAGCGAGTTGAAGCTCAATGAAGCAACATATAGCACATTTGAGATAGAATGATCATTTGATATAGCCACTTTGCCCAATCCTTTAACCTTGCCCTTTGAATTATCTCCAAATGTGATTCTTTCTTGTCCATCTACTTCTTCATCTAGTGAGGTGAACATACGAGGATCACCAGTCATATGTTGTGTGCAACCACTATCAATAACCCAATGACTTCCACCGGTCTTGTAGTTCACCTACACACAAGAGATCAAGCTTTAGGAATCCAAACTTGTTGAGGGCCCTTCACCTTCTCAACAAGTGATTTTGCAACCCAAATTTTCTTAGGCCTATTCTTGTTGGGAGGTCCTAAGAATATGACTTTTATCATTTCACTAGAATCCTTTCTAAGCATGTAGTGAGCATTGAAGGCAAAAGGTCTAGCATGCTTGGGCAAGGGTTGTGGTGGTGGAGTTTGGCACTCATGGGCAAAGTGACCTTCTTGTCCACACTCGAAGCATGTCTTTGGCTTTGGCTTTGACTTGTGTTGTTGTTGAGCTTGAGCCTTCTTTTCTAGGTTTGCCAAAGACCCAATGCCACTTCTATCTATCTTCATGACGGTGTTCATAAGTAGCTCACTTTGTAGATACTTGCCTCTTGTGAACTTGCTCAATCCAATCTTGAGATGCTCTTTCTCCAATTTGAGCTTCTTGTTTTCTTCCTTGAGTGCATCATTGTTTTTCTCTTTCTTGAGCTTCTTGTTCTCTTCTTTGAGCTTTTCATTCTCAAGAATCAAACCATCATCATGAACAAGAGTTTCTAGCACTATAGACTTGGTGGTTTTGAGTTCTTCAAGATCTTTCTTGAGCTTTTTATTATCATTCTTGAGCTTGACAAACTCATCATAATCATCGGCCTCCACCACTTGCTTGCCCTTGCTACTAGAACTTTGCTCAATGCTCTCAATGATCAAATCATCACATGATGTAGCTATATCAATCTTAACAACATCGTTAGTAGCATCATGTGGCTCATTGGATGAGAATTCTTGAGCAATAACAAGGTTATCATAATTGATCTTTAGAGTTGTATATTCTTCTTTTAGCTTGTTATGGCTAGTGATGAGCTCATTGTGTATCCTCTCAAGTTTATCATGTTTATCTTTAAGCTCTTTCTTAGAAGATTTGAGCTCCTTGAGTGTTGGGGACCTAATACTGGGGTACCCCAGAAGGTGGAACCAATAACCACCAAGCATTAAAAACTTTTGGATGGATAAGGGCACCATAATGTCTCTTGCTCGAATGATAGGAGTTTGGTTCTGCCTCGCTCGATGACTTTGGAGTGAGCTCGGTCTCACCCGAGGGCTGAGGGATAGACTCTGCCTCACTCGACGCCTTTGAGATAGCTCTGCCTTGCCCGAGGGCTTAGGGCTAGTCTTCGTCTCGCCCAACGCCTTTGGGGCAGGCTTGGTTTCGCCCAAGGGCTGAGGGATAGACTCCGCCTCGCTCGACCCCGGAGGGGCGGGCTCGGTCTCGACCACGAGATAAGGACTGGCCTCCGCTTCACCCGACGGCCAGGAACGAGCCTCGCCCTGCTCGATATCTAAAGACTGATTCCATCTTACCTGACAACTTCTCCCCGTTCCCTCATGGTGATGGGTACAGGGCAAGACAAGACGTTCGGGTCAACCATGGCTACAAGGACCATACCCTACGCCCTAGTAGGAAAAGTACTACCAGGGAACGATGAGACAGGTGCTTTAGACCCTTCCGGGCGCCGCAGAGCCCGAAAGGTATTTCATGTGCGTGCCCCTCGCCCTGTAGAGTTGTAGGCGCTGCCTTTAGCTCCGGGACACGGAACCCAACAAAGATATACGACAACCGCTACGCTCCAGAAAAGGATTTGCTATCTCCACGAATGATGGATATTCTGTCACCACGCTATGGACCCAAGGGAGCTGTGCTTGCTTCCCGACCCCTCAGGTCCACCAAGTCAGAAGACCTTGGCCATGGCGCTACTCTGGACCCCGATCCCGCATCCCTCCGACGAAGACTCATAGGAACCAAAAGGCGTGCAGAGCAAGGCTGGGGGAGACTCATAAGTCAAAACCACTGTACTGTAGCCCATACCCTGCGTAGGGCAGCATTATGTAACCAACCTGACATTCTACAGAGGCATCGACAGTATTGTAGACACTTATCTTTCTTTGCACTCATCAGAATGAAGAACCAAGCTGGTTAGACATGGGCCACAAGACTAGGTAGAGTACGCATCCTAAAGCCCTCACCCTTGTAAAGCCAACCCCTTCATCTATAAAAGGGGACGTGCTTCCTCCATCAAGGGGACGGATCTTTGATGACATAGTACACAACACTCACACAGTCAAGCTGCGATCAAGCTCTTGGCCTCCTTTCAACCCTTCCATCAGAGACTTGGGACCAGTCCCTCTCTTGATCATTTGTACCCCCTACTACGAACCATTCACGGTGCTAATAACACAAGCAGCAACAAACTGGACGTAGGGACATTTGGCCCAAACCAGTATAAATCTTGTGTCCTTTAGCGCACCATCCGAGTCTAACACGCATTACTATAAATTTACTTGCCGGTGCTTGTACGAAACACTGCCAGTTGGCACGCCAGGTAGGGGACTTGCGCGTTCTAGATCAGGCCTCGGATGGCCACCCATGCAATCAGCTAGGCGCCGGGTGCACACATGCGTTTTGGTGACCTAGATTTTATTGTCACACTAGGAGGAGAACTGGCGCTGACCCACACGGCCGCACAGTCTATCCCTTCCATCAACCTCAGCCGTCTGAGGCTTGAGGGCCCATGGGGTGACTCCCTTAGACCCCAGTTATCCAGGGAGCCCCCGCACAGCATCACCCTTTTTCCGGAAGGCCTCGTACAAAGCGCCCCGATAGTGTTTTTGTTCGGTCTCCGCAACGTCGCAGCGACCGCTGGCCACCTTCTGGCTCTACGCATGGTTCAGCCGCCTACGAACAGCGAGTTCATGGGGGTAATCGAACATGATCTAGAGACACTCTATGGGCTCCGTGCGGAGGAACTAGAGTCGTCCTCTAGCTTTGACTCCAGCAAGGGGAGCCATCACCCTTCCCGAGAATGCTTCATGACACAAACCCCCGAGGGGCACGTCCAAAGCGTCTCCGGAGAGGAGACAACCCCAATAGGAAACCCTAATGCTAGGATCGAGGCAGAGACGGTGGCTCCATCTCATGTAAGGATGGAGCAACTAAGAGCACAAAAAGCTAGAGATCGATGACGCCGGACAACAGCTTGTCCGGGAGTACTGAAACATCGAGGAGGAGATCAAGCGTCACGGAGATGGTGGGCATGCACGCGCCTCGGCCCATGATGTGCATCGGAGGATCCTCACCAATGAAGGGACTCTCCCTCACTTTGCTCAGGCAAGCCAGAACATCACCGCCACGACAGCCTTGCTTCACGGCCTCCCGAAGGCCGCAACGTCTGAAGATCACCAGGCCCACAGGGAGATTCGCACGTTGCTTAAGCGTGCAGTGGCGTAGCAGGCGAAAAGTTCATTGTCTCGACGACGCGAACCTAACACCAACCAGCGCATGCCCTCAATGCGTCCCACTGGGGATGCATCCATTCACCAAACACCGCTAGGCAGCAGGTAGCCCTCCACCATCCTAGTGCATCAATGCCTCGGCCCTGGCCATGATGTACGTAGCATCATCGATGCTCGGAAACACGCCCATGGCGACGATGGAGAAGCAGCACACTGTGGCTACCATCCTCGACGTGGCGGACGCTACAACAACAACGAGGACCGAAGCCCAAGCCCCGACCTACTAGGTCCTTAGGCCTTCAGTCGACACATCCTCAATGCTGCATTCCCCCTAAGGTATCGACCGCCTACCAACATCCCTAAATATTTTGGCGAAACAAATCCCGGGCTTTGGCTTAAAGACTATCGGCTTGCATGTCAGGCCGGTGGTGCGAGTGATGATGATTTCATTATTCGCAATCTCCTGCTGTTCTTGGCCGATTCGGTGCGAGCATGGCTAGAGCACCTACCGTCCAATGCTGTTCAGAGTTGGGCGGATCTGACAGAGATCTTCATGGGTGACTTCCAGGGCACGTACAAACGCCCTGGAAACCCATGGGACCTCAAGAACTACCACCAGAAGGCCGATGAAACCCTCTGCGGGTACATCTGGCGCTTCTCTCAGCAGTGCAATGAGCTCCCTAACGTCGCCAACGCCGACGTGATAGGAGCCTTCCTATCTGGGACAACCTGCGAATCCTTGGTCCACAAGCTAGGATGCAGGGGCCCGCAGACTACCAAGGAACTCCTGGACATCGCCACCAGTCACGCCTCTGGAGAGGAGCTGGTCGGAGCCATCTTTGATCGCTCCAACAGAAAGACGAGGCGGGACGAGGACGCCGGCGAAGGCATCTCCAACCGTCCCACCAAAAGGAAAAATAAGAAGCAACGGTGCAACAACTCGCTCGTGGCCACTGCTGACCGCAAAGGTGACTAGAAGCCCGCGGAGGGCACTCCGAACCACTTCGAGAAAATGCTCGAGGGGCCATGCCCAAACCATGCCTTCCTAGCCAAGCATCTATACAAGGATTGCGGCCTGATGCGCAAATACTTGTCTGGGGGCCTTAACAAAGGGGAGTAGGGGAAGGAGCCTGTTCCTGCCACAGACAATGCAGAGGAGAAGGACGACGCCTTCCCAACACCGACCGGCACCCTCATGATCTTTGGAGGATCAATGGCCTATGACTCCAAGCGCCGCCAGAAGGTCACGCGCCACAAGGTCTATACAGCCGGACCGGCCACTCTAGCCTTCCTCTGGTGGTCGGAATCTGCCATAACCTTCGATCGGACTGACCATCCGAATGCCGTCCCACACCCAGGAAGGTACCCACTTGTCGTCGATCTGATCATCGATCCAAAGCGGCTCACGAAAGTACTGATGGATGGAGGCAGCGGCCTCAACATCATGTACGCCAAGACGCTCGACAAGATGGGCATCGATTGAATGAACCTCCATCCCATTCGAGCGCCTTTCCATGGCGTCGTGCCTAGTAGGCAAGCTGTGCCACTGGGGCAGATCGATCTACCCATCACTTTTGGGGATCGGTCCAATTACCGGACTAAGACTCTCACCTTCGATGTAGTGGGGTTCTCAGGGACTTTCCATGCCATCATGGGACGACCATGCTACGTGAAGTTCATGGCCGTTCCCAATTATACATACCTTAAGCTGAAGATGTTGGGCCCCCATGGGGTCATCACCATCGGCACCTCCTTCTAGCGCGCTTACGAGTGCGAAGTCGAATGCTGTAGACACGCATCCACAGTCATCGTCTCCGAAGAGCTCGCCACCCTTAGGGAGGAGGTCGTTGAAGGGGCACCCGATGCGAAGAGGTCGTCCGGGTCGTTCAAATCGGCGGAAGGACCCAAGGAGGTCCTCTTCGACCCCAGCAACTCTGAGGGCAAAAAAGTTTGTATCGGGACCGCGCTCTCCTCCGAATAGGAAAGCACGCTCGTTGACTTCCTCCGCGATAATAAAGACATCTTTGCGTGGAAACCCTCAGATATGTCGGGCATCCTGAGGGAGATTGCCGAGCATACCTTAAAAATTCACCCGAGCTCCAAGCCGGTGAAGCAATGCCTGCACCACTTCGACGAGGAGAAACGTAGGGCCATCGGCGAGGAGATAGCCAAACTGCTGGCCACAGGATTCATTAAGGAAGTATACCACCCAGAGTGGTTAGCAAATCCTGTTCTTGTGCGAAAAAAGAGCGGGAAATGGAGAATGTGTGTCGATTACACCGGCCTCAACAAAGCATGTCCAAAGGATCCGTTTCCTTTGCCACAAATAGACCAAATAGCCGATTCCACCTTAGGGTGCGAAACCCTCTGCTTCCTTGATGCATACTCTGGCTACCACCAAATCGCGATGAAAGAGTCTGACCAGCTTGCGACATCTTTTATCACCGCCTTCGGATCATTTTGCTACATTTCAATGCCGTTCAGTCTGAAAAATGCTGGGGCAACTTACCAGCGTTGTATGCTCAATTGCTTCGGAGACCTCATCGGGTGAACCGTTGAGGCCTATGTCGATGACATCATAGTCAAGTCCAAGCGAGCTGACCACCTTGTCACCGACCTTGAACAAACCTTTGCGAAACTCCAGGCAAACGACATCAAACTCAATCTCAAAAAATGCATTTTTGGGGTCCCGAGGGGCATGCTGCTTGGCTTCATCATCTCCGAGCGTGGCATCGAAGCCAACCCAGAGAAGATATTAGCCATCACAAGGATGGGCCCGATCCAAAACATAAAGGGGGTTCAGTGGATCACAGGGTTCCTTGCCACCCTCAGCCGATTTATTTTGTGCCTCGGCGAACGAGGACTCCCCCTTTATCGACTCCTAAAGAAATCTGACCGCTTCAAGTGCACAGCCGAGGCTCAGGAGGCACTTGACATGGTTAAACAATTTTTAACTAAACCCCCGGTCCTAGTTCCTCCATGCAACGGAGAATCCCTCCTACTGTATATATCGGCCACCACCCAAGTGGTTAGCTCCACCTTGGTGGTAGAGCGAGAGGAAGAGGGGCATGCCTTCAAGGTGCAGCGCCCTGTGTATTTCATTAGCGAGGTGTTATCCGACTCCAAAGCCTGCTACTCCTAAATCTAGAAACTCCTCTACACCGTCCTCATCACCAAGAGGAAGCTACGCCACTACTTCAAATCACACCCTGTAACAGTAGTGACATCATTCCCCCTTGGCGAGGTCGTCCATAGCCATGACGCTATAGGAAGAACCACAAAGTGGGCGCTCGAGCTGATGGATCAGGGCATTTCTTATGCCCCCTGAACAGCGATCAAATCTCAGGTACTAGCTGACTTCATCGCAGAGTGGACCGAGGTCTAGATGCCACCAGCAGTCGTCGATCAAGAGTACTAGACAATGTACTTCGATGGATCGCTAATGAAGAAGGGCGCTGGAGCAGGACTAGTTTTTGTATCCCCCCTCGAGGTCCACATGAGGTACATGGTTTGGCTCCATTTCCCCTCATCAAACAATACTGCAGAATACGAAGCACTCATCAATGGCCTACGAATCACCATCGAGCTAGGCATTCGATGCCTCGATGTCAGGGGCGACTCTTAGCTGGTCATCAACTAGGTCATGAAGGAGTCATGCTGCCACGACGCCAAGATGGAGGCATACTATCAAGAACTTTGACGGCTAGAGGACAGATTCGACGGCCTCAAACTCAATCATATCCCAAGGCACCTCAATGAAGCAGCTGACACCCTCGTGAAAGCAACGTCCGGCCGAGAGCCAGTCCCGACAGGCATCTTTGCCAGCGATCAACACAAACCCTTGGTACGCTATGCGGGGTTGGAACAAGCCGACGATGGCCCATCTAGTCTGACCCCAGGGGCTGATCCACCAACTGCTTCACCTGACCCTGAGGTTATGGAGCTTGAAGAGGACCCAGCAGCGGAGTCTGGCCCTCCCAATGACTGGAGAACGCTTTACCTCGACTACCTCTTCCATGACATACTACCAACAGACAAGACGGAAGCCCGATGGCTCACGCGATGCGCTAAGTCCTTCGTTCTTGTAGAGGGCGAATTCTACAAATGGAGTCACATCGGTATTCTGCAACTCTATATCCCTGGCGAACAGGGGAAGCTCCTGCTGGGCGACATCCACAGTGGAATCTGCGGTCATCATGCCACACCAAGAACCTTGGTTGGAAATGCATTCCGACAAGGCTTTTACTGACCCACCACAGTAGCCGATGCCAAGCAAATTGTACGCACCTGCGAAGGGTGTCAGTATTATGCTCGGCAAACACACCTCCTAGCCCAGGCACTCCAGATGATCCCCATCACGTGGCCCTTCGCGGTCTGGGGGCTCAACCTGGTTGGGCCACTCAAAAAGGCGCCCGGGGCTTCACCCACCTGCTTGTCACCATAGACAAGTTTACAAAATGGATTGAAGCTCGACCAATTTCCACGATCAAATCTGAGCAAGCTGTGCTATTCTTCCTTAACATCATCTATCGCTTTGGAGTACCGAACTCCATCATCACAGACAACGGCACGCAGTTCACCGACAGGATATTCGTTCGATTCTGTGATGAACAACACATCCGAATCGATTGGGCAGCCGTCGCACACCCCCGGACGAACGGGCAGGTCGAGCATGCAAACGGCATGCTCCTTCAAGGCCTCAAACCCATAATTTTCAACCGATTGAACAAGTTCAGCGCACGCTGGCTCGCTGAGCTCCCGGCCGTGCTCTAGAGCCTAAGGACAACTCCTAGCCGGGCCACCGGCTACACACCTTTCTTCATGGTCTATGGTTCTGAGTCCATTCTCCCAACAGACCTCGACTATGGAGCACCAAGAATCAGAGCATACGACGAATAGGGGGCCAAGGCATCTCACCAAGATGCCATGGACCAGCTAGATGAAGCCCACGACATCGCCCTCCTCTATTCAGCTAAGTACCAGTAGGCGTTGCGACGGTACCACAGCTGACGGATACGGGGTCAAGCCTTCAATGTCGGGGACCTCATCCTCTGCCTTGTGTAGAGCAACAGGGACCGCCACAAACTCTCCCCGCCCTAGGAAGGGCCCTACGTCGTCGCGGAAGTACTTCGCCCGGGCGCCTACAGGTTGAAAACCATCAACGGCGAGGTCTTCACCAATGCCTAGAACATTGAGCAGCTACGTCGTTTTTACCCTTAAAATAAGCGTATACTCTTCCTTATCAATTTTTGTTATTACAAAACCTCGATCCTTAGTGACTTCTGACCCCTACAAATCATGAGGGATCAGACCTCACTCGGGCTGACATGAGTAATACAAGCATTATGCTTGCAAAAACCTCCTGTGTTATATTTGCAAATATTCTCTAAGTTTTCCATTCTTCTCATAAACAAGTCCTAAGGGCTAAGATTTTGGGAACAAATTCTAAATACAATTGGTAGGACTGCGGGAGACCTACGCCCCAGCGGCTACAACCTCTTTGCTCACCAGCTCAATCAGAATTAGTTCGCCCACGTTCCTAGTTTCTTACGACTTGGACCATGAGAAGGGTCAGAGGGCACTAAAACCTTTTCTACAAAAAAGAGAAAGATAAAAAATTGCTTGCCATAAGCAAAAGATAAAAATTTGTTCATTTTTTGCACAAATTCGCCACTTACAAAGTGATTTCATTACAAAAAGGACTAATATACTTATAAATTCAGAGGACTGTTTACTCGGGGGCGTCCCCACAAAATTATTCAATTACAGTCTCTGCTTAGCTTTACTAAAGTACTGCTACGGTCGCCGTGCCACGCTCTCCATTGGTGACGCTCGGGGCGTGTACATGGGCCAGCTTGTCTACTGCGGCCACCGCGCCACGCTCTCCATCGGTGACGCCTGGGGCATGTACACGGGCCAGCTCATCTGCTACGGCCGCCATGCCACGCTCTCCATCGACGACGCCCAGGGCGTGTACACGGGCCAGCTCGTCTACTATGGCCACCGCGCCACACTCTCCATCGGCAACATCCCGCCGCTTCGCGGGATCCTCAAAGGCACCGTCATCTACAACGCCTCCGCCAGGGCATCCACGGACTATGCCCTCGTCATCAGCCACAACCCCGACAGTGACGCCTCCGCCAGGGCATCTGGGAACTACGCCATCATCGCCAGCCACAACGCTAACAACGGCGTCAGAGCAAGAAACACCTCTCGCCAAGGGAGGAACATAGCAAACGACAGCGAAGTCGACAACGTACGGCGCCCACCAGCGCTCCTTCTCCTTTGGCAGCAGTGACTCCTCAGCAAGGGTGGCACGCACCCTCTCATCTACGTGGGATGACCTCCGGCTCGACATCACGCTCTAGATTCATGAGCGGATTTGTGAGTTTTCTCTCTCTCTGGCATTACTCTTCCTCACTCAGGAACCGCCGTGACGCACGGACGCATTTAGCGGAAAGGGAGAAGGAGAGGTAGTGGCTCAGAGGCAGAAGAGGAGATGGGATGAGAACTCCCCTCCCCCTCCCTATTTAAAGAGGAGGCACTGCAGCTAAGGAAAGGCGAAAGATTGGACAAAAAACCCTCTCCCTTCCCCTCCTTAAATACGGAATCAATGCTGATAGACACTTGAGGGGACGCGCCGGAACTGACGAGATGCACCCTGGTTGACGAGGCATCCCCCCTGGTCAAACTAGACACTGCCTGGGCGGGGTCCACCACTGACCCACTCCGGACGTGGCAATTAAGGCACCCACATGGGCAGACGACCCTTCGCCTCCCCATGCAGGACCACGGAACAATCCAACAATAGGACCTCTAGAAAGGGGAGCCCAACGGCTCTCCAGGGTCGACCATGCGGCCCAGGAGAGACGATGAACGAACGTCCAAAGAAAGATAAGCATCTCTAACTTGTTACTTTACGCGTTAAAGATTTATTACCGAACTTCCAACCCCGTCAAACGGCGGGGACACGAACATCACTCGGGGGCTGCCGAGGATGTCTACCAGTCTAGACATCCTCTTCACACGACCCCTCCGTACGCTTGAAACCAGGGGTGCAGAATACGGGCATAGAACTTTGAGTAAAACTGGATGAACTAGCAGACCCTACGCCTCGGTAGCTACGGTGTTTCTTTTCACCAGAAAAACCATACTCAACGCCCCTCGTGTCTCCAGCTTCGATGTCTGCCTTCTCAAGAAGGGTTCGGAGGGGTCCGCCTACAGAATCTCCCCCAAAGGAGAAGCTGTCAGGTTGCCCAAGTTAATTAAACGGCTCGGACCGCCACCGAGATACGAAAAACAAAGAATAGCAATTCTTATGCAGGTTACTCCAACCTCATCGCAAACACCAGGGCTCGAACCCCGCACGGACACATCTGGTAGGAGCTTTCTGTCACTCATACCGCCAAGGTAACGTTACCGACCCCGCCTTCATTTCGATTATATTATACATATGCAAAATGTTGCAACGCTTCGTGTCACATCATGAAACGGCCGTTGCCTCATTCGATATAGGTGGCAGCAGGCCAAGGTTCAAAGGCTGGCCCGCGAAGGGCTCGAGGCCACCTCGTGCCAAACAAGAGCCAGGGAGAAGTAACCGAGATGAGCCCTAGTGGCCCTGCCTGACCCCGCTCAGAAGTGGACAGGGACGTCTCAACCTTTTCTCGTTCGATTCTAACCCCGAGCCAAAACCACAGAATCTCCATCGAGGAGAGGGCATCGGGCCGCCTGAGCCTATCGAACAGCTTGGGCATCTGTCAGGAGGTGGGTTAAGAAGTTGTGGAGTGCCACCAGAGGGCTCTACCGACCCCATCAGCAAATGATGGACCCAGATTCTACATGAACGTACCCGTTAGCGAGCTCATTGAGCGCGATACTCGAGCCATCAAGGCAAGTGTCGTTTACTTAGCCCCTCCGATTATGAAAATCGAGGATGGGGTAACACGCAAATTATGGCCGACCCCTATCAGACCCTGACAAGGCCCAGGGGCTCGAGCCGCTCAATACAAGGACACAGGTTCAAAGGCCCTACCTTGCCGAGCCCATAGAGTCCCCATTTGGGGAATTCTATTGGAAGACAGGGCGAGGAATATTGCAATGCCATCTAAGGACTTCGCTGACCCTGTCACCAAAACCACGGAATGGGATTCCATCTGAACGTTCCAGTCTCTAGTAACCCTCGACCCTAGCAAATGCAGGGGGTCGAACCTTACTCGGGGGCTGGTTAAGGTACGGCTACCTCCCTTCCTTCTTTCGAAACAATCTCCTTACATCAAGACCAGCGGCAAGATTCGGGGGAACAGATTCGTAAGATCGCAAAAAATCAAACAAAACAAAATTATGAAGCAAAATCATGAAACTGCATCCAGACTCGAAAATACCAACACTTGTTCACATATTACATATAAATTGTGCTCAAAATTATTCGACTAACTACTCCCGCGAAGGGAGAACCATTTCTTTCAGATTATCCGCCAGATTTTTCGCAAGGGGAGCCACCATCTTCTCAATTGCCTCTAGCTCATCATCCTCATAGGTAGACGGGAAACCTTCGCTCATCACCTTTAGGTGGATCTCCTTCTCGTAATGAGCATGGGCGATAGTGAAGGCCTGGGTGATCCCGGCGTGAAAAGCACTCTCCTTGAGCTGGCCCACCCGAGCCGTGAAACCTACGGCATGAGCCGCGAGCGGGCTAGTCTCCACCAGCTCCACCACCTTCAGGGCATCAAGGACCACCCTGACCGCAGCTTGCAGAAGATCATGCTCGCCGCTCTCGGTCTGAAGGGTCCTTCGTACATGGGCAAGCTCCTTTTCCAGCTTGACAGAGACATTTTCGGTGCTCAACCTTCGGCTCACCGCATCACCGAGATCCGCCCAGAGAGAACGGACCACCTCGACGTCCTCGTCCACCTTCTACTGAAGGGTCATGGTCCTACTCTCGGCCTTCTGCCTGAGGTCCCGCTCCATCTCCAGCTCCTTCAGGACCTCACCGGCCTTCTCGTTAGCCGCATCATTCCTCTGCAGTAGCTCGTCTCGCTCCTTTTGGAGCCTGGCGATCTCCTCCTCATCCAGTTTTGACCTCGCCGACAAATCCTCAAACATCCCGTGGGCCTCCTCCATGTCCTGACACGCCTAGGCCTCCCGCTCCTGGGCGGCAGCGAGCAGTGCGGCCATATCTGCTTGCAGCCGGGCCTCCTCGGAAAGCCGATCCCACTCCACCTTCTGCTCGCAGAGGAATCAGGATTTATTCCAACTATGAGCAACAAGAATCTGAAGAGGAAGAATACCGGTATCAGAAATACGAAAACACAAAAACATGCGAAGAAAGAAGAAAACCAAGCGAATACTTGAGTAGTAGGGATAACGATCTCACGGAGGGCTCCTCTGGCCTGCTCCAGGGTGTCCAGCATGGTCAAGATCCCGACGTCAAGACCCTCCTGCTCCATGCTCTCGAAATGATCATCGAGCGAGAAAAGAGCCGCCGTCGGATCCTGGGCGACCATCCACTAGAGCGGCGGCTCCCCCCGCATGGGGGAGCGGCTGCCTCCCGACAAGGGGGCTGAGGGTGGCTCCCTCCTGATCCTATGTGGCACCACCACCATGACGCTCGAGGGCCCTCTGATCGGATCCTCCTCTTGGGCTGCTTCGAGCGCCACGAGCGGATCCACCTGGGCCCCCGGTGGCGCAGATTGCACTACGCCCTCAAGCGCCACCACGGCTACGCCCGGCTGATCCTGGCTTGGTGCGGTCATGACCACCTCCACCGGCGGTATGTGGCCCTTGGCCGGCTGTACCACGTCTGCCTTAGAGGAAGCCGCCTGCTTGGTAACCACCGCGGGCGTGGGCGCCACCACAGGCGCCGTCGGGTCGGCCAACATGGCTCCAACGTTGGCACCACTCCTGCCCGAAACAAGGGTGACGCTAGGCGATGCCATCCATCCCACTTGAATGGCGAGGCTCTTCTTGGGCGCCAGCCCCAAGGGGTGACCCATCCGCAAGAACCTACACAAAGGTAATAGCCATTAGGTCAAAATAGAAATGGAAAAAGGATGAAAACAGGGGATTCAGCAGCTTACGCTGACGCCCTCGGCCAGCGGAAGCGTTTTGGGGATGGATCCCCAGATCCCTGCCCCGACTCATCTGGTAGGACCATTTCGAGCCTGCCCCCTACTTCGAGGCAGTGGGGCTCATCTCCCTCACCTCGTGGGGCGCGGCACCAGAGCCGCTCCCCTCCATCGTCTCATGGGGCGTGGCATCAGAGCCACTCCCCTCCACCATCACCTCAGGGTCGGCGGTGGTAGGCCCGCCTTCCCCCATCCACTGATCCTTGGCCGGCATGCCATGCGAAGCGGTGGACTCTCCAGCCTCCATCGACAGCACTGACTCACTTCCCTCCACGTGGAACGGGAAGGGTCCCTACACGGATGGGTGGGCACTTGTCAGCGTGTCCTCGTCCTCTAGGACACCCCAATCCACGTCGACGACTACCTCATCGTCATCATCATCATCGTCGTCGTCATCATCACTGCTCATGTCCTCCCCCCGATCCCGTGCCTCCTGGTTCAGTCATTTCGCCTTCTTCATCTGCTCCCTTGCTTTCTTGTCCCGCTTGGCCACGAGTCGATTCGCCACCGCCACGGCCTTGTCCTTTAGCAATGGAACCGGACTATCTTTGAAGACTAGCCCCCCGGCTGGTCCCAACGTCGCAACAGCAAGTATAAAAAAGAATGGAGATTTAGGAAAAAGAAAGAGCACGGGAGAAGAGGGCTTACGAATTCGAAGAACCTAGGTTCCGGCCGCATTGGGGGATGTCCAGGCACTGGATACACAATGTTGAGGATGCTGCCTTCGGAATCCTTCGTTGGCTTCGTCGCCTCCTTAATACGCTGCGCCACTTCCGAAAAAGGGAGCGTCTCGTCAACAAGCACCGTCCCCTCGAACAACATCCCAAGCATCATCCGATGCAGGGGAAGCACGCGCGCCATCAGCGGCGCCACCCTCCTCGCATGATAGGCGCCGATAATCCCCGTCCCCTTTACGCCCCGTTCCTTCAGGGCTTGGAGGGCGGAAAGAAGGTCGGAGAGGTGTTTCTTGTCTTTGAACTGGACTCCCCAAGCTCACGACTCCGGAGCCTTTTCCATAAGGCGCACGGTGTACCTCGGCAAGGTGGCACTCACATCATCCCTAACATAGAACCACTGCGAGTGCCATCCCTTGTTGGAGGTCACAGACGCATGAACGGGTAACCCTTCGACCGGGTATGGCACAGATGAACGCTGGCACATCCCATCGGCATGCTCACATCCTTCCCCCCAACCTTCCTCTTCGACAAACTAATGGTAAAGAAATATCGCCACAGATCAAAATGGGGATCGATCCCTAGGAAACCCTCGCACAGGGCAACAAACGCCGCCATATGTTGAACCCCATTGGGAGTTAGATGCTACAGCTCCACCTCATAATAATCCAGCAGCCCCCGAAGGAATCTATGCGCGGGTACCGCAAATCCCCGCTCATGGAAGATGGCAAAAGAAATGACATACCCTTCGGGCGGTGCCGGCTCACCCTCATCACCAGGTAGCAGCCACTCCTAGACGGCGGACAGCGGGCGGAGAAGGCCATGGCGGACGAGGCCCTCCAAATGCCGTGAGGTGATGCTAGATCTGCCCCACAACTCCATTGAAGCAATTGGGGAGAAAGGTGGGCGCGAGCTTGACGGCGGCTATAGGGCAGGTGCAAGCTTGACGGCAGCTACAACACGGATGCAAGCCGGTCGACGGTGGCGGTGCGAGCGTAGGAGGCTAGGACGATTGGCGGCAGATGTTTCAGATGCAAAGGCAAGGGGGTGAAATACGGAACCTTGGGGGCGAACCCCGTGGTTTTATAGGGGCAACGGACGTGAGAATGGCAACCGTCCGCCTCGATCTCCGGGTCTACCACGTGCACCGCCACGTCACGTCGCGGGACACACGCCCGCAGTCCCTATTCTTTCCCACCGAAAATCACGGTGGATGGTTTGTCTTCCCTAGGTGAATTCGGACTTTCTTCCCACCTGAGGAAGGCAAGTCACAAAGATTTTCTCTATTTGGCGCACCTAGGGCCCAGAAGCTCGATGACCGGCCCAACTAAGGATGGGTCCGTGAACAATCCGAAATCAAGGGCGCAAGTATTACTAGGATCCCTATCCACGGACAAGCCCCAATTAGGTCAGCCCTGAATGAGATCCCCACGAACGGGACACCACGACCCCCTCAAAAAAAATATATCCAGTTGACGAAAAACTAAGTCCTTCAGCCCTACCCGCGAAGAGTCCGATACAACCCCCTAGGTGACCCTACTCAAATCACCCAGAGGCTCGGGGGCTACACCCATCAGGTGCGCTCGCGCGCACCCTCTGGCAAAGTAACTCCGACAAAATCAAAAACACCCTCCAGGCGGTTCTATCCGAATCACCTAGAGGCTCGGGGGCTATTGTCGGGGACCTAATACCGGGGTACCCCAGAAGGTGGAACCAATAACCACCAAGTGTTAAAAACTTCTAGATGGATAAGGGCGCCATAACGTCTCTTGCTCGAATGACATGAGTTTGGTTCCGCCTCGCTCGACGCCTTTGGGGCGAGCTCGGTCTCACCCGAGGGCTGAGGGATAGACTCTGCCTCACCCGACGCCTTTGAGATAGCTCTGCCTTGCCCGAGGGCTCAGGGCTAGTCTCTGTCTCGCCCGACGCCTTTAGGGCGGGCTCAGTTTCGCCCGAGGGCTGAGGGATAGACTCCGCCTCGCCTTACTCCGCCTCGTTGACCAAGAGATAAGGACTAGCCTCCGCTTCACCCGATGGCCAGGAACGAGCCTCGCCCTGCTTGATATATAAAGACTGATTCCATCTTACCTGACAACTTCTCCCTGTTCCCTCATGGTGATGGGTACAGGGCAAGACAAGACATTTGGGTCAACCATGGCTCCAAGGACCATACCCTGTGCCCTAGCAGGAAAAGTACTGCCAGGGAACGATGGGACATGTGCTTTAGACCCTTTTGGGCGCCGCAAAGCCCGAAAGGTATTTCAGGTGCGTGCCCCTCGCCTTGTAGAGTTGTAGGCGCCGCCTTTAGCTTTGGGACACGAAACCCGACGAAGATATACGACAATCGCTATGCTCCAGAAAAGGATTTGCTATCTCCACGAACGACGGATATTCTGTCACCACGCTATGGACCCAAGGGAGCTATGTCCGCTTCCTGACCCCTCAGGTCCACCAAGTTAGAAGACCTTGGCCACGGCGTTACTCTGGACCCTGATCCCGCATCCCTCCGACGAAGACTCATAGGAACCAGAAGGCGTGCGGAGCAAGGTTGGGGGAGACTCATAAGTCAAAACCACTATACTGCAGCCCATACCCTACGTAGGGCAGCATTCTGTAACCAACCTGACATTCTACAGAGGCATCGACAGTATTGTAGGCGCTTATCTTTCTTCGCACTCATCAGAATGAAGAACCAGGCCGGGTAGACATGGGCCACAAGACTAGGTAGAGTACGCATCCTAAAGCCCTCACCCTTGTAAAGCCAGCCCCTTCATCTATAAAAGGGGATGCGCTTCCTCCATCAAGGGGACGGATCTTTGATGGCATAGTACACAACACTCACATAGTCAAGCTGCGATCAAGCTCTTGGCCTCCTTTCAACCCTTCCATTAGAGACTTAGGACCAGTCCCTCTCTCAATCGTTTGTACCCCCTACTACAAATCATTCACGGTGCTAATAACACGAGCAGCAACAAACTAGACGTAGGGACATTCGGCCCGAACCAGTATAAATCTTGTGTCATTTAGCGCACCATCCGAGGCTAACGCGCATTACTATAAATTTACTTGTCGGTGCTTGTACGAAACACTGACATTGAGTTTGGATGATATAGCATCATTTGCTTCTCTAAGCTCAATACTAGCCTTTTTGGCCATATCATATTTTGCTAAAAGTGAATCATTCTTAGCTCTAGTCTTTATAATGATCTTAGTGTATTGTTTTAGCAATCTAGCAAGATCATCATAAGAAGCTGATTCATATTCATCATCATCACTATCACTATCATCATTACTAGCATGTTCATCACTACTACTATCATCATCATTTGATACCTTGCGTTCACCCTTGGCCATGAGGCATAGGTGTGTAGAGGATGATGGCGATGGTGGCGGTGAAGATGATGAAGAGTCAATAACAATTGCGGCCACCTTCTTATTGTCGCTATCATCATCAGATGAGCCACTAGAAGAATCAATGTCCGTGAGCCAATCACCGACGATGTATGCCTTTCCACTCTTCTTCTTGTGGAAGTCTTTCTTCTTGTCATCTCTCTTCTTGTATGGCTTGTTTTTCTTCTTCTCATCTTCTTCATTACTTGAGTCATCTTTCTTGCCCTTGTACTTGTTCTTGAACTTATCTTTCTTGGGCTTGGTGCATTGGTGTGCTAGATGACCAAGTTCTCCACAATTGTAGCAATCTATCTTAGAGATTGGCTTTCTTCTAGAGCTAGTGAAGAACTTATTCTTCTTGCCATCGAACTTGATGCCACTCTTGTTGAGCTTCTTTAGCATCTTGGCAGGTTTTCTCACCATGAGAGCAAGACTTGTATCATCAACTTCATCATCACTTGAGCTCTCATACTCAAGTCTTGCTTTGCCCTTCTCTTGGCTAGCTTTGAATGCTAAGTCCTTTTCTTTCTTCTTTATAGAGGATGAGCCATCTTGAGGTGTGATGTGTATATACATCTCATGAGCATTGATCTTTCCCAAGATTTGTGTCGGTGTAGCGGTGGAAAAATCACCTTGATGAAGCACGATCATAATATGCCCATATTTGTCAATGGGGAGGACACTCAAGATCTTTCTTACAACATCGGATGGTTGCATTTGAGTGAGTCCAAGCCCATTGACTTCCTCTACAAGAACATTCAAGCATGAATACATTTCATTAACATATTCTTTAGGAAGCATCTCAAAAGAGTTAAGCTTTTTCATGACAAGATGATAGCATTCCTCACGCTCACTCTTTGTTCCCTCATGGAGCGCATAAATGTCCGACCATAGTGCATGGGCGTCTTTGTGGTTCCTCACCCGGTTAAACACATCTTTGCAAAGGCCTCTAAAGATGGTGTTTCGAGCCTTTTCATTCCATTTCTTGTAATTCACCTCATCGCCTTGTAGGTTAGTAGCATCCCGAGGTTTTGGGAAGCCTTATGAGGCGGCTCTAAGTATTCCAACATCTAGAGCTTCTAAGTACGCCTCCATGCGAATTTTCCAATATGGAAAATCATCCCCCTCAAAGATAGGAGGAGGTCCATCCCCGTGAGATATCTTTCTCTATGTGCTTAAGCCTAAATACGTGAGCATGAGGCTTCGATACCAATTGAAAGGATTAAGATGCCCAAGAGGGGGGGGGTGAATTGAGCTAATTCTAAATTTCTTTCAATAATTAAATCCTATTGTTAGCCCAATTGACCCCTAGTGCCTAGAAAGTGTTTCTAAAGTTCTATCGCACAAAAAGTCTTCCAACCTAAGTTTCAATCCTACTCTAACATGAAAATTCTATGAATGTAAAGATAAGTATTGAATTGCTCAAAGTAAATACTCAAAGTAAATGCTCAAAGTAAAGAGAGAAGGAGGAATGTGGCAATGTTTTACCGAGGTATCGGAGAGTCGCCACTCCCCACTAGTCCCCGTTGGAGCACCTGCGTAAGGGTGTAGCTCCCCCTTGATCTGCGCAAGGATCAAGTGCTCTCTATGGGTTGATTCTTTGACACTCCGTCGCGGTGAATCACCCATAACCGCTCACAACTTGAGTTGGATCATCCATAAGCTCCGTCGGATCATCACCAAGCTCCCAATTATCACAAAACCATCTAGGTGATGGCGATCACCAAGAGTAACAAGCATGAACTCTCACTTGACCACAACAAGCCTAATGAGAAGGGTGGATGCACACTTTGCTACTTTTGATCTTACTAATGAGGGCTCTCTTTGAGATTCTGACATCTCAATCACCTCACTAGGACCTTGCTCTTCTTGGCACTCTCAAAGGTGTTTCTCAGCTGTTGAAATGAGCAAAAGTCCCCCCATACAAGAATGGAGAAAGTATTTATAACATGGGCAGAAAAATGAACTGTTATGTGTCTCTGCGGGGTGACCGGACGCTCCGGTCATGCTGACCAGACGCGCCGGTCAGTTCACCCCGAACTCTAGTGTTTAAAGTGTGACCGGACACTGGCCAGCGTCCGGTCAGTACTGACCGGACGCGTCCAGTCGAGATTTTCGCTCTCTGGAACCTTACTGGAGTTGACCGGACGCTGGCCCTCAGCGTCCGGTCACTTGACCTCTCAGCGTCCGGCCACTTCCAGACGACTTCACTTTGATCAAATGAACTGATCGGATTCCGCGCCAGCGTCCGGTCACACTGAAGCCAACGTCCGGTCAGTATTTGACCCTCCATTCACTTCCAACTTTCGAACGTACGTGAATGAAGTTTGCTCCAATGGATCTAAGGGCTTTTTAGGAGCTATCTAGTGCTAGGTTTAGCAAGTGTACACCACACCTAACCCACTAGACTCACCTAGGTCAAGCTACCCATCCATACCCCCTTAATAGTATGGCCAAAGAAAAAATAAAGTCCTAAACTACTCTAAGTGTCTCTTCAACACCAAACAACACTTAGAACTAGTTCATCCTTAACCTTGTCGTCCATCCTCTTAAAACCGAAACGATTTCCATCATAGGGGCATGACCACCATGATAGCCCAATCGATCTCCATTACCATGACCTAACTTAATTGCCTCTGCAAAACATACATTAGTCATAGTAATCATGTATTGTCATTAATCACCGAAACCCAACTAGGGGCCTAGATGCTTTCACGGGCGCATCAGCTTTGGGGAGGGAGAGGGGCCGAGCGGGTGGGAGCTTTGGGGAGAGGGAAAAAAAGGCGGCGCTGTCTGGATTTTGGATCTGGGAGAAGAAAATGGTCTAGGGTTTCTCACTGTATTTGTGGGCTAGGCAAAAATTTTGCGCGCGAACTCGATGTAAGTGTTCCCTAAAAAAACTCAATGTAAGCGGACACGCGAGCTCAATGTAAGTCGTGTGTGCGAGCTAGGTGGGGGCCACTTGTTTTTAGCGACAGAAAGATCGACGATACACTTGTTTTTAGCGACAGACATTTCAACATTAAATAGGATTACCTATAGCGACAGACAATGAATTGTTAAATGAGGAATTAGCGATAGATCATCTGTGAGTTATCTTTAGCGACAGGTCATCTATCGATGAAAATAATTTTTAGCATCAGATGTCTGACGGTGATGCGGTGTTGTGGTGTAGTGATACTAGACAATTGGAACACCTTGATATTTATGAAACTGTGAGCATATATAAGAAGTCATCTATGCTATGATAAGTTGGTGTAAAGTAACTTACGTGAGTTCGTGGCTGCGCATGGGGATCGAAAGCGACGCCACACCACCATCCATGAAGAAGCTACTAGAAACCTGCCGTCACTCGGTCACAGTACCTGGCGTTCGAGAGTGCCACTTATTTGATTCATATCTTCTGTATGTATAATCTTCTAGAATAGTCGCATGGTTAGAGAAAACATCTTCAGCGTCTCTAAATTGGTCGGCAGCAATTGCCTGCTCTTTTATTTGCAGCCACTAGTTAAAAGCACTCAGCAATATGCAATAGTATAGCACACATGTACATGATACTTTCAGAAAAAGGCTCAGTCAAACATTCTTAGTGGCACACATGAGTTATTCAGATCCTCAGATAAATATTGTCATAGCGCAATGCAATACCATGTGTATTAATAATTATACAGTTTTGTAACATAAAATCTGTGAGTAATTAGAGAGCAACTGTCAAGAGTAACTTACTGGAGAGTGGAGACCATTCAGTTTGTTCGCTTGTTGTTTCAGCCAGGGCTTATCAGCCATGGATACAATATTTTTCTCTCACAACAAACCTAGCACCAACAGGACTTATCAGCCCAGAAACCAACCAACGAACATGCTGCATTAGCATGTGTCAAATATCATAAAGATCCTGAGTAGAGGAATCATTCCTCTAAATTAATTTGACATATGGCTGGTTATCCTCGGTTTAGTGTGAATTGCGTTATAACTTGCAATTCGTTTAGTTTCTGTGGAGGAATTTTTCATGCTAAATACTGACATATGTACAAACATCAATGGTAGGTTGACCTCATTCGTGTAATGCTTATGTTTCAAGTAGTATGCACCAAGCACTAGAGCTAGGGACGAAAATGGGATGGATATTTTCAGATATTTGTCTATCCTAAAAGGGTCAAAACCTTATATGGATAGTACTATCTAAATTTAAACATTTAATATCCGACCATATTCAAATCTGGATACTTAAAATCGAATTTCTAATATGTATATGAGATAAATATCAATATCCGAATGATCCGTATCCTGTTCTGAGATCAGAGAAAAAATAGGGGATAGAATGTGGGATATGGGACATAACGTAGGATTACTGGTATATGTCTGTATTTGATTCGGTTTCATCCATCCCTAACTACAGGTGGACATTGACATCATGCATGCTTTGCTGCACGGTTGACCGTTTCACTGCATGTTAGTGACATTATATATAATCGATTGTTTGGTTTAGTTGTGAGCTTTGAAAAAGTTATTGTGGAATGTGAACTATGAAAAAACTACTGTACACTATGTGCTATGAGAAAGTTATAAGCTGTTTGATTAAAATAACTATAAAACCCTACTTTCTCTCTTTGGTGCCGTTCGGCTGACAAGAAGCTTGCTTGTTCGGTTTCTTTTTTCAGCCAAAACAGTGTTTGTCTTTCACAACATTTCAATCAAAACAATGTTTTTCAGCATAAATAGTGCATTTTTCATACCAGCCGAACCCTTAAAACAACTCTAAAACGTCAATCCATTTTCATCTATTTGGAAAAGCAGAAAACTGAAAGCTAAAAGTATAGTCTAAGGTGCTATAAAAATTGTACTACATGAAAGGTGCTGCTTATGGGAAAAAGCAACTTCAACCGTATGATTGACGTCAGTGTTCGGCTGCACTTTAAGCCGGTTTGTTCGGCTTATTTTTTTAACCGGAACAGTGTTTTTCTTTCACAACATTCCAACATAAACAATGTTTTCCAGCATGAACAGTAAAAATCCAGCTCAGCCGAACACTCCTAACTTTTTTTTACAGCAGCAACACTTTTTACAAACTGAATCAAACATAGCCTTAGCCTAATAGTCTTATGGGCTATATTGTTGATACCATACCAGTTTTTAGGGGGGATATATGCTTGCTCGCAAGTAGGATTCTAAGGGGGGTGTTTGAGACTGCTCCACTCTATGTTTTTTTAGCTTCGCTTCATGTTTTTTAGCTAAATGATTTCAGTTCCACATACTCTGTTCGAGGAAAAATTGTGGAGTTGTGAGAGCACCTAAAGAGATACTCCATAAATTTCAGTTTTTTATAGAGCTGCTCCACGGTGAAGTTTATGGAGCAGTCTCAAACACCACGTAAATATGAAGCACTTTACCAACATTCCATTGCCTATTCCCTGAGGCGATTCCCTTATCGAATAAGCATTGGATGCATGGTGCTTATATAGCATTTCAAGATCAGGATATAATGAGGACATCGGAATAAGTTATATGTCAAATTGGGTCACTTGATTTAGTCATCATCTGTTAGGTGATTTTTTTTTCTTTTGCTTGGCAGCCTGATGTAATTAACCAAAATTATGTGTAGTTAGGAGATGCTTAATAAGCGGCCACACAATCCAAGAACGACACAGGACATTATCACTTGACCCATCGATCTTTCGTAATCCATGCGGCTATTGCACCAAACACTGATAACCTTTCGTAAACCTAACACTAACGTACTCCTCCCCTGGTTGCCGCAGCCCCTGAAACGCACTGACGCATATAAAGCGTTGCAGAAACCGACGAGCAATAGATAGATAGATCCACGGATGATGCTGTGCAGGGAACAACAGTGCGCTACAGGCTGAGTAGACTTACACTAGCTAGTCGGGATAGTAGCTTGCCGTATCAGTCTTCGTCACCAAACACAGCCTTCACCAATTGATCTTCGCCCAGGTGATGCATTCCATAATTAACTTTTGCCAAAAGCAAGATCGATGCATGGCCAATTTTTTTCTTTGCCCCTTTGGACCGTAAGGACACATTATTCTTTAATCTTTGTCGGGCTGCAGTGCAATAAGATCGTATAGTACTACTTACTGTACATGCAAACGACGACGCGACAGAACAGCGGTAATAACAAAATAAAAATTCGCTGCTGGCAGATTCCTAGTGGAGTCCGGTCCATATGAAAGTTTAGCAAGCGTCCAAATTAAATTCAGTAATGTCATGGATGAATAGAAAATTAAAGCATGTCGGAATTGACATAGGTTCTTCAACGATTGTTGACAATGGAGCATTATTGTGTGTTTTTATTATTCATTCATTCAATAATAAAGAAGTTAAACCTCTCATTGCTCACCTGGTATGATCTGTCATATCTGTCCGGTGCACTACTCTTGGACCGATGGGATCGATATGCGCTGTGTTCGGCTGATGGTTTCTGCCGCCGCCGCTGATGCTGATTTGTTAGGAGAGAAAAATACTATTTCATGATTGAAAAGTAGTGCTGATTCTGACTGATAAGCTCAAGCGAACATGGCCATGATTTTTATGATTTTGTATCACTAGTACTTAGTATATGATTCTGAGGGAAGTACTATAGAGACTTGTTAAACCAAGCATCAAAAATAGCTGGAGTTTTGTTACTATTCAGTTGCTTTTCTGCAACACGACACCAAAGACATAAAAAAGAAAAAGAAACCATGTATTACTCCAGTTTTCAGCTATATATATATAATAATAATAATAATAATCAACAACAACAACAACAACAACAACAACAACAACAAACTCCATATACCACGTAGCATCCGCGTCTTCTAAGTGCTCCCGGTTACTGTAAGGGATAATTTGGAAACTAAAATTCACTTGGATCCCTGACTTTTTCCAGAGTGGAAAATTCATAGAGAAATAATTTAAATAACTATTTAGTTCTTCATGACAGTTTCCATCCCTAGTGTCTCCCCTTACTTCCAAGTCAGCCCTAACTGTACCATCAGCCAATCACGTTGTGTCGTGTTCGGCGCTGATGACTGATCCCTCTGAGAGCCTCTGCGACATGAGTCCATGCTCTCTCCCTCCGAGCCGCGTGGCTTTCCTGTGTAAATTTAGGTGATTGGTAGGGAAAGCATCTTCCACTTCACTAAATATGAACTAAACTATTCCATGTCGAGGTAACTGCGCTGTGAGTCCATACTACGTAGCAATAGCTTGCTCAATCCAATTGTCAAAAAAGTAGCAGATCCAATACTTAACTTGCAGCAACAAGGTATATACCTGCAACTGAATCGCATTACCACTAGCCTATCCCACAAAAAAGAAATTCTATGCTTTTGGAATAATCAAACTCACATCACAAGCGAACACCAGCGACTACCTTCCTCTATATAAGGACCAACCGACCTCTACTCCAGCGCACACTCCACCAGGGCAGGCTACACTTCCTCTCCTCCCTCTTTTCCTGAGCCTTTAATTTACTCACGTCGCCGAGCTGGCTAGCGACAGGCGCGACGCCGACGGCGGCGGCGATGCCAGCTTCTGCCCTGATGACGGCGAGTCGTCGCCGGCCGTGAGCAGCAAGGCGGTGGTGGAGGAGCTGTACCGAGCGTTGGAGCGCGGCGACGTGGACGCCGTGCGCCGGCTGCTGAACCCGGACGTGGACTGGTGGTTCCACGGCCCGCGCGCGCACCAGCACCTGGTGCTCATGCGCCTGCTCACCGGCGCCGGCGGCGCCGGCGGCCTCCCGTTCAAGATCCGGTCCCTGGACGCCTTCGGTCCGACCGTGCTGGCCGAGGGCACCGACGCGACGGGCGCGCTCTACTGGGTGCACGCGTGGACCGTGGGCCCCGGAGGCCGCGTCACCGAGGTGCGCGAGTACTGCAACACCGCGCTCGTCGTGACGAGGCTCGGCGGAGGTGGCGGTGGCGCCGACGCCGCGGCTGCGGCGGCGGAGGAGGCAAAGGCGACGTTCTCGCGGTCCCCGTCAAAGCAGGTGTGGCAGAGCCGGCTGCTACCCGACCGGGCTCGCAGGAACCTCCCTGGCCTCGTGCTTGCCATCTGATCGGATCAGATGCGAATCATGCCATATATGCTTCTGAACTGGCGGTGTGGCTTATTATGCTTTCTAGAGACTAGAGATGGGCTATGCATGTCTCCAAAATGTGGTTACAAATGGACGTGAATGAATCAAATGCGTCACATTAAAAAATGGAAATTAGTCGAAGCAAATCAATAAAATGATACCTGTGTGTGATGTGACATATATGAGGTATATGCAGGGATGAAAACGGTACGGATATTTTCCGACCGCATTCGAAACCGAATCCGTTTAGAAGGGTTGAGATCTGTCCGTATCCGAGTCTGGATATCCAACATCCGATACCGTATCCGTATCCGAATACTCTATTTTCCGACCGTATTCGAAACCGAATCCGTTTAGAGGGGTTGAGATCTGTCCGTATCCGAGTCCGGATATCCAACATCCGATACTGTATCCGTATCCGAATACTCAAATCGCATATTGATGATGTCGATATCCAATCGTATCCTATCCGACATAGTTGACACTATCCGTATTCGAATCCGAATCTGGACAGAAATATGAAAACAAATGTAATATCGGTGATATCCGTCCATATCCGATCCGTTTTCATCCCTAGGTATATGCACGTGAGTTCCTGATGAAGAGATGATTCTGCAGCAAGCTCGTAGGGATTTAGTCTCGTATCGAATTTTCAGATGCTAATTAGAAGGACTGAATATGAGCTAACTATAGAAGCCCTGGGCTAATTTACGAGACAAATCTATGAAACATAATTAATTTATTATTAGTTAGACTTAATAGATCCGTCCAAATTAGCCTTCATATGTGCAATTAGTTTTTAATTTTAGCCTATATTTAATACTCTTAATTGGTATAAAGATCCTATGTGACAGGGCTAAAGTTTAGCCTGCAGGAACCTAACGTCCATTCAGAAGAAGCCTATAAACTATCGATGAAACATGTGAATTATATTTGAACACACTCAGGTACACCAATCTTCTAAAAAAAGGTGATTTTTTCATGCAACTCCAGGTTCATGGATTGTTGTCGGCTAAACCCGGGCTCACTGTTAGTATCAGATTCACCTATCATCATCGATTCAATACTTGGCAGTCATAGGAGATGATATCAATGCTGGGTCTAGCCTCTTAACAAGCAGTGATAGGTCGAACGTCATTGCCGTGTTATGTCTGCAGCTGGCATTGATAGTTCCAACGTCCTTGCTGGATCACGCCTGTACCCAGGCACTGGTACGATGAGTGTCATTACTGGATCTGCATCAGACCTAATAGTGATTTGATGATTATCACTACCGGGTGAGGCCTGTACCGACTACCGTGCACTAAGTGTATTGGACTCACTGCCAGTCTAGTGGCTTCAACCTGGCAGTGGTCTTCATTTCTCCATGGTTGATATATTTTATAATTACATTAAAATAGAGGTTATTGTATAATACCAGTATATTATATATTATTAATGCCTCGCATACACTACCAGTATATTATATATTTTTAGCAACGAGGGTTTTTTTAGGGGCGGCTCCACTATCAACCATCCCTACAGTGGGTGAGCTCGGGTCCCATGATTTCAGCCGCCCTACAAATCGAACAGTAGGGACGGCTGGTGATACGAACCGCCACTACAAATGGGTAGATTTGTAGGGGCGGCTCGTATCACTAGCCGTCCCTACTGTTCGATTTGTAGGGGCGGCTCAATCACCAGCCGCCCCTACAAATGTTCGATGTATAAATGGCTGCAACCCTCTTCTTCCTCCTCGGCTCACTCACTCCAACCCATGAAAAAAAGGTAGGGAGGCCTTGGGCACCTCCCAAAAATTGTTCTACTAAAAGGGAATGTTTTGGCCTCAAATCCTTTGATTGAGAGGTTGTAGAAGGTAAGAAAATACTATTCCATACTTTTTTTTGAAGTTTTAATGGTTGGTTAGTGAGTAATTAGAGTTTTGCTTTTCTCTCTCTTCTATGGTGCTTGAGCTACTTATGAAGTAAATTAGACCAAAGTTTTGAATATACTAGGGTAAATGAGGTAAGGGAACAAGATCATATCCTTATTTAATCCATGTTTCTTGATTTTAGTGAATAATTAGTTAGTTTTATGGATGTTTCATGTGCATGTAGATCTAGATCTAGGGTTTGATTTTTTTATTAATTTCATTTTTATAAATTTATGTTTGATGAAATTGGACTAGGGTTTGCATGAAAGATATTGGGTAAAATATAATTGTTGCTAATTATTGTCTTTAAAATTGTTTATTGTAATCAACAAATATGTATTTTAATTATTTATGGATAAATGGGCCATTAATTAATTTTCCTCTACCATGGTGTGTTTGTATGCTTCATGTAATTATATTTGATTTATATTCATATATATCTGAAGTATATACAATTATTCTCAAATAATTATTAATTAGATTCATTTTTATATATATCTGAATAAGTAGTCCTTTAATGTTTGTTTTGTTGTTGTTGTAAAAGATGGAGTACATGAACTCTTGGATGTATGGTTCGTTAAGATTCAAGGTAAGTTTCCATGAAGAGGTGGATAAATTTATTGAAGCCGCAGATAAGCATGCAACGACGTTGATAGAGAATAATGATATAATTATTTGTCCCTATAAAAATTGCAAGAATCGTATGGCATGAACATATGTGACTATCATCAGATCACATTTGATTATGCGAGTATTTATTGAGGACTACATAGTGTGGATTCATCATGGTGAAATGGTTATTGTTAACGATGAGGGTGAGGAGGAATACGCCGATGAAACACTTGAATCCCTATTCCAATATTTAGCAGAGCTTGAGGCATGAATGGATCTTGAGTTTGGTAATGAATAAGGTGATGATGCTGGTGGTTGGGATGGTAACGACGAAGGTGGTGCCAATTAATAGAGACGGGGATCCCGATCTTCCGTTAGGTGATGGGTAATATCGTTGTGGCGAAGAATGACACACCGATCCAGCTTCAGATCAAAAGATCGAACCCTGTAATCTTAGCACCACAACTCCTCTGGTTATCAACCGAGTCACAGACCAGGTTGACCTCGTTAAGAAGGCTAATCCCTACCTACGCAATGAAGAACACAAGCAAGAACAAGAAAGAACACAACCAAATTGCAGATGAATGATTAAACTCACGAAGTTGGGGTCTCACAAACCGATGAACGGCGAAACTGTTCTTGACAGATTAATCTAAGCAAAACTCGAACCCTAATGGAGGGGCGGCGGCTGTTTATGAAGACTCTAGGGTCATGCAAGACCCTTGGACGCGCCCCTAATGGGCCCAAACTCGATCATGGTCCAACCGACCAAAAGACGGTGTCGTAGCACCCTGGTAGATTCTAGATGCTGACTTGTTTTGATGATTCCTGTTGATTCCAAACAGCTTTTGACGTGAAACCACTTGAATTGGCTTCCTTATCAAATTAGCTTTCCATCCATATGTGGATCATCAAAAACGGAGTCCAGATGCGTCCTGGGTGACCAGTTTAAGGCAGACTGGTCCTGAAGGCCGAGGCAGACTCGAATTCTTATTGGACTGGCCTCTGGTTTGTGTTGGACATCCTTGCTGGTCATCATCACCTCCACCACTTTCTCTAAGTCCTTCATGACCCTCTCCAATATTTCTAAGCAAGATAACATTATTAGGTAGTAGTCTATTCTCAAAAGTATGAAAAGTATCGCTTAAGAACGAGCTCACCTCTAAATTGAGTTGTCGCTTTCGAGCCCGGGTCATTGGACCTTGCATGACGGTTGGAGGATCAGCGGGTACCTCTAAAGAAGTGATGTCCTTATCATCCTCCCCCTCTTGAATTGGAGTCGTCCTCGACTCAAGCTCATCTTCTTCTCCCAAATAAGGTTTCAAATCTACAATATTAAAGGTGGGACTAACCCCGAACTCGGGTGGCAATTCAAGTTTGTAGGTATTATCATTTATTTTCTCAATGATCTTATAAGGACCAGTTGCTCTTGGCATTAATTTAGACTTACGTAGCTCAGGAAATCTATCTTTTCTTAAATGTAACCAAACCAAATCACCCGGTTCAAGTTTAATCTCTTTTCTACCTTTACTACCAGCAATTCTATACTTTTCATTCATGCTTTCAATATTTGCTTTAGTTGTTTCATGCAACTTACGAATGAAATCAGCACGCTCTCTAGCATCACTATGTATTCTCTCAGTGGTAGGTAAAGGCAAAAGATCAATAGGATCATGGGGGTTAAAACCATACACTACCTGAAAAGGACTTACCTTAGTGGTGGAATGTTTTGCCTTGTTATATGCAAACTCCACATGCGGCAAACACTCTTCCCACATCTTCAAATTGCGCTTCAAAATGGCTCTCAACATGGTGGACAATGTTCGATTCACAACCTCAGTTTGCCCATCAGTTTGGGGATGACATGTTGTAGAAAACAGCAGCTTGGTCCCCAATTTATTCCATAACGTGCGCCAAAAATGACTCAAGAATTTTGTGTCATGATCTAAAACAATAGTAGAAGGCATACCATGCAAGCAAACGATTTCTTGAAAGAAAAGGCCAACAATATGAACAGCATCATCGCTCTTATGACAAGGAATAAAATGTACCATCTTAGAAAAATGATCAACCACCACAAAAATAATATCCCTCCCCCTCTTAGTCCTTGGCAAACTCAACACAAAATCCATAGATATATCAGCCCAAGGAGTAGAAGGAACAGGAAGAGGAACAGGAAGAGACATATACAAACCATGTTGATTCAACCGTGACTTAGCTTTTTGACATGTGGCACACCGAGCCACGTACCGCTCTACATCTAGCCTCATCCTTGGCCAAAAGAAGTGTGTGGACAGCACCTCATCCGTCTTCTTGGCACTAAAATGTCCCATCAATCCACCTCCATATGCCTCCTGCAACAACAAAAGACGAACAGAACCAACTGGAATGCATTGGCAGTTAGCTCTAAACAAAAACCCATCATTGATCATAAACTTATTCCATGCACGTCCCTCTCTACAATTAAGCAACACATCCTTAAAATCTAGATCAAGCGCATATTGTTCTTTAATGGATTGAAGACCAAAAATCCGGTAATCAAGTTGGGACAACAATGTATATCTTCTAGACAAAGCATCAGCAATCACATTATCCTTCCCTTTCTTGTGTTTGATAATATAAGGAAAAGATTCAATAAATTCAACCCATTTAGCATGCCTACGATTCAGATTATTTTGAGAGTGAAGATACTTAAGCGATTCATGATCAGAATGAATAACAAATTCTTTAGGCCACAAATAATGATGCCACGTCTCTAAAGAACGAACAAGTGCATATAATTCTTTATCATACGTGGAATAATTAAGAACAGGACCATACAATTTTTCACTAAAGTAAGCAACTGGTTTACCATCTTGCATCAAAAAACCACCAATGCCAACTCCACTAGCATCACATTCTAGCTCAAAAATCTTACCAAAATTTGGAAGTTGCAGCAATGGTGCGTGTGTAAGCTTGTTCTTCAAAGTGTCAAAGGACTCCTCTTGTGCCTCTCCATAATAAAACACCACTCCTTTCTTCGTCAACTCATGCAATGGGGCAGTAATGGTGCTGAAATCTTTGATGAAGCGACGATAGAATCCTACAAGACCAAGAAAACTCCTCACCTGTGTGATGGTTTGGGGAACTGGCCAGCTCTTTATGGCTTCAATTTTTATCTCGTCCACCTCAATTCCCTATGGAGTTACAACATAGCCAAGAAAAGAAACTCGATTCGTGCAAAAGATGCACTTCTCAAGGTTACCAAATAGACGTGCATCATATAAAGCATTAAAAATAGCACATAAGTGATCCATATGTTCATCAAAAGACTTGCTATAAATCAATATATCATCAAAGTAAACTAGCACAAAATGTCCAATAAAAGCTCTTAAAACCTCATTCATTAAGCTCATGAAAGTGCTAGGTGCATTTGTCAAAGCAAAAGGCATTACTAACCACTCATACAACCCGAATTTAGTTTTAAACGTAGTTTTCCATTTATCTCCAAGTTTCATTCTAATTTAGTGGTAGCCACTTCGCAAGTCAATCTTAGTGAAAATTATAGAACCACACAACTCATCTAGCATGTCATCTAGCCACTTCGCAAGTCAATCTTAGTGAAAATTATAGAACCACACAACTCATCTAGCATGTCATCTAGCCTAGGAATAGGATGACGATACTAAATAGTAATATTATTGATGGCTCTACAATCAACACACATACGCCAAGTTATATCTTTCTTAGGAACCAAAAGTACAGGAATAGCACAAGGACTAAGACTTTCACGTACATACCCATGGTCTAAAAGGTCTTGGACTTGTCGCTGAATTTCCTTAGTATCCTCAGGATTGGTTCGATAAGCAGCATAGTTGGGCAAGGTTGCTCCCGGAATCAAATCGATTTGATGCTCTATCCCTCTCATAGGTGGCAGCCCCGGGGGTATCTCAGCTGGAAAAATGTCCTCATACTCCTGCAAAAGGTTAGTGATAGCAGGAGGTACCGAGCTAACAATATCATCAAGCGAAAACATAGCTCATTTGCATACCAAAGCATAGCAAATATCATCATCAAAAATTTCAGCAAAGTCACATTTTGTTGCAAGCATAATACCACCCTTCAATTTAATCCCCTCAACCTTAGAAATATATATAGACTTATCCTTTTTAGGTGGGAAAATAGAATTAACAACTTGCTGATTTTCAGATTGAACATCATTCAAACTAGCAGCGCGTTCTCTATCAGCTTGTACAATTTGAGCACAGGTCAGAGGTACCAAAGTAATTTTCTTTCCTTTATGCACAAAAGTGTATTTATTACTTCTACCATGGTGTGTAGCATCATTATCATGTTCCCAAGGACGACCCAATAAGAGTGAACAAGCTTGCATAGGTACCACATCACAATCAACAGAATTAGCATAAGAACTAATGAAAAATGAAACTCTGCAAGTTTATGTTACCTTTGCTTTACCAGAATCATTTAGCCACTGAATATGGTATGGACATGGGTGTGGGCGTGTGGTCAAGCCAAGCTTCCTGACCAAATCAGAACTCACCGAATTATTGCAGCTACCTCCATCAATAATGACATGTGCTCGACGGTCGCTGATGACGAAGAAAATCTGGAACAAGTTATGGCGTTGTAGCTTCTTAGGTTGCTGGACTTGTGAGCTGAGCACCCGCTATACAATGATGCTCCTATAGGATGCCGTGGCCTCATCACCAAGGACTTCGCTGTCGTTCTCATCTGCATCTTGGTCTTCTTCATCCTCAATGTCAGAGGTGCTGATGTGACCATCTTCTGTAGCAATATATGCTCACTGACTTGGGTAGTCCTTCTGCACATGGCCAATGCCATGGCAGCGGTGGCACTGAATACCCGAAGTGCGTCCCATCCATGCAACGGATGAGGAACTCTTGGTAGGCACCTGCAAAGAATTTTTACCTGAATCTGAAGGTCGTGCGGGAGGTGCCTTAGGTGTAGCAGAAACTCTAGAGGCTGCTGGTCGCTTGCTCGCTGGTGGAGGCGTCCAAAAAATGGTTGGCTTGGTCAGCCCCGAAGATGGTGCTGAGCGTGGCGTGTATGTGCTGGTGCTGACCTTGCTCTTGCCCTGCTGTTCCTGCAATTCCTTTTCTGCAAGCATAGCAATCTAAAACAACTGGTTGACAGTGTTAAATTCTTTATAATAAAAAATGTCCTGAATCTCATGCCTCAAACCCGAATAAAAACGACAAATGGCATCTTTGTTTTCCTCCACAACACTACAGCGCATCAATCCCTTTTGGAGCTCACCATAGTAATCCTGTATAGATTTATCTCCTTGTTCTAAACGCATCAATTTCTTACGCAAGTCTCTATGACAAGAAGGAGGAACAAAACGATCACGCATAGCTACCTTAAGTTCTTCCCACGTACCAGGTAAAACATCCTGTGCAGCTAGCCCATTCCACCAAATAATGGCAAAATCCTTAAACTTACTAGTAGCTTGTCTAACTCTATGCTGCTTAGGTACAAGGTGGGCACTAAACTTTTGTTCTACCATCATCTCCCAATCAAGATATCCCTCAGCATCATAATGACCTAAAAAAGATGGTATTGTGAACTTAATTTTAGCATAAGGATCATCGAGCACACGGTGATTATTACCTTGACGGTGGTGGTGGTGGACACCACCCATACCTGTCGTGTTGCGACGAAGACGTTGTTGTAATCTCTCTTGTCGGATAGCTGCTCGACCTATGTTCCCATTGGCATCATACACCGTGTCTTGACCATCGGTGTTGCTGCCGGAGACATCGTTATTGCCCGCCACAAAGGTTTCCAACTCAGTAACCTTGTCGGTTAGCATGGAAATTCGCTTGTCCAATCTCTCCATGCTATTGCTAATGTTGAGTTCAATGAGTGCGTCAGTGACGGCCTTTCTGACGGCCTCATTCATCCTTTTTTAGGCATCCTCTACAACAGCTTGTAGTTGCTCTTGACTGACACACTTGTTGAAACCCTTAGGATTGTTATCTCCAGTCTGTTCACCTCCTGCCATTGAAAACATAAAAAACAGGAACAAACATGTGAAAGTTATCCATACCAAATGACTACGTGGTTGCAGTGGTGTCACTTTTCACAGCAAGTGGAAGCGTCTTACCAAGCTCTTATAAAGTTTTTACCAACAGCAGTGGGCAGTACAACCGGTGGCTGGTTCGTGATACCTGTGAGGCAGTGGTACCGAGATTGCAAGACCCTTTGTCTATACTGATCTGAAGAGTTCATGGAGCTTGGAAGGCACACAAAGAGTAATATGTATATCTGGCACACAAGTCAGTAACAGAAAGTAATACTGAATTATAGTCCAAAGTACTTGTTCTCATTGTTGGTCTAAAATGTTCCAAGTACCAGGCGTGTGACAAAAGTATGGTGGATAGCAAGGTGACAGGTGTATGAAAAACAAGTATGGTGGATGGAAATAGCAACACAAATAAGGAACCAGACAGCACACGCTAACACAGCTCTCTTTGGTCTTCTCTATGTGCTCCTCTAGATATTGTTCCTCTTTTGCCCCTCTCTTTTTTTTCTATCTTTTGGGTTGTCGTTGTTTTTTGGGAAATTTTGACTTTTTTATTTTATTTTTTTGATATTTTTCCTTTACTTAGGAGCACAAAAGAAGTAACCATAGAAAAATGAGCTGAAACAAGTGTAAGACGTGGCCTGTGGAATTTTCAGAAAACTTGCTCAAAATCGACAAAAACCTTGTGACCACGAAACAAGGATCTTGTGACCACGTTTTGACCAATCTAAAAATTTCAAACCCCAGCAAAGCCAGTGATGGACGGATCCGAATTTTTTTTTCTGATCAATTTGCATATATGGAACGTCGAAAACAGAGTTCGTATGCGAAAACTAGACCAGTTTTAAGAATTGACTCCGAATTAGAGGACAAAACAGGAACAATGTGTGCAAAATTGGTCACAGCAGCCAAGATTTGATAGAAACGATGGGGAAAACACACGAACTGGACTCTAACATGACCTAACCAGCATCAAGACCTCGATTAGGACACAAACTCAACATGATGGACTCTGAAACTAAAATATGCAAATGCTATGGCATGGAAGGTTTTAGGACAGAAAAAACAAGTATGGCACTAGACTATGGGACGAATGCAAAACACTCAAACTAGGGAATAAAAGTGAACCTGACGGTATACCTTAGCTCTGATTACCACTTAATGAAGACAGGGATCCCGATCTTCCGTTAGGTGATGGGTAATATCGTTGTGGAGGAGAATGACACACCGATCCGGCTTCAGATAGAACCCTACAATCCTAGCACCACAGCTCCTCTGGTTATCAACCGAGTCACGGACTAGGTTGACCTCGCCAAGAAGGCTAATCCCTGCCTGCGCAATGAAGAACACAAGCAAGAACAAGAAAGAACACAACCAAATTGCAGATGAATGATTAAACTCACAAAGTTGGGGTCTCACAAATCGATGAACGGTGAAACTGTTCTTGATAGATTAATCTAAGCAAAACCCAAACCCTAATGGAGGGGCGGTGGCTATTTATGAAGACTCTAGGATCGTGCAATACCCCTGGACATGCCCCTAATAGGCCCAAACTCGATACCAAACTTAGTCAGATGAAGACTCTAGTCAGACTGTAGTTTCAATGATCTATTACGTCTCCATCATGGGTGCTGCCACAACCAAACTTAGTTCTCGCCAACACATACCAAACGAAGAAGGTCATAAGTCCATTGATAATGGAGGTTGAAAAAAATCCATGCATGCCCTAACCACTATATCCTTTTTCATGGTGAAATGTTCAAGTCACTAGATAAATGACCCTGGTGTGGGGCCAGCCGGTACAAGAAAAATGACCTTTACGGTGGGGATGAAGCCTCTATAGGAAAAAAGAGGAATAAGAAGGGTACGAAAAAGGTAGTAGAAGAATCTTAGCCCCTAGAGGACACTCCATTAGGCAACAATGCAAAGCAAAGAAGAATTCCTGCCTTGGTAATATGGTATCTGCCAGTGACTGACCGCTTAAGATGTATCTTCCTAAACCCTAAAGAAGCCGCACTCATGACATGGTGGGATGATGAGCGCAAGGTGGATGATGATAAGATTGCACACCCGGCTGATTATAGTCAGTGCCAAAGGATCGATGAGAAGCACAAAGAATTCAGTGATGACCTAAGGAATGTACAGTTTGGCTTGAGCACTGATGGAATGAATCCCTTCAATGAGAGGATGAGCGACCATAACACTTGGCCAGTGATCTTGACCATGTACAACATCCCAACGTGGTTGTGTCAGAAGAGAAAGTACCTTCTCCTCACTATTCTTATTTCTGGTCCTAAACAACTAGGCAATGATATAAACGTGTTCCTCAAACCTTTGATGCAAGAAATGGAGAGGCTATGGAGGCATGAGGAGCCGATGTATGATGCATTCCGAAAGGAGGACTTCATATGTAGAGCAATAATATTTGTTACTACCAATAATTACCCCGCGCTGTTTGCTTTGTCTGGATAGATCAAAGGGAAGATGGGATGCTTGGTTTGCTTGGATGGTACTACATGGGTGTTCCTAAATGCATCCAAGAAGATAGTTTACCTAAGGAACCAGCGCTTCTTAAAGATAAGTCACAAGTACCATAGCAAATTGTTCTTTAGATTTTATGACAACACCTCAAAGATTGAACCCCCTCTAGAGAGACATCATAACGGAGAACATGTGTTTAGAATGGTGAAAAACATACGCGTCGTCTATGGAAAGAAGAATCCGGATGGGACAAACAGAGATAGAAGCACACCTCCTATCGAAGGCGCACCTTTTAAGAAGCAATCGATCTTCTTTTAGTATCTGCCTTATTGGCTAGACTTTGAGGTCCCCCATGCCATTAATGCTATGCATGTGCAGAAGAATGTCTTTGAGAGTCTTATTGCTACCTTGATGGACACAGGAAAGTCAAAGGATGGTCTGAAATCACGAAAAGACATGGTGTAGCTAAACATGATGCCATAGCTTTATCCGATACCTGAGGCTAATGGAAAATATACTCTACCCACGGCGTGCTTCAACCTAACACTAGAAGAGAAGAGAGCTATATGCACTTTCCTGAGGGGGTCAAAGTCCCGACTGGGTTTTCAGCGAATGTGAAGAAGCTAGTGTCGATGAAGGACTTGTCAATAACACACTGCAAGGCTCACGATTATCATGTGATGCTGACAGTGTTTCTACCTATTACAGTCAGGGCTATAATGCCAGAGTTCTTGAAAATGGCCATCACCCGCATGTGCTACTTCTTTTCGAAGATCTCACAGAAGACGATTGATAAGCAAGAGCTGAGTGACCTACATGAATTTATGGTGGAGACACAAAACTAACTAGAGATGTGTTTACCTTCTGCTTTTTTTGATATAATGCCACATCTCATGATTCACATGGTTCATCAGATATAGGCGTTGGGCCCTTGCTACTTGCATGAAATATGGTCCTATGAGCGGTTCATGTCGGTTCTAAGTCGATACGTGCATAATCGATCATACCCAGAGGGCTCCATAATACAGGGTTACAATACTGAAGAAGTCGTCGAGTGCTGTCAAGAGTACCTAAAAGTATATAAAGGGATTGGTAAACCTGATTCTTGTCACAAGGGTAGGCTGGCTAGGAAGGGCACCAGTGGTAGAAAAGTGTCCATCGACCATGATTACAAAGAGGTGAGTCATGCACATTATAGTGTCTTACAGAGTACACAACTGATGCAACCGTACAATGATGAACACTTGGCTATCATTATGGTGGAGAGAAATGGTCGTTCAGATGATTAGGTCATGAAACAGCACAAGCAATGACTAACTACATGGTTGAAGGACCAAAACATACCGCCTAGAGAAAGCATAGACTCTATTACCATTAGTAGGTTGGCGGAGGGGCCATCGAGACAAGTGACATCTTGAAAAGCTTGTGACATCAATGGGCATACATACTATACCCATGCAAAGGATAGTAAATATGTCAACCAAAACAACGGCGTTCGAATAGAAGCTCTCGATGGAGTGGGGTGAAAGATCCAATACTTTGACATTATTGAAGAGATATAGGAACTTGACTATGGAAGGGATATAATGGTGGCCCTGTTTTGATGCCACTGGATCAAATAACACCAATTAAACGAGATCGGATTGAGAGTCCTGGACCTCGAGAATCTAGGCTACCAAGATGACCCTTGGGTGCTCGCTTCACGTGTCGCACAAGTTTTCTATATTACTGACCCACAAAGTAAACCCTCCCCCCCGAAGAAGAAGACAAAGCATGTGGTTGCCTTCGGGAAACAACACATTATCGGAGTTGATGGCGTGGATGATGTTGAAGCTTACAATAACTACGATGAGATGCCACTATTCACAGACTTTCCTAAGAAGATCAGTGTTGTAGAAAACAACCTGCCCAAAGACATATTGCCATGGAAACAAAAACGTGTCAAGAGAAAAGTTGTTACAACGGGCTAGCTAGTTGTTGAACATGAAGTGTTTGTATAAGTGTGTGTGTTTGTAAGACTTCATTTATGCATGTGTGTGAGACTATATATTTATGTATGTGTGTGAGATTATAGATTTATGTATATGTGTGAGACTACATTTATGCATGTGTGTGAGACTACCCTTTGCAACATCTAGATGAACCTATTGCAATATCCACTCTATTACTACTAAAACAGTTGTAACACGCAGAGACTTGAAACAGACACTTATTACTACTGCAACATGTTCGGACCATTATTGAAACACTTAAAACAAGCACTTAACACTTTATAAAATAAAGAAATGACCAAAATATAAGTTGGAGATCTTGACAAGTTATACAACTTTGATATTCATCGCCTTTACAGCTGGAATCATTTAATGGTTGAAAATCAGGTTTGAAGTTGTCATTTTCTGAAATTCAAAATTTGAATTGTCCAAAATTAGTGACAAAGATAGATGAACAGACTAAAATGATAGAGCATGATTTTAGAAAATTTAAAAAAAAACCATCACATTTGGAGTTAGTACGAGGAAGAAAAACTAGTTACAAGCTTTAGCCACAGATTAAAAAGAGAAATCACACTTATTCATCATTGATCATCATGAACAGTTGTGATTTTTCTTTTTTATCTTTGGGTAAAATTTGTAACTAGTCTTTCTCCCTCGTACTAACTCCAAATGTGATGATGTTTTTCCTAATTTTTTTTTAAAAATCATGCACTATCAAGTTACTATATTGATTTGGTCAAATAAAAAGATGGTCAAAATAAAAGTTGTAGATAGTGATGTATTCAACAACTTTTATGTTCATTACTTTCTTATTTGAAACCATTTAAGGTTTCAAAATCTTATTTGAAGTTGACATTTATTAAAATTCAAAATTTGAACTGTTCAAATTTGATCAAATAAAAAGATGACCAAAATATAAGTTGTACATCTTGATGAGTTCTACAACTTTGGTATTCATGAGTTTTTCAGCTAAAATTATTTACTCTTTCAAAATATTGTTTCAAGTTTGAATTTTAAATTTTGAATCGTTCAAACAAAGTCACATGACAAGATGACCAAAATAAAAGTTGTACATGTTGATGAGTTATAGAACTTTTATGTTTACAACATTTTTATTTTAGGTCATTTAATGTCCTAAAATTGTAGTCGAAATTTTAAAATTCAAAATTTTAATTTTTAATTTTTTTTTTGTTTTCTATATTGTTTTGAATATCAGCAAATTGTCTTTATATATATTTGTGCATATATAGAATAATACAAAATATTATATACATTTACTTTGTGTTTTTATGATATAAAAAATACAAAATTAATAATTTAATAAAATAAAAAAAAATTTGTAGGGGCGGCTAGATCAGGAACCGCCCCTACAAATCGTCCTGGGTATATAAGCACGGGCGCTCGGGGGGCTGAAATTTTCGAAGTGTTGGGCGCTCTCTTCTTCCTCCCGATGCCGTCAGGCTGCCCAATCTCCATGACCCACTAGCATTTTAGAGCCCGAGCGCCTCGCTCCGTGCCACCAGCCCCACTGCCCTCCCCCACCTGGACTCCCTACGCGCCGCACGGAGGTCGCACTCCACGCTGCTCGGGCGCCTCCCTCAGGCCGCCGCCCTCCGCACCACTCAGGGCACCGTCCGGCTGCCTCCATCCCGGCCGCTCATCCCGCCTAATCATTGCCACCCGGAGCACCGCCCGGCAGCCATGAGTCCACCTCACTGTCTGCATCTTGGACCTCCTGTACTCGATCCATAGCTCCCCCTCCCCCAATATGCTGCTACGACCTAGCCTCTGTAGTCCAAGTCCCGTCATAGGAGCCTAGAGGAGAGGGAGGTGGTCCGAGATGCTGCTGGGGCGCTGTAAAGGAGAGGGAGGTGCACTGCTGCTCACCCCAAGTCGCAACTGACCTCTGCTGCTCGACGCCGGACGAGTGGCCAGGAGCTACTTGACTCCTGTGTGACTCCTGCAGTCCGGCTGCTGTGCATGACGCAAGTCGACTCTAACCTAGCACCAGGTATTGTCTTTGTCCTCATACCTGAAGATTTGAGAAAAGTCAAAGCTAATACATCTCAAACTCCCAATATCATTATTGCCTATTTTAGAGTTTCCATAAATACTTGTGGTTGTGGGCATCCATTGAACATGGTAGCTATTTTGTAAGAATATTCCAGATTTAGTAAGATAGCACGTTATTGCCTATTTTCAGTGAATATGTCTGCAATTTAGCAAATTAGTAAGATAGCAATTAGTTGAAATATTCTTACTAAAACTGTAATCATTCATTAAATGTGTAGTAGCACTTAAGTGATAACAAAAGAAAATGGTGAGTGCAGTTCTCAAACCAGGAATAGGAAATGCTATGTGTTATGTACCATTGCTGCTATGTTTTGTTTCACTAGCTGGTCCTCTGGTTTTCCAATGAATCACTGGTATAGTGGTGTTAGTCTGAATCAAGTTGTAGGCTGAAGAGTATGCAGAATAAGTAATGCAATGGCATTCAAGATATGGCTATGTGTCCAACAAAATCATATAAACAAAACATGGCAAAAGATAACTGGCTATAAGCTACTTCAAAAAATGTCAGAGTACTAATAGCAGAAAATTTACAGTGGTAGTGGTGTTCTGGAATGAGCAGTTTACTGAGCAGGAAGCCAAGGAGAGTAAGTGTATAAACTATTTGACTGAAACGGCCAGTTCATTGGAAATGGGTTTAATCTGAATTTTCAGAAGAAGCACACAAGTTCTTACGATAGATTTTACTACCTAAATATAATGTGCACAGTCCTATTAATCATTCCTAGATTCGATGTAGTTCAGAAGTTAAGATAATGTTTGTGTTTCAGTTAGGAACAAGAACAACTTAGCCAAAAGACAATTTAGTCAACAATCAGTGTATAGTTTCAGTTAGACTGTTGCGAGTTGATAACTTTTCAGGTAACCTTTCTGTGACACATACCACAAAATCACAAAATGATGTATAGCTCAATTCCACTTAACAAAACTCTGATTAGTGCTATGCCCTTTTTTTCCTTATTGCCTGTTTTCTTGTATAGCTCAATTCTATCCGGTGTGCAATTGCGAAGCTGTCAAAGTGTCTAGCTAGTCTTTTGATGGTTAGGGAATTATTATGTAATGCCTACAATAGTTTCATCGCCTCCTGGGGTATTGATGTGTTTGACTTAGATCCTCACCAGTTAGGTCAATTGCTATCTAACCATCCATTTAATTAATTCGGAAATCTGTACCACTAAACATTAGTACTGCTGCCTGCTGGTACCAGCCAGTCAGAGAGTGTTGTGTTTATTTGTCTATCTACTACTACATGACTTGCTCAGAATCGTAGCGTGTATGTGTACAAGGAACTGAAAATGACAGTAGTACTACATTGTTCATCTGTCACTTTCTCATGTGCTTGTTACCCCCTGCGTTGCTGCAAGAGTATCTTTGTACTCAAAAGTTCATGGTAGTACATTGGTACATTCAATAAACTAATAGTGCTTCTAAACACTGAACTGCATGCATGGGCGTCAAAGTTTGTTGATCTGACTGAACCTTGCACTTAGCTGACGGCATAGCTTGTCAGGCTTCCTAGTGCATTGGCTGTTGCTGTTGATCCTAGTAGTAATTAACAATAATGGCAAGGCATGGCATGTACATAAATGGTCTGCATTTTGTTTTTATTAATAGCCTATAGCTGAGGCCTATCTAGTTACGCTCTCTTCGGCTGATACATAAGTCGGCTGATAAGCCGGCTGAATCTGTTTTGTTGTGAGAAAAAAATCTATTTTGCCTGCCTGCTTAGCTTTTGGTCAACGTTCAAGTCTTGCTAGCTAGACCGGCCGGAATGAGTTGTGCAGCTGGCTGATCAGCTGATGATACTGCATGCCATTCTGGTCAGCGCCGCCAGCTACTGGTTGGATACTACTCTGATCGATCAGGATGTATGCATGTTGTTTGTTTGTGTTGTGCCAATTCATTTCATTTCCTCCAATCCAGATTAATTAGTTTATTCAATTCTTGAAATATATTGTCAAGTTGCAGCCATGTAGCTAGGTAATTGTGTCACGAGCTCAAATCTAAGCAAGTGGATCGACTGCTCTTACTAGTAGATTAGTATGTAGCTTCTTTATAGCCAGCTGTAGAGCAGTAGTTCGATATATATATATATATATATATATATATATATATATATATATATATATATATATATATATATATATATATATATATATATATATATATATATATAAAATAAAATAGATTAGCCTAACTTCTTGTAGCTTTAATTTGGTGGTGTACGTGATGACAATGTGTGGTGGACCATCGATCCTGGCACTGGCACCCTGTTTTGATATAAAAATTGTGCTGACCAAGTTACTGGCTTACTGTGCCTGTCCTACTACTAGTACTATTGATTGCTGTTTTTTCCTATGTGTTAAATCCCTGGTACTATGCATTACTATGCATCCCTATGTATTAACTTGTTGTTTTTATCATCTCTTTTGCTCTCAGATCCTTTGCGACTGTTCTTGATCATCAGCTGCTGCTTTATGTTTGCTAAGCAGCTGTTGTTTTTTTTTATCAAATCTCCCCTCTCCTCTCCTCTCCTCTCCTTTGTTTTGCCAATGATGAAATTGTCCAAGTCCATATATTATATGCAATATGAGCTGATGATCAAGAACTTGTGAGGAACTTGACATCATTAGCAGCCACCCCTATATTACCTTCTCCTCTCTTCTCTGTTTTGATGCTTTGATGCTCCAAGTTCATGATCAAATGATGATTGACATATTTCTGAGGCCTCTACTACTGCTACTGCTCCATTAGTACCTTTACAATTTGTTTGGGGATTTCATATGGAGAAAAAATTCTTAGATACCATAAAATTAACAATTGAATGCCACTAAAATATTCTCAACAAGTTCCTGCCGTTGTATAGAATTGTTGCCATCTCTGTTGGCTCTTGTTGCCTTTAACATTGCATAGCTTCAACTTACTTTTAGATGCATAGCACATGGGTAACTGCAACGTGTTTTTGGATGCTGTAACAATGGCCTAATAGCCTGTAGCATTGGCCCAGTAGCTGGCTTGGTCTGTGTATCTGTAGTTGCCTTTGGATATCAAGTTAGATTAGTTAAAGATGTTAGCTAAGATTGTTCGGTCAGGCTCTTAAATAAAGGAGGTCAAGTCAACCAAGTTTACCCTACCACCCAAGGCAGTGTTCGGCTGGCCAGAATCGGCTGGCTGGTTGGCTATAGTTTTCAGCCAGAACAGTGTTTTTCTCTCACAATTTTTTCAGAATGAACAGTGTTTTCAGCATAAACAGTAAAAAGATTAAGTACAGCCGAACACTGCCCAAATTTCAGCATGATCAGAACCTCCTGCTGCTGGGACAAGCCGTGTTAGTGATAAGGACAATCCATTCTATTATCTTCCACCTCCAGATTTTACCACTCTACCCCCATGGATTTCCCATTGATCAAATGCCAGGATACAGGTGGCTATGAGCTTCCAGCATGGCTTACTTTACAAGGGTGTATGAATGCATATCTCAGGTGGCAGCGAGAGTAAAGGCACACAACTAGAACTCTCTGAGTAACAATTTTTTTAAATCTTCCCTGTGCATCCACAATGCTTGGTGGCATATACAGGGTCCTGCTATAGTTGTAACTCTTTAAGACACTAGATCAAAAAACAGGTCTTTTGCATTGCACTTAACACCAAACTCATGGGAGGACGATCAATAAAAAGGAGGGTATGATTTGAAAATAATGCAACCTAACTTGATGCCCTTTTTGGTGGTGGCTTGGGGGTTGAGGGGACACTATGTGGCAAATAAGGACTTTTGACTTATTCTTTTCGTGTTGGGGCAAGCCCAAAGATTGTGTTTTGCGTACTTTCACCATTTAGTGCTAGTCTTTTCTTCTAAAGCTTATTAGGATAATGGCATTAGAGATGGAACAACATTTAAGTTAGGTTCCATCACATGCCAGTCCATTGGTCTAAAGAACATTTTGTTCTCCAAATCCAACAATAAATAGTTGGTGGAATGCTATTTACTAGCATCTTGGGTGAGTTAAACATTGACTTATTGGGACAGATTGTCAGGTGCTGTTGTTGTAATAGTCTAAAGAACATTTTGTTCTCCAAATCCAACAATAAATAGTTCGGTGGAATGTTCTTTACAATCTTGGGGGAGTTAAACATTGACTTATTGGGACAGATTGTTAGGTGCTGTTGTTGTAATAGCAGCAAATGCTGGCGGTGCATGGACACCAATTGGTGATGTGACAACCACTATGTTGTGGATTCATGATCAGATTACAACATTGAAAATAATGCAGGTTAGCTTTTGTAATTTTTGCTTGTTTTCCACGATATGCTTATGCAAATATTTCCTTGTGTCTTGTGCTCTCTGAATTGTTTTGAAAATTTTAATTAACTTTTCATGTTATGTTGTTCTTTTCCTTAGTTGGTAATGAAATGTAGCAATCTAGATTTTCGTACTCATATCTGTTATTAATTCAAAATATTGGCTGTCTTTTTCTGGATGGAAGTTATACAATTCGGTAAATTATCTCAAGTGGCTGCTAGATGGTTCTCAGTTTCCTCTGGTTCAGAATATTCTGATTTTTTTTGGAATTTTGCTGTATATCTCTAGGCTTCTTTGCTGTATATCTGCTAGATGGTTCTCAGTAATTTTTTGCTGTTGCCATCCTTCCTGCCATGAATCATGATTACATCAAATTACTTTAGATGCTTATATGATTCCTAAGTGGCTAATTCTTTTCATCTTTGCCTGCAATAAAAGTAAGTTCATTATCAAGAAGATAAGTATTTGCACTCCTGTATCTTACCTTAGACTACTATATCTTGTTTAAGTATAAGTACCTTCGATAGTAACTCCAGACCTCACTAAATTGGGAATAGAACCTTGAGAATTCTTCAGGAAAATTTGGAATTTGAGCCATTGAGAATGGATTTGATGGTTTTGTCTTGTCCATTGTCCTCCCAGAAGGACCTTCTGGGTGAGTCCTGAGAAAAGGCGCACCACCATGTATCAGTGGCACCTAAGCAGTACCACCCTGCAGTATATGTGGTTGCTCATGCTCAATTCCCATGGAAGGATGACCTTGTCTACCAGCCTTACCAACATGTTTCCCCTTTCTGGTATTCTGTCTAGTGGACATAGCATCTGGCTTTAAGTTGTCTTTAGAATGCAAATCCCCAGCTATTAAGTGAAACGATTCCTTGCCTCTCTTGGTAGCTATTAAGTGACCTTTTTCTGGTCCCTAGCATTTTGCATCTGAATTCTAGTCTTGCTGCTTGCCATCCTTATTTCTAGGATAAGGCTGCTCTTTTCTAGTCCTGCTGCGCAACAGGACCAAAATTGGCATGATGATCGAATGGCCCCCTACTTATAAGCAGCTGTTGTTTTTTTTGCCACATTTTCTATCCTCTATGTTTGGGAAGCAGCTGCTTTTTTACACCTTTTCCTCTCTATGTTTGTTAAGCAGCTGTTGCTTTTTTGCCAAATCTCTCCTCTCCCTCCTCTCCTTTGTTTTGCCGATGAAGAAATTGTCTAAGTCCATATATTATATGGAATATGAGCTAATGATCAAGAACTTGTGAGGAACTTGGCATCATTACTAGCTGCCCCTACATTACCTTCTCCTCTATTCTATGTTATGATGCCTTGATGCTCCAAGTTCATGATCAAATGATGAGTGACATGTTTCTGAGGCCTCTACTACTACTACTTGTTTTTTTGATATATTGTTGTTTTATAGGACTACTTTGGTTTATAGACCTTTTTTATTTCTTATATCTTCTCGCGTACCTAAAGCACACTTTCTTGCATCTATTAGAACAAAGCGTGAAATAATGTCGTAGACACCAGATAGTGCAGCCCGATGCCTCAAGCATGATGAACAGCCAACCTATGAGGAGCAAGCACTAGAGGAACGGCTTACTCAGGAGCAGTTCGATAATGAGTTAGAAAAGGAATCTAGAAGTGATGCTTACTCAGGAGCAGTGTGACGAGAAGGAAGGGGGAGCAGAAGGAAGAGTAGGAGAGGCTGCTAAAGGCGAAGAAGAAGAGGATGATGAGGAGGAGGACTCAGAAGAGGGATATGTAAGTCCTGAGGATCCTTTCCCATGTGAAGCTAGAAGGAGGCCAACGGAGGAAGATTTAGATAAGGATTTTGACCCGAACGAGGAGGTAGGGATAAAGCCTTAGCTTATAAATTTTGTTAAAGCTTTGGTTGTGTTACCTCTTTTAACACTTTGACCTATCGTATATATAGGTCCCTCTTGAAACTCAGAAAAGACGACGTCGACGTCCGTGACATCTCACCAGACAAGACAGGGTAGAGGAAAGGAGAGCAGAGGCAACAGCCACAGACGGACATTGAGGCCTCTACTACACAACCTCAACACATAACCACGAATACGACTACCAAGTCAAAGAGGAAACAAGGGGATAGAAAAGCAAACCAATATCTAGATAAGGCATGCTATGTGATAATGGAGGTTGGGCCAGCAGGGGAGATCCTTGAGCCAAAGGAATTTAGAGGACAATTCCATAATGCGATTGGGGCCCTAGTAAGAGATAAATTGAACCCAGCAATCCCTAACTAGAAAGAGGTACCAGAGAAGAAAAAGGATAAACTATGGGATAAGCAGCTGAAGCTTAATTTTAGATTTCCAGAGAGTAAGCACGAACTGGTAAAAAAATGCTTTCAAGATCATGAGAGGGTCATTCCGACGTTGGAGGTTGGAGCTCAACAAGAAGTATATCCAAAAGGGGTTAACTCCCTTCAACGAGTTCGGCAACATAACTCCTAGTCAATGGGAGGAGCTCGTGGCTCAGAAGACTTCACTAGAGGCATTGAAGCTTAGTGCCCGTAACACTAAGCTGGCGAAGAGGAACAAACACCTCCATCATCTAGGCTCCAGTGGCTACTATGCCAAGGAAGAGCAGTTTAGGAAGATGGACGAAGAGGCCGTAGCTTCTAGGAATATCGATGTGAAGAATTTGAAGGTACGCTCAAGGAATTAAATATATGAGAGGAGTATAGAATCATCCAGCGGTAATCTTAAGTTTGATAAGCCAGAGACTCAAGTGGCAGTATCAAGGATACTGAAATATGCTGAAGACAAGAAGGGCTCATTCAATCCTTCCAGAGAGAGGAACGAGCTTAGCCTTGGCTTGAGAAACAATGAGCACACGTGCCGCACCAGGGGGCTAGGGAAAAGAATGACCTAGAAACATGGATTCAAAGAGGACAGACACATGTACAAGAAACATGGCAGAGACTGGGAGACTAATCTTGAGCTCCAAGTGAAGGCTCTAGTTGTGAAGGTACTGGAGGAGCAAGGACTATCTATGGAGCCTTGGGCATTAATGATGCTACCGGGAGAACTGGCATTAGTTGGCAGCCCTCTGAAAGTTCCTAGCAGCCAAGGTTCCACTGCAGCCACTGCCCTCATCGATCGTATATAGGAACCAACTAATTGCACCTTGGTGTTTCTCAGCGGCTAGCAGAACATTGTGATGGAGGTGGCAACGGGTGTGGCACATCCTCCTGGTGGCTTACACCATAATAATAAGATACTGCCAGAACTACACTAGGGTCGAGGTGCATACCGTGAATCCCGAGTTATGTAATGGAGGATAGACTATGCAACTCCTGAGGGGCTGGTGTTACTCGGAGATGTAATGGGGCAGTTCATCCTCTAGCACAAATGAGACATTATATTGACTGCTTCTTCGCCGCCTCCCCCTCTCTCAAATTTGGAGTGAGTTGTTGAGGACGGGGAGATATTTTCACCATCTCATGACCACCACATTCCTGAGATGCCACATTCTTCCCCGCCTCCTAGTGAGCTTGTGCCTGATAAGCCACAACCTTCTCCAACTCATACCAAGCAAGTGCATGATGAGATGCCACAGTCTTCTCAACAAGCATAGCCGATACATGAACAATGAGTGCCTCCTGAAGAAGGTGATGCACAAGAAGATAAGGACATCCCTGAATGGGAACTTCGAAAGAAGCATCCAATCACCATAAGGCCAATTTATGTTCCAATGAAATACGTCTCGTCGGTGCACAAGTGGTATGCCCATGACCAGTTGAATCCTAAGAACCAAGTTTAAAAAGTCCCATCATGAGCTTCTGAGGAGGCCATCACTAGCAAACTCCACCAAACAGCAAAGCAGTATCCAAATGTTGACACCATCAAATGGTCAAAGGATTGCCCGAAAACATATGAAAGAGGCAAGCCCTTTCCTAACAAACTGGGACATCTAGCGCCTACCACTTGGAATGAGAAGGTTCCATGATTAGTACTTGCGTGTTCTCCTAACGAGCATAGACCTCATACAAGCATGCTTCCCCACCAGCACATTTGGAAGCCCTAGCCGGGAAAATTATCATTGACTTCAATAACATGCAGACATGCTTTCACCTCAGAGCATTGGAAATGAATCTAATTCGCATGTGGTGCCTATATGTCCTTGTCCTCCTGATATGACATGAATGTAATCTTTGGATTTTGTTGTAACTAACCCACTGCCATGATTTGTAGAATGCAAGTGCACATTGTAAAACAAATGCCAAGTGTGAAAGCCGGGTATATAGACCCTCAAGCTATAACATAAACAAATTTTAATTACCCTAGACAGTGGAAACTGGATGACTAAAGAGCTAGCTGCTGGAAAGACCCTTCGGGAGAAAGAGGATCATTCATGCAAAGAAACTAAGGCAAGAGTCCCTTAAGGTTTCGGCATACATTGCCCTAGCTTTTAAAAATCTCCAACATCACTCTACTATATGGCTACCATACAACTTCGAGTAAGTTCAACTCTATACTTAAAGCTTTGTTCGATATATTTTATTCGATGCAAAAGAGCTTATCTAGTTTTATGATTAAATCCATGCAGCAACCACTGGATTTGTATAGGTGTCGATGTTGGGAGGAGCATGGCATGGGTCTTTGATTCAATAGATAGGGACCCAGTGACATACAAAGACTTCATATCGATTCTCAAGACATATACATATCGACAATCCTCATTAGCTTATATGTTTGTATACATACTTGTAATGTTCACTTTTGGATACTAACAAGTTGTATTTGCTAAAATAATTCGAACAGGGCATTTAGGTTCTATGTCAATAAACATCACGGAAGGCATGATCCAGTAAGGAAGGAAAGGCTGACTATAAAAACACTATGTGCGGTAAGTGTAACTTACTTCAGTACTCCATTACATGGCTGTCAAAAGCATTACTTAACATTTCCATATGCAAAACACACAGTGCCCCAAGCAGAAGCCTTGGAGTGTACATTGTGGATACTATGTATGTTCTATGTTGAGTAACACCGGTGTCTACAGGAGACACCCCTTAAGGGTAAGTTTGAACCTCTTTACCCGTAGTATAAAAACTTCGTCACATGGTATTAAATACTAAACCAAAACTTGTTCTCTTGTAGTGGAAAGAAGAGAAAGAAATGAAAAGAGACCCATACAAGGATGACCAACTCTTAGAGCTCATCGACGACCTTTGCAACTTCATATTGAACCAGATTGTACATGTCAAAGGCACCTACCATGATCGAGATTCTAACTTAGGTAGAAATCCTCAGTACCAACACCTTCATAAGACTGAAAGGCTAGCTCTAGGCCATTGATAACAATATGTATGGAATTTGACATTGGTCTTACCTTGTGGGACGGTTTTGACTTGTGGAACAAATTAGACTTGTGAATTATAGTCTATTTAATGATGGATTGTATATATTCTTGTGAATTGGACTTGTAATTGTAGTTTATATAATACTCCTTGTGCTTGTGGTTAGATTTGAATTATATATATATATATGTTCTGGTTCGAATTTGAATTATAAATTTGAAAATTTTTTGACTGGAAAAATGTACTGTAGGGGCGGTTCTAGACTGAACCACCCCTACAGATAGGTATTATAGGGGCGGCTAGTATTGCAGCCGCCCCTACAAATAAATTTGTAGGGGTGGTCTAGGAACCACCCCTACAAATGCATGATTTGTAGCCACGCTTTGGTAGGGGTGGCTTGCCAAATTGCCCCTACAAATCACGTGGAGCCGCCCCTATAAAAGGTTTATGTAGTAGTTATATATGACTGCTATCAAGATTATACTTCAATCACGCAACATGATTTGATCAATAATGTATATATTATAAATAATGTTGGGACACGGATATGAGCCGTGGAGACTAAGGCGCACTACGACAGTAGACACTAACATTAACCGGTTGCACGACTTATGTGCAGGGAAATCTATAACACCCTAGTGTTAAGCATTGCATTTGTCACTTGCATTTTATGAGCACAAGCATCATCCATTCATTCATGGGCATGAGCATATAAAATTTCATCTCATTCTTTATATGTTATCATATGTGATGTTGATTATATACATTCATATGCTTGTGATAATGTGTGACCAATGCAAGAGATGGTTGTGAGGTCACAAAAACACCTTAGACATGTCTAGGATGGAAAATAGAACAATGTTTGTATTCATGACCTAGCCCAAATTTGCTTCTAAGTGTTGGTTTACTTTGAAATGCCTTTTTCATAATGCTAGTTTGACCAAAGTTGAACAGTAGCTTAGAGAGCTTGCATGGCTATATGACCTAAATAAAAGTTGTAGTTCATGTCATGTAGAACAAACTTTGTTTAAGGGTCATGAGCTGAATCAGTGCTTAAGTGGGTCAAATAGAGCTCCTAAATTTCAATTTGGATGCTGTTTTGTAACTTAGAAAATTTTTAAGTAACCTGATTTCAATTTCCATGTGCTCTACTTTGGAGCTCTGTAGTTTGAAAACCAGGGCGAATTAGACAAAACTTTCTAAATTAGAATTGTAAATCTCTTATAGCTCTACAATTTCTATTAATGGACGTTTTGCTATCTCAAACTATTTTCTAACTCAAACTGGATCAGGAGATATAGAGGTGCAAAGTGGCACTGCCAATCGGCCATAGCCGATATGAAACCAGATGAGCAACAGCAGCAGTGGCCGTCTGGTGTCAGTGCGCGTGCGCCGTGTGGCAGTCGTACGCCATCGTTGGCCCCACGTCACCGTGCCGAAGGGGAGAAAGGCGTTGGGCGCTCGCTCACTCTCTCCCACTCTCACTCACTCACCCTCTCTATCTCCCTCGCTCTTGCTCTCTCGTGCACGTTGAGCGGAACAGCAGAGCAGCCCCACCGTTGCGCCTCCACCGGCAGCGCTTGTTGCCCACGCACCACCACCACCCAATCTACCTTGCCCATACCTCTGCCATGAGCCGCTCCACCTTCCCGAGCCACTAGCTGCATCAATCGAGCCTAAGTAAAGCCTTAGGACGAGTTCGTCATCACCGCGGGCATCGCCGAAGCACTACCGAGCTCTCACTCGCCATGGGCGTGCTCCACTGAGCCGTCTCGCTCGCTCTCTTCTCTTGCTATGGTTAGCCTAGGGTCACATCTAGCTCACCCCACTGGCCATTGAGCCAATGCCGGCATATCGGCACCGTAACATGGCTGCTCACCACCGTGCCCTCATCGCTGCGATGCCATGCATGTGGCCAAACCTCACCGCCGCTCCACCATGGCTCAATCCCAACCCTATGTCTTCGCTAGGTAGTCCTGAAGCCATAACAGTGCTCACCCAGGCTTATCATCGTCGAAGACAGTGAGCCCATCGCCGCGCAGCACCACCGTCCGCCATGGCCGCCATCGAGCTAGCTCCAGTGAGCCTCTGAGTCAACCAAGGGCACTAGTCAACTCGAAATGGCGAGTGGAGTCTAACGCCGGTGATGCTACCGCTGGTGACCTCGCCGTCGGTGAGATTTCACCGGTCAAACCACCGTCCCTTTGTTGTGTCGCTAACGCATGGGATCCGTTGACCATGGGGCCTAGCTATTAGCGCCTCTATGGTGCACTAGACCAGGTGCGCGTAGCGTTTAATAGGGTTTTGGTGTTTTAGTTTTATTTGTTTTTTAGATTTGAATGCAATCTTACAAAAATCCATATCTTGAGCTAGGAGTATCCAAATGGAGTGAACCAAATTTTGTTAGCTTCATCTTGAAATGTACTATCTGATAAAAATATGAAACTTGCTGTTTGGAGTAGTTTTCTATGTGAATTAAATTAAGATGTTTAAGTGCTTTTAAAATAGCTTTTATCTTGTAAAATGCATAACTTGAGCTAGAGAGGTGCTAAAATTGTGATTCTAATTTTGTTAGTCTTGTGTTGACATGCTTTAGCTAGGAAAAATACTAAACCTATAGTAGGCATACTTGAAATATGGTTTTGCTATTTAACCTTAATTAAATGCTAGTTTCTGGTGAAATTAATTGGGGTAAATATACATAACTTATGATTATGAAACTTTTTACACATTGTTCTTGTGCTAGGGTGAAAGTAAGAAAATTATGAAATCTATTGTTTGACACTTATCCCTAGGCTAAACTATTTTTGCTATTATAAGCCTATGCAACTTTCCATTTTTGTAGAGGTTGTTATACTTATCCAAATGGTATGAAACTTATACAGTAGACTATTGGGGTCATGTGTAGGCTACTGTAATGTTCTCAGGATTTATTATGCATTATACATATTTATCCTCTAAATCACCCTATTATATATAGAAAATTAATACATGAATATAAATAAATGATTTGGGCTTAACCATGATGTTTTCTAGGGTGCTTGTGATGCATATGATCTATTGATGTTAGTAGTGGTGCTTAGAAATAATTGGTTATAGGCAACTTGTTAATTAGAGCTCTATAATTCAAGCGACGACTGCAGGTATAGTTTTTGTTATCAGGATGTTTTCACCATGGGAATGATGTTTGCTGGTAATCTTGTTCATAACAAAGTTGTAGATAACTTACCCATCTATCTTTTCCTAAAATTTTATGATTATAGGCCTAATGGTATGAGAGTTATAGCTTCTAGAAGTCTGCTGTCAGATTTGCTTGTCCTCCAGATAGATCTGAAATGTGTAATTTTTTGACCTAGTTAACTATTGAATCACCTTAAGATGATTACAAGAAAGTTGTAGGCAATTTTATAAGTTTTCTAGAAAGTCCAAGATCATGTTATTTGGGTGTATAAAACTCTAGTTATGGTCAAAAGAAGTAGCTGCTGTCTTGCAGTCCAGAAAATACTTTAAATGGATGTTTGTTTAATTACTAGAGAGGAGATATACACCTACTCAGTAAAAGAAAGTTAATCTTTTTATCACCCTAATACCTTGTTGTTAAGGACATTTATGTTTATGCATCATATCATACCATCCATATCATTACCTGTGTATTCTTGTATCTTATTTTGCGCTCATGCATATAGGATCGCTAGAAGGAATCACACTCTTGGAGTTTGGGGCAGAGGAGGAGGAGAATCAGGAGGCACCACAGCAGGTAGCTCCCAAAAGCGAGGAGTAGGCTCCTAAGGAATTACCAAAGTGCCCCGATCATAGGCCTACCTCCTTTATGAAAGGCAAGCCCTGGAGCATTCTAAGCCTCCTATATTTTACAAATATCACTTGAGTTCTTTATGTTTGAGGCATTAGGTTATAAGAGTTGGTTGGAAACACTTGATGCATAGAACTATCTTGTCCAGAAATATACCTTGAACCCTATATAGGTCTAGGATCGAACATATGCTTAACCATACTTAGACCAGTAGAAGTCGGTTGATTTCCTGTCACTTGCGAGATATAGGTGGATATCGGAGCACGGTTGGCTATATTTGCTATCGTGGAAAATAACCATTGGGTGTTATTAAGTGGAGATCAGGTGGGAACTTATATGCAATGTTGTTGGGTTGGCTATGTTGGTCCCATCCGTGTTGATTAAGGACCGTACTGCTATTGGCACTTCTATCGAGATTGAACGCATGTCTCTCACTTAGCTGGCCAGATAACTCATTCCGACCGTGAAGCCAAGTAGCTCAACTTAGGCTGGGCCTTATTCTATAAGAGTGCGCACACTAGAGGTAGTAAGGATGTGCGGGGAGCTAGATGTGAGTCCAACGGTAGGCTGGGCCTGAACGTCCTTGCAGCTGGTCGTCCCTGATTGTGCGACGCTGATCGAACCCATGAAATGTGGACCTAAGTTGTACCAAAGGTGACCTAAGGCTACCATGGCTAGGTAGACCTGGGTTTGTGTTAGGAATACTGCCTAGCTGGTTGCAACCAATTTGAATCAGCTGTCTCTCTCGGATAGTGAGAAACTTGACTAGCTCAAACATCGTAGTAACTGAATTATAGAATATGATGGTTATGATAAACATGGAATTATTACACTGGCTATGGTTACTATTGTTATGCTACTAAATGATATACCACATGTTTGGCACAGGTTAGTTGCTAATCTAGAGATGAATAGCTATAATTAACTTGGTAACCGAATTATAAAATATATAGTTGAACTAGTAGCTTTTTATGCAAAATGTTGTCAAGCTAGCTCAACTTTAAAGCCTTGCATGATCCTCGGTGTCACTTTATTTTGGGTTTATGACGGGTAAGTCTAGCTGAGTACCTTCTCGTACTTAGGGTTTATTTTCCACTTGTTGCAGATAACATAGTATATCATGGATATTGTAAGAACTGCTTCTGTCCCGCCGTGGACGAGGAGTAGGCCATGGGCAAGGCGCTTCTATAAATCTAATCTATGATGCTTTTGTGGGATGTGATCACAAACTGGCAAGTATTTGAATAATGGTGTGAGATGTTAGTTTCAAAACTACCTATGCTTCCGCTACTACTACTACTTTATTTGAACTTGGGTTGTAATAACTTTTAATTGTACTTCGAAGGATGGTAATGTATTTGTGAACTTTATGTAATATGTGGCATGTATGTTGAATCATGTACGATCTTGGTTGTATCTTGGTGATGAATCGAGACCCTTCGTGGTACTCGATGGACTACCAGGTTTATATGGGCTCAAGTATGAAAGTGCGACCGCTTCACGAGCTGTCATTGTACTTGTGCTTTTATAAATTAGACGGTTCTGTCACAGCTGGCATCGGAGGAAGATTTAACATTATTTGCCACATGTCTATTTAAAACAAAGGTTTTTATTTTCTAAAACCAGTTTTTGGCAACTTATAGTTATATATAGGTGTTCAAATCTGAAATTTGAATCTAAAGTGTGCCAGTAATCATTTCCTTTATGCCTAGTTAAGGATTTTAGGTGGCTAAATAAGTACTAACATAGGGGGTTTATTTTCGTCATCCATATGGCATGCTATTGTATGAGTGCCATTCACTTGAGTGGTAATGTATGGATCAAATACCTCCATGCCCAAGGTAAGATGATGAGTAACATGACCGTAAGATGTGAGCGTGCAGTCTAAGGGGAGAGGTAGCTTTGATACTAAAGTATATATATGTCTCATATATATACGGAGGTATTGAATTGTGGGTTAGCCTTGATATGACTATATATGCATATTCTTATGTGTGTATGGGACGTATTTACTTTTGGGTAGCTTTGATATGGAAGTATATATATATATATATACACATATATATATATATATACATATATATATATACATATATATATACATATATATATACATATATATATACATATATATATATGGTATATATATGGAAGTATTAACTTGCAACCTAGAGCCCATATTTTCATTTCTGTATATATATAATTGTAGGGTTGGGCTGAAATGAAGTTCTTCTATAGGTACACTAACAGCAAAACATGTAGCGCGACTAGTTACGCGTATATTATGAGAGAACGTATGTATGCCACCATGTATACCGCTAGAAGTTCAATTTTTCATAAGTTTGTGAGGACGTATGGAATATGCATGCATCATGATAATTCATCCATTTACATACTTGCATTGTTCCTCCCCTTATAAGTTTCATATTTTGTTAAGTAACTCTTTTCTATTATAATATTGTTCTCACAAAGAGTTGCACCATATTTTGTTGGTATAGATGGCAGCATTAGTTGGGAGTGAGACTTTCCTGGAGATGTTCGTTCGGTACCCCTACCCTGCTCTAGAGGGTACTACACTTTATGGGGTATACCGAACCACCCCGCTATTTCTAGAATGAGAGACATCTGGAGGGACAGCCATAGTATGAGCTGCAAGCTAACCATACCTGCTCGTACCCAAGCACCCCTATGGCAGGAGTGGAAGGTGGATTCTAAGGGAAAAACTCCTTGGGGGATAAGCTGACCGGCAGTGCAACTGATACTTTTCCTCGAGTGGATCCATCTATAGCAGTTTGGGCACAACGTAACCACAATACGTTGATCGGTGACAGGGATAAGCGGGCGAAAAGTTCCAGTCCCTGCTATGAGCGCTATGTTTGTAGTAATGAAGATGTTTTGTACATGCCAGGACACTAGGTACTTTTGGTAGGAGTCCTATGCCACTTGCATGGATAGGCTCATGATGGTAGAGGCAGCACAGCGGAAGCTAAGAAAGTGTGTGCGCAAGCACAAGAAGGTAGCTAGGGAGGCTCGTTGGGACACTGATGAAGCTTATACTGCATTGGGAGCCCTCCAGACTTAGATGGAATAGGTCAATCAGTAGAGAGCTGCTGCCCAAGTGGCAAGAGCTAATGATCAGGCAGTGCTAGCAGGACTATGGGGGCAATTGGAGGCCGCTCACAATGAGGCGTTCATAGCTACGTGCCAGCGGATCCAAGCAAACAACCGTGCAGCCCTGGCAGAAGCAGCACGAGATAGAGCCAAAGCCTTAGCTGCATAGTAGGGCCATGTTGAAAGGGATTTGTGCCAGCAACTTGCTCAAACTCAGAACGTGGTGGTCGATCTTCAACATGAGGTGCATTATTTAAACAACCGACTGCACCCGATCCTAGATTGGGAAGAGGAAGAACAAGTAGTGCCCATGGATGAGGATGATGCTATCTCCGACCTTGACAATGACCACGCTGACAAGTAGAGCAGCTTAGTGACTAGTTCAATGCGCTAAATGTACCTCCTGCTATCTTTTGTAATGGACTTGTAGTTTAAGTTTCAGTATTCGTGATGTAACTTCAATGTAATATTAGAACCTTGCATGTTAGTCGACTATGGGTCAAACTCTAATGAAATTCAAGTATCATTTTACTGGTAAAATGTGACATGCATGCGAACATATTGTGAGTACGAGTGATCAAATTGGTGATATTATGTTGTGAGAATGAATTATTGTGCCTCTATTTTATTGTATGAGTTTAAATTCTCTCTAGTAAATTCAGTTTGGCATGATTACACAATTCTTCTATAATTTCTTGACATTATCCAATAATCACTTATTGTTGCAATTTTGTAGATGACTCACACTCACACTGGGGTAGGTACCCACCAAGGTGGCAATGATGGTGACCTACCACCACCGCCGGCACCCTCCGCCAATGAGTTTTTTGCGCAATTCTTGGGGAATCAATGAGCGATGGAAGAAACACTGTGCCTCAATGCGTAGAATACTGCCCATGCCCGCCAACAAAATTAGGGGCCAGAACCCAATCAATATAGCTCATTCAAGGACTTTCAGGACACTAAGCCTCCCATCTTTAAGGAGGCAGAAGAACCGCTCTAGGCGAATGAATGGTTAAACACTATCGAGCAAAAAATCCACCTATTGAGGGTCACTAAACAGATGAAGGTAGAATATGCATCCCATTAATTGTAGGGACCGACATGGATTTGGTGGACACATTATCTGTCTACCCTACCTATAGTTGCAAATGTCACCTAGGAACAATTCAAGATAGCCTTTAGGGGGCAACATATACCCCTAGGGCTGATGCAGATGAAGGTTGTTGAGTTTATGAAGCTGACATAGGGGACAATGACTCTGACCAAGTATATGCATGCATTCAACAACTTGTCCAGATATGCACCAGAATTAGTGGATAGAGAAGAGAAAAAGATATAAAGCTTCAAGAGAGGCGTTGGCACCAAGTTGATGAAAACCATGGCCAACTCTAGATGTGCTACATATAATGAATTTGTCAGTGATGCCCTCACGCAAGAGAACCAGAACAACTTACATGCGACAACAAAAGGCTGAAGCGAGCCATTGAGGTGGGTGCCTCAGGCTCATCTCAGTTAAGGGCTTCCATGGTAGCAAGACCACAGTTCTGTCCCCTTATGCCTAAGTTTATGCCTCCCCAGAAGAAATCCCAGGCCAGTTGCCCTTATAAGGCATTTCACAAGGCATTCACCATTGCCCTGCCCAAGGGTAATGTAGGCCAAGGAAGCTCAACAGCGCCAAGAAGTAACCAGCCATGCTTCAATTGCAATCAGACAGACCACTAGGCCAAGGAGTGCCCTTATCCCAAGAAGAGTGGAAATCAAAACCAGGGTAACCAAAAGTAGGCCAATTCTAAGGCACGTCTTGGGTACGTGCACTATACAACTGTGGAGGAAATTCCCGCAGGGGAAGTTGTTACCGCTGGTATGTTCCTTGTAAACAAACACCCCATAATTGTTTTTGATTTTGGAGCTTCACATTCATTTATGAGTCAGACATTTTCATCTAAGCATGATCAGAAGATAGTGGTTGTAGACAAGGGTGGTTATAGTATAAGTTCAGCTGGGGCTACTATCTCTACAAACCAAATAGTCAGAGATGTGCTCATCTCCATACAAGAGAGGGAGTATACTATGGATCTCATAGTATTGCTAGGATTAGCCATAGATGTGATATTAGGCATGAATTGGATGAGTGGTCATGGAGTTGTTATTGACACTACCACTAGAACAATTATGTTGAGAGAACCAAAGGGGGGTAGTGCTTTTCTAGTACCGCTTCCCTAGAGTTTTGATCTTCAAAACTTGTCATGTCCTATCCAAGCCACTACTCTCTGTGATATTCTAGTAGTTTGTGAATTTCTAGATGTATTCCTAGATGAGTTGCCAAGTTTGCTGCCTGATAGGGATGTGGAATTTAGGATTGAGTTAGTGCTAGTGTACAACACCTATCTCTAGAAGACCCTATAGGATGCCACTAAATGAGTTAGCCGAACTTAAAATTCAGCTACAAGAACTCTTAGACAAAGATCTCATTCGACCTAGTTTGTCTCCCTGGGGTTGTCTAGCTTTATTTGTGAAGAAGAAGGACAAATCATTACGGTTGTGTGTGGATTATAGGCCATTCAATGTTGTAACCATAAAGAACAAGTACGCTTTGCCCCATATCGATATTTGTTCAATCAATTGGCAAGAGCAAAGGTATTCTCTAAGATTGACTTGAGATTAGGCTATCACCAGATCAAGATTAGGCCAGAAGATGTACCTAAAACCACTTTCTCCACTAGGTATGGCTTGTATGAGTATTTGGTCATATCTTTTGGACTAACAAATGCTCCTGCCTACTTCATGTATTTGATGAATTTGGTATTCATGCCTAAGCTTGACAAGTTTGTGGTTATGTTTATTGATGATATCCTGATTTACTCTGAGGACAAGGCAGATCATGCAAAACATCTAAGGATTATCTTGTCCAGATTAAGAGAGCATAAATTATATACAAAATTTAGCAAGTGTGAATTCTGGTAGAGGAAAGTACCTTTCTTTGGTCATATATTATCTAAAAATGGAATCTCTATAGACCCATCTAAAGTGCAAGAGGTCATGGATTGGAAGGCCCCGACTTCAGTTCATGAAGTTTAGAGTTTTCTAGGACTAGCAGGCAATTATTGTTGTTTCATTCTAGATTTTTCCAAAATAGCTAAGCCCATGACCAGATTGCTTCAGAAGGATGAAAAGTTTAATTGGACCCCCGAGTGTGAGGCTGCTTTTCACACTCTGCGAACCTTGCTAACTATTGCTCTTGTTTTGGCACAACCCGACATTGAGAAACCTTTTGATATGTTTTGTGATGCATCGGGTTATGTTTGGGGTGTGTGCTTATGCAAGAAGGTTGAGTTATTACATATGCTTCTTGACAGTTGAGAAAGCTTGAAGTCAACTATCCTACATATGATTTAGAGCTTGCAGTAGTTGTTCATGCATTAAAGATATGAAGGCATTATTTGTTGGGAAATGTATGTCACATATACACTGATCACAAAAGTCTCAAATATATTTTACTCAACGTGAACTGAACATGTTATAGAGAAGGTGGTTAGAGTTGATCAAGGACTATAATTTGGAAGTGTACTACCATCTAGGAAAAGCCAATGTTGTGGCAGATGCACTTAGTCAAAAATCTCATTGTAATGCTTTAGAAGCGCTATTGGAAGATGGGTTTAATCTGTTGCATCCTGTTGTGCTACACAACATCACTGTCAGTTGCTCACTTGAGAGCAAGATCATTGAACTATAGAAGATAGATGTAGGTGTGTTTCACATCAAGAGAAAGATGAAGGAATAGGAAATCAAACATTTTAGGTTAGATGAAAGAGGTGTGCTATGGTTCAAGGACCGACTTATGGTACCAAAAGTCCGTGAACATAGAAATCAAATTTAGATGAAGCTCATTCATCCAAGTTGTCTATCCATCTGGGTAGTAGCAAAATGTATCAAGATTTGAAAAAGCCATTTTTGGTGGACAAAGATGAAGAAGGAAATTGCAGCCTACATTGCTAGGTGTGATGTATGTAGCCGAGTGAAGGCAGATCATCTAAAACCTGGTGGATCGCTCTAGCCATTGTCCTTTCTAGGCTAGAAATGGGAGGAAATAAGTATGGACTTTATTATAGGCCTTTCGCAGACACAACAGGTCATGATTCTATATGGGTCATCGTAGATCGCCTCACCAAGTCGGCACATTTTGTACCGGTTAACACAAAGTATCATGCTGGGAAGTATGCTGAGCTATATGTTTCTTTGGTCATGAGGCTACATGGGGTACCAAGGACCATAATCTTAGATCGGGGACCACAGTTTATAGCTCGCTTTTGGGAACACTTGCACAAGGCCTTAGGAACTAAACTAATCAGAAGTTTAGCATACCATCCACAAACCTCCAGGTAGACCGAGCGAGTGAACCAGATCTTAGAAGATATGTTGAGAGCTTATGTTATATCCTCCAAGGGATCATGGGAGAAGTGGTTACCTCTCGCGGAATTCTCTTACAATAATAGTTATCAAGAGAGTATCAAGATGGCTCCTTTTGAAGCACTTTATGGCCAAAAATGTAGAACTCCTTTGAACTAGGTTGAGCCCGAGGAAAGGAGGTACTACAGTATTGGTTTTGTCAAAGAAGCTGAAGAACATGTGCGAATTATCCAACAACACATTGAAGTAAGCCCAAGCTCGACAAAAGAGTTATGCTGATAAAAGAAGACCACTAACCTTTGAAGTGGGAGATTATGTGTACTTAAAAGTTTCGCCCATAAAGGGTGTGTAGAGATTTGGAGTAAAAAGGAAGCTTGCACCCATATATATAGGGCCATATCAGATTATTGAATGAAAGGGAAAGGTCGCCTACAAGTTGCAACTTCTCCCAGAGATGAGTACTATTTTCAATGTCTTTCATGTCTCTCAGGTGAGAAAATGTCTTCACTGTACCTGATGAAGCCATTGAACCCACCAATATTAAGCTCCAATCATATTTGACTTATGAAGAGAAACCAATCCAAGTGCTAGAAGAAATGAAAAGAGTAACCCAGAGCAAAGTCATTAAGTTCTACAAGGTGGTGTGGAATAACCACAGTGAACAAGATGCCACATGAGAACGAGAAGATTATCTATGTGAGGTTTATCTCGCCTTTTATGAAAAATGGTAGGTCATTCAAATCTCGCGGCGAGATTTCTATAAGGGGGGAGGGACTGTAACATGCTAGTGTTAAGCTATAGGTGCAAAAATGTGTCAATGTGCCTGGCACACAGCAAGCCAGAAGGATCTGCTTGATGAAGCAAGGCTAGAGATCCGCTTGGCTTCAACGCAGGACTAGTCGACCTTGCGAATTCCTGAAGGCGTGCCAGTTAATTCGACCTATAATTGACAAGGAGAGAAAGTTTATCAGTAATTTAAGGTGGAACATGCCGGTTTTGCCTAGATAGTTCTAAGTGTGCCGCTTCAGGAGCAGCCAGACGGGAAAATCGACTAAATATCTGATACGCGAAGAAATCGGTTGTTAAGGACTGCGATGTTTGTGGGTCATGATTGATTTTATGATAACAAGTACAATGCACCCAGATATAAGTGAAATCATCAGCTAGGTGGATATTAACAGTGTAAAGCCTCGAGCCGATGAGTTTAATGAGAAAGGATATAACATGCGAACAAATCGACTGTCTAGTATGAATGGATCTATAAACGCTCCGAATCTAATATGTTACCATCAATAGTGAGGTTTGACCGTATCGATGGTAGCTATGATGATGATAACAAACTAAAACCAAATAATCCATAAAACCATCTATACATTGATAGGTTTTCTGAAAGACATGCTACACATGTGGAAGCACAGGCGAATCGGCTGAAATAGCCAATTTAGGTAGAAAGGGGATTACAACATATGAACAATCAACTATTTAACCTAGACAGATCTATAAACTCATCAGACCTAACCTATTATCCTTAACAGTGGAGTTCGATCGGATCGATGGCAGCCATGATAAAGACGACAAATCAAACCTTTAAAATAAACAAATCTATCCACATTTAACAGACTCATGAAGACACACTATAAGTGTTAAAGTATAGGTGGATCGGCTATTTAGCTGATGCAGGCATAGCAAAAGCTAGGGTCATGCCTGGTCGAAAGCAAATCTACCAGCTAGCATCCTCTAATCTAAAGTACTAACAGTGGGGATCGACCGGATCGATACATCCATAATAACGAGCTATAGACCAGATTCAACTAGCTAGTAAACCTTCTCAAGATCAGACATGCCCTAACCGTGTACTATGCACGATCAAGATCGAAGTAGAACACCCGATGAAACATAATCCATCGTTTAAAGTAAGAACCATAGCAATGTAACAAAATAAACGATGGTCTAAAAGGATGTGAGGCCGATCTAGATCGATCTTGATTGGGCAGATTGATGTTGCTGAAACTAATGACCATAAGAACATTATCAAGATTGGTAACTTAATGAATCTACCCGAAGGATGCCATCCTTGGGTAGAGCTGATAACTTGACCTTAGTCTAATTCAAGCAGTGGAGGTCTAACTTAGCCGATGCTAGCCATACTTGAACTAGATAAGGATCGATAACTAGCTTATACTAGAGCTCACAAGAGGTCAGCCGGACCGATGCAGCCTTACAAACAGAAGCATAAGCCATGACAGGAACTTACAAACAAGCTGGACAGTCGGCCAGACTGATGCAACCCTACTTGTTGAAGAACTCGCTAAGATCTACACTATCCTACTCCTAAGGGTTGGCGTAAAGTCAAAAAAAAGTATTGGTATTGATTAATTGGATGTCCTATTTACAATAGCCGAGGGTCCAATATTTATACCCAGAACCTAAGCGTGAATCCTACTCAAATATGACTCATTACAACTTTTAGTATAAGAGAAAACATTCCTAACTTAAGATAACTTGAACCCTAATCTTTCCCTTTTTGTAGAGTCCTGACGTGTTTCTCCCAATGCCAACCGTAGCTCATTGACGTTATCTGCTGACGTCATCTGAAGAGAGTCGATCCCAATACCGCATCAGAACCAGCTGATATCGATCCTCATGCAATCGATTCCTTGATGACACAATCTTGGAAGCTTTGAGTTCCCATGTTCTTCTTCCCAAATTTTGGTGTAAACACATGCCCCCCAATTTTGAGATAAAAATGATTTTATTCCAAAATTTCTATTTACCCGTTCACCATGTCGCAACCAGTTTATTCTGAGATATATGTGTGACTCTTGATATTCTTGGTCCAAACTTTATATAATACCCCAACAGTATCATTTCTGATTCATTTGGCCCATTTACTTTCCCCTTCTTCTTCGAGCGAGCCTCAACAACCAAAGCCGCCGCTACTAGAGCTCCAACCCTAGCAGTTTTCCTCTGCTTGAGCTGCTCGTCAAGTCATTCCTCTACAACTTCTTCTAGATTCAGATATATTCTAATTAACATGGCGACCAGTGACTATATCCCTGAGGTACGTCTCCAAATCTCCGCCCTTCAACTATCAGCCGCTGCTCTGTATTTTTCTCTTCCTTAAGTTTATCTCATCTAGCTTTCTAGGGGATGGAAAATGAAATTATGATCCCTTCGTCCATTGTTCCAAACGCTTATTACCTTGGACCCATGGGATATGCTGATCCTTTGGATTTTATCAAATAAGAAACCAATCAAATTCCTTTTAGGTAGCCCTTGGTAGATCTATCTTCTTGGAATACCAAAAATCCCTTTAGGAATTGGCCCAAAATGCCTAAGGGATGGAGAGACTGGTTCCATAGAGTGTCAGACAAAAAGGGCGAAGACTGGGAAGTTAATGATTTAAACCAATGCCTGACCCTTTGACTATCTGGAATGGTGAGAAATGATTCACTCCTAATTATCGCTTCTTACTTCTGGTCTAACACTTTGAATGCCTTCATCTTTGGTCATGGCCTAATGACTAGTTACCTTGGCCGATGTTTATATGTTCACTATCCTTAGAATAACAGGACCAATGTAGCCACATGAATTCTTAGGTACTAGGCCAAACAAATTGGCCAAAATATTAGATTGCATAGGATGGGCAAGCTACATTTAGAACCACATTGGGAATGAATCGACTGTTAGCGAAAGAAAACATGTGGCTTTTCTGAACATATGACTAGAAAGATTCATCTTCTGTGGGTCATCTTGTGGTCTAACTTATAATCATAAACTCATGATAGAGCATCTAGCAGTAGGCATTGAGATTCCACTTGGAGCTAGAGGAGAGGGGTCCGGAGGAGTTGTAGCTGCATGCACCGGAGGCCCACGCCCCCTAGGAGCGACTAGCTCCGCAACTTCAATTATAGGAGGTTAGAGCGTCGGCTCAGCGCCTTCCTAGGGACCTCGACCATATTAGGACCTGCGCCACCTCACCTTCTCATTCACCAACGTCATGGCATAGCTTGCCGGGGGAGAGCCCCTCTCCCTAGAATACCTCCCTCGGAGTGCCACGACAGTGCTCCTGTTTGGTCTCCTGCAGCGTCGCAAAGACCGTTGACCACCCTATGGCGCAACGCACACCTCCATCCCCCACGAATGACGAGTTCATGGGGATGACTGATTATGTCGTAGGAGTCTTTCCATGACCTCCTCATAGGAGAATCAGAGTCGCCCTCTAGCTCTGACTCAAAGCAGGGGGAGCCATCACCCCTTTAGTGAGTGTTTCATGGTGGGTACCCCTGAGGGACACATCGAAACCATCCACGAAGAAGAGGCTACCCCAATGAATGACCTAAACAACAAGGTCAGGGGATGCAAGGGGCCCCACCTTGCCTATGGGTGGAGCAGCTGAAGGCTAGACACCAAGAGCTCGAGGAAGCGCAACTCTAGCTCGAGTAGGAATGCAGCGGAGCTTGATTGAGAGATCAAGTGCCATGGAGATGGCGGGTGTGCATGCGTGATGGTCCTCGATGTGAACTAGAGGATCATTGATGATGATAAAGCACTCTCAGTACTTCGCCCAGGGTGAGCCAGAACATCGCCGCTGCGGTGGCCTTGCTCTGGAGGCTTCTAGGGCCTGCACCGCTCGAAGACCTTCGGGTCCATCATGAGATTCACATGCTACTCAAGAGTACAGCGGCATAGTAGGCCGAGAGCTCGCTGTCTCAGCGATGCGAGCTCAACGCTAGCCAGTGCACGCCCTTGGAATGACCCGACAAGGACGTGTTAGTCCACTAGGCGCCCCAAGGCGGCAAGCTGTGCACCACAGTCCCAGTACATCAGCATCTCGGCCACAACTGTGACACATGTGACACCCTCGATGCCTGCAGGCATGTTCATGGCGATTCGAGGGAGGGAGCTAGCTATGGCTACCACCCTCATCGTGGCAAACGCTACAACAGTGGTGAGGACCAAAGCCTGACCCTGGCCTGCCAGGACCTCAGGCCTTTGGCCAACACATCCTCAACACCACCTTCCCACCATGGTACTGACCACCAACCAACATCCTAAAATACTCTAGGAAAATGAACCTCAGACTGTGGCTCAAGGATTATCGGCTTGCTTGCCAAGCCGATGGAACGAATAATGTTGATTTTATTATCCGCGACCTTCCATTGTTTCTGGCTGATTCAGCGTGAACATGGTTGGAATCCCTTCCACCCAACAGAATCCAAAGTTGGGCGAACCTAAAAGAGATCTTCATGGGAAACTTCCAGGGCACGTACAAGCATCCTGGGAACCCATGGGATCTCAAAAACTATCGATAGAAGGCTAGAGAAACCCTTCATGGATACATCCGATGCTTCTCCCGGCAGTGCAACGAGTTGTCCAACGTCGCCCATGCCGACATCATAGGAGTGTTCCTATTTGGGACCACCTATGAGTCCCTGGTTCACAAGCTAGGATGTAAGGGTCCACGAACCAGCCACCAGCCATGCCTCAGGCGAGAAGGCGGTCAGAGCGATCTTCGACCGTCTCAAGGGCAAGGAAAAAAGGGACAAGGACATTGGTAAACACGCCTCCAACCATCCTGGCAAGAAGAAGAATAGGCAGCGGCATAAGGGCTCGCTCATGGCCACTGTCGATAGCAAAGGGGGTCAGAAACCCACCGAGGGTACCCCAAACCACTTTGAGAAGCTACTCAAAGGGCCATGCCCGAACCATTCTTTCCCCATCGAGAACCTATACAAGGACTATGACCTCTCAAAGCGGTTCTTGTCTGGAGGCTCCAATAAGGGGGAGCACAGGAAGGAGCCTAGCTAGAAGAAGCACGCAACATCACCCTCCTCCACTCAGCCAAGTACCAGTAAGCGTTGCGCCGGTACCATAGTCGTCGAGTGGGGTTGGGCCTTCAACATCGAGGACCTAGTGCTCCGCCTTGTCCAGAGCAACAAGATCTACCACAAGCTCTCTCCGTCATGGGAGGGACTGTATCATCGTCGTAGAGGTGCTTCGGCCAGGCGCCTACAAGCTCAAGACCATTGATGATGATGTCTTCGTTAATGCCTAGAACATTGAGCAGCTACGTCACTTTTACCGTTAATAAACGCACACTTTTTCTTATCAGTTTTGCTATTGCCTTCCCGATCCTTAGTCACACCCGACCCCAGCAACGGCAATGGGTTGGGCTTCACTCGGGGGTTAGTAAGAGCATACCTATTCGATAGATGTTTCCCTACGCCTGACCTTCTCTCATGTTAAGACACAGAAGCGAGGTTTATGGAAACAAATGGTAAGTAAAACTGGTCGGACTGCAAGAAACTTATGCCCCGACGGCTATGCCATCTTTGCTCACTAGCGTGATCGAAGTTGTTTCTACACCCTGGGCTTTTTTTGGCCTTGGCTACCAAAAAAGTCAATGCACATCTAAGAGTATATCCACCTGGCAAACATTCTCTGTGCCTGACCCCTCTCACATTGTGACCTAGAAGGTAGGGATACAGAAACAAACTCTAAGTAAAACTGGTCGGACTGCGAGAAACCTATGCCCTGACGGCTACGACGTCTTTGCTCACCAGCGTGATCAGAACTTGTTCACCCACACCCGAGCTTTACGGCCTTAACGACAGAAATGGTCAGAACACACCAACCTTTTTATACGAAAGGGGCAGAAGGGCAAAAACTGTTTGGCCATAATAAAATCTAAGATCTTATCCATTTATCACAAGTTCATCGCCTGGCTTATCTGCCTAACTAAGTTTTTGGGTAGGATGTTCTTATCCTCTATCTCCATAGGTATGTCCTGTCCCAGCGGGTAACACAGGTCAATCGGATGGTTTGGCCGCTGCCAAGAGACGGGTAGGGAGCAGCAGGATGCCCCACATGGGTTATGCCGACCCCATCACGAATGATGGACCCAGATTCCACTCGAACATGTCCAGTAAGAGCTCCCCAAACCCATCACTCATGCTATCAAGGTACGTCCTATGCCAGCAAGTCACCTTTAATTTATGCACATTTTCTCTTATCAATTTCACTATCGAGCCCCTAACCCCAGCAATGATAAGGGGTCGGGCCTCACTCAGGGGCTAGCAAGAGCATCTATTCGCTAGACATTCTTTATGCCCGACCCCTTCTCATGTTAAAAAACTAGAAGCAAGGTGTGCAGAAACAAACTCTGAGTAAATCTGGTAGGACTGCAAGAAACCTATGCCCCAATGGCTATGACATTTTTGCCTCTGCCTTCTCGAGAAGGGTTTGGAAGGGGCCCACCTATGGAATCTCCATCGAGGAGAGGCCAGCAGGTCACCCAAGTCGATCAAATAGCTCGAGCCACTGCCTGAGAGATGGATAGGGATTAGCAGGATGCCCCATGTAGGTTACGTCAGCTCTGTCATGAACTGATGGACACTAGACCCCACTATGGACATATCCGGTAAGTGCTCTCCCTAACCCTATCACTCGAGCCATCGAGGTAACTTTATTGACCCCCACTTTTCTTTTCCATTGCATGATCATTCATTCATCCATTCTCATGCATGCAGTTCATACATTAATTCATTCATCCATTCATCCCATACATCTAAGCATTACATATGCAATTGTTGCATCAAACGCTTTACGTCGCGTCACGAAGCGGTAGTTGTCTCATTCGATATGGGCAGTGATCGACCGAGGTTCAAAAGTTGGCCCACGAAGGGCTCGAGGCCATCTCACATCAAATAGAGCCAGGGGAGAAAAATGTAGATGAGCCCCAGTGGTCTTGCCCGACCCCGCTCAGAAGCGGACATGGACATCTAGATCTTTCTCGTTCGATTCTAACCTCGAGCCAAGCCCATAGAATCTCCATCGAGGAGAGGCCAGTGTGCCACCTGAGTCGCTCTCTAGAGCAACATGGGCATCTACCGGGAGGCGGGTTAAGGAGCAGTGGAATGCCACATGAGGGCTATGCCGACCTCATCCGTGAACGACGGACCTAGATTCCACTCGGACATGCCTGTTAGCAAGCTCACCGAGAGCAACACTCGAGACATTAAGGCAAGTGTCGTTAGCTCAACCCCTCTGGTTGTGGAAATCATGGACAGGGTGACACATGAAACTCGGCCAACCCCTACTGAGCCCAACGAGGCTTAGGGGCTCAAGCTGCCTAACCCTAACTCAGGAATCCAACTAACCAGAGTTCGAAGGCCAACCCACGAAGGGCTCGAGGCCACCTCACGTCGACCAGAGCTAGGGGAGAAAACACAGATGAGCCCTAGCGGCCTTCACTAGACCTGCTTAGAAGTGGACAGGGTCATCTCAACCTTCTCGTTCGATCCTGACCTTGAGCCAAGCCCATAGAATCTCCATCGAGGAGAGGTCAGCGGTCCACCTGAGTCACTCTCCGAAATGACCCAAGCATCTACTGGGAGGTAGGTTAAGGAGTAGTGGAATGCCACATGAGGGCTATGCTGACCCTATCATGAACGATGGACCCATATTCCACTTGAACATGCCCATTAGCGAGCTCACCGAGCGCGTCACTTGAGCCATCAAGGCAAGTGATGCTAGCTCAACCCCTCTGGTTACAGAAATTGCGGATGGGGTGATGATCACAAAGATGAGCCAAACCTCGACTGGACCCCTACTACATGTGGTGGCTCGAGGAAAGTTGGGCTCACAAGGAGACTGAATGCACGGTCATAGAATGACAGACCCCCAAAGGGGTCGAAATTAGGGAAGAACCTTTTCTAACCCACCAAAACTCATGGCTATACCCCCGAGGGGTCCGATCTCAATGAAAGGGAATCACCATCCCTAGGTCATGCCATGGGCAACAAAAGAAGGCCAAGGCCATCAGAGTCCTCCCTCTTGGAAAAACCTCTAAAGGAGTTTTCTACTCCTTTGCAGGCTCGGGGGCAACTATCGAGGACCAATACTATAGTACCCAAAGAGGAGGAGCTAATGACCATCAACATTGACTCATCCGAGCAGTCAAAAGCACAACTATAGCTCCAACTGACCCTGGCACACAAGCTCTGCTTCCCCCAACCTCTAGGAGAGGGCACCGCCTCGCTTGACCTTTGGGTCTACGCTCCGCCTCGCCTGACCCTTGGGTCTATGCTCTGCCTCGTCTGACCCTTGGGTCTACACTTTGCCTCCCTCAAACTATGGGGGAGGACTCCGCCTCACCCGACCCCGAGGCTATGGGCTCCACCTCACCCGACCCTTGGGTCTACGCTTCACCTCACCTGGCCTTTGGGGAGGACTTCGCCTTGCCCGACCCCGAGGCCACGGGCTATGCCTCGCTTGACCCTTGGGTTTGCGCTATGCCTTGCCCAACCCTTGGGTTTGCTCTCTGCCTTGTCTGACCTCTGGGGGAGGACTCCACCTCACCCAACCCCGAGGCCACGGGCTTTGCCTTGCTCGATAGAGACCCATACTGCCGCCAACCACTCTAGGTCCAAGCGTATGGGCCTAAGTTAAAGCTCTGACACCAGGGAAGAGACTAGCATGGCCTGATGTAACCCATGGCCTTGATGGGCCATACCGAAGGACTCACATCAAGAACAGCATTGGGCGTACCGGTGTTGTTCTGCCTAACCCCCATACGAGCACTGACGGGCACATTAGTTCACCACGACGTTCGTCGGGACAGAGTGGAGTGCCATGACCGGCATATGATGCCTACGCATGGCACTAGTGATGGACAGCACCGTGATGCGAGGCCATCCCCGTTGACATCAACAGGGTCAGCGGGACCCGTGTGAAGGAGAAGGACTCAGCGATCCTAAAGGCCTTTGGCTCTCTCTCTCTCTCTCATTCTTCTTTTTCCTCCTCTATAACCCATGCTTTCCCTTGGCCTATAAAAGGGAAAGCAGGGCATCCCACAAGGGGCATCGCAACAAATCACATCGATTCAGGATAGATCCGATTGAACCATCACAAACCCATCGAACCTTGAACACACGGCTGAGCAGCAACTGAGCTCTCTCAGCACTCGTTCACTCCTTTCACTAGAGACTTGGGGCATGTCCCTCTCGCCTGTTTATAACCCGTACTACAAACTTTTTGTGCTAGTAACACGAGCAGTAACAACAAACTGGACATAGGGACATTCTGCCCGAACCAGTATAAACCTCGTGTCCTCTAAGCACACCATCCGAGCTAGACATGCAATATTAGAAATTTACTTGTTGGTGGCAACTCGAAATAGCGACACATATCATACCATCCATATCATTACCTGTGCATTCTTGTATCTTATTTTGTGCTCATGCATATAGGATCACTAGAAGGAATCACACTGTTGTAGTTCGAGGCAGAGGAGGAGAATCAGGAGGCACCACATCAGGTAGCTCCCAAAAGCGAGGAGCGGTCTCCTAAGGAATTACCATAGTGCCCCAATCATAGGCCTACCTCCTTTCTAAAAGGCAAGCCCCGGAGCATTCTAAGCCTCCTATGTTTTTACAAATATCACTTGAGTCCTTTATGTTTGATGCATTAGGTTATAAGAGTTGGTTGGAAACACTTGATGCATAGAACTACCTTGTCTAGAAATATACCTTGTACCCTATGTAGGTCTAGGATTGAACAGATGCTTAGCCATGCTTAGACTAGTAGAAGTCGGGTGATTTTCTGTCACCTGTGAGATATAGGTGGATACCAGAGCACGGTTGGCTATATTTGCTATCGTGGAAAATAACCATGGGGTGTTATTAAGTGGAGATCGAGTGGGAAGTTATATGCAATGGTGTTGGGTTGGCTATGTTGGTCCCATCTGTGTTGATTAAGGACCGTACCATTGTTGGCACTTCTATCGAGATTGAACGCGTGCCTCTCACTTAGCTAGCCGGATAACTCATTTTGACCATGAAGCCGAGTAGCTCAACTTAGACCGGGCCTCGTTCTATAAGAGTGCACACACTAGAGGTAGTAAGGATGTGCGGGGAGCTAGACATGAGCCCAAGGGCAAGCTAGTCCTAAACGTCCTAGCAGCTGGTTGTCCCTGATTGTGCGGCGCTGATCGAACCCATGAAATGTGGACCTAAGTTGTACCAAAGGTCACCTAAGGCTACCGTGGCTGGTAGACCTAGGTTTGTGTTAGGAATACTTCCCAGCTAGTTGTAACCGATTCGAATTGTCGTCTCTCCCAGATAGTGAGAAACTTGACTAGCTCCAACATCATAGTAACTGGATTATAGAATATGATGGTTATGATGAACATGGAATTATTACACCGGCTATGTTTACTATTGTTATGCTACTAAATGATATACCACATGTTTGGCACATGTTAGTTGCTAATCTAGAGATGAATAGCTATAATTAACTTGGTAACTAAATTATAAAATGTATAGTTGAACTAGTAGCTTTTTATGCCAAATATTGTCATGCTATCTCCACTGTAAAGCCTTGCATGATCCTCGGTGTCACTTTATTTTTGGTTCATGACAGTTAAGTCTAGCTGAGTACCTTCTCATACTCAGGGTTTATTTCCCACTTGTTGCAGATAACATAGTATATCATGGATATTGTAAGAACTGCTTCTGTCTCACCGTGGATGAGTAGGCCATGGGCAAGGTGCTTTGAAAGGATCAAGATGCCCAAGAGGCAGGGGGTGAATTGGGCTAATTCTAAATTTCTTTGCAATAATTAAGTCCTACGGTTAGCGCAATTAACCCCTTGTGCCTAGAAAGTGTTTCTATTTATCTAACACACAAAAGTTTAGCAACCTATGTTCCAATCCTACTCTAGCATGGCAATTCTATGAATGTGAAAGACAAGAATTGAATTGCTCAAAGTAAATGCTAAAAGTAAAAGGAGAAGGAGGAACGCGGCGATATTTTGCTGAGGTATCATAGAGTCGCCACTCTCCACTAGTCCTCATTGGAGCACCCACGCAAGGGTGTAGCTCCCCCTTGATCCGTGCAAGGATCAAATGCTCTCTACGGGTTGATTCTTTGACACTCCATCACGGTGAATCACCCACAACCGCTTACAACTTGAGTTGGGTCATCCACAAGCTCTGCCGGATGATCACCAAGCTCCCAATCACCACCAAGCCATCTAGGTGATGGCGATCACCAAGAGTAACAACCACAAACTCTCACTTGACCATGACAAGCCTAATGAGAAGGGTGGATGCACACTTTGCTACTCTTGCTTTCACTAATGAGGGATCTCTTTGGGATTCTCAAATCTCAATCACCTCACTAGGACCTTGCTCTTCTTGGCACTCTCAAAGGTGTTTCTCAGCTATTAAAATGAGCAAAAGTACCTCCTCACACAAATGGAGGAAGTATTTATAAACTTGGTTGAAAAATGAACCCTTATGTGCCTCTATGGAGTGATCGGACGCTCTGGTCATGTTGATCAGACACTCTAGTTAGTTCTCCCCAATCTCCAGTGTTTAAGTTGTGATCGGACGCTGGACAGCGTCCGGTCAGCACTAACCGGATGCGTCCGGTCATGATTTTCCCTCTCTAGAACCTTACTAGAGTTGGCTGGACGCTGGCACCCAGCGTCCAGTCACTCACCTCTCAGCGTCTGGTCATGTCCAGACAATATCACCTTGATCAAATGAACTGACCGAACTCTGCGCCAGCATTCGGTCACTCCAGAACCAGCGTCCGGTCAGCATTTGACCCTCCATTCACTTCCAACTCTCGATCATACGTGAATGAAGTTTGCTCCAATGGATCTAAGGGCTTTTTAGGAGCTACCTAGTGCTAGATTTAGCAAGTGTGCACCATACCTAACTCACTAGACTCACCTAGGTCAAGCTTCCCATCCATACCCTCCTTAATAGTATGGCCAAAAGAAAAACAAAGTCCTAAACTACTCTAAGTGTCTCCTCAACACCAAACGACACTTAGAACTAGTCCATCCTTAACCTTGTCGTCCATCCTTTGAAAATGGAAATGATTTTCATCGTAGGGGCATGACCACCATGATAGCCCAATCGATCTCCATTACTGTGACCTAACTTAATTACCTCTGCAAAACACACATAAGTCATAGTAATCACGTATTGTCATTAATCACCGAAACCCAACTAGGGGCCTAGATGCTTTCACGCTTTTATATATCTAATCTATGATGCTTTTGTGGGATGTGATCACAAACTAGCAAGTATTTGAACAATGTGTGAGATGTTAGTTTCAAAACTACCTTTGCTTCCACTACTACTACTTTATGTGAACTTGGGTTATAATAACTTTTAATTGTACTCCGATGGATGGTAATGTATTTGTGAACTTTATGTAATATTTGGCATGTATATTGAATCATGTACGATCTTGGTTGTATGTTGGCGATGAATCGAGACCATTCGTGGTACTCGACGGACTATCGGGTTTATATGGGCTCAAGTATGAAAGTGTGACTGCTTCACGGACTGCCATTGTACTTGTGCTCTTATAAATTAGACGGTTCTATCACAAAATCAACCAGAGGCCTTTGCCCCTATATCCCCGCTCGGCGAAGGTCATTGGATCACGACGGAGGCTTTCTAGGCTTGGCACTAGGCGGAGGCTCCGGTGATGTTAGCAAAGGCGATGGACCAAGCGGTGAGAGGGAGGCTTAGGAGAAGGCATCTAGGGTGGAGATCACGAAGAACCTTTGAAAACCTCTGCTAGAAAGGAGAAAGTTCCCGTAGAAGTACAATACTGGGCCATGGGCTGCTTGCAAGCACGCTGACATGCCCCAAGAAGCAAAGGCGTTTCAAGAAGAGTATACCTAGGCTACCCTTAGTAGTTTGTATTAGCAGGAGGGATATTCCCAGAATGTGGCCCAGCTATCGGGGGGCAAAGATATAAAGTGGGAAGGTAGCAAACAGTGTCCTATAAAAAGGGGGACTTGAACCCTGTGTAAGGGGAGGTTGGTGAATTCAATTATGAAACCCTAATTGAGCTAGGGCCCACCTACCACTTTCTCAGCCTTCACCTGTGGCCTCCGCCCTAGCGAAGAGATCACCATTTCATACCTAGCAGAGATCAAGTTCTCCAACATTGGCACCCACTGCATGTAGGCCAAGCAAAACCCATAATGGTAAGAAAAAGAGCAGCCCCTGCCAGGGCACCTCCGGAGCCTACCACAAGAGGAAGGCCCAAGAGTAACGCCCGTAGCACTTATGCTAGTGCCTCAGAAGACCAAGTTGTAGAAGAACCCGTCATCGAAGATCAGCCTCCGGCAGCCAAAGAGCAGCCAGCTCTAGACCCCACCCCAAAACAAAGTGCTTCAGCAACTGCAAGCCCAGTTGTAGAGCATGTAGCAAGAAAGATAGGCTGGTGGCAACCTTCACCACAAACCAAAGGGTAGTCCAAGCATCACTATAGGCAGTGGAGATCAGGCAACAGCTGGCTATTCTACAAGTGGAGATACAAAGCATGCAACCCACCTAGCCTCTTTCCAACAAACCCAGCCAACCCCACTCAGCAAATCAAAGCCAACCCAACCCTTCGCCAACAATAGCTACCCAAACAACCTTCGGCACTCCTTACACCTTACCACTAGTCCCTAGAACTATAGACCCCAAATCCCCATTGTCTGAAGGAATCTAGAACTCACCCTAGCCCTCCTCCAATAAACCCATTACCCTACCTAAATTTAATGGGAGATTTGATCTATGCTAGTTCATCATGAGTTTCGAGGTAGCTGTAGCCTCCGCAGGCAGGAATGACACTATCTTGGCCAAGTCATTTTTTATTGCAGGTCGAAAGGGATGCATTGGCATGGTATTCAATGTTGAGGCCAAGATCAGTATATTCATGGGAGGACCTCCGTGACAAGATCATCGCCAACTTCAAAGGGTTCACCATCGAATCCCTAACATCAATGGACTTATTTTAGTGCAAGCAAAATCAAGGTGAAGCCCTTGAGGGACTATTTTTAGAGGTTAGTGTAGCTCAAAACGAAGGCACCAAATGTCCTAGAGGATGTGGCAATCGAGGCCACCATTAAAGGTCTCCGAATTGGAGCCTTCGCAGCTCATCTAGCTCGAGAGAAGCCAAGCACCATAGAAGAACTATACAGTGAGTTTGAGAAGTATTGCTAGGTCAGATAATGACCTTCGTAGAAGGCTGAAAGAGCAAAATCAGAACAGGTAGTACCAAGGGAGCAGTAGGAATGCTTAGAGGGGCAACAGAAGCCAAGGCCAGTCATAGCCTCAGCAAGCGCCAGATCAACAAGTTGTTAATATAGAGCATCAAGGGAACGGCTAGTAGGGGCAGCAAATGCTAGAGGCAGCCACAAACAAAGCACCTCAAAGCAGTATGAGGGCAAGAAATATAATCAAAAGAAGAACTGGAACAAAAACCATGAATCAAGATAGTGAAGGCAGTATTGTTTTGTTCATGGAGAAAACAAAGGGCACATCACTAGAGATTGCCCAGATGCAAAGGAAACTCAAGAGAGGATAAAGAACAGGGCAAATCCTTAGCCTCTGCCACAACAACTCGTAAGAGAAGTTAACCACACCTTCGTTGTACCACATCAATAGCCATACTACCCAATTTACCCAAACCTTAACTCCAATCAAATCCATCCTTCCACTTTAGCAGCCGCATACTACCCCAACTTTTTACCCACATGGCGGCCAAGTACACATTAGCAAGGGCAGGTCAGTAACCAGCGAGCAGAAGCCAACCTCACTTATATAAACCCAAGGCCTTCACACATAACATTCATAGAGACAAACCAGCCAGCTCAAGTTCATAGCAGACAACTTAAGGCATTACCAACGCCACCAGCCCCACTGCAACTAGTTGCACCCAAAAACAAGCCCAACCAAGAAAACCAGCTCAATCCACATACACTATTACCCACCATCGGCGTGATATTGCCAATAGCTGGAGGCTCTTTAATGGAGTTCTAGACAAAGAAGTAGAAAAAAGATCATCTTAGGCTTGTCAACAACATAGCAGTTAAGGGACCAATATGCTGCATAGATTGGTCAAAGACACCCATCATGTTCTTAGAACAAGATCTCCAATTGGAAAGCTACTCCTATGCTGATGCCATGGTGATCAAAGCCAATATAGCAGGCTAGGAGATTAATGGGGTTCTCATCGACACTGGAAGCTTCATAGACATTATCTTTGTTAATGCCTTTGACCAGATGAAATTAAGCAGAAGCCAGTTGCAGCCCTCGGACTCACCATTAATCGGTTTTGGAGGAAAGAAGATCAATGCATTGGGAAAATATCATTGCTAGTTTCCTTCAGAGGCCAAGAAAATGCAAGAATAGACTACATGACCTTTGATGTAGTAGATCTCTACTACCCATACAATGCCATCTTCAGCAAAGGGTTTGTAAACAAGTTTAATGTAGCCATCCATATGGGCTACTTGTGTATGAAAATGCCAGCTTTACATGGTACTATCATAGTCCATGACAGTCAGAAAGAGGCAAGAAACATAGAGAGAGACATCTACAAGTCACAACACAATATCAACTCTATCGAGTCAGTCAAGAGAACCGAACTAGAGCCTTCGAACATGCCAAAGGGGAAAATAGATCTCAAAGATTAGGAAAAAACAAAACCAGTCCCATTGGAGAATGTAGTGCTAGATAGAAAAGTCGCTATCGGAGGCAACCTTTCAAAGAAAGAAGAAGCAGAGCTCATAGAAACCTTAGCTAAAAACAAAGACGTCTTTGCCTGGTTAGCCTTTGACTTGAAAGGAGTCAACAGAGATATCATACAACACTCCCTCAACATCAACCCCAAAATGAAGCCAAGAAAACAGCGACCATGGAAAATGTCAGAAGACAGAGTCTTAGCAGCAAAGGCTGAGGTGCAGAGATTGTTAGATGCAAATGTCATTAGAGAAGTCAAGTACTCAGAGTGGCTGGAAAACATAGTGTTGGTACCCAAGAAAAATGGGAAGATGAGGATGTGCATAGATTTCATAGACCTAAACAAGGCATGCAAGAAAGATCTATTCCCACTACTAAGGAAAGATACCTCCATTGATAAGGCTGTTGGCTGCAGACGTTTCTCACTCCTGGATTGTTTCTCAAGATACCACCAATTCTGGCTCAACAAGGAAGACAAGGAAAAACAAGTTTTACCACTCCTTTTGGAACATATTGTTACATCAGAATGCCTGGAGGACTAAAGAATGTGGGATCAACCTTTGCCAGAATGACAAAATCAGTTTTCGGCCCCCAGCTATAGAAAAGCATCATAGCTTATGTCGATGACATTGTGGTGATGAACAAAAATGAAGAGGACCACATCGCAGATCTCAAAGAAACCTTCACCAACCTCAGGTAAGCTGGACTCAAGCTAAACCCAAAAAAGTGTGTCTTTGGCGTAAGCCGAAGCAAAATGCTCGGGTATATTATATGACCCAAAGGCATAAGAGCCAATCCGAAAAAGACGAAGGCCATAATCTCAATGGTAGAACCATCAACCAAAAAAGAAATTTAGAAGCTCATAGGAAGAATAGCAGCACTCAATAGATTCATCTCAAAATTAGTAGAACACAGCCTTCCATTCTTCAAAGCCCTGAGAGGTAGAGACAAAGTGGAATGGGGGCCAGAACAGTCAAAGGCTTTCCAGCAGCTCAAAAGCTACATGGATACCAAACTCCTAGTTATAGTACCAGAGATGGAGGTACCATTACTATTCTATGTTGCAGCCTCCGACCACGCAGTCAGTGGAGTACTCATCCAATAGAAAGAAGAAGAATCCAAGCTCATTCAGCGGCCTGTCTACTACATCTCAGAAGCATTATTAGGAGCAAAGCTGAACTATATAGAAATCAAAAAGATTGTATACGCCATCTTGACCTCATCAAGAAAGTTGAAGCATTACTTCCAATGCAAACGAGATCACAGTGCCATCGTCGCAGCCGCTCGGAGACATATTTAGCAACAAAGAGGCCTCCAAAAGAATAGGGAAATGGGCAATAGAGCTGTCCCAGTTTGACCTCAACTATGTGCCAAAAATAGCGATAAAATCATAAGCCTTAGTAGATTTCATGGCAGATTGTACACCTTCGGTACATTAAAGTCAACCAACTCAAGCTCATGTTTGGACACTCTAAATAGATGGGGCTTGGGGACACTAGGGAGCAGGAGCCTCCGCTGTGCTAATAGCACCATTAGGCCTCTGATCCAAGTATGTAGCCAGACTAGAGTTTAAAGCAACAAACAATATTGCAGAGTATGAAGGGCTCATACTAGGACTCAACAAAGCAAAAATGATACTACCAAAAACAGTCTCTCAGGTTGTGGCCGAGTAGGTCCAAAAAGAGTACATGGCACGAGAGTCAGAATTGGTCAAATACTTGGCAATAGTAAGGGCACTAGAGCGATGGTTCCAAGGGTTCACCTTGAAATACATACTAAGGATAGAGAACTCAGAGGCCAATGAGCTGGCAGAGGTAATAGCAAACAATCTACCAATACTCCAAGTACCAGCAACTCAAGCAACCACGAAGGCATTCAAGCAAGTCTTACAAAATCCAAAGATTGGAGACAGTTAATAATTGACCAGATAAACAATGTATAATATTTAGAAGACGAGGCAAGCATAGCAAGAATGGCTACCAAAGCAAGAAGCTATACATTAGTAGATGGGATCTTGTACAAAAATGGCGTAGTCCAACGGCTGCTCAAATGCATAACCTAGGGTGAAGGCAAGGAACTCCTCCAAGAGATTCACTCTGGAATTTGTGGGTCTCACATAAGCCCAAGAGCACTATCTACGAAGGCCATCAGACAAGGATTCTACTAGCCCACTCACATCAAAGATGCAGAAGAAATTGTAAAAACATGTGAAGCATGCCAGAACACCTCCCCACATCAGTCAAAGCCTTCGGTTGTAGTATAACTCATCCCACCAACTTGGCCCTTACAAAGATGGGGCATGGACCTTCTCGGACCATTACCACCTTCGTAAGGTGGAACAAGTTCGCAGTAGTAGCAATCGAGTACTTCACAAGGTGGATTGAAGCAAATCCACTAGCAACAATCACTTAAGAATCAATGAAAAAGTTCTTCTGGCAGAACATAATCTACAGATTCAGAGTACCAGGAACCCTAATAGTTGACAATGGGAAACAATTTGACTCAGACAAATTCAAAGAATTATGCAAGAGCATAGGCACAAAAATAGCCTTCGCATCAGTTTATCATCCAATGTCAAATGGAGCAGTAGAAAGAGCTAACAGAGTGATATTCTCAGCAATCTCAAAAACCCTATTTAACCTCCACAAAGGCAAATGGGTAGAAAAGCTACTGAAGGTGGTTTGGTCTCATAACACTACAGCTTCTAGGACAACTGGCTTCACACCGTTCAAGCTTCTATATGGTGAAGAAGCAATGCTATCCGAAGAGATCAAGCATTAGAGCCTCTGAGTGATGAAACAAGCTTTGGCAACAGATGAAGAATATTCCAAAGAAACAATCGAAGGCATAAGATTGGAAGCAGTAGAAAACATCACCAAATAAAAAGAACAAACCAGAAAGTGGAGAGATAGCCAGGTAATTAGGAAGCTCATTCAAGATGGAGACCTAGTCCTAAGAAGGAAACCCAATGCGGCCAATGCAGGAAAGCTCCAACCTAAATGGGAAGGTCCATACACGGCGAAGGCCGTTGGAAGACTAGGGTCATTTTACCTAATAGACAGTGAAGGTAAAACAATGACTCACACTTAGAACATCGACAATTTGCGTAGGTTCTACATATAACTGTAAGGGTGGCCTCTGTGGAACTATAAGCGAAGGTCACCTCACCTATCTTTCTATAGTTTTTGTATTCCCTTTACATTTTGTGCAAAAGGATTTGTACTCTTTTCCTCACAAAAAGGAGGCTTCTAGATGAGGTGAGGCTTTTAATGAGGCAGGACACATATAAAACCCTCTAAAATATAAAGAGGAATTCCCCCAAGAAAACTATACAAAGCAAAGGTTGAAAGTGGCTAGCAATGAAGCCACAACATTCGACAACGACATCACAACAAAGAGTACCTTCCACTGCCTTAGCTGAAGGCTTCAAAGCATGGAACGACCTCCATGGCTAAATTAGCCTGCAGCCTTGACAAAGTCCTGTCCACAATCAGGCATCAAGGATTCATCAAAAATAGCCAACAGGTCATAAAACACGACAAATACCTACCTTTGTCGTAGGCATCGGGCAAAAAATACCTAGCGAAGACCTATGCTTATTAGGCACCAGGTAACAATTAGGAATTAATGACTAAAGTACAACAGAATTAAAGAAGCAAAGATACACCAAGTACAAAGAAATCTGTCAATCTTATTACGACTTTAAAACGCATCTAAGCAATAAACCTCGCCACCGAAACTTATTAAATCGTACAAGTATAAAATGTAGTGCCCCCACTAGCCTCAGTCAGTGCATCATGATATCACTAACTCTAGAGAGCGCTTGGGGGGAGGTCAAGGCAACCAAAGCCTAACACACTATAGAGCAAGGCAAGAAAGCAATGGAGGCAGGAGTATCCTTAAAAATAAAGCGACCACAAGATACCATGCGAAGACTCATAACTAAAGCAGCTCGCGTAGCCTAGCAAAGGCCATGGAGAGGTTGTACACATCTACCACACGGGGTGGTACAACCTATAGAAGGTGTTACGGAATCATAGTCCGCCAGCAAGCGGTAAGTATCGGAGGTTGCGGAAGGGTATCGCACGAAGACTCATAACATCCCCCTGCAACCGAAGATACCGACCAGAATAGCTCAGCATCAACCATGTTCGATGGGAGCATAGCTGCTCCAACATGGCCGAAGACAACAACACTCCCATCTAGGCGCAAGCGAAGACAACACCCAAGAAAGGCTTCCTCAATCTCATTTCCTTGCTCAAATTGCATTGTGGCCTCTAGATAAGCATAAAGATTTAAGACTAGCACCCTCGATGAGTGCTCAAATTGTGCCAAAGCCCTTGCAACAACTGAAAGATCAAATACGAGCACCTTAGCTTCTCCACAGCGACACACTAGAACCTCCCTGTTGATAGCTAGAGACCAAAAAGCGAGGACTACACCGATGCGGGCAAGTAACGGAGCCTCCGCACAGGACACAAAGTCATAAACTAGTGTCTTAGCTCTTCCGCATGGACATGCAAGCTCATCCCTAATGGAAGCCAGAGAATAGAGAAGCGGAGGCAAGAGCAAGAAAATAAGCGTCGCTAGCTAGAACTCTTTGGCCTAAATTTTAATTAAAACAAGATTCTGAAATTAAACACGTGTCCAACTAACCATTCAAAGTCAATTTTATTCAAAGAATACAAACAAATCACAATAGAGCACACTAGAAGTGCAATCATACAAAGATGAACTTAAAGCCATGACAAAAGCCCGAAGGCAATACAATGGCAAAATGCAAAAGGCGTCGAGCCTTGAAAGCAAACATAACAAAGACACGAAGGCCAACCAAACAACTTGGCATAAGACTAAAACTAAACCAGCAGTCAAAGCCCTTGCCAAGCTAGTGACCTAGTAAACTCTACACGTTCGTCATCAATATCGCACATCACAAACACGAACATTTCACAAATAGAACACCGGGGAAAAGCTTCACGCCAATATTGCCACAATTCACCACTAACATAAACACCATCTTGGTACATAGTTAAAGGTGCCACGTCTTGCATAGACCGAGAGGAGGAAACCTGCACAGGACAAGTTGCAATTTAGACCTACATTATACACAAAAGGGCAAATATTTGCAACACATCACCTTCGACCAAACCTAAAAAACTAACTAAAACCTAGACACTACACCTCTGGATTAGCAGGAGCAGAGGCAGCCTCCCCGTCTTCACAGCCTTAGCATCACCTGATGGAGCCTTTGGGGTCGATGCTTCCCCAACCTTGGAACTTGGTGCCACCGAGGTAGTACGTGCAGCCTCCAATTTTTGTAATTCCTGCAGTTAGGATAGAATTCGTAAGCACACAAAAACAAACAATGCAGAGACATACCCAAAAATTCATAGGCTAAGAAGTAGCCAAAAGAAACAAACCAACCGCTGCACGCTGCGCCTCTACCATTGAATGAGCCTTCGCTCGACCAAACTTCACCCAGAACGACTTCATAAAATTACGGACAGATCTTCTAATGCCTCGGGAAGTCACTCCAAGCTCAGCCGAGCCCTCAAGATGACTCTTCTCCTCCAAACCTTCAACGTGCGAGCAGTCGTCCTACTTTAGCATCTTAGAAAAGTTGGTAGCAGAGGCTAGCGCCCCAAAGTCAACCGCCCCACCAACAAAGTCAGGAAGCTTGGCAAAATTGGATTTTAGCTAAGTCAAGATGTTAAGCGTTGAAGGCTCCTCTGGCGAAGAAGAAGTGGTGCCCCCAAATTGACCAAGCACATTTGTGTATAACTAGGCCATGGCCAGGCCAACTGCACTTGCATCCTCTAAATGCTTGGTCAAGAGGGCAACTTGAGCCCCAAGGGTGACACTAGATTTCCACTCAGTCTCCGCCTCCTTGCGAAGGAGGTCACAAGTCTCATTGGCCTTCTCGACCTGATCAAGAGCTCATTGCTCGGCAACCTTCGAGCCCTCCAAGGCCCTGTTCAAAGAGGACATCTCATCCCTCAGGCTGTCAACATCACTTTGAGCTACGCAAAGGTTTTCAACTTCTCCCGCAAGCCATGCTTTGAGCTTCAATGGCGCCATCGTGATCGATAACTTCCATTGACACCCGCTCTTCCAGAGCCTCCACCATATGATGGCCCTGCTAAGGAAATCATCAGTACAGCGAAGCCAAAGGGTACCCAAGTTAGAAAATAACACAACCCACTAGGCAATGATGCTCCAAGTTATATTGTAGCAGTTGGTAGAAGTTCACATTCTTGAAATGGTGACGAGGCCCGGCCTATCAAGAGAACCAAAGCATAAGCAACGTAAGTCAAAAACGTGGATCAAAAAGCGGAGGTCACAATTAACCTCCTATCTCCATGCAGAGAGCATGGAGGTGCTCGGGCCACCCACTTAGTGTATCAGTAGAGCATCCTAAAAAGAAATCAACAAACAAGTATAAGCAACACCAAGCAACGATAATAGAAACACATCAGGGATTAAAAATGATCAAACCTTTGCCACTGGCTTAGCTAGGGTTCAAAGGCCCTGCTCCACCTGCCAACAATGGTGCCTTCAAAATGGCACCCCAAACTGACCCAGGCAAGGTCCTAGCCTGGCCGCAGGAGGCACCTCCCCAAGGCAACGAAGTCTCCATAGCCTTGGCTAGGTCACCTGACAAAGCCAAAGCAAGAGAAGCTTAAAGACAGGCATCAAACTAAAACATAGAGAAAAAGGAGTAAAAGCCAGAGAACACTTACTCGAAAATAAAGGGCATTGCGCTGCATCCATCTCTCTATCCTCCTCTCGGAGAGTACCAACTAGGAGCGTCGGGTTCGAAGGCTGTGCCAGGAGGAGACTCTTGTTCCAATTCATCTTAGACTCCTCAATTAGAGGAGCCTTCGCTGGGTGACAGCCCATACCCCCAACATCAGCATCTTTCGAGGGGAGGCATCACCACCATCACCGTCCTTGCCTCTTGGAGCTAGATGAATCATCGCCCAAGATGTCGGCCATAGGTGCCACAGTGGAGGCTTCAGCAGTAGGACCACCACCCATTCCTTAGAGGGCAGCCTCAACAAAGGTGTCACCGCTAAGATCAGGTAGAGGTGGAGAATGCTCGCCCTCCATCCCAACACCTGTAGAAGCAGAGCCTCCACCAACGTTCTTCGCAACTTCCTCATCGACACTAGCGGAGGCAGCACAGGCGGTCATAGTCTTCTGTTTCTTACTAATAACCTTCGACACGCTAGCCCTCTTTCTTTTCTTCACCTCAGCCACAGCAGTCATGTTCTTGGTGGCGGCCTTCTTTGCCTTGTCTTCAAGGGACTTATGCACCTTCATAGGTACATCATGTTCCTCGTGGTGGATCCCAAACTCTTCAAAAACCCTATTGAGATGGGGCATCATACTGGCGATGGCTCTACATGCTAGGTACTCCTTATCGAACATCTCGTCGAGTATCTCATGCGTCCCCGCCTCCACAGACTTCACAAACTTCTCAGCAGCTCCACCCTACTTCCGCTGAAAGCCAAACCAGGGGAAGGGAACCCTAACACCTTCACCAAAAAATAGAAGGTGTACCATCTCAATAGTCATGGCAAGCATTTTCCTGCCAAGCGGCCTAGCAGTTAGCCAGCCACCATCTCCTCCACTAGATCCTGACCTTTAGAGTACCGGCAAGCCAAAGCAAAAGCCTTATCATAGGCTTTGCGCCCATTAGTAGTCCCTAGCCCTAGAGTCCCTTGAGTCGAAGGCTTCATCGAGGTCATCACGGAAGCAAGTAGATACCGAGTATTCTTCCTCCCATCATCACCTAGTGGAGGTCAGACTATCGGTCCTCACATAAAACCAGTATTGCATCTAATCCTTTGACCACTTGCTCTTCTGAGCAAAAGAAATTTCCAAATTCTTGCCCTTCTGATTCCTCCTCGGTATAAAGCGTAGCTCCCATACTAGGCTATCAACTAGCCTTCGCCCACCCACTTAGGCTGACCGTTGGAGCTCATAGTACTCGCAGAAGGTACCAACATTGGGCTCCATACCATAAGACAAACAAGCCCAACAGAACTTGCTCAAAGTGACGATACCGTTGGGGGGTAAGGTCATGCAACTGTACCTCAAATACTTCCAAACATTAAAGCGGGAAAGCAAAGGACCTGCAAAGAAAAAAATCTTTGATGACCATGACGTCAGCAGCTTGTGGCTTAGGAATCAGTCTCTCCTTATGGAGGCTTCACCTTAGGCTCACCAAAGCAGCACAATTTCCATAATTCCTCGATCATGTCCTTCGTCATCAGCGAAGGCCCAAAATCCCATGTCCTGGATGGGCCAGTCCATATCTCTCCGCCTCCTCAGCAGTTATCAAGTCAGCGACGGAGGCTTCAACACTAGCAAGATCTTCCTCAAGCCCCTGCACCTCCGCACTGGTAGCCATACACTCCTCAAAACATGCAGACCACCCACTTCGCCCTAACACCGAGAAGACAGGTGGTACGGACCGAAGAAAGTAGCCTCGGCGGGGAGGAGGATTAACAGGCGAAGCCACTTCCAAGACTCAGGATGAACAAAAGAAAAGTGAAGGCAAGCGCCAACTAAGCGAAGACTAAGGACAAAGAAAGAACTTAGAAAGCAAGGGCAGCGAAAGCGATGGCTCGGATGGGGATGGGGGAGCCTTCACCTACCCCCCTTATATAGCCATCGAATCGATGCACTTTAACTTCCACGCCCAACGGTCGCATCCGCTTCCGTAGTGCGTCAGTTCCTAGAGCCAGTCGCGTCCAATCAAAAGAGAGCATGTTAAAAGGAAAGAGGTCTGACGCAAGCACGTCCTAGGGGGAAGGGGGAAGCCTTCCACTCAGTGCATAAGCCTCCGTAGCTCAATAACCTCGAATGACATTGAGGAACAAGGCCCACCTACATTAGACCATGCCCTCGAGGGGGGGAAGTGTTGGGACACGAATATGAGCCATGGAGACTAAGGCGCACTATGGCACTAGACACTACTTTAACCTGGTTGCATCACTGATGTGCAGGGAAATCAACCAGAGGCCTTCGCCCCTACAGCCCCGCTCGACAAAGGTCGATGGATCACGACTGGAGGCTTGCTGGGCTTGGCACTAGGCGGAGGCTTCGATGGTATCAGCGAAGGCGATGGACCGAGCTGTGAGAGGGAGGCTCAGGCGAAGGCTTCCAGGGTGGAGATCATGAAGAACCTTCGAAAACCTCTGCCGGAAAGGAGAAAGTTCCCGCGGAAGTACGATACTGGGTCGTGGGCCGCTTGCAGGCACGCTGACATGGCCCAAGAAGCAGAGTCGGTTCAAGAAAAGTATACCTAGGCTACCCTTAGCAGTTTGTATTAGCGAGAGGGATATTCTAGAATGTGCCCCTAGCTGTCGGGGGGCAAAGATGTAAAGTGGGAAGGTAGCAAATAGTGTCCTATAAAAGGGGGACTTGAACCCTGTGTAAGGGAAGGTTGGTGAATTCATTTATGAAACTCTAATTGAGCTAGGGCCCACCTACCACTTTCTCAGCCTTCGCCTGTGGCCTCTGCCTAGGCTGAAGACGTCACCGTTTCGTACGTGTCGGAGATCGAGTTCTCCAACAAATAAATCACTTCGACTTAGGGGCTCAAATAAAATGTTAAACTTTCCATCCTCTCTACGACCATCTCGTCCATGATAAACCCAGCTAGTTGTTCTTGTATTTCTATAATCTTATACTCTAGCAACTTAGAACCGAAGCTTTTTGTCGCTGTCATTGAAGCAAAAAGTTATAGAAATGCACAAGTGTTCCAAAAATCGAACCAAACTAGCTACTAACTTTAAACTACTGGCCACCAAATAGATTCACTAGAATTCGAATGCCTTCGTGAAGGATGCTTTGAGCTATGCTCTCTATAATAGAGAAAGAGCAAGCATGACAATAAAAAACAATATAACCAACGAAACAGGCTATAAATTTAAAGAATTGCTAGTTACCCACCTTAAACAAAGGAGAACATGTTCATTCTTTGAAAACAAATCCCACCATGAGCATTTTGGTGAAAAATGGTTGTAACAATAATGGAGAAGGATATGGAGAAATATGCCTCCTTGGATGGGTGTGCCCAGTCGTCGAAAAAAAGGATGGGTGTGCCCAGTCTAGGAGGGGGAGGAAGAAGGTGGCTGCGGATTTATACTGTAGCTAGGATAATGCTAGGTCTATCGAAACCTAGCAGTGATACTGCCAATACTAATACAATTGTCGAGTCCAGCCATGAACTGGAAGAGGAATATCACTGCCTGGTTGTTGCCTAACCTTGGCAATGATATTCCTCACATCATTGTTAGTTCATGGCTAGAGCCAACAATGATAGACGCCTTCGCTGCCGGGTCAATAGGGTACGAATCATTGTTTGGCTCTAGTCTTACGACCCAACAGTGAAGTTGGATCACTGCTGTGGCTGCTAGCACACATAACAGTGATGGACTAATGGGAGTTGTGGGTTCTGTAGTAGTATCAAATGCCTCCATGGAGAAGGAAAGTTATGGATACATATGGAAAATTATATAGAGTAATTGATAATTTCATCACCAATTAGATAGAGATTGCAAATTTTATATAGGTATTAGTGTTAAAAAATGAACAAGGAGGACGCGTGCAATGCTAAATTATTTTGATTATTCCTACCCCTCAATCTAAAAGAATACTATATCAAAAGTCAAACAATCTCAAGTTTAGTCAATCTTATAAAAATATATCTATATTTATGATATCAATAAGTGTCACTAAACTTATCATGGAATATAATTTCAATTAAATGTTGACACTAAGATTTAACTCAGGGTAAAGGTAGAATTGCATTCTTATGAGAAGGGAGGTCCTCCTTCTGTTCAAAATTATAAGATGTTTTGGCTTTTCTAGATATATTGCTTTAACTATGCATCTAGGTATAGTGTATACCTAAGTGCATAGTAAAAAACTATGTATCTAGAAATAGCAAAACGTATTATAATTGGGAATGGAGTGAGTAGTAGTCACTAGTAAACATAATCATTTTATACTTCTGTTTATTTAATCTACAATCATAGCACGTGCAAGTACGAGTTGATGGTTTAGTTTAGAAATGGAGGAGTACCTCTGTTTGTTAACCACCTCGCACGTCCTCCCAAGCTAGCCAACATTGCCTCCAACCTCCCCTAATGGTTGGTCACATTGTCCGCGCTAGCCAACACTAGTTAGGCCACATAGGAAAGCAACTCACGAAGAGGGACTTGTAGTAATCCATTGAAGTCCATTGCCTTGGATCAATGTCCCGCTTTACTTCAAACGATGGCTTCCCACGAACACTGAGCTGTGCTTTTTGGCCCAATTGTTTGACTGAACATGGATATCGTGTGCCTCTTTACTCGTCGATTCAAAAACTAAAAACACAAGATTAGAGCAAACATCTGAATTCCGAGAGAAATAAGTTGAAAGGAAAAGTGAAGGCAAAAAAAAAAAGGACGCGGACTCTGCAATCTGTACACACATATTGGCATTCCTGGAGCGCAGCTCGATGTATTACCACTACTCTGTAATTACTGAACTCATCGACGTTCTCCTTCTGGTATCGATGGCGGCACAGGAGGCGTCATTTCTCCCGAAGAAGCACTGCTCCCCTGATCGTGCAGCAGCAATGGCGACTCGTCGCCTCGACTCGTCGAGTAACTCGCCAGCTGAACAGAGTGGGTGTCGATTGTCGCCGACTTTGCAAGATGGGAAGACCCTCCCTGATGAAACGACTTGACTCCACTCTCCCTCGGCAAAGGACTGCAGAGTTTGCGCATCAGCAGCATCAACTCGCCGGCCCTCGGAGTCTGGGCGGTTGACGCTTCTGGCCTCGACGTCGAGGAGGATGTCGGCGGTGCGCACCTCCTGCGCCAGCGCGCAGCTCCAGCAGAACATCCACTGCCCGTAGTCAGCGAGCGATGGCGAGGCGGCGCAGCACGCGTTGGTGGAAGGGAGCCCGTACCTCCGCCGCATCCGCGTGCGCCAGAACCCGCCGTAGAGCAGGCCGAGCGCGCAGAGGACCACCCCCGTCGCGCCAACCGCGAAGCTGACGTCGTCGTCCCGGATGCTGAGCGCGGCGGCGCTGAGCACCCACGAGCGGCGCGAAGCAGAGCAGCGCGAACATGGCGGTGTGCACAGTGCGCGTTCCCAAAGCCCAGACGATCCATGTTCCACCCGAACACGCAGAACGTGCAGAGGCACGAGAGCCAGCACGCCGTCGGGTCGTCGCCGACGTCGAGAAGACTGCCGGCCCATTCCGCGCCGACCGCCACCTCAACCGCGACAATCCCACCGTTGTCGTCGGAGGAGGCTGCTGAACGTTCGTTGGGCTCTTGGTGCACGCTCCGTCCCCCTGCGGTTTCTCCCTAGCGAGCTGAAGTACATGTACAGGCCGGCGATCACCGGCGTCGCGGTGCCGACCACGGTGAGCGAGGTCAGGGCGTCATCCGGACGTGCCCTGCGCGAGTACCCCCAGTAGAGCCCGCACATGGCGTACTGCGCGAAGCATGCGGCGTGCAGGAGCGCGACCACCACGGACATGTGAACCCGCTCGCCGCGCCGGACGCCCGCGACAGCGCCCTTCCGGCAGTAGGCCTCCCTGAGCACCTTGGCGTCCCCGGGGCGCCACCGGAGCAGCAGGACGGCGTGGTGGAACAGCGCTGGGTGCTGGTAGATGCTCATGAGCGTGAACAGCGCGTTGAGCACTTGGTTGTTGATCTCGATCCACCGGTTGCGGACCGACCTCCGAGGGAAGGCGCCGTTGAGGGATCCCAGGAGGAGGAGCCCTAGCATGGAGCCGGACGCCGCCACGCAGAGCGCCCACGCGACCAGGGCGAGGTGCGCCGGGTGCCTTCAACCAGCGCCAGCACGCGCGCGCGACGGTCGCCGGGTGGAGCCTCCGGGCGAGGCGCCGCGTGCGACCAGGTCGCCGCCTGCCTTCGGTTCTTGGCTCGGGTTCTTCTTGCTCGATGACGGTACGGGCGGGGGCGGCGCCATTCTTGCGCTCTCCGACGTGCTCCACCTCCAGCTCGACACTGAACGCTGCAGCGGCGCGGTGATCTTGATCATGGCGTGAATTATCGACGGCTTCCATGTCCGGCAGTAGAACGGTGTGTCGGAAAAAGATGGATTTGTACCACAAAGGCCGGAGAGATCAATGGAAGCATAGCCAAGAAGAGTAGACACGACCATGGAAGAATCTGAGACTTGGTCAACAAAGGTGCACCGCGGTAGTTTATAAAAAAGAAAAATTGCAATGCCGAAGTCGTCAAGAAAACTTGAGAATATTGGCCAAAGGACACCAAAAACAGCAGCGTTTAAGTCTCCCTCTCTAATTATGTATGGAGTCTTGCTGGGGATGCAGATTCGGTGACAAATGTCGCCGTGACACTGAGGAGGTGTACAGCTCCCGCCCTTTGCTTGGCAGCAGCGAACTCAGATTGACCGTGCTGACAGCTGAACAGAACGCCATAGAAGAAGACTGACTGGGCCAAGTGTTGACATGGAAATGCAAAATAACTTGAAGGCTTGTGCCTTTCTTGACTGGATCCAGTGGTCCACTCGAGATCGTAGAGGCTGACTTCAAGTTTGAAATTGCCCTGTATATCAAACTGATTGGTGGAACCTCCACACAAAAAAAAAAATGGTGGAACAAGTTGTTATTGCATAGATGCATGCATCTATCTATACCTAATATTAAAGAGCCAAAATTTCTACCATGTTTTTTTGTTTGGCCTAATCACCCAATGGCTCGGCACCTCGGCCACCCGCTTCTCTCCCACGTTCGTTTTTGTTTCCGTCAGGTGGAACGCACACAACTTCATGCGGTGTCGGTAGGGAACCGAAATGAACACCGCTTCCTTTTCCCATGTTCGTCTTCGGCAGAATAGCCATTTTGATCCCTCAACTATTTTTTGAGGCTCAGTTTCGTTCCTAAACTTTCAAAACGGCTGTTTTAGTCCTCAAACTCTACTTTTAGGCTCAATTACATCCTAAAACTATGAAGATGATCGTTTTAGTCTTTGAACTTTGCATTTTAGGCTCAATTTCATTTATAAAATATCAAAGTGTATTTTGTTCTTTAAACTTTTATTTTCAACCCAACGTTGTCTACGTTCTACGTGGAACGCTATACTATTGCACCTGGTTAGCTCGAATACCATCAGCGATTGGAGATAGAAAAATAATATTCATCCAAAAACTCTTTCGTGATCATTAAGAATTCCAAGCTGTTATTTGTAGTGTTACCTTATAATGGTACCATTTATATATATCCGATCTGTTATTTTTAGTGTTACCTTATGATGGTACCATTTATATATATATCCGACTAAATGATATTACGGGAGCAATTATAGTTGCATCGAACACTATTTATCCATTAAGAATACATGGATATATTGAAACAATGGCAGATATATAATTTTGATAATTTATGGATGAAATTATGCCTAAAATATAAGGTTCTCTTTTTGAATAGACAAAATTGAGTTGAAAATTAAAGTTAAATGCACTTTGATAATTTATGGATGAAATTGATCCCAAAATGTAAAGTTTGAGGACTAAAACGATCATCTTCAAAATTGTAGGATGAAGTTGATCTTAAAACTAAAGTTTGAAGACCTAAACGACTATTTTAAAAATTTAGGGATGAAATTAAACCTCGAGTAACAGTGAAGGATGAAAATGACTACTGTGCCTTCGTCCTCCATGTGGCCGCGTGGCCGCGTCAGCCCAATCACCTGTCTCCACTCGGCCCGATGGAACGTTCGGTACCACGTTCACTCGCCACATTTTGGATGGAGGTTCACTTTTTTCGTTTTTTTTAATTGCTTGGCCACTTGCCTTTATTTGAGACAGGCCTCGGTTTTCTTCATTTATACCTTTTTCGTTTTCCCTAAGTATCTTTTTTCCTAATAAAAATAAAAAATAAATACAATATTATTGGTACTTGAACTCTTAAACCTTCAATAATAAACAAATATTCTCACACTAAGCTGTTGTAGTTTTGGTTAGAAATAAAATTTATTTTTGTTAGAGGATTAGCCGATGGTCTAAGTAAGCAAGTCGTAAAGGCATCAAGTGAAATCTTGAGTATTATCTTATCAAATCTAATCTAAATAAATCCATTCTCAACGAGAACCAGCATGTGGAAAATCAGAAGAGATTTTCGTCATAGTCATCGATGGTCAAACCAATCCTTGACATGACATCGACCAACTCATTGCCATCTTGGCGACTTTAATAAGATAGTGGAATTACATATTTATGAATCCTCAAAGAAAGTTGCGAATAACTCGATATTTAACTCTACCAACACCAAAATAGTATGAAAATTAAAGCTATATATATTTACCATTAATACTTTTGTGCCTTAGAATAGGAGAAAAACACTATCAAGGTTGTGTTCTAATTCGATAGAGACTTAATAATATATTGTCATATTATGTTTGCTAGTCCAGATAACGAATCAACCTTCGTTTTTATATTATTACCCCTATATGGCCCTATATAGTCCATTCTCCTACATGATTTAGCAATTTTAATGATATATTATAAGTACTAGATTACTAGAAGTTTTTAGAGAAATTTATAAAGTGTTTACTCTGAGAAATGAGTTAGTCCATCGTCTTTCCACTCTTGACTTTTTTTGTTTGGTTCCTGGAATGGAGTGGGTTGATCCATCACCTCCAATTCCTTATGAGCTAATAACTAGTCATACTATGAGGACTATAATATAGTCATTCGACCAAATTTGAGGAATGGACACATGATGTGTCACCTCTTCTAAAACGGTTTGATTCCTTAAACTAAAGACCCTATTAGAGTCCTCACTTATCTTTGTACTCTTTCATTTGCTTGTTTTGTATCCTTTATAATTAGTATATAATTTTTAGCTGGTTGTGTAAACAACCGCTAAACGGTAAACAATGGTCTATTTTGTTTAGGGGGTAAACAGAAATTAAACAGTTGACCATCTAAACGGCCGTAACACGGGAGAAAATAGCCTAAATGCCCTAAACGGAACGGAGGTAAACAATATTAAATGGGTAAACGGTTGTTTAAACAACTGTTTATTAGGTAAACACAGGATAAATCCGGTTGAGTTTTACATGCATGAATTCGTATACTTGAGTTTACTATATTCATAAATATGTATACATGATTTGTTACATGCATAAATATATATTTGGTTCTTTTTACATGTATAAATTTATATACTTACTAAAATAATTGATTATAAATATGTACAAATGCTAGAGCAATTGATTTTACATCGATAAATATGCATATTTTGGTAATATTGTGTAAAATAGTTTATACCGTTTTAATCCGTTTAAACATAGTCTAAACTATTTAAACACTAAACAAAGGGTGACCGTTTGTTTACCATTTACTGTTAGGATAACACTGTTTTTACATTCATAGTTTTTATTAGCTTTTGGCTCCTCTTCTCTCGCTTGATTGTCTATGATGCCGGTTATGACTGCGGGAGGATGTTAGTAAATTTGATAGTTTGGATATTGTGTCTCGTACACTACCATATGTATTCGTGGGTTGCTTTGCCTCCCAAGTCTTGTACTCTATATAAAGTGCCCATAGCCTCAATGCAATATATCCATCTAATTATACCAATTCTATTCTCCTTCATGGTATCATGAGTCTAGGTTTTAGATTCTAAACCTAGCCACTGCCAGCTTCCGCATCGTGTGCCTCTGGGGAGAGATCGATCTCCACTGGTACCGATATTTTTTGACCATTTTCGAGTTTGAATCCATTTAGAGGAGTTCATATCCATCTATATCTGAGTCCGAATATTCAATATCCGATAATGTATCCATGTCCGATTACTCAAAACACATATTTATGGTGTCGATCCATTCGTATCCTATCCGACATAGCTGACACTATCTGTATTCGAATCCGAATTCGAGAAACACTGTAACTATCTATTCATATCCGTAGTTATCCGACCTTTGGCCCCCCTAGCTGCTATCGTACCTTTTCTTTTCCCAATCACTGATCGGGATTGAGTCACCCACTGCCCATCGACCTCACGAGTACCTACTTTGGCATCAACTACAACATCTACATCTTTGACTATGCAGCCTGGCCGAACATGCGATGTCGAGGGGACGCCTTCATGTGTTGCTTCTTGGTCATCCTATCCGCACGTCTATATCGCCGGTTCATCATAGGCACCATAGATCGGAACGCCTTCATCGACTTCTTTCATCATTGTTCCACCTCCCATGTACTTGGTCCGTACAACTGATTGTGCGTGATCTAACCGGCTCCTTGTGGAAGCAAATGCCACGATGGGTTAAAAAATCCCTTCATCTATCCCATTCCAAAGAATAGGTCTAAGGACCAAATGGTGACAATGTGTATGAGTGGGGTAGGGGTTTAGGAGTTTTGTGAATCTACTTGAGAAAATTATCTTTTATTATCTCAAGCATAAATGTCTGCACATGTCTTACCTTATAACTCGAGTTTTTATAGGTCTAAGCGCATCTCCAAGGGTACCCAAAAGAGTCTCCCAATCCAGGAATTTTGGAAAAATTTAAAAAAACTCATCTCCAACAACTCCCAAACCCACCTCCCAATCTTTTGGCACTTGGAAAAAACCACCCCCACACGCGTAAATTAATTATTATATAACCAAAAAATGACCGTTGAGGGAGACTCTGGAGGCGACCCCAAGGACCTCGACAACAACGGAAGCCAGCGGCGGAGTGACGCCGGCGATCTATCTCATGATGTAGATTGGCTTCTCCGTGTTGCCAGAGAGGGCCACGTTGTCACGTCCGACGGCGATCCACTACGCGATGGAGATTGGCTTCTTCGTGTTGCCGGAGAGGGCCACGTTGTCGTGTCCAACAACAACAACATCGGGAACAGCGGTGCCACCAGAGATGACTACATTGCGCTCGACAACTGCATAGTCAGGAACAGCGGCACCACGGGGCAGTCCCTTCGCATTGTTAGAGCCGGCCATGTCGTCACGACTGACAACACTGTGATCGGGAACAGCGATGTCGCTGGGAGGAGTTTGAAGGAACCCTTCATGCTCAACAGCGCTGAGTCGTGTCTTTCTAAAGGCCAACGTTTCCATGAATCCATCGGCCACGACGGCGAGAAGAAGATCACTGGTGTGCCTAGCAGATCTTTTGCAAGGCATCCTTGTATTTCGGTGATCTTGGAATCTCGTAGGAGTGTGACAGATCAGGCTGTTGAAAACAAGGTAAGCTTACATAGTATTTTGGTAAACACTGTTGGGATGGAGGATGATGACGATGGTTGGATACCCGTTGGTGGTTGTGGTGATCGTGTTGTTTCGAATCTCGTGATAGACCTCTGTCCCATAGGTGGGAAGTCCAAGTTCTGGGCGTTAGCGGACGACGACGAATCCAATGAGGAGCTCGATCAATCACCGTATACACCGGACTTGGTACGCCAAGCAGTAGTTCATGGCTTTGGAAAGGAGAAGCTTGCCGAGGTGGAGATGGTTTTGCAAGACTCGTCGATCCAACGACAGGTAGAAGCATCTTCATCCCCGGCATCTTCGGACACTAAAGTAGTTTTGGTGCGAAATATCATCAAAGCTTGGATAGCACGACGACGATAGTTGTTGACGCCGTGGTCTGGGAAGCTACCAAGACTGAGGGCGTCGCCGGCGATGACGCTAGGCGATTGTACGGCAACGCTTTTGCGGGGTCAACGAGCAATGGTTGGGGGTACTCTTGCCGAGGTCCTAGGGAGGTCATCCCCATCATCACCGGTGAAGTCAGTGCACGAGGTTCACGAAGATTGTTGTTCGTCATTGTTTCAAAATCAAATTAAATTGGATCCATTTTCTGCGCACATGCAAACAGTGCATGCGAGATCCGTTTCCTCTATAGAGATGGTCGGACCATGCGAACAATGACATGCGGGTTCAGTCTTCTCAGCAGGAACGGGTGGGCTATTGACGCCTGCGATTCGAGTTACATATGAGATGAACGTCCTTTTCATCGATCCGTTCCAGGCATAGAGATAGGTGGGCCTTCTGAGACCCAACGTGGGCTTTGTGTGTTGGACAAATGTGGTCATAGAAGGGGTCGTACAGGAAAATTAGCATCACATTTCCTGCTTGCCTCCTGTGACCTTGACGAGATCAACAAGCTAACCCTAGCCACCACTCCCTCCTTTGTTCATCCCTCATATGTGCAAGTCGTGCATGCGGGCATGGTGTCACTAGGTGTAGGTGGGGTGGGCAATGATGGGGCTGGTGTTGGAGGAAGAGGTTACGGAACTGGCCATGGTGGAGGGCGCATAGGTGGTGGAGGTGGTGCTACATGTGGTGGTCAACATGGATACGATGCTAGCCTTGTGTACCAGGAGGTAGACAATGGCGCATCTTTCAATGGTCATCGGTTCAACACTAACCTCGGGGCTCAACTGAATTATGGCCCCAAGTGGGATTATGAATGGGGACAATGAGGACGCTTTAGCGGTAATGGGGATCGAGGCTGGAACGGTGGGTTTCGATAGGGGCACAAGTATTAGCGTCACGTACCTCACCAGAATTATCAGCGACTTCAGCCATATGGTACTAGGTGACTCACCACCCATAGAACCTTCAACAGCAACCATAGCATCTACAGCATCAGGGGCCACCGCAGCATCAACAGCAGATTGTGCAGCAATGGTAGTACGTGCAACAACCTCTTCCACAGCAGTAGGTGCCATCACAACAGGTATCGTCGTAGCAACCTGTGCCAAACTCTCATATCCTAATGCGACAACTTATGAATCAGCAGCAGTACACATCGCAAGCTCCTCCAGTGATGACCATGCCATCTATGGCTTTGCCGGGGATGGGGATCAATCAATAGCAAGGTGTTATTGTGGATCAGCAGCAGCTAAAAGGAACGGGAATAGGTACGGAGCAAGGTGTTAATGCTGGATCTCAAATTCTAAAGGGTTCTTCTTTGGCACTTGGACCAACTGATGTGCAGGTTGAAAATTTAGTGGTACAAACATCGAGCGTGGGGGCTGTAGGTGCTTCATAAAAGACAGGCACCACTAAAGTTTGCAGAAGATGTGGTGTAAAGGGTCACTTGATGTTTGAGTGCACTACGATGGTATTTTGTGAAATTTGCAGAAGCTCTGATCATGCCATGAGTTGATGCCTGATTCTTAATCAACCGAAACCAGTAGCCCAGTTGGTTGGTCAAGCGGCAGAAGCACTAGCCGGTTTTCTTATTCCGCATGCACCAATTCAGCCAACAAAGAGAGAATCGAGAATGGCTCTAATCTCCACTTCTGGTAAAGATTTGTCAGAAGATGTTGCCGCTTTTTTGTGGGTTTTGGTTTCTAACACTTTTGCTTGGGAAGTAAAACGGCACAGTAGCTCTGAGTTCAAGGTGCTTTTTCCTACAAAGGGTGATCTAGCAAAGATGTCAAGATTCAATGCGGAAATGAAAGAAGGTGTGACTCTCAAATTTCAAGAATTCAAGGAAGATGAGGAATATTTCGGTCATGCTCTGCTAGTGGTGTGGATGAGAGTCTTAAATCTTCCGACAATTTTAAGGGAGTATTTGGTTTTGTGGGCTTTGGGAACTCTTTTTGGAGTTACTCAAGATGTGTACATGGTGACGACTAGAGCGAGTAGCTTTGGAAGGTTTGTAGTGGCAATAGTAGATCCGGAGGCAATTCCAACCAAACTAGATGTCATTATTGGTAATCGATACTTCCAGTTGCTTTTCAAAGTTGAACCTTTTTTACCAAACATCGGGTTGCGAAGCATTTGGAACACCAAGAATAATGGGAATGAAGATCATGGTAGTGGGGCACCAAAGGACGGTGAGATGGAGGAGGCACAAAATCATGGCAAGGTTATCAACTCAGGTGCAAGTGCAGCAAGTGCAGTAGTTAGTAGCAATTCAGGAAAAGAAGCAAATAATCCAGAAGCACATATGGATGTTGATCTTGAAGAGGATGATTTATTAGATGAGGAGAATGATCTGAGTGATGCGGTACGTGATTTTGTGGGAGTCAAGAAAGGTCATTCGATGGATGTGCGAGTAGTAGCTCCAGCACATATGTAGCAACGTTCATCATAGTTATCAAGGTCGGGTGGCAAGTTGGTCTCAGGAAATTTACTAAAAGGGAAGGAGAAGGGGCAGCAGCAGCCGCCTTCGGCAGGGATACAGGCGTCAGCCAGTTTGGGGACTGCTAGTTGGGGTTCGCAAAAAATTCATAACCAGCAGCCTTCCACACTAGTTGGAGAATCAGTTGAGGTAAGGTAGGTTGATGGGACATCAGATGGAGTGCTTGTGGGTGAGGATCAGTACCTTGGGGCCATTCTTGAGGCCATGGTAGAGGCCGGAGTGTCAGCGGATGGCAATGTATTGGGAAGTGTTATGATGATGGCGGTGTTGTCTGACGGAGAGCTTACTCCATTATGGCGCAGCAAGCGGAATGCAGACATGGCTGATGTACACTCTATTGAGAAGGCAGAAAAAAGAGTTGCCATAAAAAATCTCGAGGATCCCCAAGGTAATGCTAAGGCAGTTATTAATTCAATATGTTCTTTTTCTAGTGATCGTATTGAGCAAAATTTAGGAGGGGTGGGGATCAGTCTGGGTGGTAGAGAAAACTTAATTGCTGATTCTATAACTTTAATTAAAGATGTAGAACAAGAGATTGAAACCATTGTATGTTGGTAATTCAATTGATAAAAAATGTGAATCAGAGGAGGATGAGGTCGATCCTGATACTTCCACCATCGATCGACTATGTGGCCACTTGACGAAGGAGGTGATGGACGATAGTAATGTGGGCATTGATGGAGTACTTGTTGACATACCCATCAAGGTGGCAAAAAATAAAAAGTTTAAGAAACTCCTTAATAGGAAGGCGTCTGCAAAGAAAAAATTGTTCCAATGAAAGGGATCTTCTAGAATTGCAGATGTCTATGTGACCTGGCTAAACATACCTTTTTACATGATGTGGCCAAAGATAAGAGACTTGATTTTATAGCTTTATCAGAAACCAACAGAAATAGTTTCTCAACTCAGTGTTTAGGAAAATTTCTGTGCGGGGGCTGATTTTGTTTGGCATTGGCGATGTCCCTGGGGTATGTCTAGGGGATGCTAATGGGGATAAATCGAGAAAGCTTCAAAGTAGAAAATATTATTGATGGGGATTACTACATAAAATTTGTATTAAGAAATAAGGTAGATGGTTTTCGATGGGCCCTTTTGTCTGTCTATGGCGCAACATAGGAAGAGCACAAAGAGAACTTTTTATCAGAGTTAGTACGTGCTTGCACTAGCTGCGGGGATCTACCTTTTATAGTAGGGGGGATTTCAATATAATTAGGAACCCATCGGAAAAAATAATTCAAGGTATAATAATAAATGGCCACTTCTCTTTAATGCCAGTATCGAAACTCTAAATCTAAGGGAACTAAATGATGGGAAGAAAGTTCACTTGGGCTAATTATGCTGAAATTCCAACCTATAAGAAGTTAGATCGGATTTTGGTGACAACCGAATGGGAACAAAAATTTCCGTTGGTGACCGTCTAGGCTCTCACTCGAGAAATCTCTAATCACACACCACTCTTACTTGATGAAGGGCAACCATCCCACAGAGGCAACGCTAGGAATTTTAAACTTGAGCTAGGGTGGCTGACAAGGGATGGTTTTTTTATTTGGTAAAAGAGGTGTGGAAGTCTGAGAATAGGGGTAGAACACCCTTGGAACGGTGGTAGTCTAAGATAAGGAGGCCGCAACATTTTCTTAGAGGTTAGGCTTGAAATTTACTCTCCCAAAATAAGAAACATAAACTAGATCAAATGGGATAAAATAGATATCCTCGACAGTAAGGCAGAAACAACTTTGCTATCATCTCAGGAGGTAGAGCTTAGATATCATCTTAAAGGGCAATTAACTAAGTTGCTAAGAGAGGAGGAGATTTATTGGCTCCAACGATCAAAAGCAACAAAGTTGTTGCAGGGAGATGATAATACTAAGTATTTTCATATGTTGGCAAATAGGAGACATAGAAAAACAAAAATCACACAACTAGAATAGGAAGAAGGAATTATTGTTAGGGATGTGAAATTGAAAGATTATATAACCGATTACTGCAAAAGATTGTTTGGACCTCATTTACATAATTATTTCTCATTGGACGAGACTCTGAGGCATGATATACCTCAAGTGTCAGAGGAGGAGAATGAAGTATTGGTGGCTCCATTCAGTGAGGAGGAGGTCAAAATGGCAATCTTTGATATGGAACATAATAAGACACCAGGTCCAGATGGCTTTCCTATAGAATTTTACAATTTCTTCTGGGATGTTGTCAAGCAAGATTTGATGAGCCTCTTTTATGCATTCTATATGGGGAGACTGCATATTCATAGTTTAAATTTTGGGGTAATTACACTATTACCCAAGATCACAGATGCGACTAGGATACAACAGTACATGCCTATTTGTCTCTTAAACGTGTCGTTCAAGGTTTTTACGAAGGTGTTAAATAATAGAATTTTGAAAATGGCAGATAAGTTGATAGGTCCGTCTTAGACGACTTTTGTTCCGGGAAGATATATAATGGAAGGTGTTGTAATACTACATGAAACAATACACGAGCTGCATAGGAAAAAGAAAGATGGAGTGATCCTAAAGTTGGATTTCAAAAAAGCGTATGATAATCTTAAGTGGCCTTTTATACAACAAGTCCTCAGAATGAAAGGATTCTCACCGGTTTGGTGTGAATGGATTTCAAAAGTCATGTCTAGAGGGAGTGTTGCAGTAAAGGTCAATGATAATTTAGGCCATTATTTCCAAACAAGAAAAGGAGTGCGGCAAGGGGACCCGTTATCTTCAATCTTGTTTAACATAGTGGTTGACATGCTGGCTATACTCATTTCACGAGCAAAAGAGGCCGAACAAATCCATGGAGTGGTTCCGCATTTGGTTGATGAAGGACTCTCTGTCCTTTAGTATGCGGATGACACTGTTATCTTTATGGACAATAATTTAGAGAGGGCCAAAAACATAAAGCTCTTGCTTTGTGCCTTTGAGCAATTATCAGGACTCAAAATCAATTTCTATAAGAGGGAATTATTTTGTTATGGAGCAGCTAATGCTAATCAATTTGAATATACACAAATTTTCAGATGTAATGTAGGATCATTCCCTTTTAGATACCTAGGAATTCCTATGCATCATCGAAAACTAATGAATAAGGACTGTAAACATGTGGAAGAAAGATTTCAAAAGAGACTGAGTGGTTGGAGGAGTAAGATGCTTTCGGTGGGTGAGAGGCTTAACTCGGTTCTGAGTAGTCTTCCTATATTCATGATGTCCTTCTTTGAAATAGCCTAGAGGGATTTTAAAAAAATTGGATTATTTTAGATCTTGGTTCTTTTGGCAAAGCGATGAACACAAGAAGAAATATAGATTGACAAAATGGGAAGTAGTATGTACACCAAAAGACCAAGGAGGATTGGGTGTCCTAAATCTAGGTGTCCATAATAAGTGCCTCTTAAGCAAGTGTCTTTTCAAACTGATAAATGGTGATGGTGTCTAGCAACAGTTGCTTAAAAAGAAGTATGTAAGGGACAAGACTTTGACTTAGGTTCAATACATGCCCGGAGACTCTTAGTTTTGGGCTGGCCTTATGAATGTCAAGGGTGAGTTCCTGTCGATGGGTAGGTTTGATCTAGGTGACGGATCCCAAGTGTGTTTTTGGGAGGATTCGTGGATAACGCCATGCCCTTTCAAGATGCTCTTCCCGTCACTATATAACATTGTGAGAAAGAAAAGTGCATCTGTTAGGATGGTACTGTCTACGACACCATTAAATGTAGCTTTCAGGAGATCTCTGATGGGGGTTAATTTGCAAGCATGGCACAATGTAGTGGCCATGGTTGCAGATGCACACTTAAGAAACCCAAGGGATCGCTTTGTGTGGGGGTTGCATCAGAAAGGGTTGTTTTCAGTTAATTCCATGTACAGAGCATTATTAGGTGTACAGGCTTTACCTTACAACACTTTAATTTGGAAACTTAAACTACCCCTCAAGATTAAAGTCTTTATGTGGTACTTATACAAAGGCGTAATCTTGACCAAGGATAATTTAGCTAGGCGACAGTGACAAGGAGATAGGAAGTGTTGCTTTCTGTTCCACCAATGAGACCATACAACATTTACTCTTTAACTGTCATTATGCTAAATTTATGTGGAGAATTGTTCATATTTCCTTTAACCTGAACCCCCCAACTAGTGTACACAATTTATTTATAGGTTGGTTGGAAGGGTTAAATAGGAAAAGGAAGTCTCAAATTTTTGTGGGTGCAAGTACCATTTGCTGGGCTCTTTGATTAACTCAGAATGATGTTGTGTTTGACAAGGCCATAGCACCGTCTTATTTATAGGTTATCTTCAAGCGAATGTATTGGACCAGGTACTGGACCTTACTTCTGAAGGAGGAAGGATCGCCATTTCATGAAGGCGGGCTATAGGACTATTGAGACGGCTGCGATGGAGGTGTTTGCTAGACACAAGCTGGTGATTTAGCAACAGAATTGCTCTTTAATCTTTTCCTTTTGAGAATTTTGTTGTATTCATGGCTCAAGACTTCATGTTTGAGATTTCTTGGACTTTGTTTTGCTCGCTTGTAATAATGAACAGCCATATGCATTAGTCGATGCAGAAGCTGCGATATTAATATATTCTCTTTTCTAAAAAAAGTTACACGCGCGTATTATCACTCCAATCTGGAGTGGAAGGACATGGGTAGAAAAAAAAGTAGGACAGAGTTCCTGATGCAAAGAGAAATAAAGTATAAAAGTGGTTAGTGTGATTTAGAAATAGTTTAGAATTTCTGATGTAAAATTACCTTCTATCTTCAAGACGCGAGATTTTAGAAACTGTTGGAGTTATAGCTTCCTTATGTCTCATAATATATTTTGTAAAGGTTGGAAAACCTGTTTTTGAGAGTATTTCCTGCTGGAGATGCTCTAATAATTTAACAAAAATGATCTTTCTTTGAATTTTGGGCTGAGTAACCATCTCAGTCCTAAGTTAAGATGCCTGGGCCAGTCCGGCCTATTTGAGCTGCGTATATGGGCCTTCACAGATGGCTTTGCCAAGAGGATGCCAAAAACGCAAATGTTGCAAACGTGCAAGTCGGAACTTTGCATCTCCACCATTATTCTTTCTGTCTTCATTCACGTCTCACTTTCCCGTCTGCAACCTTCCCGTCTCACCGGCGGCCCCGTCCCCGGCTCCGGCTCCGGCTCCTGGCAGAGGGTTCTGGAAGCTGAGCTTCCACTGTCGTGAAAAGCCTCTGCCTCGCTGTCGCCAATGGGCTCGAGGCCTCCTGGCATCTCCTTCAAGCTCGTCCTACTCGGCGACGGTACGGCTCCCTTCCGATCCCCAACCCGGAGCCCTTTCCGCCCTTGAATTCTCTACCTCTCCCAGTACAGAGTAGTTAAGGGAGTGCGGATCAAAAGGGGAATCTCGTCGAATCGCGCCAGTGCTGTTGATTTTATTGCTCTCTCTCGGCTATGGTGCGTGTCCAAGGCTTAGCTAGGGTTAGGCCTTACCGGTGCTGTTCTTATAGGCGTGAAATTACAGATATCCATGGGAAAAGGAATTCTGACTGAAAAACGGAAGGCAGCAAGGTTAATAAATGATGGGTATAGACTGCCTGCTCCGTGATGCATTGGCATTACATTAATAGACAAGGATGAATCAGGTAGGAGAATTACTGATTATGCTAATAAGGAGAGATGCTCTACTGGATGTGCTATATGCCAAATCATAATGCTTATTTTGTAAGCTTCCAGCCCTATAAGTTGTTCGAGCAGCTCCAGTGTTGTAAATCGATGTGAGAGTCACACAGTTCGATTTACACACTATCAGCATCGACAAAAGGGCAGAAGATACTTCGGTGCTTCAACTTGGTGTGAACCGAGGCTGCTCGAACGAATAAAACTCCGGTTGCGTCAATGGAGCTGTGGAAGGGGGGGTTCTTCATGAACCAGGGCAATGTGCTGCCTCTAAGTCCTTCACTACCTCCATCTTTGTCTGGGCTCAAAATCTGAACATGGCACTTGATCTGTTGCACCGTGATCTGCCTCATCGAACCATCAGTTTTCAGTTCACACTACCAGTAGGGTTCCTAAGTATGTTGATAACAAGCTGAGTAATTGACCCTTAGTTTACGTTTTCTTGGTGATGGATGTAATGTAAACTTAGGATTTAGGACAAATGGCACGTGGTCACTTGCTTGACTATATACTTTCGTGTTTTGTACAGCGCAACATGTTTAACTTTTCTTTTTCCAAAACAATTTTGTGCCCTTTACTCTTTTTGTTATACCATTTTTCTCTTGTTGTAGGACGAGTGGGAAAAACATCTCTTGTTCTATGGTATGTGAATAATGTCTTCTCAGACAAACAGGAAGCAACAGTTCAAGCCTCGTATTTGACAAAGCACCTTGTTGTTGAAGGTGTGCCTATTACGCTCTCTATATGGGTGCGTTGTCATCTCTTTGATATGTTTTAATTTTGGTTGAATATCCATTAGCAAAAACTGTTTCTAATTTCGAGTTGGGAATGAATTTGTACTGTATTAGTGTATTTTTGCTGCAATATCATACTTTTTTTATTTAAAGATATTGCTATACCTTGATTAAAGCTATGCAAAAATTCTACATCCCAACCATCTGCATTGAACTATTAGTATTATTTCAGTTACAAAAAATGTTTTCTTATTCAGTTCATTAACTTAATTAATTTGTCCATATTTACGCATACAATATGTTTTAGAGTACTTTTTGTAAAGATGCTTAGGTTTTTGCATGTACTTTTTATTTTCTCGAACATGCAGGAGAACTGTATTATTGCATTAATGGTCTGGTTACAATCTTAGTACCGTGCTTAGGCTTGTTCTCATACTTGTACTTGTTTACTTCTTTTTTGAGGGCATTACTTTTACATGTACTGAACATTATTGAGAACTACAGAGTATCCTTCTCCGACATCTAAAGTATTTTACAAGAATGCTGAGTTAAGAATCCTAGGCCCTCAGTCTTTCTAGCTTGTAGAGTTTGTGCCATCAACAAGATTCTGTAGCTACCAGTTACTGTTGTTCTTTTATTTCATGTGATGCATTTGATGTTTGTTTGGCACTGGAATGATACCTTACAATGTACTTTTAAGTTTCTACTTCAAGCTCTGTTAGTAAGTATATTCATTGCTTTCAGGACACAGCTGGACAAGAAAAGTTTCATGCACTAGGTCCTATATACTATCGTGATGCAGATGGTACAACCTACTTGTTTTTAGCAGTAAAGTGATCTATACATATCCCCATTTTCTCACCATTTATATCATTGCAGCTGCTCTATTAGTGTATGACATCACAGATAGTGATAGTTTTCTTCGTGTCACAAAATGGGTGAAAGAGCTCAAACAAATGGCAAGTAAAGATATTGTTATGGCCATTGCAGCGAATAAAAGTGATTTGGTCAGATTGAAGAACATAGACACTCAAGATGCTGTAAGGTATTGCTCTTTGTTATGCTATATTTAAACTAAGCAGGTTCCATATCAGTAATTTTTTCTTGACAGTTGGAAGCCTAACTCCTCTATGAGATCTTTGTGCCAATATTTACCAGTGGTAATGTAAAGAACTAGGAACTTTGTTTCTTGCTTTAGTGACTGTGCAGACAAGGTCCCTAGTCATTGAAATTTTTGGATGTAGAGAAGTTTGTTAGGTTGTTGCCGTTTTAATTTGCTTGTGCTATTAGTTCTTGACATCTTGGTGTTCAATCCAAAAAGAAGCAAATGGAAAAGAAAATGAATGCCAACGAATGATCTGTTTCCTTGTTTTGAAAATTTGGGGTCTATGTGAAGCAGTTAGCTAGAGTGTTGCCTCTTTAACATGAACACGGTTATAAGTCTCTGAGCAAGGGAGGGATGTCTTATGTGGAACAGAAATTTTCTGCCCTTAAATAGAAGAGAATGAATGCATTGTCCTTTACTTCGCACATCGGTTTAACTATCTGATATGTTAACATAATTGCAACATATTACAATCGGCAAAAAGTACTATCTCTATTTTAAATTTATTTGGCCTTTCATAGTCCTGATATTTCTGTCATGGAACTATAACATTTTATCTAATCAATTGTTATTTCTGCCTACAGTTATGCCGAAAGTATTGCGACAAATCTCTTTGTTACATCTGCCAAAGCAGGGACTGGAATCGATGATGTCTTCAGTGATATAGCCAAACGTAGGTTCTGTTTTTGGTAGGCACATAAATATACGCTGTATCAGGCACCTCACTACTATTCTTCCATAAGTTGTAATGAACTATTTACTGAATTATAATATGATAATGACCACTATTATTTATTTAGTAATTTCAATTGGTTCATGTTTCTTAAGGCTGTTGGCCTGAAACATATATTCAGCTGATGCAACTACTTATGCATAAACCCAAACTGCCTTCAGGCCATGGCAGTCCTTGATATGCTAAATGCCTCTGTTTATTGCTTTATTTCTAGTGTATACTAGTTACATGTATATTTTGTAATAAGGTATTTTAGACATTGAATCTGTTTTATTTTAATGTGTTTCATTGTACATGCCTTGATTTATTCCTGATCATCAGGACTTTAACAAGGGAAATCAAATAGTTTCGACTCAAAATGCGAATTTTTATTGTTGGTAGGCACAATGAACTCTGTAGTAAAACATTTTCTTGCAACAATTTCGTATATTTTAGGGATTGCAAAACTATATTACTGTCACCGATGAGTGTTTTACTTTTAATCGTTTATGTTTATCATGGTAAATTGCTACTTACTTGACTGCCTTGATATGCAGGATTATTAGAGAAGAGAAAAAACAGCGCTGATGCCCTGTCACCACCTCAGCCAAAGAAGGGGATCCTGATCGTCGATGACGAGCCTGAGAAAGAACCCCCACCTAAGTGTTGCTCATAATGATATTTTACTGGAAATCTTGCAGGTATAACATTGTAAAGGCCTTCATGCTATTTGTAAAGATGCAAAATCATACATCAAATAAGCGCTGGACTATTTGGGGGCAGTCACTCCCTGTTGCTATAGAAGAGTATTATGGTTGATGAGCTTTTAGGTCAGGTAAATGCTTCAACCCATCGATTTCTGTCAATGTAACAGTTCAGTCATGAACTTGAGATGAAGTCAATGCCTATTGCACACTTTTACAGACATGTCGCTTATAGATTTTCATGAATATGGTGGAGAAAATAGTTTTATACAATGAAGTGCTGTAGTGATTTTCATGTGAAGTCTATTTTATTCATAACAAGAATGAGCCCGTTTTATTCAATGTCTATTATATCACCAATTAGGACATGATGGGCTTTATCTTTGATTGCTCGGCCCACTTATCAAAAACCATGACAGGTCTACAGCCCAACAGAGCTAGTCCAACAATTAGGCCCTGTTTGGATCCTTGAGACTAACAACTACTCTTAGGCCCTGTTCGGTTCCTGTGGTTTGAGCACCGGGAATAATTCTAGGTAGGAATGATTCACTAATTTAAATAGTTTTGATAAACTGGAACTATTCCCGGCTCCAAACCAGGGTAACCGAACGCGCCCTTAGGGCATGTGGGAGAGCTCTGGCTTTGAAAAACAAATTTCGAAATCTAGCTTTACCAAGATCCACCGTATGCTCCATCGTGGATCCAGGCTCCCACTAACGGTTTTGGAAGAGCTCTGGCTCTATCCTAGATGCATATGTAATTATAAAAAATTAATTAGGGTGCAAATTGAAAAAACATCTTCCTCGACACAGCGTCGATAGGATGGGCGGCAGGTGCAGCCATGGTGGGCACAACTCCGGCATGCACGGTTGGACCATGGCTGGTGGTGGGCGTGGTGCGGCCATAGCGGGTGGCAGCGAGCAGGCCATGGTCATGGTGGCAATGTTTTTTTGGCACTACGGCGATGCGCGGCACCCTACCCCCTTCACAACGCCTAGGCGTTTATGGCGGACGCCTAACCGACGCCATATGATCATCTTAATATATAATGCTACTAAAATTCAGAAGCAAATCATACCTTAATATTGCCAAGTCTTAGCATGTAATACCATAATAAAATGCTACCAGAGTGTTAGTGCACAACGTAAAGTAGCAAAATAGCAAATATGAAATCTCTCATCAGTCAATAGCAACAAATTAGTCTCTATTAACATAATATAACTTAATGACTAGTGCTGCTAAGGCAAAACAAGTATAAGTAGCATAAGTGCAGATCTCAAATCTCTATTCAGTGTCATCTAGGGATGATTATTCAAGCAGTTTTCCATCTCCCCTCTAATTGCAGTGGTAGTTTTCATGCACTTCTTTGTATCTCCAAAGCCACCCGCCAGATGTTTCTTCAGCCTTTTTATCCCTCCAGTAAGTGAGGCACCACATAGAGTGCATGCCACCACATCTTTGTCTTGAAGGTTTGGCCAGTACCCATACTTCCATCCTGGATCCGTAGAGTTTCCCTTCCGAGCTAAATCAGTCCTGGGATCATAATTGCTGATGATGGAAGATGGACTTGCCATTGTGCTATCAGCTGTAAAAACAAAGAACTCGAGCACTTCCGGTCACCTCTATATAACAAAGCATGAGAGACAGGGAAAGAAACAGAGGAAGAGAAGGGAAGTAGAGAAGCAGAGGAGACCAGAGAGGAGGCAGGGAGCATACGAGGCGGATGGGTAGACGGTCGACGAAGGCGGGCGAGCAAGTGCGGACGGGCAGGAGCTGCAGGTGTGGTGCGGACGGACCCCTGGTGGACTCGAGCAGCCAGGCGGAGATGCAGGGGGTGGACTCGCAGGAGATGCGCGTGGCCGGTGGACTCGAGCAAGGAGCAGCAAGCCTCCGCCTCCGCCGCCAAGAAGCAGGGCCGCCGCCGCCGCCTCTTTTCCTTTCCTCTCTTCGTGGAGCTTCAGCGGCCCGCACCCGCGGTAAAAGCCCCAGAGCGGGAGATTTGCAGCGCAACAACATATATGTGATCGATTCCCGCCCTTTTCCTTCTAGCACGGACGCGACGCGGTTGATTTCCCGCCCAGCTTTCATCGCGCGCGGTAGATTCCCGCCAGTTTCATCACGTCCGCTCGATTCCCAACTAGATTCCGCCTTCCTCTACTCCGGCGTCCACCACAGGCCTCTAGGCGCTCGCACGACGCCTTTCCACGCCTAATCGACGCCTAATCTCTTATGGCGGATGCCATACGCAGGCATGCCGTGGCGACCCCGACGCCCAGCACCCTGGGCACGTCTTGTCGCCTAGGCGACGTCTAGGCGACGCCTCAAAAACAAAGCATGGCGGGCACGGCCATGGCAAGCGGGGCATGCCCATGGCGGGTGGTAGCACGCATCCGACGAGTGGGACGCGGCCATGGCGGGTGGTGGCGCGCATCCGACGAGTGGGGCACGGCCATGGCGGGTGGCAGCGCGGAGGCGATTTTTTTTTACCCTTGGCATGTGCTCTCACCATCTCCCCCATTGGATTCGCATTGAGAAGTGTCTACACATTTTGGATTCGATTTTGGATTCGCATTGAGAAGTGTGCGAATCCAATGGGGGAGATGGTGAGAGCACATGCCTTTAAGTGCACATTTAACTTTACCGTGGCAGCGCTGATCAGCGAGCGGGCCATGGATTGAACCGACAGTGACCATTGGCCATCACTGCTAGGTCTAACCTTTGTCCAATAGTGATCATGTCAGATTCTAGAAAATTTGTTGATTGTTGCATCAATTCAGACTATTGGATGCGCCTACCTGGAGTACATGCATGAGTTGTCACCGTCAGATCTAATTACCCTCCGCCACAACCTTATAAAAAGTATGCAGCGATCAAAGCCAAATTTTAGAAAATTGGTTTATACCATTTTCCTCTTGTTGAATGTTACCTATGTTTGTGTCCCTTCTCTACTTTTGATATATAGCCATGAATTTACTTAAACTATGAAAAATAGTAAACTATTTACAAATTGAAACCTTGTATTTCCTTGTGGTAAATGTAAGACTGTGGTAAAATTTGAGGTGCATATGAGTTCAATATTGATCTGAGGTGTGTAAACTTTAAAGTTTGACTTTAGTTAGATGATGTGTATCCATTTTATGAATGATGTGTATACTCCTATACTATAATCATTTGAAAATTTTATGCCAAGTATATATATACCGGAAGTATCCCAAGTATATATACAAAAAAAATGCTTCAATGCAAATTTATAGATTTGTTTAAACACTTTTAGATATTACTCCCTCCGTTCCAAAATATAAGACGTTTTGGCTTTTCTAGATACATTTCTTTTACTATGTATATGTATCTAGACATAGTGTATATTTAAATGCATAGCAAAAACTATGTACTTAAAAAGCCAAAACGTCTTATAATTTGGAATTGATGGAATATTAGAATTATTTTGTGAGACCAAATCATCCCTACAAAATAATTATAATTTTCATCTATCTCTAGGACAAATGGTTGAATAGACCATAGGAGCCCAAATACATTTTTATCTTATTGGGGTACATGCAGTTTAATTCTGAAATTTTTTATGAGACACAAAAATCATTGAAACTGTAAAAAAATAGTGAATCATTTCCAAAATTTTTAAAACTCCTGGACAACATATATGTCGCCCTTTTGCATGTGATGATAGTTTTAGAGTATATAAGACAAAAGTTTTATACAATAAACCAAGACCTTAAAAATTACATATACCATAACAAAAACCTTTTCAGAACCTCCACCAGACCAATATTAGCATCAAAGTCTACAGATATGCTATAGCATAACAACAGAATATCTAGTGTATACAGTTGAAGTGACATTCGAATAAACACATAACAAACCACCCTGAGTGGGGTCTCAAATGTGCCATTGCGCTAGGAAAAGAGAATGGGCTAGTGCCTCTTCCTTGATCAACACAGCCCAAGAACCAACAGGATTACACTAACATTGCCCGCAGAGTGTATTAGCTCCAACATGGCTCTGTCTTTTCTTTCAGTACATCCCTCGTGCTGTCGTGCACCATCTTGAAAGTGAAGGGAACGTGTATGAGGATGGTTTTCTCTTAGGGCAACAGGATCAAGTCCCAGAACCGATCCGGTCTGGAACGCTGCTGTATTTTATACAGCCAAACATCACCGAGAACTGTTGGCCTATCCGAACGGGCCCTTAGAGAGACGGTTTCTCCTATAGAGCGCGCATCTTAGTACTACAAATGCTTAAGCAATGGGTATGTGATACTGGATTCGTGATACTTCAAGAAGGGGACCTTAACTATTCAGACGCATGATTTATTAACGAAAAGCAATAGTGTAGCTGGGTCTAATGGTGGGGCACCAAGTAATTCGGTGGTAGTGGATCCAACAATCCGGAACACCGTCGAGTCAATCCAAAATCCGACAGTGAAGCCCTTATGCTGATGTCAGGTCAATCTATAACCCGACATTAGTAATACCATTGCTGGGTTGTGGCCCAACTCGACAGCTAGTTGGTGGCTCTGTCTGACAATAATATATTGCTATGGATCTTATCGTACCCCACGGCCTTTGCGTCAACTGTGGCAATGCCAGGAAACGGGACTCCAATCAATTAAAACACTCACTGTGCTACCACAGTGTAAGTTGTGTAACATCCTATTGTTGGATCATCGAGTAATCACGCATCCTCATTACGCTTCCGTCCGTCACGCGCAAAGGCAGGCATCATGCTTTCTCATCTTTTGGCACAGGTAGTCTTCAGGGCTGCTTTTGTCTGCCCCCATGGCAGATTCCTCTCTCCTAACACGGACGACTAGTGACGGCACCTAGTTTAAAAGCTCCCAAAGCTGCCTAATCTTGAGATTTCTTTTAATGATGAAGATCTAATGTCGAAGCGACACCGCCATATTAATATATCACGTCCACCAACTCCTGTCCCTCGGCATCAACACTTTTGAAAAGTACGACGGGGTACTTTTCACATTGTATTTTTGGACTTGTAAGGGCAGTCCTAATGCTAAAAACTACGTATAGTTTCTATACTTATTAATTTTCATAGACACTATATATAGAAACCATAGTTCTAATGGATAGTTTCTACAGAATAATTTTTTATCCAATCACATACACTCTCTCTTCATTCTCTACCAATCACATTCCTTCATGTCTTGGTTCTCGTGTAGACATGGTTTCTAACTTAGACCCAGTTTCTATGATTTTTGTTCTCTCTCTTCAATAACTACCTTGCCACATCAGCAAAATGCTTAGATGGCAGTACAATTAATATCCATAGAAACTATAGTGGTTTCTGCATTGGGAGTGCCCTAAATATATACTACTAGTATACTAGGGCGGAGCACAGTAATCAGTGTTATGTGATGGGACGGACAGCGAAAGCAAGCGTGGAACACAAAATTAACCGGCTATGCGCACCCTTCTTTTTTGTTTGACGTAGCATTGTATCGATATGGAAATTGCTATACTACTGATAACTTGTGTATGAAAATGACATTATAAAAATATATCTTTAGTAGCATGATGCAAAATTTTACAGGTAAGTAGCGATTAAAGTCGTATATGGCATTTGACGATTTTTTTTAATTTTAACACTTTTTAAAAACTAAATTTAAATCTTTTTTTTAACTAACACTTTTGGCCGCGCCTATTGTCCTGGCGCGGCCAAATGCCTACGCCGCGCGGCAGCGGACTGTCGTGGCGACGACCGGATTCGCTGACTGCTGATGTGGCGGGACCTGCCGCGCCACCGATCTTGGTGCGGCAGTGCTGCGCTCTGATCCATAGCGTGACAGAGCCGAATATAACCTCCGCGGCCAGTCCCGCATGTCCGAGCAGCAAACCCCGCCTGGCCACGCCTGGCCGCCGCGCCTGCCCCCCCCCCCCCCCCCCCCGCCCGGCCCTCCGTTGCCACCTCCCTCCATTCCCTTCCATTCCTCGGTCGTCTCTCTCCCTTCTTGTCACCGTTCAAGGTAATGACGCACATTTTATTTTCGTTTGAATGGTGGATAGGATTTTATGAATGAGAGTTAAGGTTAGGAGGAAAATTATGTTTGGGAACTATAGGCTACAGTTTGAAGGAAGATATTAGTTTGATTTTGTCAATGTTAAAGTTAATTATTTAGTTAGAAGTATGTTTACCATGTATATTTTTGTTGCTATAAGTGTTGGTTATATTATTTTAGTTGCAATGCAAATGATTATATTTTACATTAATTTGTGTTGTTTTGATTGATGTTTAATTTGAGCCATTTTATTAGATGGAAAACATGTTTTGGGAGCAGTTATGGTGAAAACGGGGTCGTTCTAAAGAATTATACCCCGACGAGTCTAGCAAAGATGCCCCCGTCCCTCCTGACCTCCTTGTCCCTAACTGTGACTGTGGATGTCCGGCCGACGTGTTTCAATCGAAACATCCAGACACAGCGGCTCGTTGCTTCTACACGTGCAGTTGTTTTAATGTAAATAATTATTTCCGTATGTTTTTCTTCTTCATTTGTATTATTAGGTTAATAATATTTTGTTAAATTTTTGTTGTGTAGGCCCATGAGAGGTGCTTTTTCTTTCAGTGGATCGACGGTGCAGACAAGTTTGACCCCAGGTACCTTCTTTTCGACGATTAGTGGAGAGGGCGACATCCACAAGAGCACTTCAAGCGGTGGGTTCCACCTCCCCCTAACCCCCCCTCTAATGACGGCTAAGGAGAAGCACTTAGCCGCAGTTAGATGACTCGAGGAACCTCCTCTATGCGATTACGGAGATCGAGCTATGATAAACCCTGACAATACGTTGGAGTTTGTGTGTCCAAATAAGCATGAAGTAAGTGCAAAGTGTATGTGTTGAAATGTTGAACTATATGTGTTCATGTACTAATGTCACATTATTTAGGTGTATTCAATGATGAAGTGTCGTTTTAAGAAGTGGTTATATGGTCCTAAGAACAAATGGCCCGAAGAACCTTCAAAGGCAAGGCAAAAGAAGAAAGAAAGGTTAATTTACAAAGCACCGTCAGCCAAGTGCGAACGTGGTGTTAAATCCAACTACAGTCTAGTCCCTTCATAGCTTGAAATAGGCCATTATTGCGGCCATATGATTGACTATGATGAGATTGGTTATTTTTGTGGTAACCATGAAATCGTATTTTGTTTCTTTTATTAAGACATATATGATATAATTTTTCGTTTGAACAGAGCACTAGGAAATGTAGGTGGGAATGTTATGATGGTCAAGCTAAGTTCTTGGATGAACTAAAGGGGAGGCAAATAATTGCATGGAAGAAGGGATATGGACCTGACTACGTCAACCTTTTCGTTAAACATCACAAAGACAAGATGCGTGAGTTTGCTAGACAGCGCGGTATTTGTAACCTGATCGACGTTGGGCTTGAGAAATGGGGATTGGAGAGATAGATGACTGAAAGCATCTAGGCCCCTAGTTGGGTTTCGGTAATTAATGACAATATAAGATTACTATAACTAACGTGTGTTTTGCAGAGGCAATTTAAGTTAGGTAATGGTAATAGAGATCAATTGGGCAATCGAGGTGGTCATGCCCCTACGATGGAAATCATTTCGGTTTCAAAGGATGGACGACAAGATTAAGGATGACTAGTTCTAAGTGTCGATTGAAGTTGGAGAGACACTTAGAGTAGTTTAGGACTTTGTTTTTCCTTTGGCCATACTATTAAGGGGGCTATGGACGGATGGCTTGACCTAGGTGAGTCTAGTGAGTTAGGTGTGGTGCACACTTGTCAAATCTAGCACTAGGTAGCTCCTATATATGCCTAAGATCCTTTGGAGCAAACTTCATTCACATATGATCGAGAGTTGGAAGTGAATGGAGGGTCAAGTACTGACCGGATGCTGGCTCCGGTGCGACCGGACGCTGGCTGTAGGGTCCGGTCAGTTCATTTGACCAAGGAAATTACGTCTGGCGCGACCGGACACTAAGTGGTCAAGTGATCGGACGTTGAGGTCCAGCGTCCGATCGACTCTAGTAAGGTTCTATAAGAGAAAATCTGCGACCGGACGCATCCGGTCAGTACTGACCGGACCCTGGGGGTTCAGCATTCGGTCGAGTACAGTAAGGTTCCAGTGAGGGTTAAATGCGACCAGACGTGTCCGGTCAGTGATGATCGAACGCTTCCAGCGTTCGGTCAGCACTTAAACACTGGTGTGCGGGTTGAACTGACCGGAGCATCCAATCAACATGACCGGAGCGTCCGGTCACCCCGCAGAGGCACATAACGGTTCATTTTTCAGCCCTTGTTATAAATAGAAGCTCCACTCGTGTGTGGAGTCACTTTTGCTCATTCCAACAGATGAGAAACACGTTTATGAGTGCCAAGAAGAGCAAGGTCCTAGTGAGGTGATTGAGATTTGAGAATCCAAGAGAGTAGCCTCATTAGTGAATCAAGAGTAGCAAGTGTGCATCCACCGTTCTCATTAGGCTTCGTGTTGTCAAGTGAGAGTTCGTGCTTGTTACTCTTGGTGATCGCCATCACCTAGATGGCTTGGTGGTGATTGGGAGCTTGGTAATCACCCAACAGAGCTTATGGGTGATCCAACTCAAGTTGTGAGCGGTTGTGGGTGATTCACCGTGATGAAGTGTCGAAGAATCAACCCATAGAGAGCACTTGATCCTTGCGCGGATCAAGGGGGAGCTACATCCTTGCGTGGGTGCTCCAACGAGGACTAGTGGGGAGTGGCGACTCTCCGATATCTCGACAAAACATTACCGTATTCCTCTCTCTCTATTTACTTTGAGCAATTCAATACTTGTTTTTACATTCATAGAATTGCCTTGCTAAAGTAAGTTTGGAACATAGATTGCAAGTCCTTTGTGCGTTAGATTAATAGAAACACTTTTCTAGGCATAAGGGGTTAATTGGGCTAACCGTAGGATTTAATTATTGCAAGAAATTTAGAATTACCCCAATTCACCCCCCTCTTGGGCATCTTGATCCTTTCAATTGGTATCGGAGCCTCGTGCTTACGTTTTTAAGCTTAATCGCTTAGAGCAAGATGTCTCACGGGGATGGACCTCCTCCTATCTTTGATGGAGATGACTTTCCATATTGGAAAATCCACATGAAGGCATACTTAGAAGCTCTAGACATTGGTATACTTAGAGCCGCCTCATGAGGTTTCCCAAAACCTTGGGATGCTACACACTTACAAGGCGATGAGGTTAATTATGAAAAGTGGAATGCAAAGGCTCAAAACATCATCTTTAGAGGCCTTTACAAAGATGTGTTCAACCGCGTAAGGAACCACAAAGACGCCCATGCACTATGGTCAGACGTTTGTGTGCTCCATGAGGGAACCAAGAGTGAGCATGAGGAACGCTATCATCTTGTAATTAAAAAGCTAAATTCATTTGAGATGCTTCCCAAAGAATGTGCTAATGAGATGTATTCATGTTTGAATGTTCTTGTAGAGGAAATCAATGAGCTTGGACTTACTCAAATATCACCATCCGATGTTGTGAGAAAGATCTTGAGTGTCCTCCCCATTGACAAATATGGGCATATTGTGACCGTGCTACACCAAGGTGATCTTTCCACTGCTACACCGACACAAATCTTTGAAAAGATCAATGCTCATGAGATGTACATACACATCACGCCACAAGATGGCTCATCCTCTACCAAGAAAAAAGAGAAGGACTTAGCATTCAAAGCTAGCCAAGAGAAGGGCAAAGCAAGACTTGAGTATGAGAGTTCAAGTGATGAAGAAGATGATGATGAAAATCTTGCTCTCATGGTGAGAAAAGCCGCTAAGATGCTAAAGAAGCTAAATAAGAGTGGCATCAAGTTTGACGGCAAGAAGAAGTTCTTCACAAGCTCTAGAAGGAAGCCAATGTCCGAAATGGATTGCTTCAATTATGGTGAACTTTGTCATCTAGCATACCAATGTATAAAGCCCAAGAAAGACAAGTTCAAGAACAAGGTCAAGGGCAAGAAAGATGACTCAAGCAATGAAGAAGAAGAAGAGAAGAAGAAGAACAAGCCATACAAGAAGAGAGATGGCAAAAAGAGGGACTTCTACAAGAAGAAGAAGAGTGGAAAGGCCTATATCGTCGGTGATTGGCTCACGGATATTGATTCATCTAGTGGATCATTCGATGATGATAGTGAAAATGAGAACGTGGCCGCCATTGCTATTGATCTTTCATCTTCACCGCCACCATCGCCATCATCCTCTACACACCTATACCTTATGGCCAAGGGTGAACACAAGGTAACTAATAATGATGATAGTAGTGATGATGAGCAAGCTAGTGATGATGATAGCGACAGCGATGATGATGATTCACCTTCATATGATGATCTTGTCAAAATACTAAGACAATACACTAAGATCATTAGAAAGAGTAGAGCTAAAAATGATAAGCTTGATGCTAAAAATGATTCACTCTTAGCAAAATGCGATACATTGGAAAAGGCTAATGTTGAGCTTAAAGAAACAAATGATGCCATATCATCCAAACTCAAGGAGCTCAAATCTTCTAAGAAAGAGCTTAAAGATAAACATGATAAACTTGAGTGGGTGCACAATGAGCTCATCACTAGCCACAACAAGCTAAAAGATGAATATACAACTCTAAAGATCAATTATGATACTCTTGTTATTGCTCAAGAATTTTTACCAAATGAGACACATGATGCTACTAACTATGTTGTTAAGATTGATATAGCTACATCATGTGATGATTTAATTGATGAGAGCATTGAGCAAAGATCTAGTGGCAAAGGCAAGAAAGTGGTTGAGTGCAATGACTATGATGAATATGTCAAGCTCAAAAATACAAATGAAAAGCTCATGAAAGATCTTGAAGAGATGAAAAGCCACAACACCATTGTGCTAGAAACTCTTGATCATAATGAAGAGTTGATCCTTGAGAATGAGAAGCTCAAAGAAGAGAACAAGAAGCTCAAGGAAGAGAAGAACAATGATGTTCTCAAGGAAGAGAACAAGAAGCTCAAGATAGAGAAAGAGCATCTCAAGATGGGATTGAGCAAGTTTGCAAGAAGCAAGTATCTCCAAAGTGAGCTACTCATGAACACCGTCATGAAGATAGATAGAAGTGGCATTGGATATGTGGCGAGTATAGAGAAGAAGAAGGCTCAAGTTCAACAACAACAATCAAAGCCAAAGCCAAAGCCAAAGAGATGTTTTGAGTGTGGACAAGAAGGCCACTTTGCCCATGAGTGCTAAACTCCACCGCCACAACCCTTGCCCAAGCATGCTAGACCCTTTGCCTTCAATGCTCACTACATGCTTAGAAAGGATTCTAGTGGAAAGATGAAAGTTATGTTCTTAGGACCCCCTAACAAGAATAGGCCTAAGAAGATTTGGGTGGCTAAGTCACTTGTTGAGAAGGTGAAGGGCCCTCAACAAGTTTGGATTCCTAAAGCTTAAATCTCTTGTGTATAGGTGAACTACAAGACCGGTGGAAGTCATTGGGTTATTGATAGTGGTTGCACTCAATATATGACCAGTGATCCTCATATGTTCACCTCACTAGATGAAGAGGTAGATGGCCAAGAGAGAATAACATTTAGAGATAACTCAAAGGTCAAGGTTAAAGAATTGGGCAAAGTGGTAATATCAAATGATCATTCCATCTCTAATGTGATATATGTTGCTTTATTGAGTTTCAACTTGCTATCCGTTGGACAATTGTGTGATCTTGGTTTCCAATGCTTGTTTACCGAGAAGGAAGTTGTTGTATCTAAAAAGGATGATGATCAAATGATATTCAAAGGATTTAGATACAACAACCTATATCTAGTGGACTTCACCTCCGTAGATGCAAACTTAAAGACTTGCCTATTCACCAAAATAACACTTGGGTGGCTATAACATAGAAGACTTGCTCATGTTGGCATGAGCTCACTCAAGAAGCTAATGAAGAATGAGTTGGTGAGAGGGTTGAAGGATGTGAAGTTTGAGAAGGACAAGCTTTGTAGTGCATGTTAAGCCAGCAATCAAGTTGCAAATACCCATCCAATAAAAGCTTTCATGTCAACCACAAGAGTGCTAGAACTCCTACATATGGATTTATTTGGACCAACAACATATAAGAGTTTGGGAGGAAACCTTTATTGTCTTGTGATTATTGATGACTATTCAAGGTATACATGGGTATTCTTCCTTCATAACAAATCCAAAGTTGCATCTTGCTTCAAGAAGTTTGCCAAGAGAGCACAAAATGAATTTGAAGTGAAGCTCAAGAAGATTAGAAGTGATAATGGCAAAGAGTTTGACAACACAAATATTGAAGCCTATTGTGATGAAGTTGGAATCAAACATGAAGTCTCTGCAACTTATACTCAACAAAATGGTGTAGTTGAGAGGAAGAACCAGACATTGATCACTGTTGCAAGAACAATGCTTGATGAGTACAACACCCCCGAAGCTCTATGGGCAGAAGCAATCAACACCACATGCTATGCATCCAACCGCCTATTCCTTCAAAAGTTCCTTGGCAAGACACCTTATGAGTTGTTCAATGGGAAGAAGCCGGATGTCTCCTTTTTAGGGTGTTTGGTTGCAAATGCTACATCTACAAAAAGAGGCAACACCTAGGGAAGTTCCAAAGACATTATGATATTGACTTTCTTGTTGGTTACTCATCAAAGTCCAAAGCATATAGAGTATTTAATCATGCCACCGGCTTGGTTGAAGAAACATATGATGTGGAATTTGATGAATCTAACGGCTCCCAAGGAGCACATGAGAATCTTGATGATGTAGGTGATGAACCATTGAGGGAGGCTATGAAGAATATTCTGGTGGGAGACATCAAGCCTAAAGATGATGAAGATGATGTACAAGTCATTGATCAACCTTCTTCATCAAGTGTGCCACAAGATGGTAAAAAAGATAGGAGAGTAGAAAATAAAGATACTCATGTCTCCCATGAGCAAATGGTGGTACAAGCATAAGATGTTGATGCTCCACAACCTCCTTCTCAAGTGGTCAATAGAAGAAATACACCTCTCCTACAAGATCATCCATAAGATCTCATCATAGGGAGTCCATCAAAGGGTGTAATGACTCGATCTCAAAAACTTGCTTCATTTATTGCTCATCACTCTTTTGTCTCTTGCTATGAGCCTACCAAGATAGAAGAAGTTCTTAAAGATCTGGATTGGATCAATGCCATGCATGAAGAGTTGAACAACTTCACTCGCAATGAAGTTTGGACTCTTGAAGAGCGACCAAAAGGTGCAAGAGTCATTGGAACAAAGTGGGTGTTCCACAATAAGCAAGATGATCAAGGTATTGTTGTGAGGAACAAGGCAAGACTAGTTGCAAAGGGGTTCTCTCAAGTTGAAGGTTTGGATTTTGGAGAGACCTTTGCACCGGTTGCAAGATTAGAAGCCATCTGTATCCTACTTGCATATGCATCACATCATGAAATGAAACTATATCAAATGGATGTGAAAAGTATATTTTTAAATGGCTTTATTAATGAACTAGTCTATGTTGATCAACCTCCTAGGTTTGAAGACCCTAGATATCCTAATCATGTTTATAGGTTGTCCAAGGCACTATATGGGCTTAAGCAAGCCCCAAGAGCTTGGTATGAGCGCCTTTGGGACTTCCTCATTGAGAAGGACTTCACCATTGGGAAGGTCGACACCACACTATTTACCAAGAAGCTTGATGGGCATATCTTCATTTGTCAAGTATATGTTGATGATATCATCTTTGGATCATCAAGTGAAGACTCATACAAAGAATTTGGTGAATTAATGTCAAAGGAGTTCGAGATGTCAATGATTGGTGAGTTTACATTCTTTTTTGGTTTTCAAGTCAAGCAAATGAAAGAAGGCATCTTTATCTCTCAAGAGAAATACACAAAAGATCTTCTCAAGAGATTCAAGATGGATGAATGTAAGCCAATCAAGACACCAATGCCTACCAATGGACATCTCAACCTAGATGAGGGAGGTAACCCGGTTGATCAAACTCTCTACCGTTCCATGATTGGTAGCTTGTTATACTTAACCGCATCTAGGCCCGACATCATGTTTAGTGTGTGTATGTGTGCTAGATTTCAAGCTAAGCCTAAGGAATCACATTTAATTGCCGTAAAAAGAATCCTTAGGTACCTTAAGCACATACCAAGCATTGGCCTTTGGTATCCCAAAGGAGCTAGATTTGAATTAATTGGCTATTCCGATTTGGATTATGCCGGATGCAAAGTTGATAGAAAAAGCACATCCAAAGGATGCCATTTGCTTGGTAGATCTCTTGTGTCTTAGTCCTCCAAGAAGCAAAATAGTGTGGCCTTGTCCACCGCCGAAGAGGAATACATTGCCACGGGTGCTTGTTGTGCACAAATACTTTACATGAAATAAACTTTGCTAGACTATGGTGTAGTTCTAGAAAAGGTACCTCTTTTGTGTGATAATGAAAGTATGGTAAAACTTGCAAATAATCTGGTTCAACACTCTAGCACCAAGCACATAGATATCCGCCATCACTTTCTAAGAGATCATGCTGCTAAAAATGATATATCACTAGAAGATGTAAGAACCGAAGATCAATTAGCGGATACCTTCACTAAACCGCTAGATGAGGCTATATTTTGTAGATTGCGGAATGAGCTCAATGTATTTGATTTTAGTAACTTCACTAAAAGATGAGTTTGTGTTGTCCCTTGCATTGCATTGTAACATACAACATGTTTAATCTTGGGTAATGCATATAGGGCTTGTCTAACATGGTTAAGCTAACCGCCGAAAAGCGTATGAAGAAGCTTAACCTTGGATCAAACTTGACAAGTAACTAGATTTACTTACAAGTATTGCATATGCATGAATGTTGTTTTGTCATTTTGTTCCATTTGCCCTCTTATTGCCTATTTTCTTAAAAAGAATTATAGCCTAAGGCAAAATATTTTGAAAAATATGAGGGTTTGAGAGAGGTCACTCACATCAGTCCCAATTGGTGTTTATTTGAGTCTTATTCAAGTTGGGACTTGATTGGGAACAGGCAGCGCAAAGGAACATTGAAGATTTGCTAGAAAAGAGTAACCGGACGCTGCACCAGACTCTGTAGTCCAGCGTTTGGTTAGTTCACAGGAGGTGAACTCACTGCGAAGGAGTGACCGGACTCTGTCTTTCAGCGTCCTGTCAGAAGACGTCTCAGCATCCAGTCGTGTGAAGAAGACGAAGGCTAAGTTGACCGAACTCTGGCTGCGTCCGGTCGGTATCCACCGGACACATCCGGTCACGATTCCAGAGGGATTGGACCTCTCTGGAATCGACCGGACGCTGGGTGGTAGCGTCCAATCGCTACCACCAGAGCGTCCGATCAGTAGAAAACGTGTGTTTTCTGGACTTCTCATCCGTTTCCTTTTCTACTCACGTGGGGGCCACTTTATAACCAAATCATCATCGTGGCCTTAACCTAATCCGTCGCATCCTATTCTTAGCCACCGACATCGCCGCCTCCTATGCTCGTGCGGCGTCTCCCGTGCCCAAGTAGCCGCGCATCTGAGCCCATGTGCCACCGCCAGTGCCTCCTTGAGTCACGCCTTCACTGCCAGCCACCGCGCAGCAAGCTCCACCGTGCTTGCCCTAGCACCGCACCGTTCCCGTGCGCCACCGTGCCACAGCGCAAAGCTCCACCGCCGTCCTCTCCTACGTGCCTACCGTGCTCCCACGCCACCAAGATTCACTACAAAGTTCTCACCCATTGCTCCGCGCCGGTAAGGCCATGCCCTAGCACCTACTTTGCTTTGCTCCTGATCTAGATCGATTTCAAAGCTTTGACTTCAATTGCATCTAGGGCTGTCAATTCACCGCTCAACCCTAACCCTAGCCTATTCGGTGTTTTCCCCCACATGACGCTTTTCTCTTCTCGGATAGTTGGTTTGTCAGGTAGCAAGCCAGTCACTTCAATTTTGTACCTACATTGCTTGCTCTCTTAGGGTTTCGCATCTATTAGAAATATCATATTTATTCATATATCTATCTATTCCATCGTGCAGCGAGTTGGTGCTGTTCAGGTGATAGGTGCTGTTATCAGTTAACTTAGAGCCAAGCTTGTGAGTATGGATCGAGGCCAAGCCTCGAAAGTGTCAGAGGCAGTTGTTTCCAATCAGCGGCAGTTGATTCTCTTTAGATTCATCAGATGGCTCGCACAAAGAATGTCGGTGGTGGTCCAGGCGATGAGGATCCAAGGCGTCCACCTCGCTTGCCTGCAAATCCTAAAGGCAAGGCGACGAAGAAGGTTGCATCAAAGAAGCGCAAGTACCCTGATGCAGAAACAGCCAAAGTAGCTACAGTCGCTGAGGCCACTGAGCGTGCCAAGAGAGGAGGAGCTCGTAGTAGAGTTGTTATTGTAGATCATCTATCACCAGAGGCACAGGGTAGACTTGAGTGTATTGAGCGTCTTCATGGTAGTCCACCTAGGATTGTCATGATGGCAGGATGATGTCTTCCCATTATGGATCCTCAGCCTCAGGGGGAGTCACAGCAAGAGCCACAGCAGTAGCCCTCACCAGCAGAGCTGACAGAGTAGACTTAGGAGGATGAGCAGGCCGAGGAGGCCGAGGAGACCGAGCAGGCACCCTAGCCACAGCTATGCCGCTCTAGTCGTACCCGTGTTCCAGTCTCATCGAGGCCATTGACATAGCAGAGGGGATCATGTCCACCGCCTAGACCACAGGGTCCGCCTCTAGTGACCCACCTTGACTTGAGGGTTGCCACAGCCAAGCAGGTTTAGCAGCTGAGGTTTGTAGAGTTTGATGTATGGTTTCCTCTGAGGAGGGATGAGCAAGCATCTGAGGGATTCTACACACCGCTCCAGGAAGATTTCTACAATGCATATCTAAACAGTGGAGCAATCTTCAGATCTTAGAGAGTCTACAGCATTGAGGCTATAGCAACAGCAGCTGGAGAGCATATTCACCCCTACCTTGCATATCTACCGGGGTTGACTGATTTGATTGGATGGACAGGACTATATGTTCCATCGTGGGTTTATTAGTTCTATGCTTCTCTCTTTGTTGACCCATACCATAACTTTATTCACTTTGCATTCCAAGGCAGAGATTATAGACTAACAAGTCAGAGGGTCAGGGAGATACTAAGGCTATAGGAGCAACCAGTCAGGTTACATGAGGTCTGTTATGGACAGACAGAGCCTCCTAGGCATCCTCATGGTGGTTTGGTGCCCCCTACAGATCTTGTGCGACACTGCTTCAAGGAGCCTTTTGGCGAGGGCTCACGCAGGAACCCTAGTGATCTTACTCTGACTGCTCGAGTTCTAGAGGCTATTATGAGGAGGACACTGCTTCCTAGGATGGGATACAGGGAGAGCCTGACACGTATCCAGTTATGGCTTCTCAATGCCCTGATGCAGCAGACGGTGTTTGATGTTTGGGATCTTCTTCTGTCTGAGATGGAGGACACGATAGCTGAGGGCTTCAAGGGTCACAGGCATCTACCCTATGCTCACTAGATCACTTTCATTATCCTCAAGGCAGTGACAGTTAGGTCACTAGATATGGTTGTAGAGTACAGAGGTGCCACCACTGAGTTTCCTGCTTATAACATGGCATAGAGGATTAGGCATAGCACGCCATAGGCACCCAATCAGCCTCACCATTATCCAGATATACTAGAGTCTGCAGCTTAGCAGGATGAGATCATTAGAGGCATAGCAGCTACTGAGGAGGAGTAGCTTGAGGCACAGCAGGAGGTGAGCGAGCCTAGTGACAGCTCAGACAATGACTACCAGCCTATTCCCCAGATGCCTCTACGTAGACATGATGCAGAGGCCGGCAGTTCTAGCTCCACTCCACCTGCACCACAGACGGACCCCGCTTTGATTGCTATCCTTGAGCGGATGCAGCAGGATCAAGCTAGACAGGCTTAGGAGACCGCTGCCAACTTTGCACAGTTTCAGGCTCATCAGGACGAGTTCCAGCGACAGCAGTAGGTCCTCTAGCAGCAGCAGCAGCAGATGCATCAGTAGTTACTCATGCAGCAACAGCTTTTGGGATTCATACAGCATGTAGTGACAACCATTAGGGCCCCACAGCCACAGCCTTCGCCCTAGATTGGTCAGCGTGCTACCACTATGATGACTCCAGCAGTATAGCCCAGTGGGCCTCAGAGTTAGGGATAGCCTCCAGTTCAGTTTGCTTCTCCCATAGTATAGGTGTCCCAGTGGTTATCCTCGCCAGTGGTAGCCCTGTAGTTCACACCATTTTAGATGGGCTTCACACCGGATCAGTCATCCTCGCTATTTGTGCCTGACACGTCAGTCTTCAGGAGTCTTGGAGCATCGTTTAGCGAGTTGATAAGGATGCCTACACTGCCACAAATGCATGCCCTAGGTCCTTCTACAGCAGCTCCCATCGCCGTGACTACTCAGAGGCTCCCTTCTTCTATCGCATCTTCAGATCCTACGATAGACATACCAGCACCATCACAGGCTGCACCTGCCCCAGCTCAGACCCAGACCGCTTTAGCAATGCTTCTAGCCATAGAGGGTTAGTCAATACAAAGCTTAGGGTCAGATGATGATGGCGCCTAGTTTCAGCTTGCTCCTCATACCTCAGTGCCCGGCTCATCCGCTACAGCCCCGCTGATCGACCCTTAGGTTTTGGTGTTTGACACCAAAGGGGGAGAGGGTTCGAGTATGTAGACTCAGGGGGAGCGACTTTTAGGGGGAGACAAGTTAGCTATTAGTCTATTATATACATTTGGAGTTTTATTTGTGTGATACACTATTACTATTATGCATTCATGTGTTTACCTTCATGCATTAAACTATATCTATGTGATAGTGATATCTACGTGATTGTGATATATGACATGTGTGCTCTCTACTTCATAACTATTTATATGTCATATCACTAGTGTTATGCTCATTTGCCCTGCTTCCGCATTTATACTCCGATGCAAATGAGCTTTATTACTTGTACTCATACTTATTTCATATCCTTTGAGTACATTATGTAGGCTTGGGTCATATAAGCTTGCCTAACTCTTTTGTTCTTATTGATAAAAGCTTATATGATCCAAGCATGTTAAAAACCTCAACTCTTTCATATACTCGAGGTGGTATTGTCATCAATCACTAAAAAGGGGGAGATTGAAAGCATCTAGGCCCCAAGTTGGGTTTCGGTGATTAATGACAATACAAGATTACTATGACTAACATGTGTTTTGTAGAGGCAATTTAAGTTAGGTCATGGTAATGGAGATCAATTGGGCAATCGAGGTGGTCATGCCTCTACGATGGAAATCATTTCGGTTTCAAAGGATGGACGACAAGGTTAAAGATGACTAGTTCTAAGTGTCAATTAGAGTTAGAGAGACACTTAGAGTAGTTTAGGACTTTGTTTTTCCTTTGGCCATACTATTAAGGGGGGTATGGACGGGTAGCTTGACCTAGGTGAGTCTAGTGAGTTAGGTGTGGTGCACACTTGTCAAATCTAGTGCTAGGTAGCTTCTACATATGCCTAAGATCCTTTGGAGCAAACTTTATTCACATATGATCGAGAGTTGGAAGTGAATGGAGGGTCAAGTACTGACCAGACGCTGGCTCCGGTGCGACCGAACGCTGGCTGTAGGGTCCGGTCAGTTCATTTGACCAAGGAAATTACGTCTGACGCGACCGGACGCTAAGGTCCAGCGTTCGGTCGACTCTAGTAATGTTTCAGAAGAGAAAATCTATGACCGGACGTGTCCGGTCAGTATTGACCGGACCCTAGGTGTTCAACGTCCGGTCGAGTACAGTAAGGTTCCATTGAGGGTTAAATGCAACCGGACACGTCCGGTCAGTGATGATTGGACGCTTCCAGTGTCCGGTCAACACTTAAACACCGGTGTGCGGGTTGAACTGACCGGAGCGTCCAGTCAACATGACCGGAGCGTCCGATCACCCCGCAGAGGCACACAACGGTTCGTTTTTTAGCCCTTGTTATAAATAGAAGCTCCACTCATGTGTGGAGTCACTTTTGCTCATTCCAATAGCTGAGAAACACGTTTGTGAGTGCCAAGAAGAGCAAGGTCCTAGTGAGGTGATTAAGATTTGAGAATCCAAGAGAGTAGCCTCATTAGTGAATCAAGAGTAGCAAAGTGTGCATCCACCATTCTCATTAGGCTTCGCGTTGTCAAGTGAGAGTTCATGCTTGTTACTCTTGATGATCGCCATCACCTAGATGGCTTGGTGGTGATTGGGAGCTTAGTAATCACCCAGCGGAGCTTGTGGGTGACCCAACTCAAGTTGTGAGCGGTTGTGGGTGATTCACCGCGACGGAGTGTCGAAGAATCAACTCGTACAGAGCACTTGATCCTTGCGTGGATCAAGGGGGAGCTACACCCTTGCGCGGGTGCTCCAACAAGGACTAGTGGGGAGTGGCGACTCTCCGATACCTTGGCAAAACATCACCGCATTCCTCTCTCTCTATTTACTTTGAACATTTACTTTGAGCAATTCAATACTTGTTTTTACATTCATAGAATTGCCTTGCTAGAGTAATTTTGGAACATAGGTTGCAAGTCCTTTGTGCGTTAGATTAATAGAAACACTTTTCTAGGCAAAAGGGGTTAATTGGGCTAACCGTAGGATTTAATTATTGCAAGAAAATTTAGAATTAGCCCAATTCACCCCCCCTCTTGGGCATCTTGATCCTTTCAATGACATTAGAGGTGGAGAGGGTAAGGAAGGAGGCAAGGGAGGAGACAAGAGTACAGATGCAGGTTTTGAACAAGCATGTTGTTGCATTATGTGCCAGTGAGTGCTTAAAAGCCTTTTTCGTTTCCTAATTTTAAATGTAATATAATCACATTGCTAACTGATTGCATTTTATACATGAGGGGTTGGATGCAATGAGGACCATGCTGCAGAGGTGGCTCGTGCAAGGTACGAGGAAAAGAAGTTAGATGAGCACAGAAAGCGAGCTGGTCGTAGCGTTGAATCACTGATTGTGTTGTCTGATAAGGGGGACGAGGATAAGGACGGCACTGCCAGACTCAATGAGCTCATTGCTCTAGCATAGGTAGGCTTGTAGGCGAAGGAGGCTGAAGACAACACTGGTAGACTGAGCGAGCTCATCGCTCTAGCAGATGTGGGCTTGCAGGCGGAGGAGGATGACGATGCGTTCTTCACTTAGGCCATAGAGGGCGCAGATGAAGCGGAGACCGCTTACTACAGGCAAAAGGTAGATCAGTGCAATGCAGGTAAGGCTAGCCACAGCTATAGGGTTGTGGTTGAGGATTGGTACTCAGACGACGAGTTACTTACTCAGTATGTTTCTGACTGAGGGTTTTTGATTGTGCCGTTTGTTAGTTCCATGCTTTATTAATAATCAATGTAGCTATGTAGTAGAAATTCTATTGTGTTGTCTTATATTCCATTTGAGCTACTGATGTATTGTATCCATATATCATGTATTCGGATTACCCATGGTCGATCTTAAGTGATCACATCTGTTTGTATCATGCGTTGATAATTTCTAAAATGAACGTAATCGAGTGAAATTATCTCGAATACAGGTTCTACCACGCCATAGCCTAGGTTCTGCCACACCATAGTCCACGGCACGTCAGTAACGTGCCATAGACCATGGTGTGGCAGTGATGCGGATAGACAATGGCCAACCTCAATTGAGCTGTTGACGGTGCTGTAAAAAACTACAAGTGCTGCCTTGACTGTGCGCAAGTTGAAACGAATATGAAGCAAATAAATGGACGACAAGTTGCCACATAACATTTTGATTGGTTTATGAGTCTACAAGTTTTTGAGGACAATATTCATTCAACATAAGTTCGACGTAACGAACTAAGCCCTAGGAATGTAAGGATCCCTCGAACGCCTCTTGGAAACCTCGTCGTCTGGTGGAAGAAGGGGGTCGTCGTACTCCACCTCAAGAAGGGGGTACAGCTGGTGCGGCATGGGAGGGGCCATCCTGTTACAAATTGATAAACAAAGGGTTAGAGTATTCAAATTAACAATATTCAAATTAACATTATGTAGCATTACAAAATTTGAACTACTAGTTATGCAATACGAACACAATATGAAATCATCTACTGCCCTCGTCTTCTATGTCTGCTAGCATTGTGACCAGATTGTTTACAAATGGAGCAAAGATTCCTGTCACGGGTCTCGTTGAAGTCTCCCCCGCCTTACATGTCTTCGCCGTACCCTCTCATAGCGTCCATGTCCCCCTTGAGTCGCTTCTTCTTCCTCCTACCCTTCCCAACCTTCATTAGATCCGGATGCAGCATGTAGTCATAACCATTATAAGGTGGCCACTATGTCGGGTCAAGGTATGGTTCAAAGCTCATCTCCCAAATACTAACGGTGTTCAAACAGAGATACAAGGGTGACATATATGGTAGATCCTTATAGTTGTACCCGCAAACCCTGCAGGCCGTGATCATATGAGAGCAAGGGGCATGCATGATCTGAGGGACGTTGCAACTGCACTCTACATTTTCAAGATCAACTCGGTAGTTTTGTCCAGCATAACATTCACCATCCAAGCTTGTGCCACCCTTGCCCCGTACACTAAACATATGGCGGCGGGGTCCATACGGCTTGGTGGTGTGCTGCTTGGCCAATTCCTCGGCCTCCTTCAAATGTTTAGCTCTGGCCTTTTTAAAATGCCCCTGCTCAGCTATATTTCTCTGCGCAAGTTCCCACATCTTCACAAAATATTCATTGCACTTATGAAAGAACTCAACAATTCTAGACACAGGCAACGATCGAACTCCAGTGAATACACGGTTGAAGGACTCCGAGGAGTTAGTGGTCATGATGCCATACCTAAAACCCCCCTTGTCATATGCTAAAGTCCACTGAGCCTTCTATTCCATCTACGCCTCTAACCAGGCCTTTCCCACTACATTTATCATCTTGTCTAGTTCTCTCTTTATCTCCTTGAACTGGTGCTCTGTATGTACACAACATAGAGCCTTTACCTTGTCACATACCTCCTGCTTCTGCTGACGTCGCCAGAAATTAGCGACAAAGTGTCTCATGCACCATCTATGTACTAGAGGCGGTAACCTATCTATATGCTCAGCTGCAGCATTAAGAAGCCCTGCGTGATGGTCCGAGATCAAACATATAGTGCGAGTTGGGCCAAGCACTTGTACATGTAGAAGCCGCATGAACCATGACCACGATTCATTGTTCTCTCCCTCTACCAAAGCAAAAGCCATGTGTACTATCTGGTCCTCAGGATCAACAGCAACAGCCATCATCAAGGTGCCCCTGTACTTTCCTATTAGGAAAATACCATCAACAAGTACGACTGGCCGACAAAACTGGAACGCATGTTCTGTTTGCGTGAACGACCAGAACACACGATAGAGGACATGCCTCAATGGGTCCCGAAAACACATACCTCCGGTGTCCACAAACTATTTCAAGCTAGGGTTGTAGTAATGCATTGCACATAAGATGTGGGGTACCCTATTATACGCCTCCTCCCAACTACCCCATCGAATCGCCAAAGCAATTTGCTTAGCACGCCAAGCCTTTCTGTACGTCACATCATACTTAACAAATCCAGATATGAACTGTTGTAAAGAAGACACCGAAATGTCATTATTGTCATTAACGAGCCCCAATATACGACGGGCAAGGTAACGTGCAGTGAGCTGCTGATGATTTTCCTTCCCCCTATTGTTTAGGCAAGTGTGGGGTTGGACAACTTTAGTTATTCTCCACTTGCCATCACTCTGTCTCTTTTGTGCATTTAACTTCCACATACAACCATTTTTGCATATCACGTGGTACCTCAACTCCTGGTCTAAATGAGTGACGGTATACAGCCTATGGTGGTACACAGTATAGTCCTGAAGGAAGAGTTTTATCTTTGACATTGTGTTGAATATCATCCCTTTCCTAAGGGTTTCTTTCTCATGATCATACAATGAATTCCTACACATCTGGAGACCGGTGTCACAAACTACCATATCCATCATGCTAACATCCCTATAGTTCAAAACGCCCCTAAAAGGTACGTTCTTGGACCTTAGTTGCTCAAGCTCAGTTGCTGTGTAAGGTGATGGTGGAACATACTGCTGCACTTTGCTAATTCTGGCCTATGAATCATATGGGGTATCATCTACAGCCAAATCTATGACTAGTCTACCCTGAGCCTGGACACCATGCAAAACCTCAGTTGGTACTGGTAACGGCATAGTATGAACCGGTACTAGCATGGCATCAGCCGATGTTGGTATAGCATCTGTACCTCCTTGGTCATCATCAGAATCATCTGAATCACTACTAACTACATTACTGATCCTGTCCTCCTCCTCCTGCTCCTCTTTCCGTTCGAACTCATTCACATCGAAGTCATTGCTTATACAACCTACTGAAGTTGAATAAAACTGCTCCTACGTCAACTGATCGTCCAAATTCATGTTATCCTAGGTTGCTTCCCCTTCGACCCCTATTTCTTGTTCATTGTCTCCAAAACTATCAATGGACGGGCCTTCCTAAACACCCTGCATCCTGTACCCATTCTCCACCACTACCTCAGCCATGGGCACATTAGAACCTTGGAGAACCCTAGTGTAGCGGGACCAGTGAGCAGGGTCGTGCAAGGGCATGGGGACATAGTGTGTCCTAGTCTTCCCAGTATCAAACCTCCCCTTCAGTGTGAAATCACCGCCAAGCTTTGCATTCAAACAGACGCAAAGGTCGTGGAAGCTAGGAGGTTCATCAAACTATTCTAATTCTTCTTCCATATCCTCAAACATACCATCTTCTTTCCTAACACTTCCTCCGTATAAAACTCTAACACAATAATCCATCTACAAAAGTATTTCAAAAAACTTCATCAAGTCATCGAAATCGTCATACGTAATGTCCATAGTAATATTAATACATATTCTAACTATAACTATACTAAATAATCTAATATTAATATCTATACAAGGCTAACTACAACAACTAATTAGACTAAATCCAATATATAACTAGACTCAATAACTGTACTAACTAAACTACCTAACTTTACTATTTATACTAACTTACTAAACTAACTTTACTAACTAAACTAACTAACTTTAGTAACTATACTAACTATACTATACTAATTTTACTAACTTTATTAACTATACTAACTACATTAGAGGAGTACCTCGCGGCGGTGGCGCGCTAGACCAGGCCGGGAGGCACAGGCGCAGGCCTCGACGGGCAGCCGCCGTGCGTGGCCGGAGGGGGTCGCGCGTCGGCGTGTTGGGCGGCGGGCTGGCGCGGGCGGACGCGGGCGCGGCGGCCAGGCGCGGGGTTTGCTGCTCGGGTAGGCAGGACTGGCCGCGGGGCTTATATTTGGCTCTGCCGCGCCACGGATCAGGGCGCGGCACTACCGCGCCAAGATCGGTGGCATGACAGGCCTCGCCACGTCAGCAATCAGCGAATCCAGTCGTCGCCACGTCAGCCCTCTGCCGCACCACCATGCATGGCGTGGCACATGCATTTGGCCGCGCCAGGGCAATAGGCGCGGCTAAAAGTGTTAGTTTTTTTTAAAAAAACGACAATGTTAGATTTAAATTTAGTTTTCAAAAAGTATTAAAATTAAAAAAATTACAAAGGGGGGTTAAAAACATGACAGAGAATGCAGTAGTTATTGTCCTTTTAATATAAGGAGTAGTTTAGGGCATGTTTGGTTTTTTTTTTTTTTTTTTTTGTATCACCTAATCTGGCTCGCATGAGCTTAGCCGGCTCAGTTGAGCCAGGCTGAACTCATACAAGGACGCTTTGTTTGGTTGCTCGTATTTAGCCATCCTGGCTCAATAGATACGGTGTTTGGTTGTCCGCATGAGAATATGCCGTATTCGATAAAATGTGTAAGACAAAAGTAGTTGATTATAAACTAAACACATATTACCAAGGAGCTATCTCGTATCCAGAGCTGGGCAGCCACGTTCCCTCAAGAGAACAGGAACGTGAAACGGGAATGAGAACTTGGGATGCTATTTTATAATGTGTGAACATAGCTATTCCCGAATCAGGAATGTGGACGTTAACGAGGAACGTGACCATGTCCGGCTGCTAAGATCCAGCGAGGGAGGCCCGTGAAACGAAAATAAAACTCGTTTCTCAGAAGCCAGCTGAGGGAGCTCTTTTGCATCTCATGGGATAGCCTTATGCCTTGTTTACACGACCAAACAATTGAAAACTGCATCCTATAAGCTTGTCTCGGCCTTATACAGGCAACCAAACAAGCTGGGCTATTCTATATTCCCTATATCCACAAAAGTATCCACAATTCTTATTTTTAAGTAGCCAAACAATTTTAATCTTTTAACTGAAGTTATATAAAAAAACACTACCATTTATGATATAAGATAAGTACCAGTAAATTAATTATAAAATATATTTTTATGTAAACTAAGTTAGAACAATACTATTTACTATAAATTTAATCAAAATTAAACTAATTTGGCTTGTAAAAATTATATAGTCACATCTTTTTGTGAGGAGGTAATACTTTATTGTGTTCTTTACTAAGCCTAGTTAGAATAATACTATTTACTAAAGAACGGTCAATCGTCGAAAAAAACCAAAACAAAACAAAACAAAACAAAAGAACGGCTAGTGGGACTCGGCTTGATGGTGAAAAGATCACTATGCGCCGTAAATTCCTGAATGGCATCTGTGACTACCTCCGGTCCTCCGGGCATTCCGTGCAACATACAAGAGTGGGCAGGTCAGACCAGGCCAGGCAAGGACCACCTGTTTTAGTTTATCTGCACTCGTTCACCTCTATTTTTATCTCTTAAAAAAAAATTCTATCATAGTCATCGAGATTCTCTACTCTATACCTATTTCTTCCGTACCCGTGTTATCTCTATCTCATACTCTATACCCACTATTCCATATTTTATTCCCCTCCCTCCCTCTTTCTCTCTCCCACCAACTCTCTCTCTCTCTGCTACAGTGCACTACAGTGTTTAGCGTGCCTCCCTCGCCTGCGCTGTCTGTAGCGGTGGCAGGCCCGGCCGGTACGCTAGCGCCCACGTTGCAGGCGCGCGGTACGCCACCGCTAGCGTACCGGTTGTTTTACCGGGCAGCGGTGCGGACAGCCTTAGGCAAAAGTGCTCACAAGCATCTTTTTGAAATAACAAAACTATATATTTTTAATAGACAAATAATTGGTTGTTTTTTTTCTTAACTAGATTGCATGTTTGAATTAGAATTTTTTTTTAAGTTTTAGTTTATATTTGGGTAACTTTTGTTTAGACCCCCCCCCCCCCCCCCCCATTCCTAAGTATTAGCGTTAGCAATGGTAGCATTCCCTAAAGGTCTGGATGGTCGAGAACCAATTTTTATTATTATTATTTATTTTTATGAAACAGGAGGGGTGAAGCCCCTACTGGAATTTTATTAATATTATGTACAAATCCTTACAAGTGTAAAATCAAGATACATAGAAAGTGAGAAAGAAAAATAGCAAGAATTACACAAAGCCTTCTAGCCATTGATCAATTTGAAGATGTAAACGTGCCTTTGCTCTTAGAATAACTAGAGCAAACTCATGTCGAAAAACATTTCTGCACCTCTGAACTGAATGTGCTAAATTCCGAAAGATGATATCATTTCACATCATCCAAATAGCCCAAGACATTATGACAATAATCTCCATGAAAAAAGGCACCCTTAGCTGGTCTCGAATATTTTCAAGAATGACTGAAATGTCATCAGTATTAGGCAGGATCACATTCAGGGGCTGTGCCAACAAGCCATTGCAAAAGGACAATGAAAGAGCATATGAAACAAGTCTTCTTCAACATTCAGAGTACAAAAAGACATAATTGTAATCCTGAAGCCGCATGCCTTTGCGTCTTAATAGAGTCCTTGTACTCAGTCTATCTTTTAAGATGAGTCAAAAGAAGAATTTCCTTTTATTCTGACATGCAGATGTCCACAACCATCTGTAGGATCTGTGAACTTGATGGTGGCCAATTAACTGTTTATAAGCCTGTCTTGAAGAATAGAAAGAGGAACCCCAAACATAGGACCAAATATCATTGGACTGAGTGAGCTGAAGAGATTGAAAGGTATTAGATAACTGCTGAAACTATCCAAAAGCTTCATTGGATAGTGGTAGGTGGAAAAGATTCTGAAGGGGTTCAGTAGAGGCTGCCACACTTCGGGAGATATGCTGATTTTTGACAAAGGAGAAGAGTTCAGGGTAAGATTGATGATATACTCAGTTGTGGTACTATCAAACACAAAGGATGATTTGTGCCACAAATCAGTTATGATCTCAGATGACCATCACAACAACTTATGAAGGTCCCCATTGCCCAACTAGTTATTATTTTGATCGGTTCTACACCTCAGTGCAGGATTTTGTAGAAACTCTACACTATTACAGATTTGATTTTTAACAACGTCTCCTTTTTTAATCTTGAGTAGGTAGTGTTACTCTATTGTCCCTACTTATGTTTTAAGGCATGTCTAAAGTATTTCTTCCTCTTTCCTGCACAAGAATTGCAAGTCGTAAGCATCATGTTTCCTTATGCAACATTGCATTTGTGTAGGAACTAGGAACCGAAGCGACTGAAGAGACGTTCATTGAGCTGGAGGCTGGGGGTTGACTACATAGTTGAACTCTTTTTTGTGGATGTCCCGTCCATATTGACCTCTTTTTTGGCAATGTATGCAGAAACTTTTTTGCAAACTTAGAATAGGCAGTAGCGATCGATGTACACATTGCCAAAAAAAAATAATTAAAGGAAGTAATAGCGATGCACACAAACAAAGCGGAATTAATGGAAGATGTAGCGTCGTGTGGAAGATATGGTTTATATGGCTCACGCGTACGTGTGGATTGGCTGTCTGTAGCGGAATTAATGGAAGATGTATACCATCACTCATCGTGTACATACATTATTGATACTGAATTTTGTCGGTCAAAGCGTATGGGCCAAACTGTTTTTGCCGAAAGCCGCTTTTAATCGCCGGAAGTGCCAAGGCAGTCAGTTGGGGGTTTCACACTCGTAGATTATCAGCCTGTTCGGGAGGCCGTATCGTATCGTGGATTATTTACTGCTGGCTGGTTTGGTGTAAGAGAAAAATACTGTTCCCGGCTAGAAATTTACAATCATTTACGAGCAAGCGAACAGGCTGTATGTGCGTGTCTTTGGGAAGATGGCCATCAGTCATCGGATGGCGGTCGGCCGGCAGCCGGCGTGATCTCCGATGATCCTCGTCTTCAACGAACATCGAGAGAGAACGCTTCCAATCATATGGGGCTATCACGGCACGGGGTGACTTTTTTTTTTCCTTATGAAAAGCACGCGGTGACTTTTTGAACGGATCGGAAGCACGCGCTGCGCTGCATCACTTAGGAGAGGAGGAAGGATCTGATTGAGAAATGGGTGGATTTGCTAATTATTTGCTCTCCCGGCACGGGCAGCGACGGGGCCCGGCCTCAGCCGAGTAGCCGAGCTAGGTCGTCTAGCTGGTGTCCCCCGAACCAACGGCACCACCATCGCGCCTGCCCCCCAGACCCAGCTAGCTAGCGCAGCGGTGATCACGCTCCATCATCACGCCACGCCACCCCACAGTCACACAGCTAGCGAACAATAACGATGCCATTCTATCCTCCTCCAGGCTCCAGGGCCCAGGGCCCCAGGCACTAATCGATGATTCCATTGGCGTGCCTGCCCTCGGCCCGGTGGCTCCCTGCTTGCCTGGCCTGGCGGAGCAGGGAGATCGACGGAAGGCCCACCGGCCGGCGGGCATCAACGCCTGATGGGAGAGGCGCAAGGACGTACGTACGCGCGTACAATACGCCACCGATTATTGGCCACTGACCAGCTGATGGATGGAGACGATAAGATAAGGACAGCAAGGAATATGCACTACTGTACTAGTGCGTAGTAGTAGTACGTATTCCTACGTAGACGTACATTCAGACCAGGACCGATCTGCACGACCAGTGTCACGCTAGCTAGCTAGCTAGTACAGTACGGACACATGTAGCTGAGCTCATAAATTACTTGGTCAATTAGCTGATCAAAACATGCACATTAACTAACTATAATTCCATAGTCCATACAGCTGGTAGATACGTAGCTGTGCACTAAGAGCAACTCCAACCGAGACAAACCAGGTTCTATCTCAAACTCAAATGCGAGAGCTTAGGTAAAAAACACAGCTCTAACAGAACCTCTATTTAGATCCTCTCCCGTTGCTGTGCGGAGAGCTTGACCCGACGAGCGCTCTCCCTGACACTGCTTGATACGCTCGTGACCGGGCTCCTCTTCCCGACGCCACTCTAGACGACCATGAATAGTGAGCCATCTCTCTGCATCGTTTATAGTTCAGTTATCTAGAGTTATGAAAATAATGAGTGGGTCCTGTGTGTCGGTATCTGCTAGAATAGATTTGAGGGCTACTGCTAGAGTAGATGTAAAAAAATTGAGTCCTCAAAATAGGAGAAGCTCTCAATTCAAAAATAGTGGGTGCAGTAGACCTCGTTATAAAAACAATCTACTATCCACGCAATTTCGACACTTATCCTCTTTCCTCCCCATCCGGATGACTCCCCCACGTGACCACTCTTCTCTACACGACTATGACCAACTGTGTAGATGCCAAGCTCCGAGGGGAGGTATCCCGTGATGACGAGATCTTCGACGCCCATCACCCCAGCGACATCGATGATGAAGGACGAGATCATCTGGCCTTGTCGATGGCATTAGGTCGCCCATCCAGCAGCTGCCACTAGTGCTCTTGCCTTGCCGACCCTCCTTACACTCCACCGGTCTAGGCCAATAGCACGGTGCAGAGGAGCGTGATGGGGTGGGCATAGATCTAGGCGAGGAGATTGGGCCGCTGTCGAGGGAGGAGGCGAAGGGCATGGGCAAGGTTGAATTTGGCGTTGCTATGGAGGGGGTGGAGGATGAGGGGGCTAGGTTGGATTTGGAGTGGCAGGAGAGGTGGGGAGGAGGTGGAGGGCGAGGTTAGCGTGTGGGTGGACGCATGCGGCAGTTTGCTATAGTAGCCGATGGCCAACATTGAAGCGAGGTGCGAGTTAGGTGTGGACGCCGGTGTGGGCAGCTTTGAAGACGACATCGTCGTCGAGTTCTCCATTTGTGTCGGTGGTTTCAAGGACATAGGGGGTTAGGGATGTCAATATGAGGTGGCAGTAGTGATATATGTGCAGGCAGCACAAAGGGGATTTGGGGATGGAGGTTAAGACAAGCTAGGTGGATTGCGAGGAAGGGTGATATATATGGTGGGTTAGTTTTACTTTGTCATGTGGACCGCGAGGAAGGATGATATGGTAGGTTTGTTTTACTTAATCACTGGTTTTATCTTAGGAAAATTAAATTGTTTCCTTTTGTGGACAGAGCTGAGGGTAGTTTTTTCCATGTATTACTGGAGTTCATATAGAGATATACTATTTCTGTAGAAATTAAGCAGCGGTCCCAAGTCAAGTTACGTTTTTCAACGACATCTCTACGTGGTACGTGTAGTCCGCAGCGCTGTTGGAAATTAGTTGCTTGCTAGTACCGCGCAACAACCCTCGCAGTCAGTCGCAGTCGCAGCTATAATGAACAGTGAAGTGACAAACTGGCACGCGTATGCATATTTCTGGCTACTCCTGTAGTAGCACCCACGGGACGGGAGTAAACCACCATTGCTGCTCTGCTATAAATACAGGCTAAGGGGACGGAATGAATTTCAGAATTGAGAAGCTGAGTGCAAGTGCCCGATCCGATCCTTGGCTCCTTTCTGGCGCTTGAGAGAGAGAGATAGATGGTGGGTGTGCATGGTGGAGAAGCAGGGCACGTGCATTACCATCCAATGCCGCCAAGCTCGATCCTCCTCTGAGCTAGCTAGCTCCATCAGCTCGCCAGCCATGGCTGCATGGGTGGGCGGATGGATGGTTCTTCATGTGCCCATCTTCTCCACCGAGCACAAACTGTCTCAATCGGCGGCGTGCCTTACATACCTCATCATCAGGAGGAGTTCAGGACATCAGGTGGTGCGTGCCTACTGCCTAATTAATCCTCACCGCCGGCGTCTCGTCGCTGCCGATCGATCGAGCCAGTTGAGTTCCTCTTCCTCCTAATATATACATAGCTCGCATCCCTAATTAGCCAGCGGTTCTCGCTTCGCAAGCTAAACATATATACCGACTGACGATGCTATCTATCTCGTATATATGTATCTTGCATCTCTGACTTCCTCTTCGTTCGTTCGTTCATAGCTTAACTTGTGTGTACTGGATTTGGTCTACGTACGTACAGCAAGTTATTAGCAACTCCGATCCAACCGACAAGTATCATGGCTTCTTTTTCACACCTGAGTATGCTATGCTGGTACTTGGTAATAAGCTAGAAAACACTGTTGGTTCTACTGTATGGCGGATTGTCGGTAAGGTTGGCATGACATGCTAGGCGGGTCCAGTCCCGTCCGTCTCACATTATCTTCAAATTAAGGAGGTTGGAGGGGAGAGTTGCTTGAGATGGGAATAATGGCACCCTGCAGCACTCCGATCCGGTTCGTCTGTCTCAGTTATCCTCGTATCGTCGTCGCTCGGATGTCGGCATCAACCATCATCAGCTGACACAAGTGCGCAAACACCATATATCCTATGTGTTTCTGCCGTACAAACAACAGTAGCGGTGAAAGGAACGATCACACATCACGTACACGGTGCTGCCTCTATCCTTCAATTCGCTTCCTGAAAATAACATCCCACAAAAACAGCAACTAATGTTTCTTGCATACTCCAGTGCACTGCTAGTTTTCCTTTAGCTACAGCCGTCACCTCTGCTAGTACTGCAGCTGTGCAGGGCCAATAACGAAGGCAAAAGCTGAGACGCAATGCCGCTCAGCGGTACATTTCGTTCCCTCGCCCCGACCTAGATGTATGTGTGGTGGTGGTACACCGAGTGTCACGCATGATCCACGTGAGTCTCATGTCATGCTGATCAAACGGAGGATTCTAGGCAACGCGAAAGGCTTATGCGTCACTTCGTGCTCCTGGCTTTGGCGGTTGGTTCCGGTTGCTTTTGTGATGCTTGTTTATTTTGATAATGTCATTGCTGTCTACACGAGGACTAACCCATCGCACTGTACGAAGCATATCGAGATTGACATTCATTTTGTTCGTAAGAAGGATGGCTCTGCCCTAGATGTGGATGTTCCAAGTTCTGTCATTTCACTAGTTTGTGGACATCATGACCAAAACTTGCTTGCGCAGTTGTTCACTGACTTCACGTCTAGTCTTAACGTTCGAAACTATCCCGCTGCGAGTGCAATCAGGTACTAGAGTTTGTATATAGCCGTTCCTTGTACATGCTCCTTGTATTGCTCATCATATTAATAATGATCTGTTGTAACCTACCCAGCTACCACTACCGGATACAGGAGATTTGCCGAGTGCCAGGGGCACTCGGCGAAGTACCAAAAACACTCGGCAAAGGGTTTGCCGAGTGTTACACTCGGCAAACTTGTTAACGGCTAGTTTGCCGAGTGTTTTCTATCAGGCACTCGGCAAAAAAAAAAAAAACACTCGGCAATTTTTTTTTCAAAAAAATAAAAAAGGCACGCCGGCACCACGCCCGCACCACCAGCACCGCCACCACCATCCACGCCGCCGCCACCACGCCGGGAAAGAAGGGAGGGCCCCACCACGCCGCACCACCACGCCCAGGCCGCCGCAACAGCCACGCCCGCCACCACCACCATGCCCGTCGCCGCCGGATCTGGAGAGGGAGGGCCGGGAGGGGGGGGGGGGGGGCGCCGTCGGATCCAAGAGAGGGAGGGCCGGGAGAGGGAGGAGGGGAGGGCGGGGCCGTGCCGGAGAGGGAGGAGGAGGGGGGGCGCCGGATCCAGGAGAGGGAGGAGGAGGGGGGCACGCCGGATCCGAGAGAGGAAGGAGAGGAGGGGGGGCGCGCCGGATCCGAGAGAGGAAGGAGAGGAGGGGGGCGCGCCGGATCCGGGAGAGGGAGGAGGAGGGGGGCGCGCCGGAGAGGGAGGAGGAGGGGTGCGCGCCGGATTCGGGAGAGGGAGGAGGAGGGGGGCACGCCGGAGAGGGAGGAGGGCGGGGCCGCACCGGATCCGAGAGGAGGAGGGGGGCGCGCCGAAGAGGGAGGAGGGGAGGGAGGGGAGGGGGTGCGGGATCCGGGGAAGAGAGGGAGAGGAGGGGGTGGCCGCGCCAGATCCGGGGAAGAGAGAGGGAGAGGAGGGGGAGGGGCGGGCAGGGGAAGAAGGGAGGGGAGGGGGCGGGCCAACGGCGGGAGAAGAAGGGGAGGGGGCGGACCTCCTGCGGGGAATCAAGAAGGAGGAGGGGGAGAGGCGTCCGCTGGGGCCGGTTAAAAAGTATTTTTTTTCTTTGTCGAGTGTGCTAGATCTGGGCACTCGGCAAAGTTTTTTTTTTATTTTTTTCCTTCTCCTTCTTTCCTAGAAAAAGATTTTTTTTCTTTGCTGAGTGTCCTAGATCTAGGCACTCGACAAAGTTTTTTTTCATTTTTTTCTTCACCTTCTTTCTCAGAAAAAAGATTTTTTCCTTTGCCGAGTGTTCTAGATCTGGACACTCGTCAAAGTTTTATTTTTTTATTTTTTTCTTCTCCTTATTTCCTAGAAAAAAAGATTTTATTGATTTGCCGAGTGTAAAAAAAACACTCGGCAAACCCCTCTTTGCCGAGTGTTTCTTTTTACACTCGGCAAACCCCTCTTTACCGAGTGTTTTTAGCGCAGCACTCGACAAAAAATCTGTTTGCCTAGTGCCCGAGAAAATACACTCGGTAAATATAAAAACACTCGATAAATTTGACGTTTTCGGTAGCGTGCATTTACAAACGGTCATCCCTAATAGACGTGTGGTGCCTACCCCTCTCTCCCGCTCTCTCTCATACATTACCCATCTTCATTTCAACTGTAGAAGATGCGAGCTGAGGGGCCATGAAGCCTGCACATTCATTCGGAAAAGCTTTTACAGCTCAATCTATATAAAGAAAACTGTGCAGGTGAAGCCGGCCAGCGAGTTAAATCGTCAGTGTGTATTGAACTATCGGTAACCATACATACCTTATGTCTGCAATATTGTCATTTCAGAGGCTTTTTTATGCTCCTCTTGAATAGAACTTCTGCTTGCATATATGAGAATTTTTGGTGGGACTACGTAAACAAGGAGTGGTTGTCATAGGCATCAGACAAGCCAAGTAGCCAACACAAGAATTCTATCCAAGGCTCTGTAAGGAGAAATTGAGAGTCCTCAAGAGAATTAGGCTAGACAGTTTTATTGCACTAGATTCTTATATAAGGTAAGAACATAAGGTCCTAGAGGGTGGGGTAAGGTTGTTAAATAGCGACGATCACTTTTACTCTTTTACAGTTGTGCTAATAGAATTTATAGTTGGCTTCGCCAAATCCTAATCTTTTAATGTGGTTGCTTCAACCACCCCGTTCGGTTGGTCAGGTTTGGGCTGATTTTTAATGATTCAATAGTATTCTGTGAGAGAGAATAAACTGAAACAAGCTAAATCAAGCTGGATTATTTTTCATCGTCCAGAGTTTTCTATGATATTCGTCTATGTCGTTCTTGATATGGTGTAAACATGTGTCATACTCACAATATTCTTTCAAAGATCCACGAGCTAGTGCACATACGTAGGCACCCTCCCAAGCAACGTAAAAGTCAATCTTTCACGAACAATATGGCTGCGTTCGGCTGGCTGGCCGGCGCACTCACAAAATCACTGTTCACACAAATAGTGATTTTAGCTAGAACAATATTTTTCTCTCATAATAATCAGCCGGAATAGTATTTTAGCTTATTTTTCAGTCCTACCGAACAACCTCTATATATATAAACCTTTGAATTGATAGTCTTTCCGTGAAGCATACTTACATAAAGGTACTTGTCCGTAGATCCTGTGTAATTTATCGAGTTGAAGATGTAGTGGTGAGCCAATGCACCACATTGTGAAATTGAACCTAGGAGGCACGCCTTTTGAATTTAACAACCATGGACCAGAATGGCAGGCTACTATGAAAAATAATGCATGGCATCACCACCCTTTCTATCTCTGGCGACGCTCTAATAATAATCACTCTGGATCTCACACCTAACTAATGCCACAGTGGGCAGTGGGCAGTGGTCCTGGTGAAAGAAATAATGCGTCTGAAATGGATTGCCTGCCATCACCTTGGTTCAGTCTTGAGTAGGGATGGAAATGGATCGGACGGATATCACCGATATTATATTTATTTTTATATTTTTGTTTGGATTCGAATACGGATAGTGTCAACTATGTCGGATACGATACGATTAGATATCGACATCATAAATATGCGATTTAAGTATTCGGATACGGATATGGTATCGGATGTTGGATATCCGGACTCGGATACAGACAAATCTCAACCCCTCTAAACGGATTCGGTTTCGAATACGGTCGGAAAATATCCGTAGCGTTTTCATCCCTAGTCTTGAGAGATGAGAGGGAGAGTGGTCCGCCTCGTGCAGCATGTCTGTTGGATTGGATCCACATCCACTCTGTGACTGTGGCTGTGTTTAGTTCATGAAATTTGGGAATTCGACTACTGTAACACTTTCGTTTTTATTTGACAATTAGTGTTCAATTATGGACTAATTAGGCTCAAAATGTTGATCTCGCGATTTCCAACCAAACTGTGCAATTAGTTTTTTTTCGTCTACATTTAATGCTCCATACACGTATCGTAAGATTCGATGTGATGGCTACTATAACATTTTTTGAACTAAACACAGCCTGTGTGGTCTTTGCTCCTCCATCCTGCACCCTCTCGCAGTGGCAGGACTCGTCTACCCAGCTGCAGCAGGCAGCAGCACGTAGTAGCCGATGGCGCTGTGTGCGCCGGAGCCAGCCAGGGGTTGCTTCCAGATCTAGGAAAGTGGACAACGCTGCTCGCATTGCGCCAAAGTGGCCAGGCACGCATCACCAAATCTCACGGCGATCTCCCTTTTGGTGCAGTGAGATCTGCTGCGCCGGTTTCTATTTTTTTCTTATTTATGAATGGATCAATGTCGTCGAAAATGATGCTTTGGAGGGAGATTTCCTCCTTTTCGATCGTGCGGAGCACGCGTCACCTCCAAAACAAGATTCTTGGTGTTGTGCAAGTCCACATGGAGGAAGAACTGAAACATGACTCACAGTTTCTGGTGGGCCACAAAATCAATCGTCCACCACCGGAAAACGCTCAGATTCTGAGCGCGACCCAGCATGATCCGTCCCCGTGCGCCATTTGTAAGCGAAGCCGAAAGGAACAGGTGCCTGCCATGCGTCAATGTTTGGCTGGAGCCTAGGCGCGGAACCGTGCCAGCAGGAATTGGAATTCAGGGATCAGGTCCGGTGGTTTCTGTCCTGGACACATGCCTTCCTGCTCCACTCCCTGGTTCAGCTCCAACCCAAATACCCAAATGAAGATGTAGCTAGATAGGGATCAATAGTGATCGTCAAAGTTTGAAGGCGACAAAAACTAAGTCCGAGAGCACGCTGAACCATGTGCTGAAATTGCACTCCTTCTTCAGGCCGGGTTGTCGTGAAAGCTACACAAACAGAAGCCCGTATGTCCGTGTATATGTGTTGTGTGCCAGAGAGAGAGAGAGAGAGAGTAGTACAGTACCATAGCGGTCAGCCCAGCAGTCTTCTCCTCCCTGGCTTTAGCTAACGTGCAAGCTCATGTAGCCTTTTTCTCTTTCAGATAGGTAAACCTGGTAATGGTTTATTTCTTATTTCGGCATGGATGATTTGGGTGGGAATGGGCCGGAGAGTCTAAGAGGCTGGTTTGGTTTCGGGTAGTAGCTATAATGGGCTGGTTAGGTTTGGAATCGGTTTCTGAATTTTGGACTTGAGAATGGTTTGAGACCGTGGTTAGGCTAACGGTATGAGACTGCAAAGGATTGCCGGAATTACTGGGTTTGTTTTTTATAGGATGATGTCATGCTGATGTCAACGAGCTAGCAACAAAGCAGAGCACGCATGACATTTAGCCGGCCGCACAGCAGCACGTGTCATGTGCGCGCACATGTGGGAGGATGCGCACGGATGTCCACGCTCAGCTTAGCCACGCCTGGGACCTCGAGGTCGCTAGAGCTGCACGCTGCGGCGCAAATGGCGACACATGGCCGGACGGAGGAGAGGCTCCGATTCGAAGCTACGGAACGTGATTGAGGTGTCAGGAAGGAGTGTGGAGGTGCCTGTGTGCTGACCGTGCTCAAGTTGTTCGGGGAAGCAGCGGAAACGGTTCGCTCGCAGGGACATACTCACCGTGCTTGCTACTGGCATCGGTAGGCAGCAGGCTCAGCCTACACGTAGGTTTGAGTTTGATCAAATGGATTCAAACGGTCTGAAACTAAAGTTTTTAATTGGTTTTGGACTGTTTTTTTATTCAAATAGTACAATGGACTGGGTTCTTGTGGTTGGAACAACTCAGTTGGTGGGCTGGATGAGTTTTAAGGTTGAGCTCATAATGAATGGATGGGGGTGGATTCAGATTGGTTTTCACACTATTACTAGGTTTAGCTGTATCTCAGTGTATCTGTGCTTTGTGTGATGACGAAGAGTCCAGCAGTCTTGTCGGTGTTTTATAGACCGACTAGTGAATTTATACGAATGTTGCGCTGCTCCAGGAGGACGATAGTAGCATCCAAAAGACACGAGGAGTTATACTGGTTCAGGCAGGAACCCTACATCCAGTCTCAGAGATAATCGAGTGCGTGTTCCTTACTTGAATGCTCTGAAGTTCTTACAACGGGGTGCAAGAATGATGGAAGAGGTAGGAGAGCTAGAGCTAGGAGATGAACTGCCCTAATGAAAGTTTCGAGAGTCCGGAGATCATGTCTATGAAGGGCGCCCTAGCTGCCCTTACATAGAGTCTGGGGCCAGGCCACATACAAAGAAGAAGGTTCTCCTGACCGAGGGGTCGTGAGCCTGAGGAAGGGGACCTAGCTAACTTGGCTTGCAAGTAACACCGTCTTGTGGTGCACGTCCGGACGTGGTTGTCATCATGGTCTTATGCCCACGTCGCGGCATGGTGTGGCGTGGTGCTACAGTGCTGTCCGTGATGGCACTGTGGGCACGATGGTGTTTTGCCAGCCGTCCTGCGTGACATGGTCTCGCCGTGGCCTTCGTCATCATCTACTAATCTCCCGGGGGCGTCATACAAGAGTCCTCGAGGCCGTTGATCGTCTTGCTGCTTGTTGTGCCGGCGGCCACGATCCCGTGCTCTGGGGTCGTGGCTCTCGTTGGCTTAGTTGGCCTCAAAAGTCAAGGCCGCTGTCATGGCCCCCATCCCATAGTGGGTGGGGTCGTATATCTATCTTGTCGGGCCTTATTTGGATGGTGTGCCGCCATACTGGCCGTCACTGCTCGACGGTGTTGTCTTGTCTGCACTGCGTGGTGTAGGGATGGCGTCTGACCAGGCCCCTCAGTCCTTGCGGGGTCAGTGCGGTGTGTGCTCTTGTCAGAGTAGGTGTTGGTATTTCTTAACACATACATAAATAATCCGCAAGCGCATGGAAGTACCGTTGTAGCACTTTACCCGGAAGTATTCAGGGTATCTTATTTTCCACAGGGAATGGAGGTACTCTTCTAACTAGTTCGTCCAAGGACAACACAAGGGTAGAGATGGATTCCTATGGTTTTCGAGTCTAAGGATAGATAAACTATACTTCTACTTGCTTACTTTGAGCACCTGAGCGCACCTGGTCTGCTAGGCAATACCGGCTTATAGCTCTACGTCATACCTAGATGTGGGGGATTACGAGGGACGGACAGGGCTGTCAGCACCTTCTGTCTACCCCTCAATCATGGAGTACGAGGCAAACAAAGGTAGCCTCTAGCCTAGACACCACATCTACACTATCGACTACTACTCTAGTGCATTAACAAGGGTTACCGTCTTTATTAGGACCCTTCTACTAGAGCATTCGCCGCAAAGATGAACGACGATCCTGCAAACAAGTAAGGATAAAGATTAACCAATCAATAGACTTTCTACCAAAGGAATCACGAGCACTCACTCAGTAGGAAAACACGTTGAAGTAAAGATGCTCATCGAGGTACAAGTTGGGGAGACACCGACAAGTTCGGTGCTTCCCCGAGCTCTCCCTCATATCTCTCCCTTTCAACTCTAGCTAGCTACTAGGGCCTAAGCCCTTGGAATGAAACTCAAGTGTGGTGCTCTTTATCCTTGGTGTGTTGTTGTGTAGAATGGGAGCTCTACCCCTCCTTTTATAGCACCCATATGACGGTTTGGAGAGCTATATTTAGATGAATCCCAATGTGGACCGCCTATGCATGCATCCATGCCATCGCCAGACGAAGGAGAGGCCGAGCGGCGCTAGGTGGAGGGTGGCCGACCCTAGGGGTCGGCCGACCCTTGACTGAAGCCTCTCGCCACCGCCTTCGCATGGTGGACTGCTAAGTGGATGTTGGCTGCTCCTTGGGTGGTCTTTCGCCAAGATGACTTGAGTTGATGTGCCTTTCCATTTATTCTTTGCGCATGTCTGCTTTACGCTTCATCGAAAAGCGCCTTCTTGGTGTACTTTCCTTGTATTTGTGTTATTGTTTGTTTTGTTGTATTTGTTGTCCACTTTAGGTACATTTCTTGTGCTATTCCGATATGTCCTCCTGCAATTGGTCAAACACCAAAACTTATGGAAATTGTTAGTTCTAAAGCCCTTTGTCTAAGTTTGGTGTTTATTTGAGCATATTTGATAAGAAAGTTGGCAGTTAGAAATTAGGGTTAAGGACCGCCAACAAGCTTCCCCACACTTAGCCCTTTGCTTGTCCTCGAGTAAAGTTTAGTGTTAAAGGTAATGATGAGCATAACATCCTAAAATATATAGCTTACATAAGAGTTATTCCAACATATTCCTTACACAAGTGGGATATGTGGTGTTAGCTAACATGTTTCCTTGTGTTGTTGGAAAGCAGAACAATTCTCGATACAAAGTCATATTTCCAATTTCACATCTTAGTAACTTGTAGTTTTGAAAGTTTTTCTCAAGAAAAGCATAATTCACTTTATACTCCTCAAAAGACACTCTCAAATCACTCAATGATATATAAATCCTTACTAAGGCATAGCAATGTTTTGCCTTCTTTTGTTTTCTCCTATCTCTAAAAAGGATTATGTGGGGCTTTATGTAGGGATAAACAATATAGCATACTTGTATTGCATCTGGATGAAAGCATGTTTTTGCGTACTCCCAGTATAGGAGTAGAAAATTTTTAGTGGATCTGGATGAAAGCATGTTTTTGCGTACTCCCAGTATAGAAGCATCATATATATGTGGGTATACATGATCTTAATCTTGGGAGCATGATAAATCTCTCAATAAGGGTCAACAAGACATGACCAAACTCAACAAAATAACAAGCAGCTTATGTGGAAGGCTTGAAAACTTGCAAGATGTCATATTTGGCTTTGGTAGGAATTGCTCACCAATTGAGGAGTTTGTGATACTATGGTTTTATACCATTTTTATCAAAACAAATTATCCAAATACTTTGAATAGAGATGGTAGGATTTCTAAGTCCAAACTATATCACACCTCACAATAACTTAGTCAACATGATTGCCTATTAGAATATTTTCCCATAAGCATAAGTGTATATATATGGAACAAACTTTATGCAGACTTCTATTTTAAAGGTGTTATGAATATGTCATTTTTCAAAATTTTAAATATGGTGCATAGGGGCATTGTTCATAGAAGGAGATAGCAGGGATAAATTGAGTTTAATTTCAATAATCAAGATTTCTGTTTGTTTAAACTTGAGATTTTGTAGGGAGTTGAGGGTAGTGTTGCACAAACCATCGGTTGAAGAGGAAGAAGGGGCTGAGGGGATCCGAGGTGGTTTGGCTAAACCAAAGGTTCAACCAATCCTCTCTGAAGCCATTTGTCCTATCCTTCTACATGTTGGATCAGTCGATGTTTGTGCAACGTTTTGGTAGGAGATCTCGAATGTGTGGGAGTTGTGCTCGAGAGATCTCCGCCACACTTATTCTTTTACCTATTTTTATTTGACAAAGAAAAAACAAAGAAAGAACTGAACAAGGGCTCTACCAGCCTGAATACCGAAAAGTCTAAATTTTATTCATTTATTATTATTATTTATTATTATCATATTTTATTATTTTTTCTTAGTTTATGCATTTATTATATCTTTTTATTTATTTATCTGTTCACCAACTTTTAACATATCTCAAGCAAAGCTAAGGTAAAGTTTGCAAAACAATCACAGCCTTAATTTATCTCCATAATAAATTACTTCCAGTGTTTATGAAAATAACTACTTAAAATTCATTAATCAAAATTAAATACCATGTCTAAATTTGATTAAAGAAGGTCATTTTAACCTAAGCACCATGCTTAATTTAAAAAGCCTATGGATATACCATATACGAGTACACCCAAACCAGAGCATATGACATAAATAAGAGAGGCTTGAATTTGTATGATCTTACGGAGACAACTTTGAGTAACAAGGGTTAGTGAATATTTATTTACCTTTGCATACCTGAGTGTACTTAATGGCCATATATGTAAATGGACGCTTTGATGCTGCTGCAGTGGTGGCTTTATTGCATAAGGTTCATCTCAGGTGAGCAAAGGTCTATAGGTGGAGAATCCTCCTTTTCTCTTTCTTTGTCTATTCTCTCTTTTTTTAGCTTTCTTCTCTCTTCTTTTATATATATATATTTTCCATACTTCTTTTTTTAGCAAGATAGAGCTGTCATCAATTTTTTAGTCAATGTAGCTTCCATGTTTTTAGGCATCATATGTCCCCTGTTCTTCTTGATCTTATCCTAAAAGGGTTAGCACAAAATACCTGAAGGTGCATACTATCCTGACAACATGTTCTTGCTTTTATTGAAAATAAAAGTTGTTTTTTTGTATAATTGTATATATTTTTTGTGATAATCTGGGGTATCTCCCGACAGTGCTTAATTTATGGTCTTAAGCTTGACCGTGGAAACTTCTCTTGCATCTATCAATGGTGGTTTAGTTCCCAACTTCACCACCAAGCATTTTGCATTAATGTTCAAGCTACAAGGTTAGTGCCATATTGCTACTACGAGATTTGTAATATTTATGATATACATATGCATCCACAACTATTCTTCTAAAAAGTTTGTAAACGAGGAATAAGAGATGGTTGTGGTCCTCGTAGAAGCATGTGGCAGTAAGCGTGATCGACTCTAGAGACTCCAAGAGTGAGCTTGAAACGTGAGGGGTCTCAAAAGAGAAACCTTCATGCTTGTTAGTCGAATTATTCTTTTTGAGCTCTAGAGTTGGTGCTTAGAGATTGTCTATGGCACAACGGTTTTCTTTCTTAAGAGATGTATCATGCAGAATCAATGTTGAATCTCGACCACTATCGAGAACAACGTTTTGATGGCTAGAGGGACGAAGCTTTGGTTTGAGAGAGAGTGGTGATAAATGTTCTATTTCACAACGATGTGCAACGAATGGGGAAGTGAATTTCACCTCCTCGAACTAGTCATGATTGGGATGCTGCTTCGCTGTTGGATTTTCTGGGTGAGAGTTAGGAGTGACGAAAGTAGTTTTCCCAAACTCTTCACTAAAGCTCCTATGGGAAGGTTTTCTTGGGAAACATTGTCCAAGGGGTGGCCTACAAGAAGCTTAAATTCAAGGATGGCATAGACGTGGAAATTTAAGTGAACTTTGATTTTGTCAATTGTGATTGGCACATTCTTGGCTATCCCACAACATTCAAATATAAGTCTTGAGGGACTTTTAAAGAGTCTATTGGTCGAGACTAGTGGCATGTTACTCAAGAGATTTTTCGCTAGGAATTCTGACATGATACTAGTCCCAACTATGGGGTTGTGTAGAGCTTCTACAATAGTTTGCCTTAACGAACAAGGCATGATCATGGAAGGTGAAAGAATCTGAATTACTTTGGAAGAACTTTTCACTTCCATTAACCATTCTTTTGATGGTTCTACCTTGGGGAAACTTTTTTTGTGCGCTTTTCATGCTGTGATATCTTTGAGGTATTGCCATAATCCTCGAATTCGATAGGGAACTCCGAAGGATGCATTAATCTTTCCTTCGGTGTTTGTGGTTCAGGTGAGGGCTCACAAGTTGAATCTAAGGATGGTATAGGTTTGGATTTGCCTAGTGAGGACTCCTCAACACTTGACGTAACCTTTGTCTGGAGGGATTTAGTTCTTATGACGGAAGAAGAGTGTTTTTCTATGAAATGCTCAAGGAATTCTACTTGTTCCATCATAGTCTTGTGTGTAAAATGACCTCTGGCAGTCACGTCTAGGCATAGGTGAGCACCCGTGTCAATACCCAAACAAAAGAGTCACAATAATATGTTGTCGGGTAAGGACAATTCTGGGCTGGCGTGTATTAATGCTAAAAATGTGGCCTAGGCTGCACCTATAGACTCCTTCTTACGCTGCTCAAAGTTGAGGATCGCCCTAGGTAGAGAGTCGATATGGAACATAGGGAAGAATGCAAGGTAAAACTTGTCTTTAAGTTCATCCTAGTCCCCATTCGTACTTTCTATGGCAAATGTGTACCATTGCTTTGCCTTTCCCGTGAGAGAGGAGGGAAAAAATTTCCACTTTAATATTTTTGTGTCATGCCCAAGATGTTCAGGCATGAACACATCTCATCGAATTTGTGCAGGTGTTGGTATGGGTTTTCATTTTCATGCCTTGAGAAGGGTTATGCCCAAACCATGGCTTTTAGACTAGGGTGAAGTTCACAGCCAGATGAAAGGGTTGGTTTTGAACAAAGTGGTGGCTCAGAAAGCCCCCCATTTGAAACAGAAGGGTTTTGAAGTGATGTTGGCTTCATTGTGACAAAAGGATAAAAATATTTTTTTTTGTTTTTTAGATAAAATATGAGGACGAACTAGGTTCAAAGAAAATACAGCAACCATTCCCTAGCAATGGCGCTAGAAATGCTTGTTGGTATTTCTTAACGCATACAAAAATAATCCACAAACACACGAAAGTACCGTTGTAGCACTTCACCCAGAAGTATTCAGGGTACCGTATTTTCCACAGGGAACAGAGGTATTCTTCTAACTAATTCGTCCAAGGAAAACACAAGGGTAGAGTAGGTAGAGGGTAGAGATGGATTCCTATGGTTTTCGAGTCTAAGGATAGATAAACTATACTTCTACTTGCTTACTTCAAACATCGGAGCGCACCTGGTCTGCCATGTGATACCAGCTTGTAGCTCTATGTCGTACCCAGACATGGGGGATTACGAGGGATGGATAGAGCTATCACCAGCTACCACCTACCCCTCAACCGTTTAGTACGAGGCAAACGAAGGTAGCCTCTAGCCTAGACACCACGTCTACGCTATCGACTACTACACTAGTGCGTTAACAAGGGTTATCCGTCTTTATCAGGGCCCTTGTACTAGAGCAATCACCGTGAAGACAAACGACGATCCCACAAACAAGTAAGGATAAAGATTAACTAATCAATAGACTTTATACCAAAGGAATCATGAGCACTCACTCAGCAGGAAAACCCATTGAAGTAAAGATGCTCATGGAGGTACAAGTTGGGGAGACACCGACAAGTCCGACGCTTCCCCGAGCTCTCCCTCACATCTCTCCATGTCAACTCTAGCTAGCTACTAGGGCCTAAGTGCTTGGAATGAAACTCAAGTGTGGTGCTATTGATCCTTGGTGTGTTGTTGTGTAGAATGGGAGCTCTTCCCCTCCTTTTATAGCACCCATAGGATGGTTTGGAGAGCTATATTTAGATGAATCCTGGCGTGCACCACCTATGCATGCCTCCATGCCACCGCTAGATGAAGGAGAGGTTGAGCGGCGCTATGTGGATGGTGGCCGACCCTAGGGGTCGACCGACCCTTGACTGAAGTCTCTCGCTACTAACTTCGCGTGGTGGACTGCTAAGTGGATGTGGGCTGCTCCTTGGGTGGTCTTTCGCCAAGATGACTTAAGTTGATGGACCTTTCCATTTATTCTTTGTGCATGTCTGCTTTATGCTTCGTCAGAAAATGCTTTCTTGGTGTATTTTCCATGTATTTGTGTTAGTGTTTGTTTTGTTGTATTTCTTGTCCACTTTAGGTACATTCTTGCGCTATTCCGATATGTCCTCTTGCAATTGGTCAAACACCAAAACTTGTGGAAATTGTTAGTTTTAAAGCTGTATGTCTAAGTTTTTGTTTATTTGAGCATATTTTATATGAAAGTTGGCGGTTATAAATTAGGGTTAAGGACCGCCAACAATAGGTACGCTTGGCAGGGCTCGATCTCTGCCCACCCCTCTAGAGGTCAGGACGGAGGAGAGGTCGTGAGGAATCGCGCGGGGTGCAGTGAAGGCTAAGGGAAGAGGTCGTGGCATACCCTTGCCCTTGTGTTTGGCCTAGGTCCCCGTAGCTTAGCCGGGCCTTGATCGTTTTAGGCTTATACAAGCTGGTGTATCATGGGCCATCCAAAGCAGCTAACTAATCAGTGTCTTGAGATACCCGGGGTATCATAACCCAACAGTAGCCCTCAAGCATTTCTGCGATCATGATGTGATAGTGAAAGCGCTGATGTTTGCGTGTGTTGAGTACAGGTTCGTAGTCATGGATGTCTGAACTTCATCGTTCGATTCCATATAGGCTAGTGCATTCAATGCGATAGGTGTCCATTGCGTCCCATCCCACTAGGACACCCTGATGGTGTGGTACACGACTGCTGAGCCCAGCCATGTTAGTGTGCTATGCATCAGGGCACATGATCCAAGCGAGGCCATCTAGTCTCGTCGACGTTGTATTGGCTCTGCCTTTGGAGGATTGTTGGTATATTTTAGATGCACACAGATTAATCTGCAAGCACATGGATACCACTGTAGCTTTGACCCAGAAGTATTCCAAGTATCGTATCTAGAGGCAAACATGTGAGATTGACTATAGTCTAACTTAACTAGGGGTAGCAACAAGGCTAAGGATTCAACGAGGCTATATAGTCACCCTCGTGATCTACCACCGGTCCATAATGTAGGGTGTATCCATGAGTAACCAAAGTCTAAGCACCATGCTTACACTAATGATTACTAGTTTAACCTAGAGCCTATAGATTAAAGCACTCAAAAGAGTCGTGAACCTGATGAATAATATAAACAAAATACTTAGTTGAATCAGAAGTTGACTACAAAAAAATCTTAGAAGCAAGCTCAAGTAGAACTTGACTCCACCAAGGTACAAGCCATAGAGAGAGCACCGATAGGCTAGTACTTCCTCCAAATCTTCGCTCTCTCTCTATCTCACTATTTCTGTTTACAAGACTACATCCTAACTAGGAGGACTAATCTTCTCTTGATTACTGGCTCTGATCCTGATGATGAGGATATGAATTAGGGTTTCAGGATGGCCCTGTTAGAGGAGGAATATGGGGTATATATAGGGGGCAACATCAAATCTGGACCCTTGGATCAAACTGACCTTGAGTAATGGCATAGATTTGATCTTTAAGGTGGTGGAGAACCGACGTAGCGAGGAGGGGCAGACCTTTGGGACCCACAGGCCAATCGGACTGTAGGTGGGGCTGGCTAGCCCCACATGGTAGTGACTTGTTGAGGGTCATGGTGGTTTGCCTTCTAGAGTGTTCTAGAATCTTCCTAAGTCGGTTTCATCATAGGTAAACGGGATTAAATCTGACGATTAGGTCCACCTTGATGGTTTTCTGAATAAACCCTACTAAAAATATAGATTTACCAAAACTCGTGGAATTTGTCAGTTTAAACCCCTAAACCTATGTTTGGTGATGGAATTAAGTATATATGCAGGATATGTTGGTGGTTTATGATTGGTGTTAATGATCATCAATAAGCTCCCCTTAGCTTAACCTTTGCTCATCCCTGAGCAAAGCTAAACTCAGCAATGGATCAAGAGTTGCTATAATGCGATCATGCCTTAAAACCGCACATGCGTTCAACCAAAAATTCTCCTCTAGATTAGAATAAACTAATATGACTTTCAAACATAACCATATTACCATCAATCATGGGGCTTCTTAGCCTTCACTTGGGTCTTGAGCAATTTAAAGATAGAACAATCAAGTCAAGCTCTATGTCTCAAGTTCTTTGTTCGATCATTGTTGTAGAGTTTTTATAAGTTTTCAAAATAAAACTCAGAGATTCTATTTTATGACACTCTCAAGTCTCTCAATATATGTGGTATTTGTGGAACCTCACCAAGGCATAACTTATTGTGCCTTTTTCTTCCTACCACTAAGGCTTATGTGGAGTTCATAGGTTGGGAGAAGCTAGAGCATACTTGCAATGCATATATTGTAAAGTTAAACAACAGATCCAAAGAGAAATGAGTCATACAATCAAATCAAGATGTGCATGTGTGTGGATATATGGTGGAATCCTAATTCTACAATACTCCTTGAAAACATATCTCTCTCTTAAAACTTGGAAATATTTTTATGAGAGAATAGGGGCTATCTTATTCATCTCTACTTTTTCAGGTGGGCATTTGAGTACCCATTGTTTTAACTATCTCGAACACTTTTGTGTCCATTTTTCCCTTTTTTTCTTTTCTCTTTGAATAACTTTTGCATAGCCCATGTCTCTTTTCTGCAACAAAACTTTGAGAGATAGTAACAAGAACTTGGAGCATTTATTTGGTGGATGGAAAACCTATCAAGCATGTTTTTGTGTTCACCCCAAGTGTAGGAGTAGAACATTTTTGGTGGATCTAAATGGAAAGCATGTTTTTGTGCCCACCTATTTTAGGAGTAGTGCATATTTGGGTGGTGTGTACGTAATCTTGATTTAAGAGCATGACAAATTTCTCATAAGGGTCACAAAGCTTGGCAACACCCAATACAAAAGCAAGTAGCATATATGTGGAAGTTTTTCTATCCTAAATAACATGTATGCTCTGGTAAAAATTCAAGCTATGTCATACAGTAACTCATCATGTAGCATTTTTGTGTTTTTTCAAAAGATAAATCTCTCTAGAACTTTAGTATTACTTGGACCAAGATAAATAGCAGCTCAAACCTTCTCATATCATATCCGTTGACTACCTAGACTTAGATCAAGCATATGCTATCCACGAGTATTGGGTTCAGAGTAAATCTTTATATCAAAATAGTTTTATCCAAAACTCAGGACAATTCAAGGCTGAAAACTAGGTACTTGAAAGGAATTACAATAGAGCAACTATTCATCATTTGATGTTTAAGGCAGTGGAGAACTGACGTAGTGAGGAGGGGCAAACTTGTGGGACCCATAGGCCAGCTGGCCTACCGATGGGGCTAGCCAGCCCCACATGGCAGTGACTTGCTAAGGGTCGCAATGATTTGCCTTCTAGAGTGTTCTATAATCTTCCTAAGTCGGCTTCATCGTGGATAAATGTGATTAAATGTGACGATTAGGTCCACCTTGACGGATTTCTAAATAAACCTAGCTAAAAACACAGATTCACCAAAACTCATAGAATTTGTTAGTTTATACCTCTAAACCTATGTTTGGTGATGGAATTATGTATATATGTAGGATATGCTAATGGTTTATGATTGATGTTAATGACCGTCGACAAGGATCTCAATTTTCCCGACCATACACGAGCATCTGACATTGGCTATGACCTCCCGTGGTTTGCCACGTGGCACGGGGTCCCAGGCTATTCAGTCCGCCCTTAGGCCTATAAATTAGAGCCTTCCTACTATTTGAACCACTTCTAGCTACTCGTATAAACTGTTATTGTGCTCCCTAACAGGCTTAATTCGATAGAGCTCTCTGCTCATGTAGGATAGCTTTGAGAATTCGACCTGCGAGGGGTTAGTTTCACTGGCCGAAAGCTAGAGTCACTCCCTCCAGCAATTTGTGCCGGAAGGATATTTGTGAGCAGGGGAGGATGAGTTGGTGTGGCTCCCAAATCCATAGCCTTGTGACCTCCCTGTCTTCCAAGGCTTATAAGCCCGGATGTGCGAGGTGGTTCTAGGCTTTGGATGGTTTCACTACTCCATCCTTGTCCTGGTGAGATGGTAGCACGATTGTTCATTAGGGACTGGTCAGCCCCATCATGTGATGGGTTTTCCCCGCCCCCATGCGTACTCTGGCGGTGTGCTTCGAAGCTTCACTGTAGCACATGGGGGTGTTCCTAGGGAACAAAGTTTTCCACCTCTCACCCTGCTTCTTCTGCTCCATAGGCAGTGATGCAGGAATGGGGTTTGCGAGGTGTCCCCTTTGGCCAAGCTTCTGAGCGATAGTGGACGGGGACAACCTGCAAGCCTCCTTCTAGCATCATGGCCTTAGGAGCTTGTGACCTTTCTACCATGTAGGTGTCATCATAATTTCCATGTGACGTACGACATAGCCGCACTTGTAATCATCGACCATGAATAAGGGAAAGTCCTTTGTCAGAGGGTCGTGATGTTTTTGAGGGATTGCAGCGAGCTCCCAAGCCATTCGCTTGGGCTCGGGTACTTTGGTTCAAGGTCATGATTTTCGAGCGGGTCATCGTCTTGCCGCCACACGGGATGGGGACATCATCAACTGGCCTCGATTCAAGCTTCTCAGCCTTGATTGTACCTTAGCCTGTGGGATCATGTTTTCTCTGATCGATATTGGGTTGTGACCCTGCCTATGGGTGCTAGTGTGGTTGTGGGGCATTTTTCCTATTCTGGGGTCGTGAAGCGATCCTTACCATGCGGGTCCAGGTCGTAGTCGCCTCTCTCAAAGTTAGCATCATTTTTATGAGAAAGGTTTTGCTACTGGTTTTTAGCCGTTTTACTCGACTAACCTCTCCTAAAGGGGCCAGTGACTCCTAACGGTTTGTGAGGTTCTAGAGTCAGCCATGGGCCATGGGCCTAATACATGGGAAAGAGTTTAGTCATGGCTTGGCCTCGTGCTATGATGGGGTGATAGGGACCTGACTCCTTTTTCCCGATGCCCTCTTTGACCTTGAGGGATCATGATGCCTTATTACAAGTAGATTTGTTTTCACCCCACGCGAGGAGAAGCTTGTCCACCATAACCACGTGGTCAGAGCGATGCGCCTCGTCAAGGTCAATGGGTAATTTGAGTGAGACCCGATATCCTCCCCAATTGATGTGGAGTTTGGCTATGCCTCATCGAGAGATGTCCCATAAATCATTGGCCATCAAGCCCGTTGGTCCCCAACCGCCTCCATAGTGGCCAGAGGGCAAGATGCCTCCCCTAGAGGGGGTCAACCCGGGCGACTTTGAGTGAATGACTCAAACATAGGGAGAGATGGTTGCGTGGTTCCACACCACCGATAAGAGCCACCGGGGCCCACCTCAACCTACCCCTACCTCTTTGTGGCTTTGAGCACTTCTAAGGACCAGTCAGAGAGAAGATTTCCTAATCACGACATGGGGTCATGGATGTAGTGGTCGCTCTATGCATGGACTCAAGGGCTCATTGCCTCCTTGGTCACGGCGTGACTTAATGGTGGCCACTTGCGTTTGAATGGGTGCCACGCTGCATGGTTATGATGACAGAGGGCATCTCTATGCACAAATCCTAGGGGCAATTGGCCTCCCTAGTTCCACCACATCTTAATGGTGCCCTCATGTGTGATCGCGTGTTGTGGCATGACACCTCACTTTTTGAAGGTCTGTGGGGCTCGTCCAGGGGTGGATCCTGCGCAGGCACAGTTCGCGTCCCTAGGTGACACCACATAAATAGCTCCCTTGGCTTAGGCTTGTCATTTACCTTTGTTTTCACCTTCCATTGCCATCTATTGCAAATAAGAGAGTGAAAAAGGAAATGAGAGATTTGGCTCGAGAGACTTACCTAGGTCATGCACCAGTGGTCGCTATCACACGGCGTAGTCATCATCTGCCGCTTGTTTCACCCCCATCATCGCGCCTTCCACCTGTGCTGCAGAATGGGCGAGTGGATAACTTTGGAGGTGATGGAGGCGATGTTGTAGCGGCTGGTGCAGAAGGGTCTAGTTTCACCAAAGGAGGTTGCTAGGAGGAGGGCTGTGTAACACCTCGGGTGTTTAAATACTAAAACCTGCCATGTCATCGTATGCATTGCAAAGCATTTGGCATTTAGTGAAAATTTTGATATTCTTACACTAAAACAAGTTTACCTTTATGTGGTATATGTTGAATTGTATTGTTTGAATCAAGTTTAAAATTTGGTTTGGATTTGAATTTTCAAGAAAACCCTGATTTTTAGTATTTAAATCCTACCCTGAAAACTCATTTCAAAATCTAAGCACATTTTGGGGGTGAGCCTAAAAGCAAAAGTGTAGAGCTTGTCAAGTTATACAAAGTTTGTTTTTGGAGTTTTCAAAGTTATGAAAAATTTGAAGTAATTTGAAAAGGCGTAATTTGTTAAATGTCCCCTATTTGAATTCAAAAGTTCATTTCAAAATGTAAACCGAATTAGGGGGTGGTTATAAAAGCAAAGTTGTAGAACTTTGGATTTTGAGCAACTTTTATTTTTTGGAGATTTTTGAGTTGTTATACAAATTTGGGAGTAATTTGGAAATTTAGACGAATGGTAATTCTATAAATAGGGTGAACAGTGTCACAACCACCGCCCCACCGCCGGTGACCTTCTGCTCGGTTCCAGATGCGCCTATGGCCGCCCTTGGCTTCGCACTAGCATGGAGAAGGCCACTACGTGTCGCCTCCTTGCTCTCTTGGCCGCTCTATAAAGCTCAGACACCATCGCCGATCTTCCTTTCGTTGCTCTGCCTTTCCCGTCGCCCTTGCTCAACTCTAGCGAGCTCGCACCGTCGCTGTAGTGCCTCCACTATCACAGCAAAGTGCTCAATAGCTTCGCCTACTCCTTGTGCATCTAGCCATCCAACTGTGGTCGCCTGATTTCATCGAGAACCCGCGGTGCAAACCCTTCTTCCTCGCGGCCAGCAACCTCTCCGTCGTGCTTGCGCCGTCGTGGCCAGCTCTCTCCGGTGAGCCTTTGCTCTTGCTCAGTACACCTCTAGCTCCACCTTGTTCCCGTGATGCTCTATGACCGGTTGATTGCTCATTTGGTCCATCATAGTCGCCTGAGCACCGCCGTCGCCAAAGTTTGCTCCGCCGTGGCCGCTGTCAACATCGACCTGCGTCACCGTTGCTTCTCCAGTCTCACTCTTTGCTCCAACATGTTCGTGGTGAGCTGCTAAACCTTCTCATGCCTTTTGTTTACACTCTACTGGCCTTGTTTCACTGGTGTGGTGTCGCTGAGCCGCTGCGTCTGCCATGGCCGACGTCAAGCTCGTAACTCGCTATAATTGCTCAAGCTAGTGCCTTCATGCGATGCGGGGTGGTGTGGGAAGTATTTTGGTACTTTGGCCGTCACCGTTGGTCTCACCGTCGGCGAGTTTTCATTGGTCAGCGCCGTCACCGTCGTGGTCAAAGCGGGAGGTCGGGGATGACAGGTGGGGTCACCCTGTCAGCGACTGTGTAGTTGAAAATGAATTTTCTCCTTTTCTGAAAGGTTTGAATAGTGTTGTAATTTGTTATTTTTGTGTAGATTTATTTAGAGCTCCACAAATTATAAAACTTTTTGTGTGACCTATTTGTGATGAATACTATTTAGGAAAAATATGAAATGTTATTTTTTAGCATTTTTGAATGTGATAAAAATTGCTCAATTAATTAATAAATGTGTTTCCACGATTTTTCTAGGCTTAATTAATTATCCAAAAATTATAAAAATTGTTTTGCCACTTAGTTATGATGTGATGAACATTTACAAAAATTTTGTGCTCAATTGGAATAAGTTGATTTATTTCATAATTTTGAATTAAATAATTAATTCATAAAAGCAAATAGTAACCTTTAATGATTTAGGTTTTGTTTGAAATTTTGGATTGAGAGATGACCTTGAATCATTAGTTGGTAATGATCCTTGGCAATTGATGTATGTGTTACGAAAAAGATTTAGTTAGTTTGACTTGCAACTATACCGCGAAGGAAAGGTGTATTCGAATTGTTAATTTTACATCCATCATCAAGCATCATGTTTCGTATTCCGCATCATGTTAAACATGGCATTGTTACTACGTGTAGTGAACGAAGGTGAACATGTGGTAGTTAATCAAGTTGCGGAGGAGGTTAATCCGTCTATTGAGGTCGTATCTGATAATTGTGGAACGCCGTAGGAATCTAACTTTTCCGTCAACGAAGGCAAGCCCCGGATGCATTTAACCCGACCTTGTGTTTTACAAATTTTATCGCTTTTGCTTTTCTATACTGCATCAAGTGATTAGGAGTCAAGTGGAAACCTATTTGGTGCATCACCAACCTTGTTTTTCCATATCTACCTTGATTACCTGTTTTATTCGTAAATGTCTAGTTATGCTTAGTCATGCTTAGTCGGGTGATTACCTATCACCTGAGAATTTTAAATGGATCTTTGGTTACTTATGTTATCATGAGATATGAGCATGGAAGTAATAAATTTAGACCGGGCGGACTTGGTGTGTGAGAGCCACAAGACATGGAGGTCTTGTGAGCGGCTTCTTTCCGCCTGTGTCGATTAAGGTCCGTCCGTTGTTGAATTGCATGAGGTGAGACTTTGTAGTACTAACCACATACTTCGGTAAGCCTTAACTTGGCTATTCTATTACGAGAATGGCTACTCGCGCACTAGGAGTGGAGAGATGGCGGGAATAGCATGTACCCACGTGGCAATGGGCTGGATTGGTGGAGTACTGTATTCTCAGGTGGCGTAGACCCGTTCTTGTTTTAGGAGACCTGAGAGTAGGTTGATATATGTAAGTCGGGGACCTGCATATATCGTGTGGTCTGGAATTCCTAGCTGGGTTAATAATCGGTTCGAATCGTCATTGCTCATCAGTTATGGAAACTCAACTCACTGTTCATCATCGTAGTTAATAACTAAAACTTGAGCTAGATTTGAGAAAGAGTTTGATATAAAGTTCATGATCTCATTATGGATCATGGTAGATTCATATATTGTTCTTATGAAGTTTAAATGTTGAAATACTAAAATTTTGTTAAAGAGCTTTTACGCAAAAGAACTTTGAGTATTGCTAAAGCCATACCTTGAATCCCTGAGCCTGCATTCCTGAGTCTTCTTAGTTTTATTTTGGTTAAGTCTTGTTGAGTAGTTTTGTACTCAGGGTTTGTTGACCCTTGTTGCAGGTGAGCCTCATGAGCAGGTCTGTTTTGGACCTTGCTGCATGACTGTTGTTCCTGTCAATGATGATAAGTGAATGTGTGATCCTTGGGCAGGATGCATATTTTGTGTGTTATGTTTATGTTAATTATGCCACTCCACTACTACTATGGTTTGTAATAATCATCGAACTTAGTTTGTAAGGTTTGAAACAACTGGTTTGTAAATTAAGTTATCATAAGACTTTCGCTATTTTACTCTGATGTATATATTTGAATAAATGTTGTAATACTGCAATGACTCTATAATGTGATCCTGCTCAGAAATCATGGATGATTCGGGGTTCCCCGAGGACACCCAACAGACTTCTTAAGTTACCAGGAACATATGCATAGTTGTCAAAGGTCGTTGGACAGTGACAAGTGCATGTGGGTCCTATAATTTTGGAGGTTCTGCCACAGAATGGTATCAGAGCGATCGTTACAAAGTCTTTGTTGTATTGTTTTACAAAAACTTCAAAATGATTTGGGACAAATAGATATAACTTGTTAATTTGGTCCAAATTGCTTCTGGCTTATCTTATTTCATTCTCACCATTCCTTAATTTATTAAAAGGGGTTTGTGTGGTGGAGTAGTAATCTTATTATGCCCTATATAAAAATAACTGTGGTTATGTACCATATAAGCTTTGATGTTTTTTGTTCGTAAGAACGATTCATGCATCATGATTAATTCACTTGTTACTTCCTTCACCCTAAGTTTGGGTTGGGTAGTGAGTTTGGGTTGAGTTATGTAATCCATCCTGGCTGCTCTTTAGATTTTGATCTGATGGTCTTAATTGGATTAATCTTGCTTCCTACAGTATGGCTCGCACCAAGGTAACGCCCTATAAGTTTGTTGGACCTAAAGGAGTTCCTTATTACCAGCTTGCCCCTAGAAATGACGGTGCTAGCAGTAGCAGCTCTAGGCCTGATCCCTAGGTAGAGATATTGTAACACCCGGTTTTAAGGACAAAGCCGAATGCACACCATATGTGAGCCCTGGTAATCAAACCTCACATATAGCTACAAATGAAGGGGCAGTATCAATTCACAATGCTTAATATATAGCGAACTTAGCAAAAGAGATAACCTTAGAAAGCAATCAACAGATAGATAACTCTGATCTCCGGGTGCAGACTTCACTCCACTGGATCCAACTGACTGGTTGATCACAAGCCTAACTCCTTCAGACTCCAGCAGCCTGAGGTGTGGGGGAAATTGCAAGGGTGAGTCCTTGTCGAACTCAGCAAATATAGCAACAAGGTAGTGCATTCCATAGCCACATGATCAAGTATAATTGAATAATAAATAGCTCAAAATAACTCAGTTAAGCATGATTTAACAAGTGCTCATCTTTGGCGTAAGAATCCCTTGGCCGCTCGTGACCGTGAGCACGGCTGATATATCAGTTTATTAAACTCTGCGCAGAGGTGTACACTTTCACTGTGAGTCATGATTTCCAAATGTACGGGTTTGCAAGGTCCAAACACCAGAAATCATATAAAGCTACTCAGAAGTTCGTCTAACCGGGAAGGGCCGTAGGGTCATCGGATATAGGAACCCCCCTTCCATTTAAAGGCCGCTTCCATAGCAAGGCACAACAGGACAGAGGCTGTCCTATACCCAACTCGCAGTATCCTCTAAGCCTGCTAGAAAAGGTCTCCCAAGCAACTAGAGCCAGAGCCATATAGCCCTCACAGCTGTACTGTAAGTCCCGGATGATCACTTACAAATGAGACCTTGTGGAGAGGGAATTTAACCCTCCTGTTGTTGCTAACAAGTCATCTTTTATGTTTGTAGCATATTCATTAATCAAGTTTCAAGATCATGGTCACAGAAAGAAAACCCAAGCTATACTTGCCTTAAACACCGATCCTTCGGTAAGCTTTAATCTTCAACGTTTTCTTCTTCTTCTTCTTCTCCAACTTCTTATAGATCACCAACGCAAAACTCACCGACTGGACAAGACCGAAAAGCACCACACAAGCATCCGAACAAGCATGCATAGCAAACATACTAGATTAGAACAATACACCAATCAATGAAAAGATTCGAAATCTAATCTACGCATTGCTACGATCACGCACACGCGAAAGGTACACTAATCGGAGCTACGGTAAAACAGAAACATCTATCGAAGGATTTACGTTGGAAAGAAAACTATATGCTTTATCTATTTTAATGATCATAAAACATGTATAAGATATCTCAGGGGAATATCTAAAATTGAGTTAAGTCATTTTATACCTGAGTTATTAGATTTAGAAAACTAAGATAAATTAATCATATCTTAATTATAGTTATTTTGATATCATTTATGCAAATTAAATTTTAACTTACAAAGATATAATAACAAGTGAGAGTATATATTCAAAACATATATAGCACGTATAAGCCCTTGCATTTATTATCTTTTAAAAGGAAAACCAAAATGATGTAAGCATTACATCAGTTTAGGATTTATCAATGGAATAATTAATAATGTATTAAGGAGCGGATGTGCATGTATTATTTAATCAAAATAAACTTTAACGTTTCAAATTAAAAGAACATGTAAGAGCATCTATACTATAACTGAATATGACGTGAGTTCAGCTAACCAAATTATAATAAAAACATATATTTAAATTGATATAACCAGCTTAATATTCATTTATTAAGGCCGACGTGGAAAACCTATATTGCTTTTAATTAATTTAGAAAGCTAGTTGCACATTAATCTTAATCAAGTCAATATTTAAGTTCACAATGTATACTCCTAAATCTGAGCTGAAACAAATCATGTTTTATTTATAACTGTTGCCGTATAGATTAATCAAGTCAAACTTTTAACTTTGCAAAAGTAAAATGCATGTGAGAGCATCTAACAAGTTTAATATATGCAAGGTGTGTTTAAACTAATCAAACTATAATTTAGGAATACATTTATATTAATAATTAATCATATGGATATCATTTATTAAATACTGAAGCGTAACATATATATATATTGCTTTTAAGTTAGAAAACTAATTAGTTGTAGGTTAATCAGATTAATATTTAACTTATAAATTTCCAAGACGTGAGATATGTTAAACATCGCTGCTAACACGTACCACACATTACGATGAAACTCGCGCAATCAAATCGAAAGCAAAAACCTAAATCGACTTTAATTAATTAGCGATTAATTAGTTATAGACACAATTAATATTTTAATAAAATAAATTCTTAAACATGTGATATATAAACTAATAACTCTACTGCGTAGATCTCGACGACACGAAACTAACGCAATTGGAACGGACTGAAACCGAATCGGACTAAAAACGGTTTTACGGCGGAGGACAAGAAATTCTGTAAATAAGGAATGGCAAACTTGTAAATACGTTCATCTTGTACCTCTGCTCATCTTCACGTACGCAGCCATGGGGAAAGAGGCTGCCTGCTGCTGCTGTGTTCGTGCAGGCAGGGAGGGGCTCGGCTGGGGCTGTGGCCGGCCGTGGAGGCTCGCAGCGGCGCTCCCGCTCCTCGCCCAAGCGGCAGCAGCGGTGGCTGCTGGTGATGGCCGGCCGGAGCGGCCACAGGCAGCGGCGGCGGCCGTCCTGCTCACTCGCGAGCAGGCGCACGCGAAGGGAAGCGGGATGGGGCACAGAACGCTGGCGCCGGCGTGGGAACAGGGCCGGGACGCGGGACGATGCCGTGGTGGCTCCGGGTAGCCGGAGACGAAGGAGAAGACCGCGTCCATGGTGAAGTTCGCCGGAAAACGTCAACGGAAAAGGAAAACCGAAGGGGAACGATTAAACAGTGATGGATTCGTGAAACGAAACGCGGGACGGTGTAGAGGAGATTGATACGAACCTCGTGATGGTCTCGGAATTCGCAGGGGACACCGGAGTTGGCCGGAAAAGCTCGCCGAAGGTTCGCCGGAAACCTAGCTGTGGAGAACTTCGGCGTCCGATCTGCGGGGCTACGAGTGGCGGCTTGAAAAATGGGCTGTACTTCTGGAATCCTCACGTCGAGGGCTACGCCGGCATATATATATACGTAGGGTTTGGATATTTTGGAAATCCGAGATATTTTAGTAAATATTGATTTTCGGAATTAAAATAATTACAGAAAATCGGGAATTACTATTTAGGCTCCGAAAAATATCTCTGAGCTCCGAAAAATACTAGAAAAATTCCTGGGGATAGATGAAAGAATAAGGAACACAACCAAAGTGGTTTAGCTCCCGAAAAAGACTTTTGCATTGATTAAGGAAAAAGATAAAACTCTAAGAAATATGAATTTAATCCCGAAAAAGGTCAGAAAGATTCCCAGAAAGAGAGGCATCGTCCTAACGTGTCTTAAAACCTTTTCCAAGCCTTTAGATTTTAAAAAAACAAGGCATCTTTTCTAACTTTTGTTTTTGCAAATTTTCAAATTCTTTTTAAACCACTACTTGAAAGCAATATTTTAAAGTTTGAGATTTGAATTTATTTTTCAAACCGCTCATCACAAAAGTATCAATGCAATGGTATGTATGCGCAAACATATTGTTACCCTTATTTTGGATTTTAATTTTCTTTTACCTATGTTTTTATGAGCACAAAACAATTAACAGAAAACATTTTACTCTTTTTAGAAAGTAGCTAATTTTTTTGGGTGTTACAATTCTACCCCCCTTAAGATGAATCTCGTCCCCGAGATTCGGAGAAGAAGGACAAAGAAGAGGGGGATACTTCAACTTGGGATCTTCTTCACTTCGTTGAGCAATAACATCTTGATACTCACCTTGTGTTGTATGATAATTCATCACGTGGCTACTCTTGCAGATTCTTGCTCCATCTTATTCTAACTCCGATCTTGTTGCTTCTCTTAATTCGTTCCAATGAATCTTATTATCCATATGTTAAGCTTCCAAAAGATCTTGCTTAGCTTGAATCAGAACTTTGAATTCTATGGTTCATCTTTTATGCATTTTGAAATGTTTTACTTTTCAAAAGGAAGACTTTAAATCAAAACCGAACAAATTTCTTTTTCAACTCCTTTTGAAATAGATTTCAAAATATGTTTATGTTTAAAACTCAAGAAAATATTTCAACCATGTTTTGAAACTCTTTTGAATAAATGTTTTCAAGGTTTTGAAATAAACCCAACCATTTTCAAATCATTGGAAACTTAGGAAAACATACTAAGCTTTGTTTGTCAAACTCTTTTGAAAACTCGACTTTATAATCAAATCTCAGATAAAGAGTAGACAAATCAACTCAAGTTCTTTTGAAATCTGTTTGTAACAAGGGATTTTCAAGATTTTAGAAAACAAATGAAACATTCAAACTTCATTTTCAAATCATTTTGAATGAACTCTTTTTGGATTTCTGAATTCAAACCAAATCAATTTCAAAACTACTTTAGAAATAAAGAGAGTAAGTTTTCAATTCTCATTTTCTTTTGAAGTCAAACAAAAGACTTAATACACATGTTCAAGTTCATTTTGAAAATAAGACTTTTGGAGAATTATATCAAATCAAATAATTTTCAACCCTGTCAAACCATTTTGGAAGACTTCTTTTAGAAATACACTTTTGTAATCAACTCAAACCTTTTAATTTTCAAATTTTGTTTTGGAAATCAAACTTAATTCTAATTCAAAGCCAAAAGTGCTCAGTTCCCAAATGCAAATTGTTGCAAACTTTTGAACCAAATCTTTTAAACTTTTGTAAAATATCTTGAAAGCATTTTGAACACCTTTCAAATAAAATTTGAAACAAGACAACTCAATTTTTTTTTCAATTGGTCTTTTCCAAACAACCTTTTTTTTAACTTAGTTCAAATCAACTTTTGAAGAAGTTTTTCAAAGTTCTTGAATCAAAAGGTTGTTAATTCATTTCCAACATCTTTTAAAGATTTTATTTCAAGGAAAGAGCTTTAAATAGAAATAAAAACCAATCCAATTGTTTCCAAGAGTTAATCTTAGTCTTGAGCATTCTTGCAACTGTCTATATCCTAGGTACGCGAAGATCAAACTCCCAACCATAGCTAGCTCGAAGATCAATCTTGACGTAGTTCCGAACTCCTTGTAGTTCACAAACTCGCAACACTCTTAGCTTGGCTACCCCCCTTAAGAATAGATGAGATAGGGGCACCAACATCTGTCATGTAACTTTATTCAAGGTGTATTATCATCCTCTGACATCCTAGAGAGCTTGTGAACATAGATAAGAATAAGAAATTTTGATCCTTCTTGTAGATAGAAAACAACAGCGCAGAAAAACATCCATATCTCGAGTTCCATTTATCCAATAAAGTTGCATCTTAAACCGTTGGAAAGCTTATAAAATTCTCCACATCTTTCTTTTAGACCACTTCTCCAGATTCTATAGTTAAGTTGGTCGAAATCTTTGCTCAACAGAAACTATTCCAGATTCCAGACAGCACAGATGTATCGCCTTGTGTTTTTCATATCTCCCAAACCAGAGATGCTATCAAGGTGATTCTTGCGGGAAAAGAAAGATCTTGAAGTCCACTTTCACCCCGAATTTTCTCAGAATTTTTGGTTGCCTAGAGGTTGGAGACATAGGCCATAGAAGTCAGACTACTCCGGAAGACAGAAAGCAGGAAACAAGAGTAAGAGAACCCAGACTATTTATTTCCTTATCTCTTATACCTTAAACCTTTAATATAAATGAAATTGTGAGCACATCCCACAACTTCAGTGCACTCATTACAAAGATCCAACTCAACCATGATCATTAGAACAAACCACTCAAACACGAAATACAAGCTCGTTGCTAATCGTTCCTTCTAACTACTTGATAGGCATTCTTAAGGGAAAACTTTCTTATCAGGGCTTTGGTAATTTGAATAGAGGTGAGACTAGAAAGTTCTGCAAGAGATCAAGAACAACAACTCAAGGAGACAAGAAAGTATAGCTCAAAGAAAGCTATCAAGGAGAGGAGACAATAGGACAAGGATTGGAAATATTCAATTCAATGAGTCCAGGAGGTGGAGAAATAGTTTTATAGTAAAATAGGTTTCTAGAAACGACCAGTGCTAACTAGGCTTGCGTCCTACAGTCAGCATGGCTCTGATACCACTTGTAACACCCGGTTTTAAGGACAAAGCCGAATGCACACCATATGTGAGCCCTGGTAATCAAACCTCACATATAGCTACAAATGAAGGGGCAGTATCAATTCACAATGCTTAATATATAGCGAACTTAGCAAAAGAGATAACCTTAGAAAGCAATCAACAGATAGATAACTCTGATCTCCGGGTGCAGACTTCACTCCACTGGATCCAACTGACTGGTTGATCACAAGCCTAACTCCTTCAGACTCCAGCAGCCTGAGGTGTGGGGGAAATTGCAAGGGTGAGTCCATGTCGAACTCAGCAAATATAGCAACAAGGTAGTGCATTCCATAGCCACATGATCAAGTATAATTGAATAATAAATAGCTCAAAATAACTCAGTTAAGCATGATTTAACAAGTGCTCATCTTTGGCGTAAGAATCCCTTGGCCGCTCGTGACCGTGAGCACGGCTGATATATCAGTTTATTAAACTCTGCGCAGAGGTGTACACTTTCACTGTGAGTCATGATTTCCAAATGTACGGGTTTGCAAGGTCCAAACACCGGAAATCATATAAAGCTACTCAGAAGTTCGTCTAACCGGGAAGGGCCGCAGGGTCATCGGATATAGGAACCCCCCTTCCATTTAAAGGCCGCTTCCATAGCAAGGCACAACAGGACAGAGGCTGTCCTATACCCAACTCGCAGTATCCTCTAAGCCTGCTAGAAAAGGTCTCCCAAGCAACTAGAGCCAGAGCCATATAGCCCTCACAGCTGTACTGTAAGTCCCGGATGATCACTTACAAATGAGACCTTGTGGAGAGGGAATTTAACCCTCCTGTTGTTGCTAACAAGTCATCTTTTATGTTTGTAGCATATTCATTAATCAAGTTTCAAGATCATGGTCACAGAAAGAAAACCCAAGCTATACTTGCCTTAAACACCGATCCTTCGGTAAGCTTTAATCTTCAACATTTTCTTCTTCTTCTTCTTCTCCAACTTCTTATAGATCACCAACGCAAAACTCACCGACTGGACAAGACCGAAAAGCACCACACAAGCATCCGAACAAGCATGCATAGCAAACATACTAGATTAGAACAATACACCAATCAATGAAAAGATTCGAAATCTAATCTACGCATTGCTACGATCACGCACACGCGAAAGGTACACTAATCGGAGCTACGGTAAAACAGAAACATCTATCGAAGGATTTACGTTGGAAAGAAAACTATATGCTTTATCTATTTTAATGATCATAAAACATGTATAAGATATCTCAGGGGAATATCTAAAATTGAGTTAAGTCATTTTATACCTGAGTTATTAGATTTAGAAAACTAAGATAAATTAATCATATCTTAATTATAGTTATTTTGATATCATTTATGCAAATTAAATTTTAACTTACAAAGATATAATAACAAGTGAGAGTATATATTCAAAACATATATAGCACGTATAAGCCCTTGCATTTATTATCTTTTAAAAGGAAAACCAAAATGATGTAAGCATTACATCAGTTTAGGATTTATCAATGGAATAATTAATAATGTATTAAGGAGCGGATGTGCATGTATTATTTAATCAAAATAAACTTTAACGTTTCAAATTAAAAGAACATGTAAGAGCATCTATACTATAACTGAATATGACGTGAGTTCAGCTAACCAAATTATAATAAAAACATATATTTAAATTGATATAACCAGCTTAATATTCATTTATTAAGGCCGACGTGGAAAACCTATATTGCTTTTAATTAATTTAGAAAGCTAGTTGCACATTAATCTTAATCAAGTCAATATTTAAGTTCACAATGTATACTCCTAAATCTGAGCTGAAACAAATCATGTTTTATTTATAACTGTTGCCGTATAGATTAATCAAGTCAAACTTTTAACTTTGCAAAAGTAAAATGCATGTGAGAGCATCTAACAAGTTTAATATATGCAAGGTGTGTTTAAACTAATCAAACTATAATTTAGGAATACATTTATATTAATAATTAATCATATGGATATCATTTATTAAATACTGAAGCGTAACATATATATATATTGCTTTTAAGTTAGAAAACTAATTGGTTGTAGGTTAATCAGATTAATATTTAACTTATAAATTTCCAAGACGTGAGACATGTTAAACATCGCTGCTAACACGTACCACACATTACGATGAAACTCGCGCAATCAAATCGAAAGCAAAAACCTAAATCGACTTTAATTAATTAGCGATTAATTAGTTATAGACACAATTAATATTTTAATAAAATAAATTCTTAAACATGTGATATATAAACTAATAACTCTACTGTGTAGATCTCGACGACACGAAACTAACGCAATTGGAACGGACTGAAACCGAATCGGACTAAAAACGGTTTTACGGCGGAGGACAAGAAATTCTGTAAATAAGGAATGGCAAACTTGTAAATACGTTCATCTTGTACCTCTGCTCATCTTCACGTACGCAGCCATGGGGAAAGAGGCTGCCTGCTGCTGCTGTGTTCGTGCAGGCAGGGAGGGGCTCGGCTGGGGCTGTGGCCGGCCGTGGAGGCTCGCAGCGGCGCTCCCGCTCCTCGCCCAAGCGGCAGCAGCGGTGGCTGCTGGTGATGGCCGGCCGGAGCGGCCACAGGCAGCGGCGGCGGCCGTCCTGCTCACTCGCGAGCAGGCGCACACGAAGGGAAGCGGGATGGGGCACAGAACGCTGGCGCCGGCGTGGGAACAGGGCCGGGATGCGGGACGATGCCGTGGTGGCTCCGGGTAGCCGGAGACGAAGGAGAAGACCGCGTCCATGGTGAAGTTCGCCGGAAAACGTCAACGGAAAAGGAAAACCGAAGGGGAACGATTAAACAGTGATGGATTCGTGAAACGAAACGCGGGACGGTGTAGAGGAGATTGATACGAACCTCGTGATGGTCTCGGAATTCGCAGGGGACACCGGAGTTGGCCGGAAAAGCTCGCCGAAGGTTTGCCGGAAACCTAGCTGTGGAGAACTTCGGCGTCCGATCTGCGGGGCTACGAGTGGCGGCTTGAAAAACGGGCTGTACTTCTGGAATCCTCGCGTCGAGGGCTACGCCGGCATATATATATACGTAGGGTTTGGATATTTTGGAAATCCGAGATATTTTAGTAAATATTGATTTTCGGAATTAAAATAATTACAGAAAATCGGGAATTACTATTTAGGCTCCGAAAAATATCTCTGAGCTCCGAAAAATACTAGAAAAATTCCTGGGGATAGATGAAAGAATAAGGAACACAACCAAAGTGGTTTAGCTCCCGAAAAAGACTTTTGCATTGATTAAGGAAAAAGATAAAACTCTAAGAAATATGAATTTAATCCCGAAAAAGGTCAGAAAGATTCCCAGAAAGAGAGGCATCGTCCTAACGTGTCTTAAAACCTTTTCCAAGCCTTTAGATTTTAAAAAAACAAGGCATCTTTTCTAACTTTTGTTTTTGCAAATTTTCAAATTCTTTTTAAACCACTACTTGAAAGCAATATTTTAAAGTTTGAGATTTGAATTTATTTTTCAAACCGCTCATCACAAAAGTATCAATGCAACGGTATGTATGCGCAAACATATTGTTACCCTTATTTTGGATTTTAATTTTCTTTTACCTATGTTTTTATGAGCACAAAACAATTAACAGAAAACATTTTACTCTTTTTAGAAAGTAGCTAATTTTTTTGGGTGTTACAGATATAGAGGTTTTTAGTAGAATTAGCATAGGCTACTAGAGATAGGGCCTTGGATACCATTCAGCTAGGCAAGTTAAAAGATCAATTGAAGTGTAGCACCACCGCTCATAAGAACTACGAGCGTATGTTAGTTCATATGGTGGAAGGGAGAAATGAGGCTTGGCATAGGGAAGATGTAGCTAGAGCTAGAACTCATGAGCTAGAATTCTATGTAGAAGATCTAGAAGAACATAATACTACTTTGCATGAAGAAGTCCATAGGCTGAGCAACCTTCTAGATCCAAATCATGAACCTCAAGCTGATGCAATGGACCCTAGTGTCATCATTGCTGATGATGATGAACTTGAAGAGGAAGAAGAAGAAGATCCAGAAGAATTAGTGATGGTTGATGAAAGTGATAATGAAGGCAGAAATGTTTTCGGAATGGATACTGATCACGAGGTTTGATGTGGTTGAGGAGAAGAGTAGAGTTGTAAAATAGGGAATCTAGTTAAGTTAAGTAGTCTTGTTTAGGTGCGGGCTTATGCTTAAATAAGTAAATCCAATGTAATGTGCTTGTAGTGAGCTCTTTTATATCTCAATAAAAGCTTGTAAGTCAAGTTTGGTTTGTTATGAATAGATGCCTTATACTCGTGCTTCGAATATTCCTGGTTCTTCGCATGAAGAGGGTGGTGTTCCTGATCCACCACCAGTTCCGCCAACTTGAGCTGATGCTATAGCAGCACTGGTCCATTGACCGTAGAAAATGCTCAATTGCTTCGAGAGATAGCTCAGAGTAATCAGAATATGGTGCATAATCAGAATATGGTGCAAGGAAACTGTGGCCACAATCATAACAGGCAGGAGGCTACGTATGTTGATTTTACAGATACAAGACCCCCAGTGTTCACTAAGGCAGATGAACCACTAGAGGCTGATGATTGGCTTCAGACCATGGAGCAGAAATTTGATCTTATTCCATGCACAGAGATGCAAAAACCTATGTTTGCTGCCTAGCAACTTAGAGGTGCAGCAGGTGCCTGGTGGGCAAATCTAGTGGCTATGCAACCAGCTGGCATTCCAATAACTTGGGCTGAGTTCCGTACTACATTTAGAGCTCATTATTCTAGAAGGGGTGATGGCCATGAAGCTAGATGAGTTCCTTGCTTTGAAGCAAGGGGATCAAACAGTTATGCAATATGTGGGTAGATTCAATCACCTATCATAGTATGCATCTGAACATGTCAATACAGATGCCAAGAAAAAGAAATAGTTTATGAGAGGACTGAATACCAAATTACAGATAATGATGACTGCATGTGCCAATGTTACTTATCATGAGGCAGTGAATATTGCAATTGCTTCTGAGGAAAAGTATCGGCAGCATAAGGAGATCAAGAAAAAGAAGAGTGTGCCGTCTGGATCTTTTGGTGGAAATCAAAAGAGGCAAAAGATAATCTATCATCTAGTCAACCATTATCGTCCTCCTTATCATCCACCACAGTTTCAAGCCGGGCAACAGTCAAATGTCAGTCCTGCTATAACCTACCCGAATTCACAATAGACAAATGTTCCTGGTGGCAATGCACCAACATCCCAGGGTCACAATTATCCATGTTACAATTGTGGAAGGACCGGTCATTTCTCTAGGGAATGTCCGTATCCCAAGCAGGCTAATCAAAATTATCAAAAGGCCCCTGCTAATCAACAATAGGGTCAAGCATAGAACAACAACCACAATCAGAATGCTCAGAAGGGCAAAGATGAAAGGAAGACAGGATGGGTGTTCTATATTCAAGCTGGAGAAATTCCAGAAGGGGAGTCAGTGATGATGGGTTTGTTTCCTGTCGCCAATCACCCTGCTATTATGCTTTTTGATTCTGGTGCATCTCATTCATTCATCAATAGAACCTTTGTCGTAAAGCATGCAATTCTAATTGGGGAAACAAAGGAAAGTTTCTTTATATAGTCACTCGGGGGACGTCTGTGTACTAAGGAAATGGTATACCAGGTACCCATAAACCTGGGTGGGCATATTTTTCCCACAACCATGATTATTCTCAAGGATCAAGATATAGATGTGATCTTGGGAATAAATTGGATGTATCAGCATAAGGCTGTTATAGATGCTTTGCATAGGACATTAAGGGTGAGTTTGCCTGATAGTAGTTCTCAGCTTCTTATCCAACTTCCAACCTTAAGGAGATTAGTGGAAAGAGTTTGTGTAACTTTTGTCAAGGAGATTAGGGATATCCTAGTAGTTTGTGAATTCCCTGATGTGTTTCCTGAGGATTTACCCGGTCTACCATCAGATAGGGATGTTCAGTTTAACATAGAGTTAAAGCCTAGAACAGCTCTGATATCTCGAAGAGCTTATAGGATGCCTCCCAAGGAATTAGCCGAGTTAAAGACTCAGTTGCAAGAGTTGATTGAGAAAGGATTTATTCAACCTAGTTCATCACCTTGGGGATGCCCTGCAATTTTTGTGAAAAAGAAAGATGAGACCCTGAGGTTATGTGTTGACTATCGTCCGTTGAATGAAGTGACCATTAAGAATAAGTATCCCTTACCTTAGATAGACATGCTTTTTGATCAACTGGCCAGAGCCAAAGTTTTCTCCAAGATTGATTTAAGGTCAGGCTATCACCAAATCAAGATTAAGCCTGAAGATATTCCCAAAATAGCATTTACCACAAGATATGGATTATATGAATACTTGGTAATGTCTTTTGGTTTAACAAATGCCCTAGCTCATTTCATGTATCTAATGAATTCAGTGTTCATGCCTGAGCTAGACAAGTTTGTGGTGGTATTTATTGATGATATCCTAGTTTATTCCAAGAACAAGAAGGAACACGCAGAACATCTCAGAATTGTCCTTACCCGCTTAAGAGAACATCAACTATATGCCAAATTTAGTAAGTGTGACTTCTGGCTTAAGGAAGTACATTTTCTTGGACATGTCTTATCAGCTGAAGGAGTTGCTGTTGATCCAAGCAAAGTTAAGGATGTGCTTGATTGGAAACTGCTAACCACTATTCATCAGATTCGGAGTTTTCTAGGAATGGTGGGGTATTACCATCGTTTTATTCTAGATTTCTCTAGAGTATCCAAGTCCATCACTGGGTTGTTAAAGAACCAAGTCAAGTTTGTCTGGTCATCTAAATGTGAAGAAGCTTTCCAGACTTTGACGAGATTGTTAACCACTGCACTAGTATTAGCCCAACTTGATATCGAGAAGTCATTTGACGTTTATTGTGATGCTTCAGGTATTGGCATTGGATGTGTATTGATGCAAGAAGGCCGAGTCATTGCCTATGCTTCTAGACAACTCAAGCAACATGAAGAGCACTATCCCACTCATGATCTAGAGTTAGTAGCAGTTGTCCATTCTCTAAAAATTTGGCGGCATTACTTACTTGGTAATACGTGCCATATTTACACAGATCACAAGAGTTTAAAGTATATCTTTACTCAATCGGATTTGAACATGCGACAAAGAAGATGGTTAGAATTGATTAAAGATTATGACTTGGAAGTACATTACCATCCTGGTAAAGCAAATGTAGTTGCAGATGCCCTCAGTCGAAAGAGCCATTGCAATTGTCTGACAGTAAGAACAATGTGTTTGACTTTATGCCAAGAGATGGAAAAGTTGAGTATGGGGGTAATTCAACAAGGTAGTTTGACCAATGTAACTGTTGAATCCACTATTCGAGATCAGATTATTACTGCTCAGACAAAAAACAAGGGTATAGCCCATATCAAAGAAAGAATTAAGAATGGGAAAGCAGAATGCTTCAAAGTAGATGATGAAGGTGTGTTATGGTTCAAGAATCGATTAGTGGTACCAAAGGTTCCTGAGTTGTGACAATTAATTCTTGAAGAGGCACATGCTACTAGGCTATCTATTCATCCAGGAAGTAATAAGATGTACCACGACTTGAAACAAAGGTTTTGGTGGACCAAAATGAAGATAGAAATTGCCCGGTATATAGCCAAATGTGATACTTGTCAAAAGGTGAAAGCTATACATTTGAGGTCTGCTGGAGAGTTACAGCCATTACCTATTCTAGCTTGGAAGTGGGAGGATATTAGTATGGACTTTATTGTTGGTCTACTCAAGACATCAAAAGGTTTTGATTCAATATGGGTCATTGTAGATCGACTAACTAAGTCAGCACATTTTTCTTCCCATCAAGAGTATATATCCTACTATCCAATATGCCAAGATGTATCTAGTAAGAATCATGAGTCTACATGGAGTACCAAAGACCATAGTGTCAGATCGGGGTACACAATTTGTCTCCAGCTTTTGGAAACACTTGCATACTTCGTTAGGTACCAAACTACTATATAGTACAGCTTATCATCCACAAACTGATGGTCAGACTGAAAGGGTCAATCAAGTACTTGAAGATATGTTAAGATGTTGTGTCCTTAACTATTCTAAGAAGTGGGACGAATGTCTGCCTTTGGCTAAGTTTTCATACAATAATAGTTATCAGGAGAGCATTAGAATGGCTCCATTTGAAGCACTCTATGGTCATAGATGTAGAACATCACTGAGTTGGTCTGAGCCTAGAGAAAGAAGATTCTTTGGAGTTGACCTTGTGAAAGAAACAGAAGACAAGGTTAGGCAAAGACAAAGTAATTTGAAGATAGCTCAGTCCCAACAAAAGAGTTATGTAGATAAACGACGTAGACCATTGGTGTTTAACAAGAGAGATTTTGTATATCTGAAGGTATCACCAATGTAGGGAGTTATCCGTTTTGGTGTTAAAGGCAAGTTGGCACCTCAATATATTGGGCCATTTCAAATTTTAGAGAGGTATGGAAAAGTGGCATATCGCTTGAAACTAGCCAAACATCTTTCAGCTGTGCATGATGTGTTTCATGTTTCTCAATTGAAGAAGTGTCTCCGAGTGCCTAAGCAGAATGTTGAGGTTGAAGGAGTGGAACTTGAACTTGATTTGACCTATTCCGAATATCCTATCCAGGTTCTGGATTAGAAAGATCGTGTCACACGAAGAAGGACAATCAAGTTTTACAAGATACAATGGAATCAACATTCCGAAGAAGAAGCTACTTGGGAATCCGAAGATTACTTGGTAGAAAAATTTCCAGAATTTCTTGCGTCAATATAGAGTAATGTTAGTTGAGCTCGGTTGTTACAAATTGTGTTTTGTAAAGGGACCTCAGCTGTTTTTGGACTGACACATGTAACACCTTTGGTGTTTTGACCTAGAACTAAAACTTGACATGTCATCATATGCATTGCAAAGCATTCATAAAGTAGAAAATTTTGAATGCATTCACTAAATAAGCTTTATTTCATAAGTTGTTATTTTATGTGATGTAATGTGATCCAAAACTCTAAATAAAGATCATGACCACAAGAGTCAATTTTCATGTGATCATGTGATACCATGTGTCCATTGACTCAAATAACCCTAATGGGCCATGTAAATGGTTAAAAAATCATAGTAAAGTAAAAAGGTAAACAAATTAAAATTGAATTCAAATTCAAATTATAAAAGTCCCTTTTTGCCCCTTCTGTCTATTTCAAAATCCATTTGAAATTTGGGGGTGTGACAAAAAGCAAAGTTGAATCTTATTTTATAAGGATCAACTTTGGTATTCAAAGTTTTTAATGTTTACATATAAAATTTGGAGTAATTTTGGAATGATTCAAATGCTCAAATGCACCCCAAATTCAAATTTCAAAATGGAGGCAGAATTTGAAAATGTTCATTTAAGCAAAGTTGTAGAACTTTGGATTTTGAGCAACTTTTATCTTTGGAGATTTTTGAGTTGTTATACAAATTTGGGAGTAATTTGAATTTTAAAATGGATGGCAATTCTGTAATTTGGAGGAATAGTACCACGATCACCGCCCCCCGCCGGCGTTGCTTCTCCGGCCTTCCAGTCGCGCCTGTGGCCGCCCTTGGCTTCGCGCTGGCATGGTGAAGTTCACTGCGTGTTGTCTCCTCACTCTCTTGGCCGCGCTATAAAGCTCCGACGCCGTCATCGACTTTCCTTTCTCTGCTCTGTTTTCCTGTCGCCTTGCTCATCTCCAGCGAGCCCTCGTCGTCGAACCAGCGCCTCCTCCGTCATAGCAAAGCACCTAGTAGTTTTGCCTACTCCTTGCGCATCCATCCAGCCAGCTTGGGTCGTCTGATTTCGCAGGGAAACCGCGGTGCGAACTCTTCTTCCTCGCGGTCGGCAACTTCTCCGTCGCAGGCGCCTCTCCGTGGCCAGCGTCCTCTGGTGAGCCGTTGCCCTTGATTAGTGTACCTACAGTTCCGTCTCGATGCCATGGTGCTTAATCCATTGTTGCTTGCTCGTTTTGCCCACTATAGTCGTTGGAACACCGCCATCGACGAAGTCTGCTCCGCCGTGACCGCTGTCAATGTCGACCTGCGTCACCGTAGCTTCTCCGGTCTCGTTCTTTGCTCCAACGTGATCGTGGTGAGCTGCTGAACCTTCCCGTGCCTTTTGTTTGATCTCTACCAGCCTTGTTTTGCCAGCATAGCGCTGCCGTGTCACCGCGTCCGCCATGGCCGGCGCCAGCCTCGAATCGTGCTGTGATTGAGTTAGCTAGTGTCTCCAATCGATGCGCCATGTTGTTGTGAGTGTTTTGGTACTTTGGCCGTCCCCGTTGGACTCATCGTCGGCGAGTTAGCGTCGGTTAGCGCCATCATCATCGTGGTCAGAGATGGAGGTTAGGGATGACAAGTGGGTCCCATATGTCAGCGACTGTGTAGTACAAAATGAATTTCTGTTTTTCAGATTTGAATGAATAGTGTCTGTTTTTGTTATTTTTGTATAGATTTATTTAGAGCTCCAAAAATTATGAAAATTTTTGTGTGACCTCTTTGTGATGAATATTATTTAGGAAAAATATGAAATGTTGATTTACAATAATTTTTGAATATGATGAAAATTGCTCAATTAATTATTAAATGGATTTCCATGATTTTTCTAGGCTCAATTAATTATCCAAAAAATTATGAGATTTGTTTTGCCACTTAATTATCATGTGATGAATCTTTACTAAAATTTTGAGCTCAATTGGAATAAGTTGATTTATTTCATAATTTTGAATTAAATAATTAATTCATAAAAGCAAATAGTAACCTTTAATGATTTAGGTTTTGTTTGAAATTTTAGATTGAGTCATGACCTTGGGTCATTAGTTGATAATGATCCTTGGCAAGTGATGTATGTGTTATGAAAAAGATTTAGTTAAGCTTGACTTGCAACTGTACCGCGAAGGAAAGTTGTATCCGAATTGTTAATTTTGCATCCATCATCGAGCATCATGTTTCGTATCCCGCATCGTGTTAAACATGGCATTGTCACTACGTGTAGTGAACGAAGGTGAACACGTGGTAGTTAATCAAGTTGCAGAGGAGGTTAATCCGCCTGTTGAGGTCGGATCGGATACTTGTGGAACATCGCAGGAACCTAACTTTTCCATCAACGAAGGCAAGCCCCGGATGCATTTAACCCTACCTTGTGTTTTACAAATTTTATCGCTTTTGCTTTTATGTACTGCATTAAGTGATTAGGAGTCAAGTGGAAACCTAATTGGTGCATTACCAACCTTGTTTTTCCATATCTACCTTGATTACCTGGTTATCCGTAAATGTCTAGATATGCTTAGTCATGCTTAGTCAGGTGATAACCTGTCACCTGAGAATTTTAAATGGATCTTTGGTTACTTATGTTATCATGAGATATGAGCATGGAAGTAATAAATTTAGACCGAGCGGACTCGGTGTGTGAGAGCCACAAGACATGGAGGTCTTGTGAGCGGCTTCTTTCCGCCTGTGTCGATTAAGGTCCGTCCGTTGTTGAATTGCATGAGGTGAGAGTTTGTAGTACTAACCACATACTCCGGTAAGCCTTAACTCGGCTATTCAATTATGAGAATGGCTACTCGTGCACTAGGAGTAGAGAGATGGTGGGAATAACATGTACCCATGTGGCAATGGGCTGGATTAGTGGAGTACTGTATTCTCGGGTGGCGCGGACCCGTTCTTGTTTTAGGAGACTTGAGAGTAGGTTGATATATGTAAGTTGGGGACCTGCATATATCGTGTGGTCTAGAATTCCTAGTTGGGTTAATAATCGGTTCGAATCATCATTGCTCCTCGGTTATGGAGACTCAACTCACTGTTCATCATCGTAGTTAATAACTAAAACTTGAGCTAGATTTGAGAAAGAGTTTGATATGAAGTTCATGATCTCATTACGGATCATGGCAGATTCATATATTGTTCTTATGAAGTTTAAATGTTGAAATACTAAAATTTTGTTAAAGAGCTTTTACGCAAAAGAACTTTGAGTATTGCTAAAGCCATACCTTGAATCCCTGAGCCTGCATCCCTGAGTCTTCTCAGTTTTATTTTGGTTAAGTCTTGTTGAGTACTTTTGTACTCAGGGTTCGTTGACCCTTGTTGCAGGTGAGCCTCATGAGCAGGTCTATTTTGGACCTTGCTGCATGACTGTTGTTCCTATCGATGACGATAAGTGAATGTGTGATCCTTGGGCAGGATGCTTATTTTGTGTGTTATGTTTATGTTAATTATGCCACTCCACTACTACTATGGTTTGTAATAATCATCGAACTTAGTTTGTAAGGTTTGAAACAACTGGTTTGTAAATTAAGTTATCATAAGACTTCCACTATTTTACTCTGATTTATATATTTGAATAAATGTTGTAATACTGCAATGACTCTATAATGTGACCCTACTCAGAAATCATGGATGATTCGGGGTTCCCCGAGGACACCTGACAGACTTCTTAAGTTACCAGGAACATATGCATAGTTGTCAAAGGTCGTTGGACAGTGACAAGTGCATGTGGGTCCTATAATTTAGGAGGTTCTGCCATAGGCTACTTCTAGAGATGTTCTTTCATTGCTGTAGCGTGGCAAGGCTATGCTTTTTACTGACTTCTACGAGTGTGGTTTTGCAGTCTTAGCATCAGATTTTCTTCACAGTTTCCTCCTCGAATATGGGGTTCAGCTTAAGCATCTTCCTCCTAACATAGTGCTATAGCTCGCATGTTCGTGGTTGTCTGTGAGGCCTTCCTAGGGATTGAACCCAACAAGGATATGTTTTGGCGGGTCTTTGAGGTCAAGACCCGTAAGGCGCACAGCTCTGATGGTGGTGTGCTTGCTCCAGTGGGTGGGATGAACATCCAGATGCACCATGGGGCATCCCATAGCTACCCATGTCTACCATTGAGTTTGAACTTCAGCTAGCATAGGAACAGGTTCTACTTTCGTGATGAAGCTACCGCCCCCTTCCTCACTTTTCTGTTGCCATGCTAGTGAGGTTAGAATCATTGGGTTAGGGGTGCAATAGGAATAGGTTGAAGAACGTGTTGGAGATCCTAAAGATCCACAAGGGCTAAATGTCAGCCAACCTAAATAGCATCAGCCAACCTAAATAGCGTCATGATCCTACGGACCATGGTTGAGCGACAGGTCCAGCCATTGAAGCAACAGGCGCACCTACTATGTGATTATAGTGGGATCAAGGACCCAAGCCATGAGACCATGGAGGTGCTCGAGGCCGGTGAGGTCACAAAGCGGGTCGCTGAGTTCCCTTTTTCTTTCCGTGTTTCTCTTTTGCTCGAGGCCATCGATCTTATTGGTTTCGTTTTCATAGCCCATGCCTTCATTCACCTCCTGGTTTCACCTTCCTCGACCTATGGGTATGGAGCGTGTTGCTTAGTAGAAGGTGGTTGCTAATGAGAAGAGGCGCCTTTGGCAAGTAAAAGCAAAGAAGCTCATGGAGCGTCAGAAGCGTGGGGCCGCACAGTCTAATGATGATGATGACAATGGTGATGATGATGAGGACATTGGGGATGAGGACGAAGATCTAGCGGTTTTTCCAGGCATCGCTGATGCCCCACAGAGGTCTAGCTACACCACCAAACTAAGCAGTGCTAGCCGTTCAGCTGATGCTACGGATGAGAGCATTGCCTAAAAATGCCCAGCTCCATCGTCACCATAGTGGTCGAGTCCAAAGTGCTCCCATGCCATCGTGGATGGTGGTCGGAGCTCATTGTCTACGGCTGCCATCAGTTCTTCCCTAGTGGGGGACAAGGCCCCACCCATGAGGAGGACATTGAGGACATGGTGGTGATAGGGGCCATGCCTGGGGCAGACAGTGGGGGCCACTGCCTCCCTTCAGAGGAGTCTAGAGGGAAGGGTGGAGACTCTCTCTAGCTTCCCTTTGTATGTGTGAAAGTTGAGCGTCCTGCTTCCCTGGTGCCCCATATGGAGGCGTTAGGGAATGCAAAAGTGGAGTTTGCTAGGGGGCATGATGTGGAGGAGGCAGGCACCTCCGCTATAACTAGAGGTGCCTCATCGGCTTCTATGTGCGGAAAGGCACCATGCATGGAAAGGCGCATTGTTCCGATTCTCATGGGACATTCAACTAGGTATGCCATGCTTCTGTTGTCCATCCTTTGCTAGGGTTGTTGATGATGTTTGGCCACCCGACCTCAATGGCTTCCCGGTGCAGCGAACCCCTTCTGGGTTTTATAGTCCTAAGGCCATGGGTGGGTGCCGCATGTTCTTCCATGTAGCTAGAACCATTGTTGGGCAGCGACATGGTTTCTAGGGCACTGGGCTAGCTTCCCTCATTGTAGCTTTGCGCTCACCTCTCAAAGAAAGTTATGCTTTGGCAAGAAACTGCTCCTGCACTGGCATGGAGGCAAGCAGGGCTAAGGGGAAGAGGCCAACTAACAAAGGGCCTGACATAGCCATTGTTCAAGAGAGGGGTGTGGGCTCATCACCCACTACTGGCCCTCACCCGTGGAAGTGGCTTTTGATGGCCTAGACATGGTGGCTCTCTTTCTGTGAGGAGGGTCTTGAGCTGGTTGAGGATTTCTTCATGTGGCCATACCCTATGAACCTCAACGAGGCTCTATTCATGGTGGATGACACAACCGAATGAGCCATGAGGGAAGTCACCTCCTAGAGCCATGAAGGTGTCCAGGTGGCCTTGTCCAAGATTGGCGATGTGATTGTCATGATCGCCTAGCTAGGGACAGAGGCCCTATGACTGATGATCGACGAGATGTCAGCCCAAGCATAGGTAGGCAATCTGGTCACCTAATTTTGTTGTGCTTGTTTTGTGCCATGATCGTCTGATTTCCCCTCCTTTCTGCAGAGGTTGGCAAAGACTTCAATGGAGAAGTCATGATTCTTGCACCTGGCCTATCAGGCTGAGGTAGGGGGTGCCACCGACCATGGCTGCTTGGATGTAGTGGAGGCTGCTGACAATAGTTAACACCCATCATAAACCATCAATATGACTTGTTTAAATGCATGAATATGATTACCAATATAGGTTTAGGGGTTTAAACTAATAAATTCCATGAGTTTTGGTGAATTTGTGTTTTCAGCAGGTTTGTCCAGAAAACCATCAAGGTGGACCCAAATGTCAGAATTAATCACGCTTAACCATGATGAAATCGACTTATGAAGACTCCAGAACACTCCAGAAGGCAAACCACCACAATAGAGAGCAAGTGGCTGACATGTGGGGCCGGCCAGCCCCACCTGCATGTCGGCCATCGTATGGGGCCTTCCTGGTAGCCCCACCCCTCTACGTCGGTTCTCCACCGCCTTATAGATCAGATCTACACCGTTGCTCAAGGTTGGTTTGATCGGAGGGTCCAAGATTGGCACTGCCCCCTATATATATCGAGCCATATGGTAGATCGCGAGTGTGACACTCCCATTGAGTCCTTTGTAGTCCACTCCCCAAATATAGGTTAAGTAGGATCGAGTTGCGAAGGATGTCAGGCTTTGTTCTTGATGTTCCTTAGTAATATCCCTTATGTGTAGATATGAAGTTAACGTTACCCATGATTATTAAGTATAATTGCACTAATCAATGCATGCTTTGATTTTTAATTAAGAATGACTTAGGAATTATTTCTCTATATCATCTACTTAGTCTTGCTATTGCTAACATAAGGAGTACTTTGAGGGTTTCATTTATCATACATTTATCATTCAATATATATATCCTATCTCTTGATTCACCCCTGTTTAGAGTAGAAGGTTGGATGGTTTATTCGTCCATCATAAGTATAAGTATGAGTTATCAATATATTTCCTTCGCCAGACCTTCTCTGAGGTAAAAATATAAATAACAATACTTGGAATACTCACAGGTGAAGTGCTACAATAGTATATTATCTATATGCTTGCAGAATTCTTTATACATATATATTCTTTCTAAGTCATAATTAAGTACCAATGTACTTCTTAAATATCATTTTTATTAGTGATGCTAAGAAGTACCATCAGAGGCCGAAGGGCAATGCTTGTGTGGGGAGCTTGAAGCTTCCTAGAGGTTGACAGAGGAACTGCTCCGTCAGGAGACACGGGCTTGGTGTTGGCATTTCTAAACGCAATCACCAAGTATGGAGATAGAATCCATCCTCGGCAATGCCGCTAGAAATGCTTATTGGTATTTCTTAGCTTATTGGCTTCGTTGTGACAAAAGGATAAAAAGAATTTTTTTTTTGTTTTTTAGATAAAATATGAGGATGAACTAGGTTCGAAGAAAATACAGCAACCATTCCCCAGCAACGGCGCTAGAAATGCTTGTTGGTATTTCTTAACGCATACAAAAATAATCCACAAACACACGAAAGTACCATTGTAGCACTTCACCCGGAAGTATTCAGGGTACCGTATTTTCCACAAGGAACAAAGGTATTCTTCTAACTAATTCATCCAAGGAAAACACAAGGGTAGAGTAGGTAGAGGGTAGAGATGGATTCCTATGGTTTTTGACTCTAAGGATAGATAAACTATACTTCTACTTGCTTACTTCAAGCATCGGAGCGCACCTGGTCTGCCAGGTGATACCAGCTTGTAGCTCTATGTCGTACCCAGACATGGGGGATTACGAGGGATGGATAGAGCTATCCCCAGCTACCTCCTACCCCTCAACTATTTAGTACAAGGCAAACAAAGGTAGCCTCTAGCCTAGACACCACGTCTACGCTATCGACTACTACTCTAGTGCGTTAACAAGGGTTATCCGTCTTTATTAGGGCCCTTGTATTAGAGCAATCACCATGAAGACAAACGACGATCCCACAAACAAGTAAGGATAAAGATTAACTAATCAATAGACTTTATACCAAAGGAATCATGAGCACTCACTCAGCAGGAAAACCCATTGAAGTAAAGATGCTCATCGAGGTAAAAGTTGGGGAGACACCGACAAGTCTGGTGCTTCCCTGAGCTCTCCCTCACATCTCTCCCTTTCAACTCTAGCTAGCTACTAAGGCCTAAGTGCTTGGAATGAAACTCAAGTGTGGTACTTTTGATCCTTGGTGTGTTGTTGTGTAGAATGGGAGCTCTTCCCCTCCTTTTATAGCACCCATAGGACGGCTTGGAGAGCTATATTTAGATGAATCCTGGCGTGCACCACCTATGCATGCCTCCATGCCACCGCTAGATGAAGGAGAGGTCGAGCGGCACTATGTGGATGGTGACTAACCCTAGGGGTCGGCCGACCCTTGACTGAAGTCTCTTGCTACTGGCTTTGCATGGTGGACTGCTAAGTGGATGTGGGCTGCTCCTTGGGTGGTCTTTCGCCAAGATGACTTAAGTTGATGGACCTTTCCATTTATTCTTTGTGCATGTCTGCTTTATGCTTCGTCAGAAAATGCTTTCTTGGTGTATTTTCCATGTATTTGTGTTAGTGTTCATTTTGTTGTATTTCTTGTCCACTTTAGGTAAATTTCTTGTGCTATTCTGATATGTCCTGCAATTGGTCAAACACCAAAACTTGTGGAAATTGTTAGTTTTAAAGCCGTATGTCTAAGTTTTTGTTTATTTGAGCATATTTTATATGAAAGTTGGCGGTTATAAATTGGGGTTAAGGACCGCCAACAATAGGTACGCTCGGCAGGGCTCAATCTCTGCCCGCCCCTCTAGAGGTCAGGACAGAGGAGAGGTCGTGAGGAATCGCACGGGGTGCAGTGAAGGCTGAGGGAAGAGGTCGTGGCATACCCTTGCCCTTGTGTTTGGCCTAGGTCCACATAGCTTAGCTGGGCCTTGATCATTTTAGGCTTATACTAGCTGGTGTATCACAGGCCGTTCGAAGCTCCTAACTAATCAGTGTCTTGAGATACCCGGGGTATCATAACCCAATAGTAGCCCTTGAGCGTTTCTGCGATCATGATGTGATCATGAAAGCGCTAATGTTTGCGTGTGTTGAGTACGGGTTCATAGTCATGGATGTCTGAACTTCATCATGCAATTCCTTATGGGCTAGTGCATTCCATGCGATAGGTGTCCATTGCATCCCATCCCACTAGGACACCCTGACAGTGTGGTACGTGACTACTGAGCCTAGCCGTGTTAGTGTGCTACGCATCGGGGCACATGATCCAGGCGGGGCCATCTAGTCTCGTCGATGTTGTATCAGCTCTGCCTTTGGAGGATTGTTGGTATATTTTAGATGCACACAGATTAATCTGCAAGCGCACGGATACCATTGTAGCTTTCACCCAAAAGTATTCCAAGTATCGTATCTAGAGGCAAATGTGTGAGATTGACTATAGTCTAACTTAACTAGGGGTAGCAACAAGGCTAAGGACTCAACGAGGCTATATAGTCACCCTCGTGATCTACCACCGGTCTAGAATGTTGGGTGTATCCATGAGTAACCAAAGTCTAAGCACCACGCTTACACTAATGATTACTAGTTTAACCTAGGGCCTATAGATTAAAGCACTCAAAAGAGTCGTGAACCTGATGAATAATATAAACAAAATACTTAGTTGAATCAGAAGTTGATTACCAAAAAAATCTTAGAAGCAAGCTTAAGTAGAACTTGACTCCACCAAGGTACAAGCCATAGAGAGAGCACCGACAGGCTAGTACTTCCTCCAAATCTTCCCGCTCTCTCTATCTCACTATTTCTATTTACAAGACTAGATCCTAACTAGGAGGACTAATCTTCTCTTGATTGCTGGCTTTGATCCTGATGATGAGGATATGAATTAGGGTTTCACGATGGCCCTACTGGAGGAGGTATATGGGGTATATATAGGGGGGCAACATCAAATCTAGACCCTTGGATCAAACTAACCTTGAGCAATGGCATAGATTTGATCTTTAAGGCGGTGGAGAACCGATGTAGCAAGGAGGGGCAGACCTCTAGGACCCATAGGCCAATCGGCCTACAGGTGGGGCTAGCTAGCACCCCATGAAAGTGACTTGTTGAGGGTCATGGTGGTTTGCCTTCTAGAGTCTTCCTAAGTCAGTTTCATCAAGGATAAATAGGATTAAATCTGACGATTAGGTCGACCCTGATGGTTTTCTGAATAAACCCTACTAAAAATATAGATTCACCAAAACTCATGGAATTTGTCAGTTTAAACCCCTAAACCTATGTTTGGCGATGGAATTAAGTATATATGCAGGATATGTTGGTGGTTTATGATTGATGTTAATGATCGTCAATAAGCTCCCCTTAGCTTAACCTTTGCTCATCCCTGAGCAAAGCTAAACTTAGCAATGGATCAAGAGCTGCTATAATGCGTTCACACCTTAAAAGTGCACATGCGTTCAACCAAAAATTCTCCTCTAGATTAGAATAAACTAAGATGACTTTCAAACTTAACCATATTACCCTCAATCATGGGGCTTCTTAGCCTTCACTTGGGTCTTGAGCAATTTAAAGATAGAACAATCAAGTCAAGCACTATGTCTCAAGTTCTTTGTTTGACCATTGTTTTAGAGTTTTTATAAGTTTTCAAAATAAAACTCAGAGATTCTATTTTATGACACTCTCAAGTCTCTCAATATATGTGGTATTTGTGGAACCTCACCGAGGCATAACTTATTGTGCCTTTTTCTTCCTACCACTAAGGCTTATGTGGAGTTCATAGGTAGGGAGAAGCTAGAGCATACTTGCGATGCATATAATGTAAAGTCAAACAACAGATCCAAAGAGAAATGAGTCATACAATCAAATCAAGATGTGCATGTGTGTGGATATATGGTGGAATACTAATTCTACAATACTCCTTGAAAACATATCTCTCTCTTAAAACTTGGAAATATTTTTATGAGAGAATAGGGGCTATCTTATTCATCTCTACTTTTTTAGGTGGGCATTTGAGTACCCATTGTTTCTAACTATCTCGAACACTTTTGTGTCCATTTTTTCCATTTTTTTCTTTTCTCTTTGAATAACTTTTGCATAGCCCATGTCTCTTTTCTGCAACAAAACTTTGAGAGATAGTAACAAGAACTTGGAGCATTTATTTGGTGGATGGAAAACCTATCAAGCATGTTTTTGTGTTCACCCCAAGTGTAGGAGTAGAACATTTTTGGTGGATCTAAATGGAAAGCATGTTTTTGTGCCTACCTATTTTAGGAGTAGTGCATATTTGGGTGGTGTGTATGTAATCTTGATTTAAGAGCATGACAAATCTCTCATAAGGGTCACAAAGCTTGGCAACACCCAATGCAAAAGCAAGTAGTATATATGTGGAAGTTTTTCTATCCTAAATAACATGTATGCTCTGGTAAAAATTCAAGCTATGTCATACAGTAACTCATCATGTAGCATTTTTGTGTTTTTTCAAAAGATAAATCTCTCCAGAACTTTAGTATTACTTGGACCAAGATAAACAACAGCTTAGACCTTCTCATATCATATCCGTTGACTATCTAGACTTAGATCAAGCATATGCTGTCCACGAGTATCGGGCTCAGAGTAAATCTTTATATTAAAATAATTTTATCCAAAACTCAGGACAATTCAAGGCTGAAAACTAGGTACTTGAAAGGAATTACAACAAAGCAACTATTCGTCATTTGATGTTTAAGGCGGTGGAGAACCAACATAGCGAGGAGGGGTAGACCTATGGGACCCATAGGTTAGCCAAGCCTACCGATGGGGCTAGCCAGCCCCACATGGTAGTGACTTGCTGAGGGTCACAGTGATTTGCCCTCTAGAGTGTTCTAGAATCTTCCTAAGTCAGCTTCATCGTGGATAAATGTGATTAAATGTGACGATTAGGTCCACCTTGACGGATTTCTAAATAAACCTAGCTAAAAACATAGATTCACCAAAACTCATGGAATTTGTTAGTTTATACCTCTAAACCTATGTTTGGTGATGGAATTATGTATATATACAGGATATGCTGATGGTTTATGATTGATGTTAATGAACGTCAACAAGGATCTCAATTTTCCCGACCTTACGTGGGCATCTAACATTGGCTATGACCTCCCATGGTTTGCCACGTGGCACGGGGGTCCCAGGCTATTTAGTCCGCCCTTGGACCTATAAATTAGAGCCTTCCTACTATTTGAACCACCTCTAGCTACTCGTATAAACTGTTATTATGCTCCCTAATAGGCTTAATTCGATAGAGCTCTCTGCTCATGTAGGATAGATTTGAGAATTCGACTGCGGGGGGTTAGTTTCACCGGCCGAAAGCCAGAGTCACTCCCTCCAGCAACTGGTGCCGAAAGGATATTTGTGAGCAGGGGAGGATGAGTTGGTGTGGCCCCCAAATCTGTAGCCTTGTGACCTCCCTATCTTCCGAGGCTTATAAGCCCGGATGTGCGAGGTGGTTCTAGGCTTTGGACAGTTTCACTACTCCATCCTTGTCCTAGTGAGATGGTAGCACAATTGTTCATTAGGGACTGGTTAGCCCCATCGTGTGATGGTTTTTCCCTGCCCCCGTGCGTACTCTAGCGGTGTGCTTCGAAGCTTCACTGTAGCACGTGGGGGTGTTCCTAGGGAACAAAGTTTTCCACCTCTCACCCTGCTTCTCCTGCTCCATAGGCAGTGATGCAGGAATGGGGTTTGCGAGGTGTCCCCTTTGGCCAAGCTTCCGAGCGATAGTGGACGGGGACAACCTGCAAGCCTCCTTCTAGCATCATGGCCTTAGGCGATTGCGACCTTTCTACCATGTAGGTGTCATCATAATTTCCATGTGACGTATGACATAGCCGCACTTGTAATCGTCGACCATGAATAAGGGAAAGTCCTTTGTCAGAGGGTCCTGATGTTTTTTAGGGATTGCAGTGAGCTCCCAAGCCATTCGCCCAGGCTCGGGTACTTTGGTTCAAGGTCATGATTTTCGAGCGGGTCATCGTCTTGCCACCACACAGGATGGGGACATCATCAACTGGCCTCGGTTCAAGCATCTCAGCCTTGATTATACCTTAGCCTATGGGATCATGTTTTCTCTGATCAATATTGGGTTGTGACCCTACCTGTGGGTGCCAATGTGGTTGTGGGGCATTTTTCCCATTCTGGGGTTGCGAAGCGATCCTTACCATGCACGTCTAGGTCGTAGTCGCTTCTCTCAAAGTTAGCATCATTTTTATGAGAAAGGTTTTGCTACCGATTTTTAGCCGTTTTACTCGACCAACCTCTCTTGAAGGGGCCAGTGACTCCTAACAGTTTGTGAGGTTCTAGAGTTGGCCATGGGGCATGGGCCTAATACATGGGAAAGAGTTTAGTCATGGCTTGGCCTCATGCTATGATGGGGTCATAGGGACCTGACTCCTTTTTCCCGGTGCCCTCTTTGACCTCGAGGGATCATGATGCCTTATTACAAGTAGATTTGTTTTCACGAGGAGAGGCTTGTCCACCATAACCATGTGGTCAGAGTGATGCGCCTTGTCAAGGTCAATGGGTAATTCAAGTGAGACCCGATATCCTCCCCAATCAATGTGGAGTTTGGCTATGCCTCATCGAGAGACGTCCCATAAATCGTTGGCCAACCTAAATACCGTCACAGTCCTGCGGACCATGGTTGAGCGATGGGTCTAGCCATTGAAGCGGTAGGTGCACCTACTATGTGATTATAGTGGGATCGAGGACCCAAGCCATGAGACCATGGAGGTGCTCGAGGCCGGTGAGGTCACGAAGTGGGTCGCTGAGTTCCCTTTTTCTTTCCGTGTTTCTCTTTTGCTCGAGGCCATCGATCTTATTGGTTTCATTTTCATAGCCTGTGCCTTCATTCACCTCCTGGTTTTGCCTTCCTCGACCTATGGGTATGGAGCATGTTGCTCGGTAGAAGGTGGTTGCTGATGAGAAGAGGCGCCTTTGGTAGGTGAATGCAAAGAAGCTCATGGAGCGTTAGAAGCACTGGGCCGCACCGTCTAATGATGACAATGACGATGGTGATGACGATGAGGACAAAGATCTAGCGGTTCTTTAGGGCATCTTTGATGCCCCACAGAGGTCTAGCTACACCACCAAACTAAGCAGTGCTGGCCATTTAGCTAATGCTACGGATGAGAGCATTGCCTAAAAATGCCCAGCTGCGTTGTCACCGTAGTGGTCGAGTCCAAAGTGCTCCCATGCCATCGTGGATGGTGGTCGGAGCTTGTTGTCTATGTCTCCCATCAATTCTTCCCTAGTGGAGGATGAGGCCCCACCCATGAGGAGGACATTGAGGACATGGTGGTGATAGGGGCCATGCCTAGGGCAGACAGTGAGGGCTACTGCCTCCCTTTAGAGGAGTCTAGAGGGAAGGGTGGAGACTCTCTCTAGCTTCCCTTTGTATGTGTGAAAATTGAGCGTCCTGCTTCCCCGGTGCCCCATATGGGTGCATTAGGGAATGCGAAAGTGGAGTCCGCTGGGGGCATGATGTGGAGGAGGCAAGCGCCTCCGCTATAACTAGAGGTGCCTCATCGGCTTCTATGTGCGGAAAGGCACCATGCAAGGAAAGGCGCATTGTTTTGATTCTGTGGAACATTCAACCAGGTATGCCATGCTTCTATCGTCCATCCTTTGCTAGGGTTATTGATGATGTTTGGCTGCCCGACCTCAATGGCTTCCCGTTGCAGCGAACCCCTTCCGGGTTTTATAGTCCTATGGCCATCAGTGGGTGGCGCATGTTCTTCCATGCAGCTAGAGCCATCGTTGGGCGGTGGCATGGTTTCTAGGCCACTGGGCAGGCTTCCCTCATTGCAGCTTTGTGGTCACCTCTCAAAGAGAGTTATGCTTTGGCGAGAAACTGCTCCTGCACTAGCATGGAGGTGAGTAGGGCCGAGGGGAAGAGGCCGACTAATGGAGGGCCTGATGTAGCCATTGATCGGGAGAGGGGTGTGGGCTCATCGCCCACTGCTGGCCCCTCACCCGTGGAAGTGGCTTCTGATGTCCTAGACATGGTGGCTCTCTCTTTTCACAAGGAGGGTCTTGGGCTGGTTGAGGATTTCTTCATGTGGCCATACCCTATGAACCTCAGCGAGGCTCTGTTCGTGGTGGATGACATAGCCGAATGAGCCATGAGGGAAGTCACCTCCTAGAGCCATGAAGGTGTCTAGGTGGCCCTGTCCAAGATTGGCGATGCGATTGCCATGATCACCCAGCTGGGGATGGAGGCCCTACGACTAATGACCGATGAGATGTCAGCCCAAGCATAGGTAGGCACCTAATTTTGTTGTGCTTGTTTTGTGCCATGATCATCTGATTTCCCCTCCTTTCTACAGAGGTTGGCAAAGACTACAATGGAGAAGTCATGATTCTTGCACCTGGCCTATCAGACCGAGGTAGGGGGTGCCACCAACCATGGCTGCTTGGATGTAGTGGAGTCTACTGACGATAGTTAACACCCATCATAAACCATCAATATGACTTGTTTAAATGCATGAATATGATTACCAATATAGGTTTAGGGGTTTAAACTAATAAATTCTATGAGTTTTGGTGAATTTGTGTTTTCAGTAGGTTTGTCCAGAAAACCATCAAGGTGGACCCAAATGTCAGAATTAATCACACTTATCCGTGATGAAATCAACTTATGAAGACTCTAGAACACTCCAGAAGGCAAACCACCACAATAGAGAGCAAGTGGCTGACATGTGGGGCCGACCAGCCCCACCTGCATAGCCATCCTATGGGGCCTTCCTGGCAGCCCCACCCCTCTATGTCGGTTCTCCACCGCCTTATAGATCAGATCTACACCGTTGCTCAAGGTCGGTTTGATCAGAGGGTCCAAGATTGGCGCTGCCCCCTATATATATCAGGCCATGTGGTAGATCGCGATTGTGACACTCTCATTGGGTCCTTTGTAGTCCACTCCCCAAATATAGGTCAAGTAGGATCTAGTTGTGAAGGATGTCCGGCTCTGTTCTTGATGTTCCTTAGTAACATCCCTTATGTGTAGATATGAAGTTAATGTTACCCATGATTATTAAGTATAATTGCACTAATCAATGCATGCTTTGATTTTTAATTAAGAATGACTTAGGAATTATTTCTCTATATCATCTACTTAGTCTTGCTATTGCTAACATAAGGAGTACTTTGAGGGTTTCATTTATCATACATTTATCATTCAATATATATATCCTATCTCTTGATTCACCCCTGTTTAGAGTAGAAGGTTGGATGGTTTATTCGTCCATCATAAGTATAAGTATGAGTTATCAATATATTTCCTTCGCCAGACCTTCTCTGAGGTAAAAATATAAATAACAATACTTGGAATACTCACAGGTGAAGTGCTACAATAGTATATTATCTATACGCTTGCAGAATTCTTTATACATATATATTCTTTCTAAGTCATAATTAAGTACCAATGTACTTCTTAAATATCATTTTTATTAGTGATGCTAAGAAGTACCATCAGAGGCTGAAGGGCAATGCTTGTGTGGGGAGCTTGAAGCTTCCTAGAGGTTGACGGAGGAACTGCTCTGTCAGGAGACACAAGCTTGGTGTTGGCATTTCTAAACGCAATCACCAAGTATGGAAATAGAATCCATCCTCGGCAATGCCGCTAGAAATGCTTATTGGTATTTCTTAGCTTATTGGCTTCGTTGTGACAAAAGGATAAAAAGAAAATATTTTTTTGTTTTTTAGATAAAATATGAGGATGAACTAGGTTTGAAGAAAATACAGCAACCATTCCCCAGTAACGGCGCTAGAAATGCTTGTTGGTATTTCTTAACGCATACAGAAATAATCCAGAAACACATGAAAGTACCATTGTAGCACTTCACCTGGAAGTATTCAGGGTACCGTATTTTCCACAAGGAACAGAGGTATTCTTCTATCTAATTTGTCCAAGGAAAACACAAGGGTAGAGTAGGTAGAGGGTAGAGATGGATTCCTATGGTTTTTGAGTCTAAGGATAGATAAACTATACTTCTACTTGCTTACTTCAAGCATCGGAGCACACCTGGTCTGCCAGGTGATACTAGCTTGTAGCTATACATCATACCCAGACATGGGGGATTATGAGGGATGGATAGAGTTGTCACCAGCTACCACCTACCCCTCAACCGTTTAGTACGAGGCATACTAGATTCTTTAATCAATATGTCTTCGCTGGCAACGGCGATAGAAATGCTTGTTGGCATTTCTACACGCAATCACCAAGTGTGGAGATAAAATTCATCCCCGGCAACACCGCTAGAAATGCTTATTGGTATTTCTTAGCGTCATCACTAATGATTAGCAATGCCACTAAGTAATAGCCTTGATAGTTCCTTAATAATTTTAGATATTTATCTATAAGTGCACGGAGCTATTATTGTAGCATTTTACCCGAAAGTATTCCGGGTATCGTTATTTATGTTTTTCCCAAAGGAAGGCATTTGATTAAGAGTCTAGTATGGATATGAAAGTGAATAATAATGCTTGCAAGTGCACCAATTGTTTATAACAGGGGTAAGAACAATAATTTTAGGATAGTTAACACACACTTTGCATTCCTCAATGGATAAAATAAAGAGAAAGAATAAAAGAATAATCTAAGTCGAGTAGGCATTGGTCTAGTATAGTCATAGAAAGATTAGGTAATAATCATACAAGTTACATAATTAGTTTTAGGGCTAAGTGTGAAGCAGGTCAGGCAACGATCGAGTACTGGTCTACCAGCAACCTCATATGACAATTTAGACTCCTACACCCCAGTCGAACGCCTTACAAGGGACGGACAGGGCTATCACCACCTGCCGCCTACCCCTCAACCGTGGAAAGGGACAATGCATTCACCTATCTCTCCATACCCAAGCACCACACTTGCGTATACAGAAACTACCCAAATCCCCTGGGTTCCCGGCCCTATGGATCGACAGGTAAAGAACTTGGGCACACCTAATGGCACGATGAACCGCCACCTCAACTTTACTCTAATTCAGATTATATAAGATATATTTGTGTTTAAGCATAAAGTTACGTGCGCTACTTTCATGACACATAAACTATAGACTAATTCATATATCAAGATTATAACACAATAACTATACTCTAGTTCGTAAGTATCACTTTAAATATCATACAAGGGCATAACTTTGGAAGAACTCATATCTCCATTCATACCTAAAGGTCTCTTCTTCCAAGGAGCCAAGCTCTCCAAGATAGCTTTGCCTTGCTCTAAAGCTACTAAATAGTAAATCTACTACTACTAGAGAGTGAGGTGTATGAGGTGATGCTCAAGGTGAGTGTGTTGAGAGAGGGGGGAGTACCCCTCTATTTATATAAGAGCCTAGGTGGTGCTTCATGTTTTCCTGGCGCAAAACTCTAGGCTGCACTGCCTTAGCATGGTGGCATGGCACCGCCATAGCGAGAGGTGGCTAAGCAGCGCTGGTAGGGGGTTGCCCGCCCCTAGGGGTGAGCCGCCCCCTGACTGAGCTGCCTCGCCACCGCCTTCGCATGGCAGGCCTTGGGCTAGACATGGGTTGCTACTCCCTAGGGTTTTGCCCTGGTTGAGTTGATTTGATGGGCGGCTCCCTTGTTCCCTTGCTCAAATCAGCGTCGGAAAGCTCCTTTCGGTGAATTATTCCATGTATTTGTGTTTGTGACCTGCAAAAATAATGTTCTCCAAATACATGTGGGACTTGGTTAATAGTAAATGCATATGTGTTTAAGATTGCCAATTTCTTCTCTTTTTGTGTCTTAATTGGCAGTCAGATTTGATTGGGAAAGACCGCTAACAAGCTCCCCCAAGCTTAACCTTTGCTCATCCCAAGCAAATAGCTAAGTTATTGGTTGTTGATCAGTAGTTTCTACTATGCCAAATATAATTCACAAGTACCATGACTATAACATAGTATTCTTCCTCAATTTAAATAAGTTGGCATTCTACTCACCCTTTTAACTTAATCCATATGGGGCTTATTGCTTTTCCAAGTCTTAGGTGGTTGCAAGATAGAACGGTTTTAGTAGAATTACCAATCATTCATTCTTTGATCAACCTTCTATCCGAAGGCTTTATGAGTTTTACAAAATAAAACATAAGTTCCTCAAATGATTCACTTGATCGCTCAATGTGTATGATCCTCACCAAGGCATTTGATTGTTTTGCCTTCTTTTCATCGTATCTCTAAAAGGCTTTGAATGGAGTTTTAGGTAGGTATGAATGAGAGGCATACTTACATCACATATGTTGCTAAATCAAAAGTCGGATCCAAGGAGATGCAAGCCATACACTTTGATCAAGATGTGCAAGTATGTGGAATATTTTCCTAATCCTAATATTTTTTGTACTCCTTTGATCATGACTTTCTCTCTTTTGATAATTGCCTTGAAAGTATCGGCTATCTCTTTTTTTAATACTTTGGAACCTTCATGTGTTCCATTCTTTTTCATCTTTTCTTTTGCTATTTTGAGAGATTCATGTGTCTCTTTTTTTAGCATAGTCTCATACTTCTTTTTGGCATATGTAAACTTTGGAGAGAAAGACTCATGACAAGTGTCGACATAGAATTTTTGTCCTATGCCGAGGACACATGTAACAAGCCAGAAGGGTCTGCTCGATGGAGCTATAGATCTACCTAGCTTCAGCGTAGGGATGGTCGATCCTGCACACTCCTCTCGAGACGTGCTAGTCAATTTGACCTTGTAATTGATAAGGAGAGAAAGCTTATCAGTAATTAAGGGCGGAACTTGCCGGTGTTGCCAGACAGTCCCGAATGTGCGGCTCTAAGAGCCGATATGAAAGGAGATCGACTAAATAGTCGATTCTAGCATATTCATGAGAATAAATCGGTTAAAGCTCATTGGGTTGTATAAGAGGAATCGGTTATCATTCAAGATAAATGTTGTTATTTGAGTAGATATTAATTAATGGCAATAAGATGTCAACAATAATTGGTTTATGCTGATCCAATGATTAGAAGCAATCGAACCCCTTTTATATAAAGAAACAATTCAACACCATTTGACCGTTTAATAAAGATAAATCTAATGAACATGTGAGATCTCATCTATCGCTATGACCAGTTGGGCATGAGGCAGAATCATGCAGGCCGTAGAAATAACAATAGACTCAATGACCCTAACTCATTACTAATATCAGTGGGGCATAAGGCAGAATCATGCAGGCCATAATACAATAATAAGATCATGGGGCTAACACATCTTTCAACCTATCTCTACTTCAACGGTCTCATGATGCAAACTATTCGTGAAAGCACTCGATATCGGCTAAAACAGCCGATTTAGGCATAGCGCACAGTTAAAGTCATGCCTTATCAGGAATAGATCTACCGAATAACGATCCCCACTCCATGATGCTAACAGTGGGGTGTGAGGTAGAATCACATAGGCCATGATAACGGGCCATGGAATAGTTTTCGCTAGCTAATAAATCTACTCAAGACGCAACATGCTCTAACCGCACGCTATGCACGATCAAGATTGATGTAAAATAGCTGATAAAACGTAACTCATCGTTTAATGCACAGATTAGATCAGTTTTAGATTCACAAACGATGAGCTAAATAGGATATAAGGCCGATCTAGATCAATCCCAATCAGGCAGAGTGATATTGCTATGATTTAGATGAATAATGAAAGCAATAAGCAATATCGGTAACTTAATGAATCTACCAAAGACTGCCATTCTAAGGTAGAGCCGATAACTTGACCTTGATCTAGTTCATGCAGTGGGGGTCAACCATATCGATGCAGCCATTCTTGAACTAGGCAAGAATCGATAACTAACTTATACCAGAGTTGTAGTGGAGGTCGACCGGATCAATGCAGCCGTACGAACAGAGGTATAAGTCATGATGGTACTTACAACAAGTAGTGGAGGTTGACTGGATTGATGCAACCGTACTTGCTGAAGAACTCATCGAGATCTACCCTACTCCTACTCCTAAGGGGTGGCTGGAGCCAAAAAAGTAAATAACTTATATATTGGATTGATTGTTGTCCTTTTTACAATAGGTGGGGTTTGATATTTATACCCGGGCCCTGTGCATGACTCCTGTTTAAGCACGACTCATTGCAATTTTTGAACCTAGAGAAAACATTCCTAATTTAAGATAACTTGGACTCTAATCTTTCCCTTTTTGTAGAGTCCAATATGTCTCGTCCTAGCATCGATCATTACCTTTGTCATTATCTGCTGGCGCTATCTGAAGAAAGCCAATTCTAGTTTCACGTTCGAATCAGCTGGTTCCAATTATGCAATTGATTCCTTGATGACATGATCTTGGGAGCTTTCGAGTCCCTATGACCCTTCTTCCAAATTTTGGTGTAAACAACAAGTGAATGGAGTTTTTATTGTAGGTGGACGAAAAAATATGTTTTTGCATCACTCTCAGTGTAAGAGTTAGCATTTTATTTGTGGGTGTTTGTGAATCTTGATCATGGGTGCATGACTAGAATCTCTATAAGGGTCACAACAATTTGACAAAACTCAATGTGAATATAAGTAGCATATGACTAAGGTTGCATTTGAATCATGTCATATGGCCGTGGTTGGAATTCATAACCATTAAGGAACTTTTGATTTTAGCATTTTTTAAATGAAAACTCCAGATGCGAAGCTTCTCCTAGAATAAAGTCATAGCATATTCTATTTACCATATCATAACTCGCAACAACTTAGAAAAGGATAAAGCTTTTGTGACCCACAAGTTTTAAGTTTTAGGATGAGACATTTTAGCCAACAAACTTAAATCTTGGGGAATACTAAGTTACAACCTAGGCATAGATGAATTATAAATAGAGCAATTATTCATCATTTCAACAAAGGAGAAACTAAACATTCTTAAATCACATATGGAAGTGGAATAAATATTTTTGTTGTTTTTATCATATTCAATTCTTTTGGATTTTATATTTTTTTGATTTTTTAAATGCTAATAAATAAATAAATGTAGAAAATAAATAATGTAAAAATTAAAATGCAGAAATTAAAGGAAACTACTTACCTCTGCGGGGGTCCTCCCCCAAGCTTGCTCGTTGCTAGATGATGACTTTGAGGTAGGTTATTTTGTTTTAGTGTATCGACTCATGTTCATACTGAGTATTTTTAGTTCAATGATTAATTATCTAATCAAGATAGGCTGAGTAACCTAAACACCCTGCTTAATTTTAAAAAGCCTATGAAGACATGACCGTATACTAACCATGCCTCAAACCAAAGTATACTTTGTATAGAACAAGCATAATTTATTTAATGAGAATAGAGGTAAAGAGGTAAACTTTATTATTATCATTTTCCTTTATTAATGTAGAAAATTCAAATTTTTAGTATGATTATAAAGATAACTACCAATTTACCTTTGCCAAGGACTCACCTTTTAAGGTCCAATGAGTAGGACCCTTCTCCGTTCATTTCTTATTTGTTGATGGAGCGCCTGATCCTAGAGAAGTGGATGTAGAGGGCTGCTCTTTCTTTGGCCTCCACGCCATCTTGTTTGTTCTTGGTGGTGTGGTGGTGGCCTTCAAAGCTGCTTCTTTTGGATTCCACACTGGATTGTTCTTCTTTGGTGGTGTGGGAACGACTTTTGGGATCTTCGCTTTTGTCATTTGTTTAACTTTTTTCTGCTCTGGCTTCTTTTTTATTTCTTTATTCTTTTTCACAGGCCTGTCCATCATTTGAGGTTGGATATGGACCTCTCTTAGGCCTTGTGGGTTTGGCCCACACTTGATACAAATCATGGAGCATTGCTCCTTCCTGGACCTGAAGGCAAATTTTTCTTCATTACCATGGATATTGAAGTGGATTTCTCTGGCTCCAACATCAATTTGAGCTCCTACAGTGCTCAAGAAGGGTCACCCAAGGATGAGGTTCAATTCTTTTGCAACCTCCATGTTGAGCACTACGATGTCGATAGGGATGTAGCAATCCCAGATTTTCACCGGAATATCTTTGGCTATCCCTATCGGGTAGCGGACCATCGAATTGGCTAGCTAAAGCATCATTGGTGTTGGCATTAATTGCGTGAGGTTCAGCTTGTCAAAGACGGCCTTGGGCATAATGCTTACGCTAGCCCCAAGGTCGCACAAGGATTGGTCGAAGTACTGGATCCCGATGGAACATGAGATTGTGGGGCACTCATGATCCTTCTTCTTTTTAGGAAAGTCGAGTATAGCATCGCTACACTCTTTTGTCAGCTTGACGACCTCTATGGATGGTAGTGGTCACTTGTTGTTGATTATGTCCTTGATGTACTTGGTATAAGAAGGTACATGTAGGACGTCCATCAGGGGGACGCTTACATGTATCTTCTCGATCATTTCAACAAAATGAACTAATTGCTCGTCCATGGCCTGCTTGTGGTTCCTTATGGGAAACGACAGGTAGCTGGTGTCGACGAAGTCCTTTGGTGCCTTCTCCTCTTCTTGTTCTTTTTCTTTTGTCAGAGGTTCAGCCTCCTAGCGCTCTTTTGCCTTTCCTATAGACTGGTTAGGGTTTGGTGGATCACGAGTGGTCTTACCACCCCTCATGGTCACCGCTTTTACATTTTCATGAGAATTTTTAGGTTGAGCAGGAAGTTTTCCATTACTATCAATAGAAATTGCAGTAGCTATTTGGGCTAGTTGTGTTTCTATCATTTTATTAAAGCTCAAATGGTTTTTAATAGCATAAGTTAAACGTTTGATTTGAGAATTTATATTTTTGAGCATTTTATCATTTGACATTAATTCCTTTGTAATATTTTCATTAATTTTTGCTTAGCCTAATACCAAGTCTTTGAAAGAAGGTTGATTTGAATTGTAATTGAAATTGAAGTTTGAATTACCTTGCGGGCGGGACTGGTTGTTCCACCTGTTATTACCTGGTTGGCGAAACCCGTTGTTGATGAAGGCAGCTTCTTCACATGTTTTAGGGCAATCATTCCCCGAATGGCCAACATTCCCATAGACTTCACATGTCATGTGTGAGTCCATGGCCTAGATGGTGCCCATCATGGCATCTTTCTCTTGGGCCTATTCCTCTAGTCTTTTCATCAAAAGATCTATTTTGCGGAAAGCATATCCATCTATTTCACGGTATGCATTCCTTTTTGTGTTTTCCTTTCCTCCCCCCAGTTTTGATTCGACACCATTTTATTGATGGGAGCTGTGGCTCCATCAATGGTTAGGGAAAGGAAGGCGCCTCCAGCAGTAGCGTCGAGGTGGCCCCAAGACATGGGTATTAATCCATCATAAAAATTTTGGAGCACTAATGAGTTTTCAATACTGTGGTGTGGGTATGCTTGATGTAGTCCTGCAGCCACTCCCACCCCTTGAGAATGGTTTCCATGGAGCTTTGTTGGAAGTTGGAAATTCGTTCGCTCAGGGCATTGATTTTGACCATGGGGAAGAATTTGGCAAGGAACGCCGTGGAACATTTGTCCCACGTCTTGACAAGTTCCTTTTCCTTGTAAAACCACTGCTTCGCCTTCCCTGAGAGGGAGAAGGGAAACAAGCGGAGCCTGATGCTTTCACTGCAACGTCCTTGATGATGATGGTGTCGCACAATTTGAGGAATTGTTGGAGATGCATGTTCGCATCCTCGCTTGGCAAACCATGGAATTGGTTTGCCTACACCATCATGATGAGGCCGGTATGGAGCTTGAAGTTCCCATCCCCAATGATGACAGCGGGCCCAATAGGCATGTTGGCAACAATGGGGATGGAGTAGTCATGGAGCGTCTTGGCCATCATTGGAGTAGCGAATGGTACGTCAGTGACTGGTTTGACTGTCGAAGGAGTAGTAGAAGGAGAAGTGGCACGAGACCATTTCTTCCTTAGGAGTGCCTCCGGATTTTGAGTGTAGTTATTCAGCAAGTCAAAACCGGTCATACACTATCCTGTTTTCATCCACAACAGGAGAAAACAAGCAAAGTTAGACTGCATAAACAATGGCTATCTTACACGCATATTATCATGAACATGTCCTACTAGATTCTTTAATCAATATGTCTTCGCCGGCAACGGCGATAGAAATGCTTGTTGGCATTTCTACACGCAATCACCAAGTGTGGAGATAGAATCCATCCCCGGCAACGGCGCAAGAAATGCTTGTTGGTATTTCTTAGTGTCATCACTAATGATTAGCAATGCCATTAAGTAATAGACTTGATAGTTCCTTAACAATTTTTGATATTTATCCGTAAGCGCATGGAGCTATCATTGTAGCATTTCACCTGGAAGTACTCAGGTATCGTTATTTATATTTCCCAAAGGAAGGCATTTGATTAAGAGTCTAGTATGGATTTGAACTTGAATAATAATGCTTGCAAGTACACTAATTGTTTATAATAGGGGTAAGAATGATAATTTTAGGATAGTGGACACACAATTGGCATTCCTCAAAGGATAAAATAAAGAGAAAGAATAAAAGAATAATCTAAGTCGAGTAGGCATTGGTCCAGTATAGTCATACATAGATTAGGTAATGATCATATAAGTTACATAAATAGCAACCTCATGTGACAATTTAGACTCCTACACCCTAATCAAACATGGGAGATTACAAGTGATGGACAGGGCTATCACCACCTACCGCCTACCCCTCAACCATGGAAAGGGACAATGCATTCACCTATCTCTTCATACCCAAGCACCACGCTTACGTATATAGAAACTACCCAAATCCCCCAGGTCCCTGACCCTACGGATCGACAAGAAAAGAACTTGGGCACACCTAAAGGCACGATGAACCACGACCTCAACTTTGCTCTAATTCCGGTTATATAAGTTATATGAGTGTTTAAGCATAAAGTCATGTGTGCTACTTTCATGACATACAAACTATAGACTAGTTCATATATCAAGTTTATAACATGATAACTATACTCTAGTTCATAAGTATGACTATAAATATCATATGAGAGCACAACTTTGGAAGAACTCATATCTTTATTCATACCCAAAGGTCTCTTCTTCCAAGGAGCCAAACTCTCCAAGGTAGCTTTGCCTTGCTCTAAAGCTACTAAAAAGTAAAGTAACTACAAGAGAGTGAGGTGTGTGAGGTGATGCTCAAGGTGAGTGTGTTGAGAGAGGGGGTACCCCTCTATTTATATAGGATCCTAGGCGGTGCTTCGTCCATTCCTAGCATGAAACTCTAGGCTGCATCGCCTTAGCATGGTGTCATGCCACCACTAGAGCGAGGGGTGGCTAAGTAGCGTCGGTAGGGGGTCACCCGCCGCTAGGGGTCGACTGCCCCGTGACTGAGACGCCTCACCACCACCTTCACAAGGCAGGCCTTGGGTTGGACATGGGTCGCTGTTCCATGGGGTTTTGCCCTAGTTGAGTTGATTTGATGGGCGTCTCCCATGTTCCTTTGTGCAAATCTGTGTCGAAAAATACCTTTCGATGAATTATTCCATGTATTTGTGTTTGTGACCTGCAAAAATAATGTTCTCTAAATACATATGGAACTTGGTTAATAATAAATGCATATGTGTTTAAGATTGCCAATTTCTCCTCTTTTTGTGTCTTAATAGGCGATCGGATTTGATCGGTAAAGACCGCCAACACTCGGTCCCTGAGGCTCTGATGTCCCAGGTGGCCGGTCTCCAGGATGTGTTGGCTGTCCAAGAGACCGAGCTCATCTTAGCTGGCGCTGCTCGAAATGAAGCCAAGCAGGGTCATCAGTGTCTCGAAGTCGAGTGCCAAAAACTACGCTCTGTTGTGGCAGTGAGTTCTCTTCTGTTTTGCATTGTGTCGGTGCAGATAGTGACCAACTAGTAAATATTTGTAGTTTTGTTGTACGTTGTGATCGGAGGTAGCTTAGTTTGGATGTGACAGAGCCTACTGATCTTTAGCGTCGATGCACGCCGTGGGATCGGGTGAGGAAAAATCATGAGTAGACCCAGGCGTCGGTGCGCACCGTGGGATCAGGCAAGGTGGAGTCGCTAGTAGACCTAGGCATCGGTGCGCGTCATGGGTCAAGAGTTAGTTTTAGTTAGTGAAGCCGTTACACGAGTTTGGAGTTGTGGTCCCAAGAGCCATAGCCAGATGTAGCCGATCCAGTTGACGCGAGTTTGGAGTCACAGTCCCTAGAGCCGTAGCCGGATGTCACCTATCCTGTCAACGTGAGTTTGGAGTCATGGTCCCAAGAGCCATAGCCAGATGTCGCTGATCCAGTCGACGCGAGTTCGAAGTCATGGTCCCTTGGCATTTGAGCCCCCAAGCCTTCGTGGGGGTTGGTGTGAGTTGTTTTGCGCTACCCCATCTGGTTCCTCACAACCAGAGGGGTTGAGTTTTGTCGCCTGTCTTGATCGCTCGGGCTTGAAGACTAGCTCGGTGAGCTCGCTAACAGGTGTGATCGAGTGGAATCTGGGTCCATCATTCATGATGGGGTTGGCATAGCCCTCTTGTGGCATTCCACTACTCCTTTACCTACAGCCCAGCAGATGCCTAGGTCATTCCAGAGATCGACCCAGGTGGCCTAACGGCTTCCCCTCGATGGAGATTCTATGGGCTTGGTGAGAGGTTCAGGATCGAATGAGAAGGTTGAGATGACCCAGTTTGCCAGACTAGGCGAAGGCTGCACGGTGCTCATCTACAATTTTCTCCCCTGGCTCTGTTTGGTTGCTCATGTTGAATGAGGCAAGCCGCCGCTTTGTGGCGCAACACGGAGCATTCTGGTGCATTTCGCTGCACGTGCGATGCTTAGTTCCTGAGCCCCTGAGCAGTTCATGCCCTAACCGTCTAGGGGGTTCAGGCGTATGAGATGAATGTGCATATAGATGTATGAATGATTTGTAATAAAATAGAGGGGGTTTTGGTAATGTTTACCTTGACGACTAGAGTGACAGGGCTCGGAGAGGCTTAGTCAAAAAAAGTCCGACTGGGACCCTGATGACCTGAGTGACGGGGTTCAGAGAGCTTCAGTCGGAAATATTCGACCAAGACCTATGCTTGTCGTCCGCGACAGAGTCAGTGTGGCCTACATGGGGCGCCCCTTCGCTTCCTTACCTGTCAGTCGGTGTCTATCCATACCTGTCATTCAGGTTCCTTTTGGTCTGGCCTAGGGAAGTGGGGTGCCACCCACGTGTAGTGGCGCTTCGGTTCCTATGCCTGTCGTGTGGTAGTGGTTGATCGTGTGGTAGTGGTGGGCCACAGCCAGGCCATGTCCCGTCTGATCAGGAGCCATTCCATCGAGCAGGGCGCGTCTTATCTGCATTAAATGAAAGAAAGAGAAAATCTCACCCCGTCGTTCCAGCTTCCCCGATCGGTGCATCCCTCCATAACCGCCGCTACCTTTTCCTTAAGTAGGAGAGGGGAGAGTGTAACACCCCAGGTGTTTGTCACCAGTTAAGCAATGGGTTTGAGCTCAAACATGACATGTCGAGTGGTAATGAAGGTGTCAATATCAAATCTACATGATGGAGCTCCAACTTAAACTTGGGCCACACACATTTGCTTACATATGGACCCTTGTTAAGATTATGCAAGAGTAATGTTAAACATGCTTATTCCATGTACATTACATCCACATGCATCCATCTAGACCCGTGGAAATATTTCATGAAGTTCGGAATCAAGAAGTCGCATGAAATGATGAGTTACATTCTTGCTTGATTTGCGCTAGTAAGTGAAGGGAATTATAGGCCATCAACCAAACCTTGCTACCTTGCCTAAATGACTCTAATTGAACTCTACAACAAAAGTCATGAAGGGTTTGTGTTGAGCACATGTCAAGAAAAGGCCTCAATTGGTCGAAAACTCTAATTCTAGGGTTAACGAGATGCTGCTTCGACCAAAGTAAAAGAATGGTTTATATTCAAGATACAAGGTTTGACCTTAAATAAAAGTTGTAGTATAGTTTGTGTACTACAAACTTTATTGAAGGACCCAAGTCTAAATCTATCTCTAAGCTTGACAAACAAAGGTCACAAGATTGATTCTGCTGCAGTTTTCAGCACTTAAAATTATTCTAACTCTGGAGTTTCGCTAAGCAACGACGTTGGCATTCCGCGTTCTCCAAAATTTGTTAAGCAACTTGAGTTGGTCCAAAAATAAAAGTTTAAGGATATATTATGGAGAAGAGCATGAAAAAAGTTGCACTGAGTTTGACCGAGTTTTCACCTCCGAAAGTGAAATTCCGTGACCGTTATCAATGTGTTGACACTATCACTTTGAGGATTAATTACCCACTGTTACAGAGCTCAAATAATCAGGCACATTAAATAAGAAACGTAGAGCAGGCCGTGTAGATCAAACTTCATTTTTGGCCTAATAGCTGATTCGGCCCAGATCTAGCCCAAAAGCATGCCCCACGTCGGACACTCCGGCACATGCCACCTGTTCGCTGAATTGCCTCTATGGGCGGCGCGTGTCCGTGAGCGTGGCAGCCATGTGAGAGCTTGCCCCACTCCATTAACGTGTGCGCCTGCCTCCTGCCATACCTCAGAGCCCTCCAAAGCGGACGCCCGAGCTTCTCACTCCCCTCTCTCCCTCGCTCGCCCTCGCCTCCCTGCTCTCGGCAGAGCACGCCACCGCCGGCGTTGCCTGCTGCCGCAGCCGGCCCTCCTGCAGCCTCTGCCGGCCAAGCCTAGGGCCAGGCGTGGCTTTGGCTGGCCACGGCTGGCCCGGCCGCACCACCGGCCGGCGTCCCCCTCGCCTCCCCGGCTGGCCGAAGCCCCTCGCCGGTCGGCCGAACCGGCCACGACGGCGCGTCTCCCGTCTCTACCCCGTCAAAAGGAAGAAGAAGGGTCTGATCGTAAATAGAAACTTTTTAACGTGTTCACTTTGTAAAATAGCCAGACACAAGAAGTTACATTTATGGGCTTGGTTGATTTGAGTAAAGTCCAGGGTTCCCAATGCAAAAGCGTTTTCTTTTCAGTTTAATCTTTTAATGACAGATTTTTGTGCCGAACTTTGGAAACTCGTAGCAATTAGTAGAAATATCATAAAATAGTAAATGAGTAATTTTTGGAATCCTTGTGAAATTATCTATGCACTAGATGTATAATATTACATGTTTTAGTTTAAAGGTTTAGCTGTAAAAATAGATTTATGCAGTTAGGTTTTTAATACTAGTTGTATTTGTCTTTTTCATAACTGTAGTTATTTTGCTCAAATAAATGTGCAATTTATATGGAGTGCTCATAAGGTGATTGTTGTTGTCTGGTAAAAATTTCAGAAGTGTAGGATTTATATTTTAAGAGTTATAAAAATAACAAATGTATTGTATTGCTTTGCTCCAACTCTGAATAGTCCTGCATGCTTGAATTAATTGGCTTAGTTAAGTTATGAATCATGACTTTATGATAATACATGAGTTGTAGTACTTGTATTAAGATTTTCAAAAAGCTAAATATCATGATTTTTGGTTAAGTAGATCTTGAGTTATACTTGCTTAAATCTCTGTGGCTGTTTCTGCCCAAACCCAGAGAGGGTTTCCTTGTTCTTACTGTGGGGCCTTCTTAATAGTAGAATTAGCTTTAGGTGTTTACAAAAAAGTTGTTTAGAATTTGATAAGCTTTCTAAAAAGTCTAGAACTACATTTATTGGACATGTATAACTCCATTTATAGCTGTTTAAAGTGGCATGTCAGTTTCTGTCTATGGTTTGGACAGAGATGCAATTATTGGATTAATTGACCCTTCTAACTATAGAATCATCTTAATATGGGAATAAGAAAGTTGTAGGTAACTTCCTAGGCTTTTTAAAAAGTTATGGTTCTTGTTTGTTGGAGGTCTAGAACTCCAGTTGTGCTTCTCTGAAGTTCTTATCAGTTTTCTATACCACTGCTGTTGGGTTGCAATTATAGTTTTGCTTGTGCAATTATTTTTGTGGTGTAAATCATATTTGCTATGGTTGTAGTGAATACAAAAGTTGTAGCAAATTTTATGATCTTGCTTGTGTTCAAATTGTAAGGTCATAGGCCAGATAGTGTAGGAGTTACATGACTTTTAAGTCTTCTGCCAGGTTTTGATTGTATTCTGAGCAGATCTGAAAGATGCTAGTGTTTGATCTAGTTAGGATTTGAATGAGCTTTTGGTGATAATAACAAAGTTGTAGGTAATTCATGTATCTAGCTTATGTTAAAATTTGGTGGTATTTGGTCTTGTGGTTTGTGAGTGATGCCTATTTAAAGTTGGGCTTCAGAAATGGCTGCTCTCTGTCAATTTTGGACCAGTGTCTGTAAATGGGTATATTTGACTTAGTTAGCTAGAGAATCATGCTAAGTTGATTAAAGATGAAATGTAGAAAATGTCATAAGATTTCCAGAATGTCTTGTTGCATGGCTATTAGATTTGTATAACTCTAGTTATGATCCAAACATGAAGCTGTTGTTTCCAGTCTAGAAATAGACATATGCTAGTTGTGGTTATTTACTTCATGTGTTGCTAAGTGTGGCTTGTGCCCTTGTTGATGGTCAAGTCATGATACTTGTGACCTTGTAAAAGCTATGTCATGCTTGATGTGCTTGCTCTCTATAGTTAGTTGTGTGATGTTAGTTAAATAGCTATTGGTGTCTATGTCTTGCATAATCTTGTGTTTGTCTTGAATGCTTATGTGATGCCTCTTGTATTACCATTCTTCATATTCATGCACTTGCATCTTGCATCTCATCTAGGTGTGCTAGATGAACCACGTGAAGGACGTGATGTGGGAGCCGAACCCAAAGATGGTGTATGGTGGACCTATCCCGAAGGTGGAAGCACTAGACAAGTGCTAGGACGGGAGATGCCCACTTAGCGAGTGTCGTCTAACTAACACTGACTCAGTGTAGGATCCCAGGCAAGCCCCGGAGCATATTAAGCCTCTTAATTTCTGAAATGCAATTAAAGTATTATTGTTACATATATATTGTTGCATTAAGTTTAGGTGTTGGATGCAAACACTTGCTGCATTGGTTATCCAATCCTTGTCTAGATATTGATACCCTGAATCCTATGTAGCTCAGGCTCATGTAGTGCTTAGCCCTGCTTAAATGCGGTAGAAGTCAGGTGATTTCCTGTCACCTGCAAGCTATAGGGATATACATATGGCACGGTTGGCTATATTTGCTATCGTGGAAAAGAACCTGTCTTAATTTGAATTGAAGACCGGGCGGAGGCTTGCCGGTTTGTAGTGACCCCGTCTATGTCGCTTAAGGACCGAATCTTGGAGCCTTTCCTGTTCATGTTGAACGCATGCCTCTCTCTTAGTTGGCTGGGTTTGGAGACCGACCATGAAGCCGAGTAGCTCAACTCAGGCCAGGAGTCGATAAGTATAAAGTACGCCTCGGAAGGGAGCCGTAGGTGTGAGTCCAAGGGCAGGTGATTTAAAAGTCCTAATCGTCCTGGTAGAAGGGTAATCCCTAAGAGTGCTGGTGCTGATTGAACCCGCGAACTTGGTTCCTGAGTTGTACCAAAGGTGACCCACGGCTACCCTTGCAAAGTATGCCAGGGTGAGAGTTAGGAATACCCCCTCAGTTGAGTTGTAATTCAATTCAAGTTGCCGTCTCTCACCGGTTAGTGACAACTTGACGGGCTTATCTCCAAAGTAGATACACTAAATAACATAATGGTTCAGGAATGATGGTATGATGATGACAGCCTTATTATACCCGCTATGGTTAATATTGTTTGCTCCTAATAAGTGAGTGCTCTAGTACAAGTGCTAATCTAGTAGATAGGTAAATGATGATAAACTTGATGCTAAGTTTAAATTGGTCACTATATTCATAAGCTCTTTTATGCAACTGTGTCAAGCTAGCCCACCTCATAAGCCTTGCATGACCCTTGGTGTCTTTTATTTCTGGTTTTGACAGGTAAGTCTAACTGAGTACCTTCTCGTACTCAGGGTTTATCTCCCACCTGTTGCAGATGACCAGTTCTACTTTGGTTGCTGCAAGTATTGCCTTCTCCTAGCTGGGGATGAAGACTAGACCGTTGGGCGCGGTCTCTCCTAGTTCTCGTACCTGAAGATGCTTTTGGTGGGACATGACTAAGATCTGGAAACTACGAAGTTATATACTAAACTATGTTGCTTCCACAAATTTGAACTTAGTTTGTAATATTTTATTTGAACTCTGATGGATATAATCTGGATGCCACTTGTGAAATGTTGTAACGAATGATGTGTTGTGTTGAATCACTATGGTCTTGGTTTGTATGTCAGGAGTTGTTTGAAATCCTTTGTGATTTCCGGACTACCGGGATTATGGGAGCTTAAGTACAGGAATTTAATCACTTTGGTAATTGTTTTTGTACTTACGTTCTTATAATTTGGTCGGTTCTATTACAGCTAGCATCAGAGCAAGATTCAACACTAAACATGTCATTTGTGTATTTAAAACAAAAGTATTTGTGAAAATTCTAAATTAAATACTAAGTGTTGCCAGTGGTCATATCCTTTATGCCCAAATAAGGACTCTTTGGTGGCTTATTAAAGTACTAACTTGGGGGTTCCTACTTGTTTCTATTTTGTTGTCCATATGGCGTGCTATTGTATGGATGCCATCCGCTTGGGTGGTAATGTATGGATCAAAATACCTCTACGCTCTGGTAAGTGGGAGTTGTGAGAGCATGACCGTCCAACCGTCGATCTAGGGGAGAGTAGTTGTGGTTGCTCGCATACTTACATGTTCGATCATGTATCTATGAGAGTACTTAAGTGTGGGTATCTCTGTCGGGTAGCTGTGATACTAGAGTATATACATCGGGGGATGTATATATGAAGAGTATCTTAGTTTACTGCTTTCATTGTGTGCTTATTTATCTCTTGTGGGGATGGGCTGCAATGAATTTGCCTGCAGGTATGCTAACCATGAATGCATAGATTGAATGTAGCTGGCGACTAGCTATATATCAAGAGAGTACGTGTTATGCCACCAACATAGAACATGATTACCACCTTAGGCTGGCAATTTCGTGAGGACGAATAGGATGAGCATGCATCATGATTGTGCTTGTGCATAAATATGCTTCCCTCACCTTGTTCTAATACTAAGTAACTTGTGATCAATGTGATGTTACTATCTTCCCTGTGTGAAGCTAGACAAAATGCCTTGTCCCATGCTGCTTGAATAGCTATGCTTGAAGGTAGTGTGTGATTAGTTTTGTCTTGTATGTTTGCTTCCAAAGGAAATAGATGACAAGTTATTAATTGGCAAAAACTCACCCCTTCGAAAACTAAATTGCTAAATGTAAGTAAAACTTGTTTTGTAGAGATATCCACCTACTCAGTAAAAAGGGAAATAAAAGATAACAGTACCTTACCACCATGTCCGCATGTTTGTGTGTAGTGGTGTTGTTGTAGGTGACTACTTGTTAGGTGTGAGCTTTGTGCTTAGTAATAGTCGCTTAAGCTAATCGAATTGAGTGTTTCAAAATGCTCGCTTAAGAACATGATATATGTGTGGATGCTCGTTATCTAGGTAGTGCCGTAGTTGTCACCCTTTTGTCCTCGGTAAGCATACGAGTGTGGAAGAGCACTATCCTAGAATAGCGTCCAAGTTTTGATAATCTCATGGTTGTTGTTTCCAATTAAGTTCTCTCTTAAGAGCCTGAGCCTGTACACATGGTGGCTAGCCCTTGAACGTTGCGCTACGAAGACCTTTATCCATGCCTTTGCTTGACCTTAGGTCCAAGCTTAGTTCCCTTGAATGCTTGCATGTTTCGTGGTTGTCCCGCTCCTGTGTGGGAGGACCCTGCTCAAAAATCCTTGTTGGACCTTATTGCTCTTTCTCCTACTGGTGAGCTAGTGAAATGCTAATCGCTATCTACCCTGGCTTTGGAACCTTTTCCTCGCAGATCATGTCATTGCTTTATCAACTCAATCCCTAGTCAGTGCAATGGCTTTGTCCCTCGAATCTTGTTTATTTTACCTCCAACCCTTTCAAGTCTCTGGATGTTTATCAGTCTTGATCTCATGTTGCTACTCGACAAGACCAAATCTCATGTTAATCTTTATCTGGTAATCACTTGGGTGGACACAAGACGTATATGGAAATTAGCAAGAGTCTCCTGCTTAGTTGCCTTCGACAATTAGGCTATGTTCTTTTGCGCTGTGTTTTGATCTTCTAATCGCCTCCTTGTTGATTCCTAACCTTGTGACTATCCTTGTTTGCTATCCCTCTTTTGCACAATACTTGTTCTTACAATCTAATTGGTGCCACTATAAATTTCACTATTGGTTGTATGTTTAGTAATGGTGCCACGATTAGCGATCTATGGTGCCATGACGAAACCTAGGGCCTCCTTGTGGGCGGCCGACGCATGGTTGTGCTACTGGGTGCACGCTGGTATCGAGGTTTCTAGTCATGATCCATTGCCGAACTTCACCGATGTGTTATTTTCACACGTGCTCTTCCTTGATTATCTCTCCATATCTTATCTAAGATCCCTATATCAGACTGAAAGTAGTAGAGCTTCCTTTTGAAGTCACAAAAAGGATAACCTTTGAAGAACTGGTCACCGACATAAACATTAATAGACTACAAGAGGTGGTAGACAAGTGACTCCACTTGGTTGTCCTAGTATTGACGTCCGTCACCTAGTGAACAACTTATGTCATCCATGTTGGATCAGAATGGTACCCAACACTTAATGTTGGATAAGTTATCAATCTAATGATAATGTATGGCGATATCATGTGGTGTAACAGGTCACTAGGTGCTCATGAACCTCCCATTCAAGTTCTTGATCTGTAGGTGCATGATGGTCATACAGTTGAAATCAACCATCTCTAATGTGACTCCTTATCTGCAGACTTCGTTGGTGACTGTCTGTTTGTGCCTCGATTGCAATTATTGTTGTGGTCAAGAGTAAGAATTTGGAACTTTGAGAGTTGAGAGACAATTGATTAGTTACCCATAGTAAGGTTAATCTCCAGCTAGGTAGCGACTTATTGGTAGCTAGGAAGGCTATGTCTCACAATACGATGTTAAGCAAAGAAACAACAAGGATGTTTAGCAATGCAACTACTGCTTTGTTTTCCAAAACCTGTGCTATCACGTCAATTCCATCTTGGATAACCACGTAGATAGTATAAGACGTTGTATCGGCTACATAAGGAGCTAGCTAAAGCATGTGCCTAGTTTCGATCAGCATCATTGTGCCCCTAGGTACCACAAACGGATTTGTTCAAGGTTCTATTGGACCAAGTGCCAGAGAATATTCAAAAACAGTTCCTTGTCTCTGTAGGAATGCCCTACATGTGGAATAATGCTTTGTGCCCTTGCAATTCGAAAGTAATGGGAAAGGTGTCAAACCATAGATTTTTGGATTATGGTTTTTGAGATATTGATTGACCTAAGAATGGAAGCCTCGACGTCAAATATAGTTTAAGAAAGCTGGTTTTGCTACGATGCAAGTAAACCCAACTTGCTGTGCAACTACACCACGAAGGCAAATTGTACTTAACCTGCTTGGTAGTGAACTAGTCCCTAGTTTTGTGATTACTTGCAACTTATGTTGCCCTCCAAGCCTCGCTAACATCCTTCTGCATCAATGGTTCTCCAATGCTAACATGCCTAAGGTGTCTTCCATGTGTTTTACCCAAGGGGTTGCCTCAGATACAACTCATATAACTGTTACCGTTTGGATATGAGAATTCCCTTAAATAATGGTCGTCGAAAACACTAAGTCAACAGAGTCAGCTATCACATTCACCGCTCACTCAACTGACTCAGGTAATACAGTATTGTTATCACAGAAAGAGCACTGCACACATGGAACATTATGTAGCTTTCCATCAGTTGACATATGAGTGAGTGCACTGCTACAACCAGTTTGGATATTGGTTAACTAGCTTCTCATGCCCTCAAAGGATGTTTACCCTGTCTATGATCACATCCTTTATGAGAAGTTGTGCTCAAGCCACTTTAGTAGAGAACTGCTTTTCAACCCTTGGGAACAAATATAGCACCATTGCAAGGAATATCCGTCAACCGACTGCGATCTAGTGCAAAGTCCATAAGTTCTGTGCTATATCCACTAGGGAAGTAGATGTTACAAGTATTTAGTCTATGCTTGTATCACTCTTCGTACATCGAGGATGAAGTACGTAGGACAGTGCTATCTTGGATTCCTTCCAATGTAATAATGCTTTATGGACGCCAATGAAAGAAATTCTTCAGACAACAACTTACGACGAAGAGCAAGTATCAGAAAGTGTTGTGACCAAATTATCCTCTCTGATACTCTAAAGTTAAGTGGCCTAATGCTATCACTGATGTTGGAAACTGGATGACATGTTTCTCTTCCCTTAAAAGTCTTTTGCACTGAATCTCGGGACATGATTCCTTTAAGGGGGGAGGGCTATAACACCCTAGGTGTTTGTCACCAGTTAAGCAATGGGTTTGAGCTCAAACATGACATGTCGAGTGGTAATGAAGGTGTCAATATCAAATCTACATGATGGAGCTCCAACTTAAACTTGGGCCATGCACATTTGCTTACATATGGACCCTTGTTAAGATTATGCAAGAGTAATGTTAAACATGCTTATTCCATGTACATTACATCCACATGCATCCATCTAGACCCATGGAAATGTTTCATGAAGTTCGGAATCAAGAAGTCGCATGAAATGATGAGTTACATTCTTGCTTGAATTGCGCTAGTAGGTGAAGGGAATTATAGGCCATCAACCAAACCTTGCTACCTTGCCTAAATGACTCTAATTGAACTCTACAACAAAAGTCATGAAGGGTTTGTGTTGAGCACATGTTAAGAAAAGGCCTCAATTGGTCGAAAACTCTAATTTTAGGGTTAACGAGATGCTGCTTTGACCAAAGTAAAAGTGATGAGGACATCAACACCGATCATACATCCACGTTGTCCACGCCGACACCTGCTGGTCCTATTACTCGTGCTCGTGCTCGAAAACTTAATCATCAAGTGAGTTCCTTCTTGAGCTCTTGTCCATCCTGTTTAGATCTTGGAGACACGTGCACTCTTGTTTTGATTAGGAATCAAGGAGAAGACCGAAAGGGAAAAGGACTCGCGTAGGCTGGATTCGGACTGCAGCACACCTCCAACTAGCGACGGTCGCCACGATTACATACGGAGTCAGATTGGGGTGATTCTAGACTTGTTGGAAAGCTAATAAAGTCTACTTTCATACGGATCTGACCTCGTACTCATACCTGCTCAGAAATGGCATCAACAGTCCAAAAATCACCGAGAGGTCTATTCTGTCTAGGGTGCTGCACCACCTTAAGTTAGCCCAATGGGCTTGTATCGTTTAGAGTCTAGTAGGGACGCATCCTAGGGTTGGAGCACGACCCAAACTCTCTTGTGGTCATCCTCCACATGTCATATACCCCTTAGCCGCCACCAGGAACACTTGGGTTTTGTTTAGATCAAGTTTAGCCTTTGCTACTTGCTTGTAGGCGCGCGTGCTGATCCAGCCGCCCGTCTCCTTGTCTTCGGAACCCCACTCATAATAAGATTCAGTTTGAGGCTTTCAATTTCATCTTGCAAATTCAGTGCTTGTTTCGTTGTTCTTGCTAGTTCTTCGATTGCTTGCAGGACGGGAGCCCTAGTGGCTGGTTGTCGTGCTCCACAAGATCGTGACGGCCTTTGGAGGTGGTGTATCGGTTGCTAAGGTGTAGTCTTGGAAGGCTATAGTTGGGCCATGAATGTCATCTCCATCCACCAAATCGAGTTGTCTCACGCCTCTCATCGAAAGATCATCCATAAACCCTAGCGGGTTCTTATCAATTGGTAATCAGAGCAAGATTTATCGGTGAGAGACTTCCAATCCTTCACTGTTTTATTTTTCCTATAGTCTAGAAAAGCCAAAAAAATAGTAGATTAGTTTCCTGCAATCCTATAGACCTTTGAGCCGTGGCTAGTGCTACCTAGTTAGGGCTTGTTGAATATTCGGTTGCACACGGAGGGACTTGATAATGACTTGCAGGTGACAAATGACAAACTTGGGCAATTGGAGGCTACACAGATTGCCGCAAACAACAAGCTTGCAGGTTTGGAGAAGTCCATTGCTAGTGTGGACAAAAGCCTTGCTGCTCTGCTAAGGCGTTTTGATGACCTCCACAACAATGATAAAGACCAGCATAAAGAAGAAAAGAAGGAGGAAGATCGAGAGGATGGTAGTTATGATGAAGAATACACAGGTGATACTGAACATGATGATCGAGACACTCGTGATCGACGTCGCCTACGTCACAACCGTAGAGGTATGGGTGGCCACCGCCGACGCGAGGTACATAATAATGATGATGCTTTCAGTAAGATTAAATTTAAAATACCTCCTTTTGATGGTAAATATGACCCTGATGCATACATTACTTGGGAGATTGCTGTTGATCAAAAGTTTGCATGCCATGAATTTCCTGAGAACACACGTGTTAGGGCTGCTACTAGTGAGTTCACAGATTTTGCTTCTGTTTGGTGGATTGAATATGGCAAGAAAAATCCTAATAACATACCTAAAACTTGGGATGCGCTGAAACGAGCCATGAGAGCTAGATTTGTTCCATCTTACTATGCCCGTGATATGATAAATAAGTTGCAGCAATTGAGACAAGGTTCTAAAAGTGTAGAAGAATACTATCAGGAATTACAAACGGGTATGTTGCGTTGTAAATTAGAGGAGGATGAGGAACCTGCTATGGCTAGATTTTTAGGTGGGTTAAATCGGGAAATTCAGGATATCCTCGCTTACAAAGAATACAATAACATAACCAAACTGTTTCATCTTGCTTGTAAAGCTAAACGGGAAGTGCAGGGATGACGTGCTAGCGCAAGGACTAATGTTTCTGCAGGGAAAGCTAGTTCATGGCAGCAGCGCACGTCTACAACTCCGTCTACACGTACTCCTACGCCATCATCTAGTGACAAGACTCGAGTTGCCCCCACCAATTCAGTAGCAAAGACAGCGCAAAAGCCGGCTGCGAGTACTTCATCCATGGCATTGACAGGTAGAACAAGCAACATACAATGTCATCGGTGCAAGGGATATGGCCATATGATGTGTGACTGCCCAAACAAGTGTGTTATGATTGTCAAAGATGATGGTGAGTGTTCATCTGCTAGTGATTTTGATGAAGATACACTTGCATTGCTTGCGGCTGACTATGCAGGTAGTGAGGAACACATAGAAGAACACATTAATGCAGGTGACGCGGAGCACTATGAGAGCTTGATTGTACAGCGAGTGCTTAGTGCACAAATGGAGAAGGCAGAGCAAAATCAGCGACACACTTTATTCCAAACAAAGTGTGTCATCAAGGAGCGTTCGTGCCGCATGATCATTGATGGAGGTAGCTGCAACAACTTGGCAAGTAGCAACATGGTACAGAAGCTCGCCCTCACCACCAAACCACACCCCCATCCTTACTACATCCAATGGCTGAACAACAGTGGTAAGGCAAAGGTAACGAGACTTGTGCGAATCGATTTTGCCATCAGATCATACAAAGATATTGTTGAATGTGATGTTGTGCCTATGCAAGCTTGCAATATTCTGCTAGGTAGACCATGGCAATTTGATAGAGATTCGATGCATCATGGTAGATCAAATCAATATTCGTTTCTATACCATGATCAAAAAATTGTGTTGCATCCTATGTCTCCTGAAGCTATTATGCAATCTGATGTTACTAAGGCTGCAAAAGCAAAGAGCGAGAGCAATAAAAATGACAAATCTGTTGTTGATGACAAAGATGAGATAAAATTGAAAGGACATTGTATGCTTGCTACAAAAACTGATATTAATGAGTTCAATGCATCCACCTCTATTGCTTATGCTTTGGTATGCAAGGATGCTTTGATTTCATTTGAGGATATGCAACGTTCTTTGCCCCCTGCTGTTGCTAACATTTTGCAGGAGTATTCTGATATGTTCCCCATTGAGATACCAGCGGGGCTGCCACCAATACGTGGGATTGAGCACCAAATTGATCTTATCCCTGGAGCATCTTTGCCAAACCATGCGCCATATAGGACCAATCTGGAAGAAACGAAGGAAATTCAACGACAAGTGCAAGAACTACTAGACAAAGGTTATGTGCGTGAGTCTCTTAGTCCTTGTGCTATTCCAGTGATTTTAGTACCTAAGAAAGATAGAACATGGCGTATGTGTGTTGATTGTAGGGCTATTAATAATATCACCATTCGATATCGACACCCTATTCCACGATTAGATGATATGCTTGATGAATTGAGTGGTGCTGTTGTGTTTTCAAAGGTTGATTTGCGTAGTGGGTACCACCAGATTCGTATGAAATTGGGAGATGAATGGAAAACTGCTTTCAAAACTAAGTTCGGTCTATATGAGTGGTTAGTCATGCCTTTTGGGTTAACTAATGCACCTAGTACTTTCATGAGATTAACGAACGAGGTTTTGCGTGCTTTCATTGGGAAATTTGTTGTCATCTACTTTGATGATATACTGATTTATAGCAAATCCATGGATGAACACCTTGATCACTTACATGCTGTTTTCAATGCTCTACATGATGCACGTTTGTTTGGTAACCTTGAGAAGTGCACTTTCTGCACCGATCGAGTATCGTTTCTTGGCTATGTTGTCACTCCACAGGGAATTGAGGTTGATAAAGCCAAGGTGGAAGCTATACAAGGATGGCCTATACCCACGATGGTCACACAAGTGCGGAGTTTCCTAGGACTTGCTGGTTTCTATTGCCGTTTTGTGAAGGACTTCAGCACCATTGCTGCACCATTGAATAAGCTTACAAAGAAGGGAGTGCCCTTTTCTTGGGGCAAAGCACAAGAGCACGCCTTCCATGTGCTGAAAGATAAGTTAACACATGCACCTCTACTCCAACTCCCTGATTTTAATAAGACTTTTGAGCTTGAATGTGATGCGAGTGGAATTGGATTGGGTGGTGTTTTGTTACAAGAAGGCAAACCTGTTGCATACTTTAGTGAGAAATTGAGCGGGCCTATTCTTAATTATTCTACATATGATAAGGAATTATATGCTCTAGTGCGGACATTAGAAACATGGCAGCATTATTTGTGGCCCAAAGAATTTGTTATACATTCTGATCATAAATCTTTGAAGCATATTCGTAGTCAAGGAAAACTGAATCGTAGACATGCAAAATGGGTTGAATTTATTGAATCTTTTCCTTATGTTATCAAACATAAGAAAGGGAAGGATAATATCATTGCAGATGCATTGTCTAGGAGATATACTTTGCTGAATCAACTTGATTACAAGATCTTTGGGTTAGAAACAATTAAAGACCGATATGCTCATGATGCTGATTTTAAAGAAGTGCTGCTGCATTGTAAAGATGGGAAAACGTGGAACAAATTCATCGTCAATGATGGGTTTGTGTTTAGAGCTAACAAGCTATGCATTCCAGCTAGCTCCGTTCGCTTGTTGTTGCTGTAGGAAGCGCATGGAGGTGGCTTGATGGGGCATTTTGGAGCAAAGAAGACAGAGGACATTCTTGCTGGTCATTTCTTTTAGCCAAAGATGCGACGAGATGTGGAGAGATTTGTTGCTCACTGCACAATATGTCAAAAGGCTAAGTCCCGGTTGAATCCACACGGTTTGTATATGCCTCTTCCTGTTCCTAGTGCTCCTTGGGAGGATATTTCTATGGATTTTGTGTTGGGATTGCCACGGACTAGGAAAGGGCGAGATAGTGTTTTTGTGGTTGTGGATCAATTCTCTAAAATGGCACATTTCATACCATGTCATAAAACTGATGATGCTACAAATATTGCTGATTTGTTCTTTCGAGAAGTTGTTCGCTTGCATGGTGTGCCAAATACAATTGTTTCTGATCGTGATGCTAAATTTCTTAGCCATTTTTGGAGAACTTTATGGGCCAAATTGGGGACTAAGCTTTTATTTTCTACCACTTGTCACCCCCAAACTGATGGTCAAACTGAAGTTGTGAATAGAACTTTGTCTACTATGTTAAGGACTATTTTAAAGAAGAATATTAAGATGTGGGAAGATTGTTTGCCTCATATTGAGTTTTCTTATAATCATTCGTTGCATTCTACTACGAAGATGTGTCCCTTTGAGATTGTTTATGGCTTGTTACCACGTGCTCCTATTGATTTAATGCCATTGCCAAGTTCTGAAAAGTTGAATTTTGATGCTAAGCAACGTGCTGAATTGATGTTAAAACTACATGAAACCACTAAAGAAAACATAGAGCGCATGAATGCTAAGTACAAATTTGCTGGAGATAAAGGTAGAAGGGAATTGATTCTTGAACCTAGAGATTTGGTTTGGTTGCATTTGCGAAAGGATAGGTTTCCTGAATTAAGAAAATCTAAATTGATGCCTAGAGCGGATGGTCCTTTTAAAGTGATGCAATGAATAAATGAGAATGCATATAAGCTTGATCTTCCTGCAGATTTTGGGGTTAGTCCCACATTTAACATTGCAGATTTGAAGCCTTATTTGGGTGAGGAAGATGAGCTTGAGTCGAGGATGACTCAAATTCAAGAAAGGGAGGATGATGAGGACATCAACACCGATCATACATCCACGCCGTCCACGCCGACACCTGCTGGTCCTATTACTCGTGCTCGTGCTCGAAAACTTAATCATCAAGTGAGTTCCTTCTTGAGCTCTTGTCCATCCTGTTTAGATCTTGGAGACACGTGCACTCTTGTTTTGATTAGGAATCAGGGAGAAGACCGAAAGGGAAAAGGACTCGCGTAGGCTGGATTCGGACTGCAGCACACCTCCAACTAGCGACGGTCGCCACGGTTACATACGGAGTCGGATTGGGGTGATTCTAGACTTGTTGGAAAGCTAATAAAGTCTACTTTCATACGGATCTGACCTCGTACTCATACCTGCTCAGAAGTGGCGACAACAGTCCCAAAATCACCGAGAGGTCTATTCTATCCAGGGTGCTGCGCCACCTTAAGTTAGCCCAATGGGCTTGTATCATTTAGAGTCTAGTAGGGACGCATCCTAGGGTTGGAGCATGACCCAAACTCTCTTGTGGTCGTCCTCCACACGTCATATACCCCTTAGCCGCCACCAGGAACACTTGGGTTTTGTTTAGATCAAGTTTAGCCTTTGCTACTTGCTTGTAGGCGCGCGTGCTGATCCAGCCACTTGTCTCCTTGTCTTGGGAACCCCACTCATAATAAGATTCAGTTTGAGGCTTTCAATTTCATCTTGCAAATTCAGTGCTTGTTTCGTTGTTCTTGCTAGTTCTTCGATTGCTTGTAGGACGGAGCCCTAGTGGCTGGTTGTCGCACTCCACAAGATCATGATGGCCTTTGGAGGTGGTGTATCGGTTGCTAAGGCACAGTCTTGGAAGGCTGTAGTCGGGCCGTGAACGTCATCTCCATCCACCAAATCGAGTTGTCTCACACCTCTCATCGAAAGATCATCCATAAACCCTAGTGGGTTCTTATCAAAAAGAATGGTTTATATTCAAGATAAAAGGTTTGACCTTAAATAAAAGTTGTAGTATAGTTTGTGTACTACAAACTTTATTGAAGTACCCAAGTCTAAATCTATCTCTAAGCTTGACAAACAAAGGTCACAAGATTGATTCTGCTGCAGTTTTTAGCACTTAGAATTATTCTAAGTCTGGAGTTTCGCTAAGCAACAACGTTGGCATTCCGCGTTCTCCAAAATTTGTTAAGCAACTTGAGTTGGTCCAAAAATAAAAGTTGAAGGATATATTATGGAGAAGAGCATGAAAAAGTTGCACTGAGTTTGACCGAGTTTTCACCTCCGAAAGTGAAATTCTGTGACCGTTATCAATGTGTTGACACTATCACTTTGTGGCTTAATTACCCACTATTACAGAGCTCAAATGATCAGGCACATTAAATAAGAAACGTAGAGCAGGCCATGTAGAGCAAACTTTGTTTTTGGCCAAATAGCTGATTCAGCCCAGATCTAGCCCAAAAGCATGCCCCACGTCAGACACTCCAGCGCACGCCACCTGTTCACTGAATTGCCTCTATGGGCGGCGCGTGTCCGTGAGCGTGGCAGCCATGCGAGAGCTTGCCCCACTCCATTGACGCGTGCACCTGCCTCCTGCCATACCTTAGAGCCCTCCAAAGTGGATGCCCGAGCTTCTCACTCCCCTCTCTCCCTCGCCTCCCTGCTCTCGGCAGAGCACGCCACCGCCGGCGTTGCCTGCTATCGTAGTCGGCCCTCCTGCAGCCTCTATCGGCCAAGCCTAGGGCTGGGCATGGCTCTGGCTGGCCACGGCTGGCCCGGCCGCACCACCGACCGACGTCCCCCTCGCCTCCTCGGCTGGCCGAAGCCCCTCGTCGGTCGGCCGAATCGGCCACGACGGCGCGTCTCCCGTCTCTGCCCCGTCAAAACAGCACTGCACACATGGAACATTATGTAGCTTTCCATCAGTTGACATATGAGTGAGTGCACTGCTACAACCAGTTTGGATATTGGTTAACTAGCTTCTCATGCCCGCAAAGGATGTTTACCCCGTCTATGATCACATCCTTTACGAGAAGTTGTGCTCAAGCCACTTTAGTAGAGAACTGCTTTTCAACCCTTGGGAACAAATATAGCACCATTGCAAGGAATATCCATCAACCGACTGCGATCTAGTGCAAAGTCCATAAGTTCTGTGCTATATCCACTAGGGAAGTAGATGTTACAAGTATTTAGTCTATGCTTGTATCACTCTTCGTACATCGAGGACGAAGTACGTAGGACAGTGCTATCTTGGATTCCTTCCAATGTAACAATGCTTTATGGACGCCAATGAAAGAAATTCTTCAGACAACAACTTATGACGAAGAGCAAGTATCAGAAAGTGTCGTGACCAAATTAGCCTCTCTGATACTCCGAAGTTAAGTGGCCTAATGCTATCACTGATGTTGGAAACTGGATGACATGTTTCTCTTCCCTTAAAAGTCTTTTGCACCGAATCTCAAGACGCGATTCCTTTAAGGGGGGAGGGCTGTAACACCCTAGGTGTTTGTCACCAGTTAAGCAATGGGTTTGAGCTCAAACATGACATGTCGAGTGGTAATGAAGGTGTCAATATCAAATCTACATGATGGAGCTCCAACTTAAACTTGGGCCATGCACATTTGCTTACATATGGACCCTTGTTAAGATTATGCAAGAGTAATGTTAAACATGCTTATTCCATGTACATTACATCCACATGCATCCATCTAGACCCGTGGAAATGTTTTATGAAGTTCGGAATCAAGAAGTCGCATGAAATGATGAGTTACATTCTTGCTTGAATTGCGCTAGTAAGTGAAGGGAATTATAGGCCATCAACCAAACCTTTCTACCTTGCCTAAATGACTCTAATTGAACTCTACAACAAAAGTCATGAAGGGTTTGTGTTGAGCACATGTTAAGAAAAGGCCTCAATTGGTCGAAAACTCTAATTTTAGGGTTAACGAGATGCTGCTTTGACCAAAGTAAAAGAATGGTTTATATTCAAGATAAAAGGTTTGACCTTAAATAAAAGTTGTAGTATAGTTTGTGTACTACAAACTTTATTGAAGTACCCAAGTCTAAATCTATCTCTAAGCTTGACAAACAAAGGTCACAAGATTGATTCTGCTGCAGTTTTCAGCACTTAGAATTATTCTGAGTCTGGAGTTTTGCTAAGCAACGACGTTGGCATTCCGCGTTCTCCAAAATTTGTTAAGCAACTTGAGTTGGTCCAAAAATAAAAGTTGAAGGATATATTATGGAGAAGAGCATGAAAAAAATTGCACTGAGTTTGACCGAGTTTTCACCTCCGAAAGTGAAATTCCGTGACCGTTATCAATGTGTTGACACTATCACTTTGTGGCTTAATTACCCGCTGTTACAGAGCTCAAATGATCAGGCACATTAAATAAGAAACGTAGAGCAGGCTGTGTAGAGCAAACTTTGTTTTTGGCCTAATAGCTGATTCAGCCTAGATCTAGCCCAAAAGCACGCCCCACGTCGGACACTCCAGCGCACGCCACCTGTTCACTGAATTGCCTCTATGGGCGGCGCGTGTCCGTGAGCGTGGCAGCCATGCGAGAGCTTGCCCCACTCCATTGACGCGTGTGCCTGCCTCCTGCCGTACCTCAGAGCCCTCCAAAGTGGATGCCCGAGCTTCTCACTCCCCTCTCTCCCTCGCCTCCCTGCTCTCGGCAGAGCACGCCGCCGCCGGCGTTGCCTGCTGCCGCAGTCGGCCCTCCTGCCGGCTCTGTCGGCCAGCCCAGGGCTGGGCGTGGCTCTGGCTGGCCACGGCTGGCCCAGCCGTACCACCGGCCGGTGTCCCCCTCGCCTCCCCGGCTGGCCGAAGCCCCTCGTCGGTCGGCTGAACCGGCCACGACGGCGCGTCTCCCGTCTCTGCCCCGTCAAAAGGAAGAAGAAGGGTCTGATCGTAAATAGAAACTTTTTAACGTGTTCACTTTGTAAAATAGCCAGACACAAGAAGTTACATTTACGGGCTTGGTTGATTTGAGTAAAGTCTAGGGTTCCCAATGCAAAAATGTTTTCTTTTCGGTTTAATCTTTTAATGGCAGATTTTTGTGCTGAAATTTGGAAAATCGTAGCAATTAGTAGAAATATCATAAAATAGTAAATGAGTACTTTTTGGAATCCTTGTGAAATTATCTATGCACTAGATGCATAATATTACATGTTTTAGTTTAAAGGTTTAGCTGTAAAAATAGATTTATGCAGTTAGGTTTTTAATTGTCTTTTTCATAATTGCAGTTATTTTGCTCAAATAAATGTGAAATTTTTATGGAGTGCTCATAAGGTGATTGTTGTTGTCTGGTAAAAATTTCAGAAGTGTAGGATTTATATTTTAAGAGTTATAAAAATAACAAATGTACTGTATTGCTTTGCTCCAACTCTGAATAGTCCTGCATGCTTGAATTAATTGGCTTAGTTAAGTTATGAATCATGACTTTATGATAATACATGAGTTGTAGTACTTTTATTAAGATTTTTAAAAAGCTAAATATCATGATTTTTGGTTAAGTAGATCTTGAGTTATACTTGCTTAAATCTCTGTGACTGTTTCTGCCCAAACCCAGAGAGGGTTTCCTTGTTCTTACTGTGGGGCCTTCTTAATAGTAGAATTAGCTTTAGGTGTTTACAACAAAGTTGTTTAGAATTTGATAAGCTTTCTAAAAAGTCTAGAACTACATTTATTGGACATGTATAACTCCATTTATAGCTGTTTAAAGTGGCATGTCAGTTTCTGTCTATGTTTTGGACAGAGATGCAATTATTGGATTAATTGACCCTTCTAACTGTAGAATCATCTTAATATGAGAATAAGAAAGTTGTAGGTAACTTCCTAGGCTTTTTAAAAAGTTATGTTTCATGTTTGTTGGAGGTCTAGAACTCCAGTTGTGCTTCACTGAAGTTCTTATCAGTTTTCTGTACCACTGCTGTTGGGTTGCAATTGTAGTTTTGCTTGTGCAATTATTTTCATGGTGTAAATGATGTTTTCTATGGTTGTAGTGAATACAAAAGTTGTAGCAAATTTCATGATCTTGCTTGTGTTCAAATTGTAAGGTCATAGGCCAGATAGTGTAGGAGTTACATGACTTTTAAGTCTTCTGCCAGGTTTTGATTGTATTCTGAGTAGATCTGAAAGATGCTAGTGTTTGATCTAGTTAGGATTTGAATGAGCTTTTGGTGATAATAATAAAGTTGTAGATAATTCATGTATCTAGCTTCTGTTAAAATTTGGTGGTATTTGGTGTTGTGGTTTGTGAGTGATGCCTATTTAAAGTTGGGCTTCAGAAATGGCTGCTCTCTGTCAATTTTGGACCAGTGTCTATAAATGGGTATATTTGACTTAGTTAGCTGGAGAATCATGCTAAGATGATTAAAGATGAAATGTATAAAATGTCATAAGCTTTCCAGAATGTCTTGTTGCATGGCTATTGGATTTGTATAACTCTAGTTATGATCCAAACATGAAGCTGTTGTTTCCAGTCCAAAAATAGACATACGCTAGTTGTGGTTGTTTACTTCATGTGTTGCTAAGTGTGGCTTGTGCCCTTGTTGATGGTCAAGTTATGATACTTGTGACCTTGTAAAAGCTATGCCATGCTTGATGTGCTTGCTCTCTATAGTTAGTTGTGTGATGTTAGTTAAATAGCTATTGGTGTCTATGTCTTGCATAATCTTGTGTTTGTCTTGAATGCTTATGTGATGCCTCTTGTATTACCATTCTTCATATTCATGCACTTGCATCTTGCATCTCATCTAGGTGCGCTAGATGAACCACGTGAAGGACATGATGTGGGAGACGAACCTAAAGACGGTGTATGGTGGACCTATCCTGAAGGTGGAAGGACTAGACAAGTGCTAGGATGGGAGATGCCCACTTAGCGAGTGTCGTCTAACTAACACTGACTTAGTGTAGGATCCCAGGCAAGCCCCGGAGCATATTAAGCCTCTTAATTTCTGAAATGCAATTAAAGTATTATTGTTACATATATATTGTTGCATTAAGTTTAGGTGTTGGATGCAAACACTTGCTGCATTGGTTATCCAATCCTTGTCCAGATATTGATACCCTGAATCCAATGTAGCTCAGGCTCGTGTAGTGCTTAGCCCTGCTTAAATGCGGTAGAAGTCAGGTGATTTCCTGTCACCTATGAGCTATAGGGATATACATATGGCACGGTTGGCTATATTTGCTATCGTGGAAAAGAACCTGTCTTAATTTGAATTGAAGACCGGGCGGAGGCTTGCCGGTTTGTAGTGACTCCATCTGTGTCGCTTAAGGACTGAATCTTGGAGCCTTTCCTATTCATGTTGAACGCATGCCTCTCTCTTAGTTGGCCGGGTCTGGAGATCGACCACGAAGCCAAGTAGCTCAACTCAGGCCGGGAGTCGATAAGTATAAAGTACGCCTCAGAAGGGAGCCGTAGGCATGAGTCCAAGGGCAAGTGATTTAAAAGTCCTAATTGTCCTGGCAGAAGGGTAATCCCTGAGAGTGCTGGCGCTGATCGAACCCGCGAATTTGGTTCCTGAGTTGTACCAAAGGTGACCCATGGATACCCTTGCAAAGTATGCCAGGGTGAGAGTTAGGAATACCCCCTCAGCTGAGTTGTAATTCGATTCGAGTCGCCGTCTCTCACCGGTTAGTGAGAACTTGATGGGCTTATCTCCAAAGTAGATACACTAAATAACATAATGGTTCAGGAATGATGGTATGATGATGACAACCTTATTATACCTGCTATGGTTAATATTGTTTGCTCCTAATAAGTGAGTGCTCTAGTACAAGTGCTAATCTAGTGGACAGGTAAATGATGATAAACTTGATGCTAAGTTTAAATTGGTCACTATATTCATAAGCTCTTTTATCCAACTGTGTCAAGCTAGCCCACCTCATAAGCCTTGCATGACCCTTGGTGTCTTTTATTTCTGGTTTTGACAGGTAAGTCTAGCTGAGTACCTTCTCGTACTCAGGGTTTATCTCCCACCTATTGCAGATGACTAGTTCTACTTTGGTTGCTGCAAGTATTGCCTTCTCCCGGCTGGGGATGAAGACTAGACCGTTGGGCGTGGTCTCTCCTAGTTCTCGTACCTGAAGATGCTTTTGGGGGGACATGACTAAGATCTGGCAATGTATTTGAAATTATGAAGTTATATACTAAACTATGTTGCTTCCGCAAATTTAAACTTGGTTTGTAATATTTTATTTGAACTCTGATGGATGTAATCCGGATGCCACTTGTGAAATGTTGTAACGAATGATATGTTGTGTTGAATCACTATGGTCTTAGTTTGTATGTTGGGAGTTGTTTGAAATCCTTTGTGATTTCCGGACTATCGGGATTATGGGAGCTTAAGTACTGGAATTTAATCACTTTGGTGATTGTTTTTGTACTTACGTTCTTATAATTTGGCCAGTTCTGTTACAGAGAGGGTTTTTGTTCCGCTCTCTTGCCTGTTCTTCGTCTGCCGCTGCCTTCTCTCCTCCTCTTTGATGTGAGCGTTCCTAAGAGCTATGGAGGTTTCTAGGAAAGAAGGGGAGAGAGCAAGGGAGAAGAGAGGAACTCACCAAAATGTCAGACTAGAGGCCATCCACCGTGAGGGCGTCGGTGCTGGAGGCGTTCATTGCGAAGGGGTTCCTACCGCCACAGGAGGTGGCGCACTAGAGGGTCCCCGGGAAGGAGGAGGAGTTCTTGCAACCTCATCCCGATGAGGTGGTGTCTTTCTTTACCTTCCACGAGCATGGGTTAGGATACCCCATGCGCTGGTTCTTGCGTGGGCTCCTCAATGAGTGGGGTCTAGAACTGCAGCACCTCAATCCGATGGGGGTGCTGCACATCGCTGGCTTCATCACCGTCTGTGAGACTTTCCTCGGGATGGAGCCACACGTGGACCTCTTCCAGCTCTTCTTCTCTAGGAGAGCCATGGTGGACTGGATTTCGGCCGAGATCGCTCTGGTCGGAGGCTTCACCTTGTAGAGGAAGTCACGCGCGGGAGGCTTGTATCCCGCGTACTCCCCATGTGACTCCAACCAGGGATGGCATGGGGAGTGGTTCTACATTAGGAATCCAGCGGGGGCGCCGTTTTCGGCGTTTACTAGCAGGAGGCCAGTGAAGCAGAAGAGTTGGTCGTGGGGCTACGCCCACGCGGAGAAGCACAAGGTGGAGGCCATCGAGGAGGAGCTCCGGAAGCTCATTAGGGATGGCCTCGATGGGGTGCGGGTGTTCCACACCCTTTACCACCACTGGGTCACACCGTTGGCGGAGAGGACGCACCTGATGTGGAAGTACGACGGCCGGTCGGACCTAGACCGCGTGTCACTAGAGGAACTATCAGACGATGAGATCTAGAGTTGCGTCGGCCAAGTGCTGCAGCTGAGGCCTAAACAGACGGTGGTGGGAAAACCCATACCATTTAATGCCTCGATCGTGCCCTCGCTGGTATGATCCCTTACTTTGCTCATGCTTGTTCCTCTGCCCCTCTTGTTTTTTGACTTCGGTTCATTCATTTCGTAGGGGCTTGGGAGGTACAAGTCCTGGCCGCACCTTCCCAAGGGGCCGGTGGGCTAGGCCCGATAGGCCGCCTAGAAGGAGGCGGTAGACGCCTAGAAGAAGAAGAAAACCAAGGAGGTTTATCGGAAAGAAGAGAAGAAGAAGGAGGTCGCCCGGCGCGTGAGAGCCGGGGAACGTGCGAGCGACGTCGAGTCGGAACTCTCGTCGGATGATCCTATGGATCTGGACGACATGGTCTTCTCCGATGAGGAGGAGAGTCAGGAGGTTGTTGCAACCTCAGTGGTGCGTCGTGACTCTACGGCGATGTCTGCTAGTGAGGAGCAGGAGGCCACGCGGTGCGCGGAGGTTCCTACGTCAAGTAAGCATGCGGCTAGCACGGACACCATTAGTGAGTGAGCGATGAAGCGGATGTGGTCACTGCGCCCCTCGATAGCATTGCCAGCTCCATCGTTGCCTATGGTGGATGCGGCTGGATGAGTCGGGCGGTCCGAGGGGTGGCCCAGCGACTGTGCGGTGATAGGACCGGTGCTAATGCCGAACTTGCAGCCAAAGGAGGCCCTGCCTGCTATGGGTGCGGCCAAACAGTCTGGGTAGTCCGAGGGGCAGACTGGCGCCTGGTCGACGCGCGACTCGCAATCGGGGGATGCCCTGCCCGCTGCTCCGGTCGGGAGCCCCGAGCCGGAGGTCATAGCGACCCACTGGCCAGGCAGGAGCGGGTTGGGATGACTCCGACCCTGTCTGAAGTGAGGGGGGCGGGTCACAGTCCGAGAGTGGTCCTCATCCTATGGGCCCATCGTCATCGGAGCCTGTCTTCAGAGTAGTGCCGCTCGCCACCTGATATGTTTCTTTTTGTTGCTTCTTCGACTTTTGGTGGTCGAGTCTTTTTGGAGTGTGGCTTACCCACAATTTTTGTCAGCGGCCTGGGGACGTTGGGGTTGAGCATCGCCCCGGCCTCTATGTAGGAGGTTTGGAGGCCCACTTTGTAGCATGTTGCGGCGAGCGAGGGGGCAGCAGGGTGGCGGTGGCGAAGCCTTCCCTCTCGGGGGTGGTGTCCCTCGGGGCGGCTGCTGGTAACATGATAGTGGCTACGATGTTGTTGGCGGCGATCTCGATGCTGGTGGCGGAGGTAACCCTTGCGGCCCCTCCTCTGCCGGTCGTGGTGGAGGAGACGAGGTGGGCGAGCTCCCCACCTTGCCTAGTGGAGGGCTGCACGCCCCATCCCTACCGTCGGAGCTAAAGTCGCAGGATGGAAGCGTGGCCGGAATGGAGTTGGGACGCCAGGCGGCGTCTCATGCAAACATGGTGGTGGAGATCCCATCTGACGACGAGGCGGATACCGTGGCAGATCCGCCGATGTCACTGCGAGAGCTGGCGGTGTCACCGCGGGAGCTAGCAGTGGTCTGGTTGGAGGCTGGGCCCTCTGGTGGTTCATCAGAGGGTGACCTAGAGTGGCCCTTCCCCGAGGACCTGTCGAAGGCGAGGTTCATCCTCCGCGATTCCTGAGAGCTCTAGCTCTAGGACATTTTTGGGGGGCAAGGGCATGCTATGGTGTCTGAGCTCACCGAGTTGTCCATGAAGCTAGAGAGCGCCTGGAAGCAGGCTCAGTTTGCCCGGCAGCTGGTTGAGATCGACCTGCAGCTCACTGTGGAGGTGAGTTTCTGGTACTTCTCCTTGCCCTTTGAATCTTTCATCGGTTATTTTTATCATGCCTATTTTTCATAGGAAATAAGGAAGGTGTCGTCTAGCAAGTCGCACTTCCTCTAGGCAAAACACGCTTAGATGGCTGAGCTTCAGCACTGGGTGGAGTCCGCCTGCCACGAGTCCTAGGCCCGGGTGAGGCGGCTGCGGCACGGGTGGAGGAGCAGCGTGCAGCAGAGTGGGCGACTGCTACCGAGCGAGGGCTCAAGGCAGCAAAGGTTCACCAGGCGGAGACTTAGGTGGGGCTATGGATGTCCCTAGTGAACACCGAGGCGGCGCTCCAAGAGGCCTTGGTAGCCCTTGAGCTGGAGCGAGCCGCCCTGGAGTCGGCATAGAAGGCCCTAGAGGTGGAGCAGACGGCCCGGTCGAAAGCGGATCGGGAAGTGCTCACGCTCTAGGATGAGGTGATGGGGATGGAGGACGCGAGTGCCCAGCTACATGAGCAGGAGACTCAGCCGACAGAGGATCTCTCCACCCTTGAGGCCTCTCGCATCGGTGCGTACCTTTTTGTTTTCTCGTGGTGTTGATTTTTTCACCTTCCCCCTCTAGCCTGTTTCTGAGCTTGTTGCCTTCTTGCAGAGCTAGGTGAAAAGGTGAAGGCGCTGGAGCAAGACCTAGAGATGACCAGGACAAACTTTAGCCGGAATGTTAAGGAGGTGGCCAAGTCCCATGAAGAGCGACGTGCTCTCAAAGGCGTGCTCGGCCAGATCCGCAATGCTGCCCAGCTCATCGTCTCGGAAGTCTTTGGGTCAGCGCAAAGTACCAGCATGCCCACAGTTCAGCTGGCAGAGGTCCCAGACGCGGTCAAGGACCTCGTCAAGAGCGGCTGTTTTATGGAGCGTCGGGGGTGCTGACCTCGGTGGTGACGTACCACCCGAATCTAGACTTCACCACTATCTGCGGTGGGTATGCTAAAGGCCTGAGCATGGAGGGCATCTAGTCAATCGGGGTGAGCCTGCTACCGCACGCATGGTCGGTGTCAGAGCATGTCTCCACCGAGTGGATGATGGATGTTTGCCGTCAAGACATGGCCCGAAGCATGTGTGGAGAGGATGCCTCTGAGCCTACAGATAGCAAAGAGCCTAGTTCAGGGGGGAACGCCGCCTCGGCCCTAATCGAGCCAAACATCGTGCTACCGGGGAGCGAGCAGCCTACGCCTTCGTCGGTCGCGCTATCAGCAGATGCCGCCGGGTCAGTTTAATACCTTTTTAAAATATAAGTAGTTAGTAAATGTAAGAAGTTTAAGTTCGCGGGGGGGGGGGACCCCTGTGTAAAACATTCGAATGTGTTTTAATGACTGCAATCGGTTTTTGTTTTTGTAATGGAGTTGCTCCGTTCGGAGAAGCTTGTTCCCTTTCGTTCCTTAGTCCTCCCTTAGCATAATTTTGTTTTAAATTTATTTCTTTGTTGTACCTGCCCATTTGTTCCATAGGCTGCAACTTTGTGAGCCTGGGGCATGGCCTGCGAGGCTCGGCCGGTCGTAGCCGTAGGAAAAGGCGGGGTGCGATCAGTCGGAATGTTCTAAAGCAAAGTTACATAAGGTAAATCAAAGGAACAAACTGCCCTTTCATTCGGGTAGGAAGGAGTTTCTCCATACAAAAGTAAAAGAGTACTTAAGGTAAAAAACAAAAATAGAGGGGTAGTAGAGCCCCTGAGCGCCCTGAGCCGAAAAGTGTTCGGGTCGGGGTGCTCTTATAGGAGCGTTCGCTAAGTAAAGGTAAGACTGAAACTTAGGAAAAGAAGAAAAGACATAGCTATTCCAAGGTTCTCAGAGAGAGCGTTGTTGTCATTGTCCTTCAGTCGGCAGGCTTCCAGTCGGATCACTTTAGTCGTCTAGATCCTTGCCCGCTGTGCCCCTGCCCTTGGTTGCTGCTTCCTCGTCCTCTTCTTCCCTTGGCCTAACAGCCTACCTCAGCAGGCGCTGGAGGAGCTGGCAGTCCTTGTAGAGGTGCTTGATGGGGTAGTCATGGTTGGTGCACGGGCTCTCCATGAGATCATGGAAGTGGCCCAGAGGGTCTTGCTGGGGCTGTGCCTGCGTGATCGGCCATGGCGACCGACGTGAAGTTAGCCAGTTGGCGGTGATCCTTTATGTTCTTTTTTCCCCTCTGTGTGGAGGGGCCCTCATCTTGATCCTAGCGCTTGGCCTTACCTTTGTCGCAGTCCCTGTTGAAGCGCAGCAGAAAGGTGCTTGCTAGGGGTGTTGGACAAAGGTCCGTGGTTCTAGGCTGTTAGGGCTAGGACTCCGGTCGATGCTGTGCGCATCTTGGTTCGGCCTGAGCCGCGCGTAGATAGGTGGTCAGCACAGGGTGGTCATCAAGTCAAGACGAGGTGCGGTTGAGGCTTCTTGTGCCGCAATTGGTGGTTGTGGCGGTGACAGGGTGTAGTGCCCCATCTGCTGCGTCCCTGCTCCCCGGACGGGGAGCGAGGTCACGAGTCGGCATCGCGATACGGAGCACTCCGCTTGTTGAATGGTGGTAGTCTCCACCAGTGCCCGGAGGTTCCAGTGGATCGTCTGTTCATGAGGGTCGTTCGGCTCGGACAGGCTGTGTAGGAGCATTGCCACGGCGGCAATGTTCTGACTGGCCCGAGTGAACTGTGGGGGTTGGTCCCCCGAACTAGGGCATTGTGCTAGGGCTGATGGGCGTGACCCTAAGCACTGCTCGCCGGTCTATGCACACAGTGTGGTGAGCCGAGCGTGCTGGTGCAGTTGGTGGCTAATGCGGCCACTATCGTCATAGATCCTCCCTGTGCTCATGGGTGAGCTCGGGGGTCTCCGCATGAGGACCTGGCGGGGCATGGGTCTAGAAGGACTCCGTTACCCCTAGCGGCTGTTCCGGGGCATCCGCCACAGCGTACTCCTGGGACCGACGGTGGCTAGGCACCATGTCGCCGATGCTAGAGTCGTCACTCCTGACGTCATCATCCATGATGTCGAGGAAATAGGTGGGAGCATAGCTTGCCTTCCCCACGAACTCAGACGTGAGAGGGTGCGGTGCCAGCACCTTTTGGAGTCCTCGGGCATATGCGTCCATGGAAGACACGAGGCCATAGGGGAACCGGCCGTATGACGACTGCGACGAGGACAACGGTAACCCACCAGGTATTTGGCAGAAGATAGAGCGTAGTAAGTAAATAACAGCTTATATATTACTCACAATGGGATTTGAGCAGAGAGTTTGCTCGGAATGAAGCGCAGATGCCACGCTGTCGAAGTCGCGCATCCCGGAGTCGATGGAGGATGTCCCTTCGATGGGTGCTAGGTCACGAGCCTCCTCGCGGAGGTGGAGTACACTGAGCTAGTCGGTGACAATGTCTAGGCTCCCAAAGCGAAAGGCCTGGGATGGCTCGAAGATGGGTGGAACCCGCATCTCGACAGGCGAGAGTGCGGGGAACTCCAGCGAGCCAAAATGAATCGTATCACCCGAGCCCGCCATGGTGGAGGTGGCAGAAAAATGGGTCATCTGATGACCAAAAGAGTGTTGAACGTACAGCGTCTTCCCCACAGACGGCGCCAACTGTCGGTGCAGAAAGTGACCAACTAGTAAATATTTGTAATTTTGCTATATGTTGTGATCGGAGGTGGCCTAGCACTCAATGACACAGAATTTATACTGGTTTAGGCAACATGCCCTACGTCCAGTCAGGGTCAGTCGGTGACTTTATTCCTAAGCCCAGGTGCTCGAAGTCTGTAGTGGGGTTACAAACGAGAAGGAGAAAGGAGGGGTGCACAAGAGGTTCGGTTGGCTCCGACCGGAAGGGTTGCGGTCAGAACTTGGTGGTCCTGCGGTTGTGAGGTATTGATGTCGATCTAGTGAGTCTGAGCTTGAAGAAGTCGACCTCCCTGGTTGGAGAGAGCGCATCCCCTTTTATAGATAAAGGGGATGACTTTACAGGCGAGAGGGAGAGAGAGTACAGATGTTTCTAAGCCTTGTCGCCCACGCTGATGAAGATTGGATCAAGGTTGATGCCCCCAACACTGTCAATGTCGTTGTAGAATGTTAGATGTGCACATGAGGTCAAGCTATCTTCTTTAGGAAGGATTGACGCTGGTACCTGCAAATACTTCTTAATGCCTAGCGGTATGTGAGGAGCCACGCTATGTTCACCTGGTATGGCAAATCCTAGAGCCCATACTGTGATCGATGTCCAGAGACATGCGGGGGGCTTACTGTATGGGAGTTATTAGCGGCCCCTACAATACTTTGTGTTAGGGTGGCTACAGAACACTGTTTCGTGTAGGGTATGGTCCCTGGTATAGTGGTTTTGACTAGTGAGCCATGCCTTGCCTTTCTCCGCACGTCTTCTAGTTCCTTCCAAATGGGGTGCCCTGGTCGGATGGCTCCAGTTGGCTATCAGTGCGCCGGTCGGAGAAGAGCGGTGAGCAGGGTTCCCACGAGCCCCAGTCGCAGGGTTGGAGTAGGAAGCAGCGTTTTGGGCCAGGCCTTCCGATTGGAGAGACCACTTGGAGACGGCTGGTGCCCGAAGCGAGTGCTCCGATCAGAGAGGTGGGCCGAAGAAGCTGACGAACGGGCACTTGTTCTTTTAGGTAGACCTTCCGGTCGGCGACCAGACTGCCCTTCCGCCCTGTTGTGTTTTAGACTCTTGGGCCGGCCCATGAACTATATGTTGTTTTCCTAGGCCGAGCCCGAGCGTGGAAGCCGGTCCTCGAGGGACCCTGGGTTTATGAACTCGACACGTTGCACTTTCATCTTGCTGTACCTGGTCATGAACTAGTTGTTCTCTTTAGGGTTGCATGCAAGGGTGCTCTCGGATCTGGAGGAGAAGGCAGCAGCGAACCAGAAGGTGCTAGAAATGGGTGACCAACTAGCAGCACTAACCATCTTTGGTCGGGCTCCTTGTGACGTCGTGCTTAGCACTGGCTAGGGGAATGCCATGATTTTTGAGGGAGTCCATTGCAGTGTACATGCCACCTTGATGTCAGTCGGCTGGCACTATGGTAGCATTGACTTTGATGCTGTTAGGCGAGGTTACGCATCGGGGAAGTCTAACAAAGATATCCTCGCCATAGGAAGTGCCACTGCTCGTGGTGTGGAGGTTCTTGCGGGTAAGATGTTAGCCGTTTGCACCCGTCGCCAGTACCAAACTTGTAGTGTATGAGGGTCTTTGGTGTAAGGGTCCTATGCTACATGGATGGTCTTACTGTAGTGGACATGCTTGCATTCTGTGTGTATAAGATGTGTGGTTGGCACATTCATTTGTCATTTTGCTACCTTTTCGCTTTCTTCTTGTTCAAATTGGAATGTGCTCCATTCCCCATAGTCCTAAACGTGTAGGTACATGTTTTAGCCTAGGGGCTAGCCCGCAGGGCTTAAACAATGCGTGGCCTAGCAGTGTCGTGGGACATCAAGGGTAGGTCATAGATCTGGTATGATGCGAGAAGAAAATGAGCGGGCAGCAAGAGTTATGTTTCCTTTCTTTCCTTTTGCCTTGAGTGAACTAGGGCCCCGTTCCTTTTAGACTTGTGCGCAGTTGCTTGGCCCTCCCTAGGATCTGGTCCACATGGCTTGGCCGGAGCGACCTCTTTAGTCCAAACGAGAAGTCAAGGAGTGGGTCACCAATTCATCATGGCGTGAGGTGCGATCAAAAAAGACTCAAAACGGGTCACTGGGACGATGACAAATAGTGCTACGCTCTGGGAACTCATAAGTGTATGCTCATATGTGTAGCCCCTGTGAGTGAGTCATGCCCGACCACGGGCATGAGTTGGATTGGGTCACTTGAGTGGTGAATGGCCTACACATGTATGTGAATGTGTTTAGGTAGAGAAGCAAGGAATAGAGTTGACATAACTGAGCGGTGTACCGAAAGCTATCATGGATCTGGCCATCATTGCTTAGGGCACGTCAAGCCCCCGAGCGCATGCTCATGGTAGAGTCATTGTGGTTTATTGATTGCAAGCTAGTGAGGATGCTTCCCTATCGCTTGGAATGGTCGTAGCCAGTGGGGGTCGACCTCTCGAGCAGCCTTGGGTCGATCCTTGCTGGCTCGACATCCTCGGCAGGCTCACGGGCCCCCAGGGACGATTAATTTGTGTCTAGCTTATTGAAGTCCGTGGCCAGGAGGGCTTGTGCGTTATGATGCATGAGTCCTCGTGGCATGATGATGTCACAGTCGTCGTGTCTCCGCTTATGGGTGTGGTTGCCGCTCTCGATGAGGAGTAGGCGCGACCTATCGCTGCGGAAGTGGGTTCTGAGGGCGACGTGGCTCGATCCGCTTGGCGCGGTGCGTCATGCTCTCAAAGGGCCTGCCTCCTTGGATGCACATGCATCAGTGTAAAAGCTAACAGTTTGCAATGGCATGACAGACGGTTAATCCTTCATGAGGAATTTGATCCTAGTTCTGGGCTTGGCCTTGCAAGGCATGGTGCCGGATAGCCACCTGATCGCTAGTGATGACGCCGCGTGGTGGTGGATGGTTTCATCGCTTGTGTGGGCCCTAATTTGCCGCGTTCCACTGGTGGCGGCATTGCTCAGGATAGGGCTCTACCATAGGATCCAGGCTTCCACGTGGTAGGCCTAGACGAGGTAGAGGCCAGTGATGGACATTAGCCTGTTGGCGTAGACAATATCATTTCAAAGGATGTGGCCGCCGAGTGCCATTCCATGGGTGAGCTCACCATGAGCCATAGGCCTCTGGTTTCCCGGGTGGGAAACTCGGCCATGGCCGGTGATGAGAGGGTACTGGCCCCCCTATGTAGGTGAACTCTGGGATGTAGCCACTGAGGGCCGTTCTGAGAGAGTGTCCACCATGGGCCACGAGGTCCAGGTCCTTTGACAATGATGAACTCGGGGTTCCCATGACGGATGCGGCCACAATGGGCCGTTCCGCTTGCGAATCCATCAACAGTGCGAGGAGCCATCGCTTCCTTCTCAACAACGAGAGTGCGCGACTGTCCCCCACCTGGCGCACCAACTATCGGTGTTTTGTAGACCATCTAGTGAATTTATATGAATGTCACACTGCTCCAGGAAGACGATGGTAGCATCCAAAAGACACGAGGAGTTATACTGGTTCAGGCCAGAGCCCTATGTCCAATCTTAGAGATGATCGAGTGCATGTTCCCCGCTTAAATGCTCTGAAGTTCTTACAATGGGGGTGCAAGAATGGTGGAAGAGGTAGGAGACCTAGAGCTAGGAGATGGACTGTCCGAATGAAAGCTTCCATAGTCTGGAGATGATGTCCAGGAAGGTTGCCCTGGCTGCCCTTATATAGAGCCTGAGGAAGGTCACATACAAGAAGAAGGTTCTCCTAACCGAGGCATCGTGAGCCTAAGGAGGGGGGCCTAGATAACTTGGCTCGCAAGTAATGCCGTCTTGTGGTGCACGTCCGGGTGTGGTTGTCATCATAGTCTTGTGCCCACGTCGTGGCATGGTGTAGCGTGGTGCTATAGTGCAGGTTGTGGTGGCACTATGGGCATGATGGTGATTTGCTAGCCGTCCTACGTGACATGGTCTTGCCGTGGCCTTCGTCATCGCCTCCTGATCTCCTAGGGCGTCGTACAAGAGTTGGTAGCTGCCCCCAGGCCATTGATCGTCTTGCTGCTTGTTGTGTCGGTGGCCACGATCGCGTGCTCTGGGGTTGTGGCCCTCGTTGGCTTAGTTGGCCTCAAAAGTCAAGGCCGCCATTGTGGCCCCCATATCGTAGTAGGTGGGGTCATACATCTATCTTGTCGGGCCGTATTTGGACGATGGGCCGCCGTACTGGCCGTCACTGCTTGGCGGTGTTGTCTCGTCTGCATTGCGTGGTGCAAGGATGGTGTCTCACCGGGCTGAGGGGACTGCTATCCCCTCAGTCTTTGCGGGGTTAGTGCGGCATGCATGCTCATGTCAGAGCAGGTATGTTCGGCGGGGCTCGATCTCTCCCCGCCTCTCCCAGAGGTTGGGACGGAGAAGAGGTCATGAGGAATTGCGCGGGGCGCGGTGAAGGCTGAGGGAAGAGGTCATGGCCTACCCTTGCCCTTGTGTTTGGCTCGGGTCCACGTAGCTTAACTGGGCCCCGATCATTTTGGGCTTATACTAGCTGGCGTTATACGGGCCAGCCGAGCGTCTAACTAATCGGTGTCTTGAGATACCCAGGGTATCATAACCCCGACAAGTCTTCTCCTCTCTCTATCCTTACTGGTCTAGTACTACTGGCCTTCTCGAACCTCGGCTTCAACTAACCTTATGTAGCCTTTTTCTCTTTCAGACATGTAAACTAGGTAATGGTTTGGTCTAAACCAGTGTTTTTGTTTGATGTCATATTTGAGCATGCATGGTTTGGGTGGGAATAGGCCGAATAGTCTAATAGGCTGGTTTGGTTTGGGGTAGTAGCTATAATGGGCCGGTTGGGTTGGGAATCGGTTTCTAAATTTTGGACTTGGGAACAGTTGGAGACCGTGGTTGGGCTAACGGTGTGAGACTACAAAGGATTGCCGGGATTACTGGATTTGTTTTGTATAGGAAAATGACCATAATGCAGAGCATGATGTCATGCTGATATGACAAGCTAGTAATGAAGCAGAGCACGCAGGACACTTAGCTGGCTGCTCGCTCCACGCCGCGCAGCAGCATGTGTCATGCGTGCGCACATGTGTGAGGACACGAACGGATGCCCATGCTCAGCTCAGCCACGCCCCGGACCTCGAGGTCGCTGGAGCTGCCGTAGCGGCGCAAATGGCTGCACATGGCCGGACGGAGGAGAGGTTCCGATTTGAAGCTACAGAATGTGACTGAGGTGTCAGGAAGGAGCGTGGAGGTTCCTGTGTGGTCACGGTGGCTCACATTGGTCGGGGAAGTAGCGGAAGTGGTCGCTCACATGGACATACCGTGCTTCCTGAAGGCATAGTCGGTAGGCACCAAGCTCAGCCTGCACGCAAGTTGAGGTTTGATCAAATGGATTCGAACGGTTTGAAACAAAAGTTTTTAATTAGTATAGTGGACTGGGTTTGTGTGGTTGGAACAACTCGTTTGGTGGGCTGGATGAGTTTTTAAGGTTGAGCTCATAACGAATGGATGGGGGTGGGTACGGTTCAGATTGGTTTTCACACCATTACCAGGTTGAGCTCATAACGTATACGTGCTGTGTGTGACGATAGAAAGAGTCACACAGTACGGTAGCCTTCAGTCCAACAGTCTTTCTCTCTCCATCGCTATTGGTCTGGAACTACTGGCCTCCTCGGGCCTCAGTTTCAGCTAATGTGCAAGGTCATGTAGCCTTTTTCTCTTTCATACACGTAAACCTGGTAATGGTTTCGTCTAAAACCAGGATTTTTTTTGTTTGATTTCTTATTTGGGCATGCATGGTTTGGGTGGGAATGGGCGGAGAGTCTAGACTGGTTTGGTTCGGGCTAGTAGCTATAATGGACTGGTTGGGTTTCGAATCGGTTTTGGAATTTTGGACATGGGAACGCTTTGATATCGTGGTTGGGCTAACAGTGTGAGTCTGTAAAGGATTACTAAGATTACTCGGTTTGTTTTTATAGGAAAATGACCATAATAGGTACCATGAAAACTTTTGTTTCAAACCGTTCGAATTAGAGCAGTTGGCTAAGCTAGTAACGAAGTAGAGCACACATGATGCTTAGCCGGCTGCTCACTCCGCGCCACGCAGCAGCACATGTCAAGTGCAACACGTGTGGGAGGACGCGCACGGATGTCCATGATTAGCTCAGCCATGCCCGAGACCTCAAGATCGCTGGAGCTGCATGCAATGGCGCAAATGGCAGCTCATGGACGGATGGAGAGGCTCCGATTCAAAGCTATGGAACTTGATTGAGGTGTCGTGAAGGAGAAACATGGAGTTGCCTGTATGCTTACCGTGGCTTACATTGGTTGGGGAAGCAGCGAAGTGGTCGCTCACAGGGACATACTCACCGTGCTTGCTGCATGCCTAGTCGGTAGGCAGCAGGCTCCTGCACGCAGGTTTGGGTTTGATAAGTGTATTCATACTACTACATTCAAACCTTTCGTAGCCACGTCGTAACTCCCATCGCAGTCTAATTTCAGCCTCAGCAGTAAGCTATCGACCGTGATGGTCATAGCCTTCACCATCGGCATCTGAGACCGACTGTGGTGTACACTAACATCACCATTATGATTTGTCTGTGATCAGGTCCTTATTTCCATCACATTGGGGCCCGACCTGCGTGTGTGGGTATACACTAACACCGCTGTATTAGCTTATGATCTATCCGTGATGAGGTCCTTGTTTCCATTGCTTTGGAGCACGACCCGCCTCAGCATATGAATCGTCGGGTCATAGGGCATGGTCATCGTCGTGTTGCAGTACGATCCGCCCGTGATGATCCTTTAGTCGGTGCCGCGGGGTCAGAACCGCGGCAAGTATTGTTGTTCGAGTTGGTGTCAGAGTACGTGTCTGCGGTGGCTGTGGACTCAAGAACACAAGAATCATAGAGAGGACACAATGGTTTATCCTGGTTTGGGTCGATCGATGCCCTATGTATTGTAGCTGATGATCCTTATACCCAAGACCACCTAAAATCAGGGGGTTACAACAGAGTGTACAGGGGAAAGAGAGAGATTTGGTAGGGGTTAGCTCGGTGCTAATCCTGAGGGCCGCTGGTGGAGCCTTTCCCTCGTCGAAGAGGAGGAAGACGATGAATGCGGTGGAGGAGCTCTCGGTGCCCCTCTCTGGATTGCCCTGCTCTCGGTGCTGAGCAGGAGTGGATGGAGCATGAGGAATGGAATAATCTATCTGGGATCATCCTCCCCCTCAAGGATCTGACCTTATCCCTTATATATCGAGATAGGTCGAGTACATGGCGGTTTGGGGTTGAGCCTATGGTCTACATGCGCTGGAGTCTAGGAGGGTCTTGTAGCAGCATTTTGTGGACTGTGGCGATGTCATAGAGCCAAAGAAGCCTTTGGCGTCGTCCGACTACTCTGTTCTGATACCCTGTGTGTCAGGCTGTGTCGGCTTGGACAAGCCTCTCCCCAGGTAGACCTTCTAGAGTCTTCTTGGTGGCGAAGGAGGTCGACTCCAAGGGCTGATGAGCGAGCCTAGGACTCCCCGAGCCCTTGGGGGCCGAGGAAAAGCTTGTCTTCTTGTGTCACACCTTGTGCATGACCCTATTGGGGGAGCGGCTGGCAAGGCCACGCCCAAAGTGATGCGTCGAGGAGCCCCTGAGCCTTGGTGGCTCAGGGCATGTCGCCTTATGCCCGGGCCTTGGCATGCATCGTAGGCCAGGAAGAGGCCGAGGGCTGGCCTCAGGTTTCTCATCGATTGGGAGCCTGAGGCTCGGGCCAGCCCTCGAGCCCTAAGCAGAGGCCCTGGTGTGCTTAGGCCCAGGCAAGTTCCTTAGTCTGAGGGTGCACATGAGCATACCCGATGGGTATAGCCTTCGGGCGATCCTAGCGGATCGGCTAGGGGGTTTCTTCGGCCGGGAACCATACATTCCGAGGCTTAACATACCCATATGTTAGGATCTCATCCGGAGCCCTCGAGCACTTCGTGGCCTCACTTGTACATGATGGAGACGAAGGGCTGAATTTGATCTTCCGGTGACCGAACTAGTTGTGGCAGGGATGGCTTCCACTGACGGGAGTGCGATGCCCTACGTGGGGACGGGCGATAGTGGTGCCGACCCCTATTTTGATCCTATGTCACGTGGCTCTGCGGTCCGAACGAGGGTTCAGTGAACTCGTCTGGGAGTTACCAACTCTAGGCCCGAGGGCACCCTTCTTTTTGGTCGGAGCCTGCCGTGGGTCAGGTGATCGAGAGCGTCTGGGCTCTGGCTCGAGGCCACCTAATCACCTAGTGCGGCATGCCATTCTAGGGGCTTCGGTAGTAGGCCCCGATCCTCTCGGGCTAGCCTTTTTGGGTTGACCTTCTATGACCATAGGTTAGGGCAAGGGGAGTGCGCTGAACTCACGTGAGGGACCCTTGTTGGGCCCAGCGCTCAGCGGCTCCAAACCCAACTCCAGAGAGTCGGTTGGTATTGGGGGTGTGCCACCTAAGCGCCCGTTGATCGAGGGGTTGGGTTGCTCCATCTAGGAAGCTGGCGTAGCCCCCGAGACCATTGTGGGGCCTCCTTATCAACGGGCATGGTAGCTTCTAGGCATGTCCTATCGGCTGACACTTTGTGTAAGTAGTTAATGGCGCATGGGGCGCCATGCCTGATGGAGGAGTTATGGCGTGCACTCCCACGCCGTCCCACTCCATCTGGGAGATGGGACATCGGGCCACGTGGAGTGGATCTAGCGAAGGAGAAGCTATGGCACTTGGTGTGCATAGATCCGGGCCATTGATGGTAGCCGGTGTAGCAGAACCGACCAATTTATAAGAGCACAAGTACAATGGCAGCCCGCAAGCGGTTGCACTGTCATACTTGAGCCCATATAAACCCGGTAGTCCGCCGTGGATTGGGTTTATGAACATTGAAGGGTCTCGATTAACCATCAACATACAACAAAGATCGTACATGATTCAACATACATGTCACACATTACATAATGTTCATAAATATAGTTCATCCATCAGAGTACGAATTTAGGTTATTACAAACCAAGTTCAAGTAACATAGTAGCGGAAGCAAATTAAAAGTTTCAAAACCAACATTTACAACATTGTTTAAACATAGTGCCAGCCTTCGATCACACTTCCACAAAAGCATATAAGAAGGATTAATGAAAGACGCCTACCCATGGCTCACTCCTCATCCACGGCGGGACAGAAGTAGTTTTTGCAATAGCCATGGTAAACTGTACCATCTGCAACAATGGCAATAAAACCCTGAGTACGAGAAGGTACTCAGCTAGACTTACCCATCATAAACCAAAAATAAAGTGACTCCAAGGATTATGCAAGGTTGTATAAATGGAGCTAGCTTGATAACATTTTGCATAAAAAACATGCCAATTCAAGTATATAGAACAGGGCCTGGCCTAAGTTGAGCTACTCGGCTTCACAGTTGGAACGAGTTATCCGGCTAGCTAAGTGAGAGGCATGCGTTTCAATCTTGTTAGAAGCGCCAACAACGGTATGGTCCTTAATCGGCACAGACAGAATCACATGAGTCAACCTACACATAGACTCCTCTCGACCTCCATTTACATTACCCCATGGTTCTTTTCCACAATAGCAAATATAGCCAACCGTGCTTCGGTATTCAACTATATCTCGCAGGTGATAGGAAATCACCTGACTTCTACCGGTCTAAGTATGATGTAATGTGTATAATATGATAATGATATGCAAGAGCATGAAATAAGATATAACGCTCCTTCATGATGTGATGAACTCCAAAAGGGTTATCACTTCGGACGATCCTATATGCATGAACATGAAATAAGATACCACAAATGCATATATAATGATATGTATAATATGATATGATGTGATGAATGCATCCTAATAAGTGTTTCTAACAATATTGTATTAAGATGATAACAAGTTACATTTTCTTTTACTGAGTAGGTGCATATCTCTTCTCTAGTAACTTAAACAAACACTTATGTAAATCATTTTCTGGACTATAAGATAGAAGCCAATTGTTTTGACCATAACTGGAGTTATACACATCAAACTAAAATGGTTATGGACATTCTGGAAAGGATATGAAATTTCCTATAACTTTATTTTAATCCTCTTAATGTGATTCAGCAGATATCTAGGTCAAACAATTCAATCATTCAGATCTATCCAGAGAGAAAGCATTTCTGATAGCAGACTTCTAACAGCCATAATTCTTAAACCATAATGCCTATTACTATGAAAATTTAATAAAAGGTAGATCATTAAGTTATCTACAACTCTTTTATTAACCATTTTTACAGAAAAGATGATTATCATCGTTAAATCATCACCATAACAGAAACTATACATGCAGTCATCAAGTTGAATTATAAAGCAATAATTAACTAATTGCATACAACCAATTACTTCTAAGCTTAACTAATAACATCAACAGATCATATGCATCATAAGCACCAAAGAAAACATCATGGTTAAACATAACTAATTTATTTCTATTCATTTATTAATTTCCTTAGATAATAAGGTGATTTAAAGGATGAATATTTCCATTGCTTAATAAATTCTGAGAAAATTATAGTGGCCTACAAATGACCTTAATAGTCTACTGTATAAATTTCATGCCATTTGGACAAGTATAGTTCCTTTACAAAAATGACAAGTTATATAGGCTTATTTTAGCAAAAATAGTTTAGCATAGTGAAAAGTGTCAAGCAACAGATTTAATATTTTTATTACTTTCCTCTTAGCATAATAATACTATGCAAAAATTTGTATGATCATATATTTTGTATTTTTACCCCAATTAGTTTCACTAGAAACTAGCAATTAATTAGGATTAAATAGGAAGACCATATTTCAAGTTTGCTTACTATAGGTTTAGTATTTTATCACTGTAGAGCATGTCAACACAAGACCAACAAATTTGGAATCACAATTTTATCACCTTCCTAGCTCAAGTTATGCATTTTACAAGATATAAACTACTTTAAAAGCACTTATCTTGCTTAATTTAATTCTCCTAGAAAAATACCATAAATAGTCAATTTAATATTTTTATCAAATAGTACACTTCAAGATGAATCCAAAAAAATTTGGTTCACCCCATTTGGACACTCCTAGCTCAAGATATGAATTTTTGAATTTACAATCAAATCAGTGAAAATAAATCTAGAAAACAACTCAAAAACCAACTGACGTCTGGGACCCGCGAGTCAACGGGACCCACATGTCAGCAACATAGAATAGAGGCACGGCTTGACCGGTGAGAAGCTCATCGATGGTGAGGTTGCCAACGATGGGGTCGGCACCAACATGTTCTCCATCCTATTCTGCACCTACAAGTACCCTTGGTTTGCTCGGAGGATCACCGGAGCTAGCTCGCCGGCGAGCAAGGCAGCTCGGCGGCGGCGCGCGGTGGTGCTTCAGCCATCCTCGGCAATGGCATGGCTAGGCGAGCGCATCTATGGCACCTACAAACCCTAGCAGAGCTCTACGGTGTGGATCAAGCCACGGTGAAGTGACGGTGAGCTCCGACCACGTGCATGACGGTATGGTGGTGCACAGAGCACGGCGGTGGTGTCACCATTCCAACGAGATGGCGGCCGAAGGTAGGTATCCATCCTCATGGAAGGTGTAACACCTCTAGGCAACATGATAACAGGTACTAGAGTGGGCTAAGGGCAGCCGATGAAGTCAGCGGCGGCGAGCACATGCGTGCAGCCATGGCAGACGCGCATGGCACAGGCATGTGTTCCCACATGACGGTGGTGGTAGCGGTTAAACAACGGCGACGTGTGCATCTATGGCCCAAGGTGATGATGGAACCATGGAGAAGGAGGTAGGAGGAGTGGTGGAGAAGGTTGGCCACATTGAGCTCAGAGCTCAGCGGCGCTCCGTGGCCATGGCGGTGACGACGACGCGTAATGCAGCCTTACCCTTGCTCGAATGGTAGTGCTAGCGGCTTAGCAAGCTAGAGGAGGTGGTGGTGGAGATGTGTGCATGAGCTATTGCACAATGACATGGTGGTAGTGGTGTGCGAGCATGGTGGAGCTACCACGGCGATGGTGACGACGCTCTGTTCCACCCGGGCACGGCGAAGGCGAGGGAGAGGCAGAGCAAAGCGAGTGAGAGCGAGTGAGGAGGGAGGGCGTGTTGCTACCATTTTGATGCCCACATCGGCCTAACACATGGGCCTGCCATTGGTGGGTGGCCTCCATGCAGCAACCATGGCCTGTGGCTTGTTGGCCATGATGCGCGCGCGGCACCAATTCAGTGCTGGTGAATCCGACTAACAGCGTGACTTAGTGATTCTATAACTTCTAGTCCATGGCGAATTAGCAAAAACTTTCTTAATAACAATTGTAGAGCTATATGAAATCTCTAACTTTGCTTTAGGAACCATCATCTAATTCTCACTGGTTTTCAAACTACATTACCCCAAAGTGAGATACTTTGAAATAGACAACAATTTCAACAAAATTTCTTAAGTCACAAAACAACATTTTGTTGATAATTGTGAGCTCTATTTGACCATGTTAGACACTGAATTAGCTCATGACCCTTAAATAAAGTTTGTTACCTATGACAAGAACTACAACTTTTATTTAGGTCACACAGCCATGCAAACACTCTAACTACTGTTCAACTTTGGTCAAACTAGTATCATGAAAATGGCATTTCAAATGAAACCAACACTTAGAAGCAAAATTGGTCTATGTCATGAATACAAACATTGTTCCATTTATCATCCTAGATGTGTATAAAGTGTTTTCATAACCTCCCAACCATCTCATACATTGGTCATACATGATGGAAAGCATAAGCATATATATAAAATCAACATTTCATGTGATAATGTATAAGAATGAGATGAAATTTCATATGCTCATGTTCATGAATGCTTGATTGATGCTTGTGCTCATGAAATGTAGATGCCAAATGCAATGCTTAACACTAGGGTGTTACAACCCCTCCCCCTTATAGGAATCTCACCCTGAGATTTGAAAGACCTACCATTCGTCCTAAAAGGGGAGATAAACCTCATGTAAATAACCTCCCGTTCCCACATGGCGTCTTGTTCAATGTGGTTATCCCACACCACTTTGTATAACTTATTGACCTTGCGCCATGTTACTCTTTCCATTTCTTCTAGCACTCGAATTGGTTTCTCTTCATAAGTTAAATCTGATTGAAGCTTAATGTTGGTGGGTGCAATGACTTCCTTAGGTATATGAAGACATCTTTTCAACTGAGAAACATGGAAGACATTGAATATAGTACTCATCTCTGGAGGAAGTTGTAACTTGTAGGCGGCATTTCCCTTCCGTTCAATAATCTAGTACGGGCCTACATATCTAGGCATAAGCTTTCTTTTTACTCCAAATCGCTGCACTCCCTTCATTTGTGACACTTTAAGTATACATAGTCTCCCACTTCAAAAGTTAGTGGTCTTCTTCTTTTATCAGCATAACTCTTTTGTCTTGATTCAGCTGCTTTCATATGTTGTTGGATAATGCGTATCTGTTCTTCAGCTTCGGTGACAAAGTCAATGCCAAAATATCTTGTTTCTCTGGGCTCAATCCAATTCAAGGGAGTTCTACATTTTCAACCATATAAGGCTTCAAAAGGAGCCATCTTGATACTCGCTTGATAACTATTATTATAGGAGAACTTGGCTAAAGGTAGCCACTTCTCCCATGAACCCTTGGAAGATATAACACAAGCTCTCAACATATCTTCTAAGATCGGGTTCACTCGCTCGGTCTATCCTGATGTTTGTGGGTGATATGCTGAACTATTGATTAGTTTAGTTCCCAAAGCCTAGTACAAGTGTTCCAAAAAACGAGCTATAAACTATGGTCCCCAGTCTGAGATTATGGTCCTTGGTACTCCATGTAGTCTCATGATCTGAGAAACGTACAGCTCAACATACTTCCTGGCTAGATACCTTGTGTTAACCAGTACAAAATGTGCTGACTTGGTGAGGCGATCTATAATGACCCATATGGTATCATGACCTTGTTGTGTCAGTAAGGGGCCTGTAATAAAGTCCATACTTATTTCCTCCCATTTCTAGCCTAGAATAGGTAACGGTTGAAGTAATCTAGCAGATTTCAAATGAATGGCCTTGACTCTACTACAATTATCACATCTAGTGACATAGGTGGCGATCTCTTTCTTCATCTTGGTCCACTAAAAATAGGTTTTCAAATCTTGATATATTTTGCTACTACCCAGATGGATAGACAACTTGGATGAATGAGCTTCATCTAAAATTTGATTTCTAAGCTCGTGGTCTTTCGGTACCACAAGTCGGTCCTCAAAACATAGCACACCTCTTTCATCCAACCTAAAATGCTTGGTTTCTTGTTCTTTCATATTTCACTTGATGTGAAATACACCTACATCTGTCTTCTGTAGTTCTATGATTTTGCTCTCAAGTGAGCAACTAACAGTGATATTGTGCAGCACAATAGGATATAACAAATTAAATCCATCTTTCAACATGGCTTCCAAAGTGTTACAATGAGATTTCCAACTAAGTGCATATGCTGCAACATTAGCCTTTCTTGGATGGTAGTGCACTTCCAAATTGTAGTCCTTGATCAGCTCTAACCATATTTGCTGCCTTATGTTCAACACAGGCTGAGTGAAGATGTATTTGAGACTTTTGTGGTCAGTATATATGTGACATACGTTTCCCAACAAGTAATGTCTCCATATCTTCAACGCATAAACAACTACTGCAAGCTCTAAATCATGCGTATGATAATTGACTTCACGCTTTCTCAACTATTGAGAAGCATAGGCAATAACTTGATCTTCTTGCATGAGCACACACCCCAAACCTATTCTCGATGCATCACATAACACATCGAAGTGCTTTTCAATGTCGGGTTGTGCTAAAACAGGAGCTATAGTTAACAAGGTCCTTAGAGTGTGAAAAGTAGCTTCACACTTTGACGTCCAACTGAACTTTTCATCCTTCTAGAGTAGTCTGGTCATGAGCTTAGCTATCTTGGAAAAATTCAGAATGAAACAATGATAGTAACCTGCTAGCCCTAGAAAACTCCAAACTTCATGAACCAAAGTCGGAGCCTTCCAATCCATGACTTCTTGTACTTTGGATGGGTCTACAGAAATTCCATCTTTAGATAAGATGTGACCCAAGAAAGGTACTTTGTTCAACTAGAATTCACACTTGCTGAATTTGGCATATAACTTATGCTCCCTCAATCTAGACAAAACAACTCTTAGATGCTCTACATGGTCTTCCTCATTCTCTGAGTAAATCAAGATATCATCGATAAACACCCACGAACTTGTCGAGCTCGGGCATGAATACCGAATTCATCAAGCACATGAAGTAGGCAGGAGCATTTTTTAGTCCAAAAGACATGACCAAATACTCATACAAGCCATACATAGTGGGGAAAGCTATTTTAGGTATATCCTCTGGCCTGATCTTAATCTGATGATAGCCTAACCTCAAGTCAATCTTAGAGAATATCTTTGCTTTCGCCAACTGATCGAACAAGATACCGATACGCGGCAAAGGATACTTGTTCTTAATGGTCACAGCATTAAGCGGCCTATAATCCACACACATCCTCAGGGATTTATTACAAATAAAGCTAGGCATCCCCATGGAGACGAACTAGGTTGAATGAGACCTTTGTCCAATAGTTCTTGTAACTAAATTTTAAGTTCAGTTAACTCATTTGGTGGCATCCTATAGGGTCTTCTTGAGATAGGTGTCATACCTAGCACTAACTCAATCTTAAACTCCACATCTCTATCAGGCGGTAAATCCAGCAACTCATCTAGAAATACATTAGGAAACTCACAAACCACTGGAATTTCGCAAAGGGTAGTGGCTTGGATAGCACAAGACAAGTTTTGGACATCAAAACTTTGGGGAAGTGGTACTAAAAAATCATTACCTCCCTTTGGTTCTCTCAACATAATTGTCCTAGTGCTAGTGTCAATGAGAACCCAATGACCGCTCATCCATTTCATGCCTAAGATCACATCTATGGCTAATCTGGGCAATACTATCAGATCTACTGTGTACACCCTCTCTTGTATAGAGATGATCACATCTCTAACTATCTGATTTGTAGAGATAGTAGCCCCAGCCAAAATTATACTATAACCACCCTTGTTTACCTTAACTATTTTCTAATCATACTTAAATGCAAATGCTTGTGTCATAAATGAATGAGAAGCTCCAGAATCAAATAAAACAATGGCGGGATGTTTGTTAACAAGAAACATACTAGCGGTGATAACTTCTCCTGCAGGAACTTCTTTAATAGTTGTGTAATGCACGTATCCAGGATGTGCTTTAGGATTGACCTACTTCTGATTACCCTGGTTTCGATTGCTATTCTTCTTGGGATGGTGGCACTCCTTGGCCCAATGGCCCAATTGATCATAGTTGAAGCATGGCTAATTGCTCCTTGGTCCTACTAAGCTTCCTTGCCCTCCATTTCCCTTGGGTAGGGCAATGGTGAATGCCCTACAAAATGTCTTCTAGGGGTGGTTGGCTTGAGCTTTTGGTAGAGGGGGTCCTAAACTTAATCGCTGGTGAATGAAACTATGGCCTAGCCACCACTAGAGCTCTGGACTGGGAAGATCCTAAGGCGTCTGTCTTAGCTGCTCTCTTGCGGCCCTTCGCTGCTGCATGCAAATTGTTCTGGTTCTCCTAGGTCAAGGCATCACTGATGAACTCATTGTATGTGGTGCCCCTTGAGTTGGCCATAGTCTTCATTAGCTTAGTGCCAAGGCCTCTCTTGAAGGTTTCTATTTTCTTTTCCTCCGTATCGATGAACCCTGGGGCATATCAGGACAAATTGTTGAAGGCGTGCATATACTCGGTAAGGGTCTTGGTCCCTTGTGTGAGTCGCATGAATTCAGCTGCTTTCATGCTCATTAGCCCTGGGGGAATGTGATGTTCCCTAAAGGCTAACTTGAACTGCTCCCATGTGACCTATGAGTTGGTAGGTAGAGAGGATAGGAAATGGGTCCACCATATCTCAGCCAGTCCCTATAGTTGATGGGACACATATTCTACCTTTTGATGCCCAGTAACCCTCAAAAGACAAAACTTTTGCTCGATTGTGTTAAGCCATTTATCCTCTTGGAGTGGTTCTTCAGCCACCTTGAAGATAGGAGGCTTGGTGTCATGGAAATCCTTGAAAGAGCTGTATTGATTTGGCGTAGGCCCTTGTTGTTGCTGGCGGGCATGAGCGGTGTTCTACGCAATGAGGCACAACGTTTCCTCCATTGTTCTCTAACTACTCAAGAACTGTGCAAAGAATTCATTCGCAGACAGTGACGGTGGTGGTGGTAAGTCACCGCCGTTGCCACCTTGGTTGGTGCCAGCTCCAGCGTGAGTGCGAGTCATCTGCAAAGTTGCAACAATAAGTGATTATTTGATGATGTCAAGAGATTATAGATGAATTGTGTAATCATGCCAAACTAAAATTACTGGACAGAATCTTAAATTCATATGATAAAACAAAGGCATAACAATTCATTCTCGCAACATGACATCACCAATTTTGATCACTTATCGTGCTCACAGCGTGTTAACATGCATGTCATAATCCACCAGTAAAAATGTAACTAGAATGTCATTAAAGTTCAACCCATAGTGAAACAACATGCAAAGTGCCAATATTACACTGAAATCAAATCATGAATACCGAACTTCAAGCTACAAGTCTATTACATGAATAACAAGGATACATCTAGCGCTTTAACTAGTCACTAGGTGACTCTAATCTTCCATGTGCTCGCTGTCGAGGTCAGAGATAGCATCGTCCTCATCCTCTAGCTCTACTTCTTCCTCCCAACCATCATCTTCAACTAACATCTCTGGATCTTCTTCTTCCTCATTAAGGATCAAGTGTAGTTGGTTGTTTAGAAAATACACCTCATGCTGAAGATCATCTACCATGTTCTAGGTCTGTGCAAGCTGGTGGTGTAGGTCCCTCTTGACATGGTCTAGCTATACACTCAAGGCTTAGGTCATGTCTCATTCTTCTTCTCTATAGCTGCATGGTTGTTTGCTAGGATCTGCTAGGGCATAGCTGTGAGTGCCTCAGCCGGGTGGCCTCTAGCTACTCCCATAGTCCTATTAACACTGCCTAATCATCCACTCTTGCCTCTTGGGTGGCAGCTATCTGCTGATCAACTTGCTCCATTTGGGTGTGGGGATTTCCCAATGCTACATAAGCTTGATCAGTTTCCCATCGAGCCTCACTTGCTGTCTTTTTGTGCTTGCGCACATGCTTGTTTAGCTTACGCTATGCAGCTTTAACTCTCATGAGATTGTCCATGCAAGTGGTATAGGACTCCTAGTAGAAGTCCCTAGTGTCCTTACAAGTATAGAACCTCTTCATCACTGCAAACATTGCACTCATAGCGAGACTTGAACTGTCTGCCCGCTCATCCCGGTCTCAGATCAACGCATTGCTGTTGCACTGTGCCCATACTATTGTGGATGGATCCACCGGACAAAAAGTACTAGTGGCACTGCCAGTAAGCTCATCCCTGTGCTGCTGACATATCTGACTCAACACCTTAAAAGCCACTACTTGAGCAGCTTCCGAAGGAGTTCTTCCTTCAGATTCTACCCTCCATTCCTGCCAGAAGGGTGCTAGGTTATGAGCTGGTATGGTCAGTTATACTTCATACCATGGTTGTCCCTCTTGGTATACTTCATTCCAGTAATAGAGGGGCAGTTCATAATACCCTACATAAGGCAAGACTCTAAAAAGTAGGGTAGGGGTACCAAACATCAACAGGAAATTCTCACTTCTAGCCGCTGCTGCCATCTGTACCAACAACATGGTGCAACTCTCATGAGACAAGATCATAATGGATAAGAGTTACATAACCGAGTAAGAGACTTATAAGGGGACAAACAATGCAAGTGTGTAATAATGATTTATCATGATGCATGCACATTCCGTACGTCCTCACAAACTTAGGAAAATTAAAACTTCTAAGGGCATACACGGTGGCATACAAGCGTTCTCTCATATACAATGTAACTAATCGGGCTACGTGTTTTGCTGTTAGTGTACCTGCACAAGAATTTCATTTTAGTCCAACCCCACAATTATATTTGCAAAATGTAAATCTAGGCTCTAGGTTGCAAGCTAAGTACTTCCATATATATATATACCCATATATATATACTTCCATATTAAAGCTACCCAAGAGTAAATATGTCCTATATATACATATAAATATGCATATATAGCCATATCAAAGCTAACCCACAATTAAATACTTCTGTATATATATATATATGAGGCATATATACACATCAGTATCAAAGCTAACTCTCCCCATAGACCGCACGCTCACATCTTGCGGTCGTGCCACTATGATGATGAGTTGAAAGGTCCTAATGGCTAGAGGGGGGTGAATAGCCTAATAAAAATTTCTACAACAACACTTAACAAACCGGTTAGACAATTATGAGGCGAAGCAAGTATTGCGCTAGTCTACTAAAAATGCAAGCCACCTACCACAATTTTAGTTTCTATTGTCTCTAACCGCATAATAGCTATGGCACTACACTAAGTTAGTGTGCTCTCAAAGACTAACTAAAGAGCCACACTAACCAAACTAACAAGCTCTCACAACTAGGTACACTAAAGAGCTTGATAACTAGTTTACGGTAATGTAAAGAGAGAGAGAGAGCAAGATAGTTATACCACTGTGTCAAGGAGTGAACCAATCAATCACAAGAATCAATATAAATGAAAACCAATCACCTCTGAATCAAATGATGAACATAATGATTTTTTTACCAAGGTTCACTTGCTTGCCGGCAAGCTACTCCTCGTTGTGGCGATTCACTCACTTGGAGGTTCACGTGCTAATTGGCATCATACGCCAAACCCTCAATAGGGTGCCACACAACCAACACAAGATGAGAATCACACAAGCCATGAGCAATCCACTAGAGTACCTTTTGGCTCTCCACCGGGAAAAGGTCAAGAACCCCTCACAATCACCACGATCAGAGCCAGAGACAATCACCAACCTCCGCTCGACAATCCTCGCTACTCCAAGCCATCTAGGTGGCGGCAACCACCAAGAGTAACAAGCAAATCCTGTAGCAAAACACGAACACCAAGTGCCTCTAGATGCAAACACTCAAGCAATGCAACTGGATTCACTCCCAATCTCACAAAGATGATGAATCAATGATAGAGATGAGTGGGAGGGCTTTGGCTAAGATCACAAGGTTGCTATGTCAATGCAAATGGCCAAGAGAGAGAGCTAGAGCCAGCCATGGGCTTAAATAAAAGCCCCCATAAAATAGAGCTGTTGTACCCCTTCACTGGGCACAACATGGGGTGATCGGACGCTCTGGTCATATTGACCGGATGCTGGACCTTAGTGTCTGGTCATGCAATGCGTGCCATGTGTCCCTCTCTTCAAATATTGATCACCTGATCTCAATGGTTAAGTGACGACCGGACGCAGCAGCTCAAAGTGACCGGACGCTAAGCCCCAGCATCCAGTCGTTTTCAGTAAGCATCCAGAGACAACTTTTCATGACCAAACACGTTCGATCATGCTCGACCGGACACAGCCAGCGTCCGGTCAGTCACCCTCAACACTGTGTGTTGCCACGTCAGTAGGACCGGACGCACCCTGTCAGCGTCCGGTCACTATGTGACCCAGTGTCTAATCAGAGACCGATGCTAGCGTCTTCATGGCTTCCACTGACCGAACACACAGGTCCTTCTGAGACCAGTGTTCGGTCACTTACAATGAGCTTTATCTTTTCTATCTGGGGCACCGGTGGCACCGTCGGACTGTCCGCATATGCAATGAGTTAGAGTATCTAGTGGCACTTTGATAACTGCATTTCGATATGAGTTTCACCCCTCTTAATAGTATGGCTATAGTAGTGGCACTTAGGGTGACCGAACACTCCGGTCAGATCGACCAGACGTAGGACCCCAACGTCCAGTCATGCGATGCATGCCACATGTCATCAGCTTCAAATGCTGTTCGCCCAATCTCAATGGTCAAGTGATGACCAGACACGCTACTGTGAAGTGACCGGACATTGGACCTCAGCGTCTGGTAGTTTCTAGTAAGCATCCAGAAATGATTTTTCACATCCGGACATGTTCGGTCATGCTTGACCGGACTCACCCAGCATTCGGTCACTCGGCGTCTCCTCTGTGCACTACCACGTCAGTAGGACCGGACATACCCCTTTAGCATCCAGTCACCAAGTGACCCAGCGTCTGGTCAGAGACCGATGCCAGCGTCTTCGCTGCTTCTTCAGACTAGACACACCGGTCCTTTTGAGACCAGCGTTCGGTCACTTACAATGACCTCCATCTTTTCTGTCTAGGGCGCTGGTGGCACCGTCGAACTATCCGCACTCTATAGGCAGACACTCCATCGGTGAAGTTCCTAACCCGTGCTCAAATGTGCCAACCACCAAGTGTATCACCTTGTGCACATGTGTTAGCATATTTTCACAAACATTTTCAAGGGTGTTAGCACTCCACTAGATCCTAAATGCATATTCAATGAGTTAGAGCATCTAGTGGCACTTTGATAACTGCACTTCGATACGAGTTTCACCCCTCTTAATAGTACAGCTATCGAACCTAAATGTGATCACACTCTCTAAGTGTCTTGATCACCAAAACAAAATAGCTCCTACCATTTATACCTTTGCCTTGAGCCTTTTGTTTTTCTCTTCTTCTTTTCAAGTCCAAGCACTTGATCATCACCATGGCATCACCATCATCATGTCATGATCTTCATTTGCTTCACCACTTGGAATGTGCTACCTATCTCATGATCACTTGATAAACTAGGTTAGCACTTAGGGTTTCATCAATTCACCAAAACCAAACTAGAGCTTTCATGAGTGGCATCTTACCTTGGGCGTAGAGGCATTTGATCCATACATTGCCACTCAAGTGAATGGCATCCATACAATAGCACGCCGTATGGATGACAAAAATAAAACCCCCTAAGTTAGTACTTAATTATACACCTAAAGTCCTTAACTGGGCATAAAGGAAAGTGATCACTGGCACACTTTAGATTCAAACTCTAGGTTTTAAATACCTATATATATAGCTATAAGTGGCTAGAAACTGGTTTTGGAAAACAAAAAACTTTGTTTTAAATACACATGTGGCAATTAATATTGAACCTTGCTCTGATGCCAACTGTAGCAGAACTAACCAATTTATAAGAGCACAAGTACAATGGCAGCCTGCAAGCAGTCGCACTGTCATACTTAAGCCCATATAAACCTGGTAGTCCATCGAGTAGCATGAAGGTTCTCGATTAACCATCAACATACAACCAAGATCGTACATGTCACACCCAGTTTTAAGAATAAAAGAGGATGTATAAAGTCTTATGTGCACCCCAGGAACGGTCGCACACATAAGTGGACAAATTGTGAACGGTACCAACACAATGTTTATTACATAGCGAATAAATATTCAACACATAGTCTCAAACATTGGTATAATAGCTACTAAGATAATTCTCTTGCGGAAGCTCCAACAGGGACGTCAACTGGTGAACATCAAGCCTAATACTCGTCACGATAATCTTCAATCCAATCTTGATCTATTACCCATCCGGGATTTTTCCATCATAAAAGATAAAGCAAGGCATAAGTACATGTCGTACTTAACAAGATAACTAAGGGTTCATGAGGCTCAAATAGCTGACACTGGTTTACTGCGGTTAGCATTTAAGTCATCATCAAGTTTAGCATTTATTAACACCAAGATAGCAATAATCCCATGATACAATGATCCAATGTAATCGAATAATGAATAGCAATAGAGTACCATAAATAAACAATTATCAAATTTCAGTTAAGAACTTGTATATTCCCTCAGTTTTCCGGGCCGCCCGTATCCGTGGGCATGGCTATTATAACAGTTTTACACTCTGCAGATGTTGTACACTTTCATTGTGAGTCATGTTGTTCAAATGTATGGGTTAATTATGTCCAAACACCGAACACCATATAAAGCCACCCAAGAGCTCGTCTAACCGGCCAGGGCCGCAGGGTCATCAGATATAGGAACCCCCCTTCCAAAAATATAAAAGGCCGCTTCCATAGCTAGGCTCAACAGGACAGAGGCTGTCCTATACCCAACTCGCAGACCTCTAACCAACTAGAAAAGGGTTTCTTAAGTGACTAGAGCCAGAGCCATGTAGCCCTCACAGCTGTACGGGTTGTCCCAGCTTTTGCCAAAAGATAAGTCCTTTTAGTCATCTTTTAATGTATTGCTTATTCCATTAATCAATCCACCTGATCATTGTCATTGCTTAGCACTAGCATAAATACTACCCATGCATATATCCCAAAGTTTTCAAGGTAACTAAGTATTCAATCTCTAGGGAATCCTACCATAGGTAGCAAGGAAGACACATGCATATGTATTTTAGTGAGCATCATGAATAGGGCAGCAAGGAAGGTCCTTAGCTATACTTGCCTTGATCAAAGTCCTCCTGAAAGTCTTGCTGGTCGTAGAAGTTCTCTTGTTCGCCAACGTAAACCTCACCGTCTGATCTCGATCAACAACACCAAGCAGCAACATACATTCATCCGAGCAATCATACACGAGCAAACAAATAAATTCAATTAGAACAGTACACCAACAGAGGCAAACAGTTTTGAAAAGTTCTTAAAACTATTCTACATATTGCTACGATCACACAGACGTGAAGATCACAAAAAACGGAGTCACAACGAGAAAGTTAGGATTAAAACAAGGTTTTCCTATTAAAGAAATAGATTAAATCTAAACTCAAAATTTTAAGTTCAAAAACATGGTGACAAATTATATGAACAGATAGATCTCTAAAATACGAATCTAACGCAAGTTGAATGGTCCAATTTGGAGTTAAAACGAATAAGTTATGAGCAATTAAAGGTAGTGGCAAAACTGTAATTAGATGGAACTTGATTTTGAATCTGTTAAATCAGAAATACGTTTTCCAAAAGAGAAAGCATAGGAATCAGAAAGCGTAAAGGACGGCGGGTTCCATTATCCAGTTCGCCAGGGGCTCTTAAGCAAAACGAGCACCCAAAAGGGTATCAGCCGTCAACGGCCATTGGATCCAATCTGGACGGTCCAGATTAGACCTGGAGGGTGCGAGCGGCGTGCTGACCGGAGAAGAAAGGGGAGGCAGCGGCCGACATGAACGGCGACGACCGAGCTCGCTGGAGCTTGCGGTTTGGGCGAACCAGAGCACAAAAACCCAAAGGACCGGTACCATTCGACAGAGGAGGGCAAGGCAAGCTCACCCAGCGAGAAGATGGAGTCGGAGGTGGCGCGTGGTCGGAGGGCGGCTCGCGACGGCAGAACCCGACGATCTGCACACGGTGACAATGTCGGATAAGCCAAATTGATCAAAGAAAAGGGTGCCGAGGTGATTACGAGGTCGAGGCAAAACACTTGCCCAAGCTTACGACGACGAAACAGCGACGACCGTGACGAATTGAGTGCAGCGGCGGAGAACAGCAATGGCGGCTAGGTTAGTGGCTTGCTGCGGCCTTGTACGCATGAGCGAAGGCGGCGGTTACGCTTAGGGTTGCAAGGGCGTTGCGGACGCGGCCTTAGGAATTTATAGGGGCAAGGCGTGGCGCGGACGCCCAGGTGGAGTACCGCGGCTCAGTCGGTGGTGGAGTCTGGCTCGGTTCCGTTCAAGGAGGAAGATGCCGCTGACAGGTGGGCCAGCCACGTCAGCGAGACAAGGAGAGATGAGAGCTGCTGCCGCAGTGGCTACCGTGGGTTGGGCCTCGACTATGGCCCATGAAAGAAGAAGGGAAAGGAAACTAGGGGGGCCTGCGCTGCGGGCTTCGGCTGCTGGGCTGAGGAGGAGGGAGCAGGCCGACTGGGCCAGAAGCCAGGCAGAGAGAAAGTTTCCCTTTTCTTTTTATTTTCCAAGCTTTTGAATCCTTTTTCAGATGAATTTGAATTCCCCTTTTTAAACTAGAACAAAATCCAAACCAACTCAACACAAAGTATGCACCAGCATGAATGCTCAAGCATGTATTTAACTTGGATATTGATTTCATTTTTATAAACTTAATGTGGTTTAAATACTCACATAAATAAAAATAAACCAATTTAGCCAATTTAAATTTATTCAAATTTTAGGGTGTTACAATTCTACCCCCTTAAAAGAATCTCGTCCTCGAGATTAGGCTGTGCTTACTCAAACAACTACGGGTATGTCTTCCTCAACTCATCTTCTCTTTCCCAAGTTGCCTCTGCTTCCGAATACCGATTCCACTGAACCTTGCACATTCTAATTGTCCTGCTTCTTGTAACTTTCTCAGCTGTATCCAAAATCTTAATTGGAAACTCATCATATGTCAGATCATCTTTAACAGCAAGTTCCTCTAATGGTATTTGCTCCTCAGGCACACGCAAACACTTCTTAAGTTGGGACACATGGAACACATCATGGACACCAGATAGGTTCTCAGGCAATTCTAACTGATAAGCCACTTCTCCACACCTCTTCAAAACTTTAAACGGACCAACATACCGGGGTGCTAGCTTACCTTTCATGTTGAACCTTTTCACACTTCTCATAGGTGATACTTTTAAATAGACATAATCTCCTTCTTCAAATACCAAGTCTCTTCTTCGATTATCTGCATAGCTCTTCTGACAGGTTTGTGCCACTCTTAGGTTCTCTCTAATCTTTCTCACCTGCTCTTTAGCATTTCTAAGCACATCTGGTCCAAACACTTGACTTTCACCCATTTGATTCCAAAATAAGGGTGTTCTACACTTACGCCCATACAAAGCTTCAAACGGTGACATCTTGAGACTCTGTTGATAGCTGTTGTTGTATGAAAACTCTGCATAACACAAACTCTTATCCCAACTAGTACCATACTGCAACGTACATGCTCTCAACATGTCTTCTAAGATTTGATTAATTCTCTCCGTTTGCCCATCTGCCTGTGGGTGATATGCTGTACTAAAATTTAACTTTGTTCCTAATGAATCATGCAACTTTTGCCAAAAGGTGGAAGTAAACTGAGTTCCTCTATCAGACACAATCTTCTTAGGAACTCCATGTAGATACACTATTCTCTCCATGTATAACTCTGCTAATTTTGCTCCCGTATAAGTGATTTTGACTGGCAAAAAGTGAGCGACTTTAGTTAATCGATCCACAATTACCCATATCGAATCATAACCTCTTTGAGTACGTGGTAACCCCACTATGAAGTCCATACCAACTTCTTCCCACTTCCACTCAGGTATCTTCATAGGTTGCAACAATCCTGCAGGTCGTTGATGCTCAGCTTTCACTCTCTGACAAGTGTCACACAAAGCTACGTACTCAGCCACATCCCTCTTTAACCCATACCACCAGTACTTTTCTTTAAGATCTAGATACATCTTAGTACTTCCAGGATGAATAGAGTAAGTTGACTCATGTGCCTCCCACAGAATTGCATCATGAATAGATTTCACTTCAGGCACACAGATCCTTTTCCCAAACCACAAAATACCATTCTCATCTATAGTGAATCCGGGTGCTTTCCCAATCACTACATTCTCTGCAATCTCTTTTAACTTCTCATCCTCTAATTGACCTCTACGTATCTCAAGCTCTAGTGTAGGTGTCACTTCTATCTCCATAGCATTATAAACAATACCAAGGTTCAAGTGCTGAAGCTCTTCACCTAGCCCCTTTGGCACAGGCGCCATCTCTAGCTCATTGGCATATCTCTTCCTACTAAGTGCATCAGCTACAACATTTGCTTTACCAGGATGATAGTGCACCTCTAGATCGTAATCCTTGATCAGTTCCAACCAACGACGTTGTCTCAAATTTAGATCTGTCTGAGTGAATATGTACTTCAAACTCTTATGGTCGGTAAAGACATCACTCTTATGCCCAATCAGATAGTGTCTCCATATCTTTAATGCATGAACCACAGCTGCTAACTCCAAATCATGAGTAGAATAATTCAATTCATGTTTCCTCAGCTGTCTAGATGCATAAGCAACAACCCTACCTTCTTGCATAAGAACACATCCCAATCCTTGATGAGATGCATCACAATAGATAGAGAACTTCTTACTTAGATCAGGCAAAATCAGCACTGGAGCTGTTGTCAACCGCTTCTTTAATTCCTCAAAACTAGCTTGGCACTTACTAGACCACTCAAACTTAGCATTCTTCTCTAACAAGGCTGTCATGGGTTTAGCAAGCTTGGAGAAACCTTCAATGAATCTTCGATAATATCTAGCTAAACCAAGAAAACTACGGATCTCACTTACATCAGTAGGTGGCTTCCAATTCAGTACATCCTTCACCTTGCCTGGATCCACTGCTATACCACCATTAGAAACAACATGACCAAGAAAAGAGACTTCTCTTAACCAGAATTCACACTTACTACGCTTAGCAAATAGCTTATGCTCTCTAAGCTTCTGTAGCACCAATCTCAGATGTTCAGCATGATCATCATCCGTCTTAGAGAATACCAGTATGTCATCAATGAATGCTACCACAAACTTATCAAGATACTCCATAAACACCTTATTCATCATATACATAAAGTAGGCAGGTGCATTGGTCAAACCAAAAGACATAACTGTATACTCATATAACCCATACCTCGTAGTAAAAGCTGTTTTTGGTATATCAGTATTCCGAATCTTCAACTGATGATAACCAGAACGCAGATCAATCTTAGAAAACACACAAGCACCTCTCAACTGATCAAACAAGTCATCAATTCTAGGCAACGGGTACTTGTTCTTGATAGTTACCTCATTAAGAGATCGATAATCCACACACATACGCTGTGTTCCATCCTTCTTGTCAACAAAGATCACAGGCGCTCCCCAAGGTGATGCACTAGGTCGTATGAACCCTTTATCCGACAGCTCTTTCAATTGTTTCTTAAGTTCTTCTAATTCGTTAACCCCCATTCTATATGGTCTCTTAGCTATAGGTGCAGTACCAGGTAATAATTCAATTATAAACTCAATGTCACGGTCAGGTGGCATACCTGGCAAATCATCGGGGAAGACATCTGGAAACTCCTCCACAACACGGTCCTGGGGATTAGCATCATCATCTAATTGATTCACTGTAGCTGTTGGTGGTGGTTGCACTCTCACACCAACACTGATTCGATCTCCCTTTGGTGTTGTCACTGCTACAACTCTCTCCTGACACTGAATCACAGCTCGGTGTTCTTTCATCCAATCCATACCCAGAATCACATCGATCCCAAAAGTTCTCAACACAATAGGACTGACTGAGAAGTCTACCCCCCTTAAGGTAAGACTTGCGGAAGGGCAACAATGTGCAGCAGGTATTGATCCCCCCGGTGAATTTACTAACATTTGGGTCTTCATTGCGATTAAAGGTAGGCTATGTGTTCTAACAAATGCTTGTGAAATAAAGGAATGCGAAGCTCCAGAGTCAAAAAGAACATTAGCGGGGATAGAGTTAATGTTGAACGTACCCATCATAACTTCGGGTGCTCCAACCACAGTCTCAGGCGCCACATGGTTCACTCTTCCAGTGTTGTACGCGGGCTTCTGGTTGCTATTCTGCTTCTGAGGTGTCTGTTGATTCGGCTTTTGGGGGCAGTGGTTAGCATAGTGTCCCACATCCCCACATCGAAAACACTTATTGGGAGTACTAGGTGCATTGCCCTTCATCGGGGTGGTGTTGGGCGTTCCCTGGCGTGGAGTCTGATTGCCCATTTGCTGCGGTGCACGCTGGTTCCAATTCTGCTATTGGTTCTGAGAGCATTGTGGAAACTGACCACGGTTCCATTGACTGACTGGACCTTGATACCTCTGCTGGTTATTATAGCGCGGGCGTGTGTTGCCTCCTGAGACCTGTCCCTTCATCTTTCTCTTCCTATCCCTCTCCAATCGCATATTGTCAAGCATAATAGCGCGATTCACCAACTGCTGGAAATTAGCATATGTGTTACCAGCCAACTGCAACCTGAGATCATAGTAAATTCCCTTGAGGAAGAGACGTTGCTTGTCTGCATCCTCCCTCACGTCATTAGGAGCATAGCGAGCCAACTGAGCAAACTTGTCGTGATACTCACTGACAGACATAGAACCCATCCTGAGAGATCTGAATTCCTCCTGCTTGAGCTCTATCAAACCATCTGGGATATGGTGTGCCTTGAAATCCCTCACAAATTCTAGCCAAGTGATAGCAGGAGCATTGTTGGGACGAGCAGACTGATACGACTCCCACCAAGTCTGAGCTGCTCCCTGAAGCTGACCCGAAGCATACAACACCTTTTGTTGATCATCACACTGAGCGATGTTGAGCTGTTTCTCCACTGCGCGTAGCCAATCATCTGCCTCCAAGGGGTCAGCGGCATGAGAGAAAACCGGAGGATGTCCTTGCATGAATTCCCTTCGCTTGTCTCTTGGTGGTGGAGGTGCTGGTGCTCCCATAGGTTGGTTCTGAAAGAACTGCATCATGGACTGCATAAACTGTCCTTGCATCGCCAACACCTCTGCTGCGGTCATGGGTGGTGGTGGGGGTGGTGGAGCACCTCTCCCACGTCCTCTATTTCCTCCACGGCCAGACATCTGCAATCCAACACGAAACATCACCAATATGTAAGATATAGGCAATTCTGAAAATTTCTGGACGTGATGCAGAATCAGCAGGTCAGAAAAACTGTCATAACTCGAGTTCCAGACATCCAAATAAGATGATCTTTATATGGTTAGAAAGCTTAAGAAATTATCTACAACTTTCATTTAGACCACATTTTCTGATTCTGACGTTACATTAATCAAAAACAGACCACAGCAGAAACTGTCCTCAGATTCCAGACAGCACCAAAGTTCATATTGTGACAGTCGTAACTCTCAGATACGAATAGATAAAAAGGTGATTCTTGTGCCATTGGAAAAATACAGCAGTCTATGTACTCCCCGTAAAATTTCATGACCAATGCTCGAGCAGGTGAAAAGTTATAACCAAAACATCACTGACTGTTCCAGAAAACAGCAAGCAAGGAGACAGGATAGACCAACCGAATTATTTATTAAAGCACTTTCACCCTTAATATTTTAGCTAAGGAACTCAGGGACATGCCCACAAAGTTCCTGCACTCATCACAAAGATCCAAATCACACATAAATCACAATAATAATCCAGCTAGCACACCATTAGTTCACAAACACTTAAAAGACTCGACTCGACTCATGATACTAAATACGTGCCTATTACAATGGTTTCATAAACTTAAGGGGCGGCGTTCTTCTTGGTGGAGGGCTCATCTAACTTCTCAAACAGCTTAGGACGCCCTAACTCGGCGTTAAGGCCATCAATCTCTTTCTGGTATTCCTTGATCGTGTCTTGTGCTTTCTTCAGCTCTTCTTTTAACGCTCCCACCTTATTTGTGAGTTCACGGTTTAGCTCAACGGTGGCCTCAAGAGTCTTCGATCCTTTTACCACGACCTCAATGGTCCAACTATTTTCCTTCGGAAGATAGCATGGGTAATACAAGAGTCCATCGTCCTTCTTATCATCAGAGAGTCGGCCACGGTAGTAGGCAAGTGCAATGGAAGCAGCATCCTCCATGCTTCTTTCCGCGGTAGCTCGACTGACATGGTGGGTGACAACTGCATCTATCTTGCGAATATTTGGGGTCTTGATCAGCAACCGAGTATCCCAAGATGAACCAATCAAAGGATGGCTGTGCTCCGTAGTATGATACTCCAGAGTGGCTTGCAGGTCTGGATAATAGTACTCCAACATCATTGTCAGCAAGTCATGGTAGAAGGCATTGTCATCAGGCTTCTTGATGCTTAGCTTGTTAGTCCAACCTATACGTGGTAGTGGCTGGAGTACTTCATCTTCATCATCATTGGTCAAGTCAATGGCCTCCACAAGTGCTGGGGATTGAGCTATCGGAGTTGGCGAAGAATGGACCTCTTCACCGACTTCATTCTTCCAGTTCTTCCTCTGGACGTCCTCCCTAGGCTCCATTGGCTCATACACAGCACGCTGTGGTTGAAAGCATCCAACGTACCAGCAGGCAGACTTGCGGTCACGTGTCATCTATAGAAGTTTCAAATTAGTTAGAATAGAATCAATTGGTTTTACAATAGAATAAGACAAAAGAAGCATAAAACTTAGCAAATAACAAGATTGAGGTGGAAAGCATGAAACAGGTGAAGCAAGGGAAACTAAGAACGACCAATCTAACTAGGCTTGCGTCCTACAGTCAACAATGCTTTGATACCAATCTGTCACACCCAGTTTTCAGAATAAAAGAGGATGTATAAAGTCTTATGTGCACCCCAGGAACGGTCGCACACATAAGTGGACAAATTGTGAACTGGTACCAACACAATGTTTATTACATAGCGAATAAATATTCAACACATAGTCTCAAACATAGGTATAATAGCTACTAAGATAATTCTCTTGCGGAAGCTCCAACAGGGACGTCAACTGGTGAACATCAAGCCTAATACTCATCACGATAATCTTCAATCCAATCTTGATCTGTTACCCATCCGGGATTTTTCCATCATAAAAGATAAAGCAAGGCATAAGTACATGTCGTACTTAACAAGATAACTAAGGGTTCATGAGGCTCAAATAGCTGACACTGGTTTACTGCGGTTAGCATTTAAGTCATCATCAAGTTTAGCATTTATTAACACCAAGATAGCAATAATCCCATGATACAATGATCCAATGTAATCGAATAATGAATAGCAATAGAGTACCATAAATAAACAATTATCAAATTTCAGTTAAGAACTTGTATATTCCCTCAGTTTTCCGGGCCACCCGTATCCGTGGGCATGGCTGTTATAACAATTTTACACTCTGCAGAGGTTGTACACTTTCACTGTGAGTCATGTTGTTCAAATGTATGGGTTAATTACGTCCAAACACCGAACACCATATAAAGCCACCCAAGAGCTCGTCTAACTGGCCAGGGCCGCAGGGTCATTAGATATAGGAACCCCCCTTCCAAAAATATAAAAGGCCGCTTCCATAGCTAGGCTCAACAGGACAGAGGCTGTCCTATACCCAACTCGTAGACCTCTAACCAGCTAGAAAAGGGTTTCTTAAGTGACTAGAGCCAGAGCCATGTAGCCCTCACAGCTGTACGGGTTGTCCCAGCTTTTGCCAAAAGATAAGTCCTTTTAGTCATCTTTTAATGTATTGCTTATTCCATTAATCAATCCACCTGATCATTGTCATTGCTTAGCACTAGCATAAATACTACCCATGCATATATCCCGAGGTTTTCAAGGTAACTAAGTATTCAATCTCTAGGGAATCCTACCATAGGTAGCAAGGAAGACACATGCATATGTATTTTAGTGAGCATCATGAATAGGGAAGCAAGGAAGGTCCTTAGCTATACTTGCCTTGATCAAAGTCCTCCTGAAAGTCTTGCTGGTCATAGAAGTTCTCTTGTTCGCCAACGTAAACCTCACCGTCTGATCTCGATCAACAACACCAAGCAGCAACATACAATCATCCGAGCAATCATACACGAGCAAACAAATAAATTCAATTAGAACAGTACACCAACAGAGGCAAACAGTTTTGAAAAGTTCTTAAAACTATTCTACACGTTGCTACGATCACACAGACGTGAAGATCACAAAAAACGGAGTCACAACGAGAAAGTTAGGATTAAAACAAGGTTTTCCTATTAAAGAAATAGATTAAATCTAAACTCAAAATTTTAAGTTCAAAAACATGGTGACAAATTATATGAACAGATAGATCTCTAAAATACAAATCTAACGCAAGTTGAATGGTCCAATTTGGAGTTAAAACGAATAAGTTATGAGCAATTAAAGGTAGTGGCAAAACTGTAATTAGATGGAACTTGATTTTGAATCTGTTAAATCAGAAATACGTTTTCCAAAAGAGAAAGCGTAGGAATCAGAAAGCGTAAAGGACGGCGGGTTCCATTATCCAGTTCGCCAGGGGCTCTTAAGCAAAACGAGCACCCGAAAGGGTATCAGCCGTCAACGGCCATTGGATCCAATCTGGACGGTCCAGATTAGACCTAGAGGGTGCGAGCGGCGTGCTGACCAGAGAAGAAAGGGGAGGCAGCGGCCGACATGAACGGCGACGACCGAGCTCACCGGAGCTTGCGGTTTGGGCGAACTAGAGCACAAAAACCCATAGGACCGGTACCATTCGACAGAGGAGGGCAAGGCAAGCTCCCCCAGCGAGAAGATGGAGTCGGAGGTGGCGCGTGGTCGGAGGGCGGCTCGCGACGGCAGAACCCGACGATCTGCACACGGTGACAATGTCGGATAAGCCAAATTGATCAAAGAAAAGGGTGCCGAGGTGATTACGAGGTCGAGGCAAAACACTTGCCCAAGCTTACGACGACGAAACAGCGACGACCGTGACGAATTGAGCGTGGCGGCGGAGAACAGCAATGGCGGCTAGGTTAGTGGCTTGCTGCGGCCTTGTACGCGTGAGCGAAGGCGGCGGTTACGCTTAGGGTTGCAAGGGCGTTGCGGACGCGGCCTTAGGAATTTATAGGGGCAAGGCGTGGCGCGGACGCCCAGGCGGAGTACTGCGGCTCGGTCGGTGGTGGAGTCCGGCTCGGTTCCGTTCAAGGAGGAAGATGCCGCTGACAGGTGTGCCAGCCATGTCAGCGAGACAAGGAGAGATGAGAGCTACTGCCGCAGTGGCTACCGTGGGCTGGGCCTCGACTATGGCCCAAGAAAGAAGAAGGGAAAGGAAACCAGGAGGGCCTACGCTGCGGGCTTCGGCTGCTGGGCTGAGGAGGAGGGAGCAGGCCGACTGGGCCAGAAGCCAGGCAGAGAGAAAGTTTCTCTTTTCTTTTTATTTTCCAAGCTTTTGAATCCTTTTTCAGATGAATTTGAATTCCCCTTTTTAAACTAGAACAAAATCCAAACCAACTCAACACAAAGTATGCACCAGCATGAATGCTCAAGCATGTATTTAACTTGGATATTGATTTCATTTTTATAAACTTAATGTGGTTTAAATACTCACATAAATAAAAATAAACCAATTTAGCCAATTTAAATTTATTCAAATTTTAGGGTGTTACAGTACATGATTCAACATACATGTCACGTTACGTAAAGTTCATAAATACAGTTCATCCATCAGAGTACGAATTTAGGTTATTACAAACCAAGTTCTAGTAACATAGTAGTGAAAGCAAATTAAAAGTTTGAAAACCAACATCTGCAACATTATTTAAACATAGTGCCAGCCTCTGATCACACTTCCACAAAAGCATATAAGAAGGATTAATAAGAGATTCCTGCCCCTGGCTCACTCCTCGTCCATGGTGGGACAGAAGTAGTTCTTGCAATAGCATGCAGAAGTATCCATAGCCAGTATAATAATTCCATGTTCATCATAACCATCATTCCATAATATAGTTACTATGATGTTGGGACTAGCCAAGTTTCTCACTATTCGGGAGAGACATAGATTTGAATTGATTTCAACTAGTTGGGAATTTATTCCTAACATAAACCTAGGTAGACCAGATTAGCGGTCACCTTAGGTACAACTTAGGTCCACCTTTTGCGGGTTCGCCCAGCGCCGCACAATCAGGGACGACAAGTTGCTAGGATGTTCAGGCCTGGCCTACCCTTGGGCTCATGTCTGGCTCCCCGCATATCCTTACTACCATCCAGAGTGCGCACTTTTATAGAACAAGGCCCGGCCTAAGTTGAGCTACTCGGCTTCACGGTCAGAATGAGTTATCCGGCTAGCTAAGTGAGAGGCATGCGTTTAATCTTGTCAGAAGCGCCAACAACGGTACGGTCCTTAATCGGCATAGATGGAATCACATGAGTCAACCTGATACGATGTGATGTCCCAATCTTCACGACGTAGGATCAATCACCAGATAACTAGCTGAAGAACAGCCGGATAACTTGCTGCAGGCAGCGATAACTAGTGCAACCTGGCAAATAAAACTCGAAGCCAACCACCGTCTTTAACTGGCAACCTGAATCGAGGATTCGCCCAACCACACTCTCAAGAAACCAACCAATACAACCTACAATCAATCAAGGTAAACCTCGAAGGGAGTAGGAGCACCAATTGGGAGCGGATGAAGCTGCCGCTTCTGTAAATCCCGCAAAGGAAATCACAAGAGCAAAGGGGTAGAGATCACTCTCAATATTTGTTAGCACACAGCCGAACAAAAGGGGTTCTGTATTTCAATTATCAAAAGTCTTCTTTTGCTTAGGAGTACATGGATATTTATACTAGGAACAGCCCTCCTAGATAGGTATAAACACGAAAAGGAAATGAAAAGGCAGGCTATGTGAACAGACTTCCACGAAATGGGTTTCTGAGCAGTTTCCGCATGGCTGTTGGTCTTCTGCGCAGTCTTTAGTGTTTTGGCAATAACTCCATCTTGGAAAATCCAAAAGACATGTGGTTGGTTGCATTGGAAAGCTAACTTGATAAGGTTTCACACCATGTATAGCATGCACCACGAAACATTATAGAATGGTACAGTTTAATATGAGAAGTTGTACCAATATCATGTCCCGAGAAGACTGTTAACCCTCTGAGCAGTCTGCACTAAAGCTGGTCGGATCTGCACTAAAACTGGTCGGCTCTAGTCGGCCTTGAAGCATTAGAAACTAGACTTCACAAGATTTCCAAAAAGTCCTCATGGACCTCTATAGCCTTCAGGAATAAAAAGTTATGATATTTTCTTCTTGACAATACTGTCAGTTTCGAGCGGTCTGACCAGTATGCACTAAGCTGGTCGGATTTCATTAGTTATGGCTCGGAACTGCTCGGCATTAGCATCATTGGAAAGTAGACTCAATAAGCTTTCCAAAATGTGCTCATTCACCTTCATAGCTTCTGGAAATCAAAAGTTATGAATATTTCTTTCCGACTGTTCTGCAGGACTGGTCTGGTTCGAGTGTGGTTCTTCTCTGTGGTCATCACCTTGTGTGTTCTTGCCATACTCTTTAGTGAACCTGAGCAACAACAATGTGCACGACTTAGGCAGTATATAATTCTCATTAATATTAAATTGAACTTCATAAAGTAGCGCGTTTACCTCTTGTTGTAGCTTCTTTGCTCGACTACGTGTAATCGGTCCCTCAAAGACGTGATATGGTGTAGCTGTAGGTGGTGTTCGAGTTGGACTTGGTGCAACTTGAATTGGTGATGGCGTGGTCATATCATCCTCCTCCCCTTGAAAAGGAGTCGTCCTTGACTCTAATCCGTCTAAGCCCAATAACTGTGCTAGGCCAACAGGGCTAAATGCTTTGTCTCTGTTACCATCTACTTCTTCCATCACAGCAAGGTGTCTGAATCTATAATCATATAAACCAAGTAGTAGTCTTGTAGGTGGAAACCAAAAGGATTTAGAATCAAGTTTAGCTTTCACCTTGAATGGATGCTTAGGATTAAGAATGAATGTTGATGTCCTTGGCATGGTCATATCATCCTCCCTCACTTCAAGAAAAACCATCCTCGACTTTTGTTCTCCTGAAAACAACCGAAAGAAAATAGAGAGTGGATACAAATGCCAATTGCTATGATCACTTATTGAAGATTGTTCATTGCCTTCTTCACAATTCATATGCACATTATTTCTTTTCTGGTGAGAGAAATAGTTTCTCAAATTTTGTGAACCTGAAATTAGCTTTGAAAATGGTAGCACAAATTTTTTTTCCAAACCACTTATTTTATTCATGTTATCATGTTTCATCATAGGGAGATCAATCATATCAAATGATGGGAGTGAAACATTCATGGCATTATAAAGATTCATATGGTACAATGTATTCAAATGTTTAGAGATGTACCTTTCAACCTCCATGGTTCCAGATGTAGATGGAAAAACTTTGGGTGAATGAATAAAACATGTTTGCAAAAGATTTCTTTCTTTGGATGAAAAATATGAACAATGGAATAACATTGGTAATTCTGAACAATAAGCATTAATGAATCTATTCATCTCAATTTTAGAAAAATAGGGTTCGCAAGATGTACGACTCATTCTATTCAACTTCAATTCAGCAAACTTGTCGCATGTTATGCAAAGGGCACAAACATTAAATTGATTTACATCATGATGTCCAATGATGATAAACGTGAACCTACAGCCATATGCACTATTGAAGGATTTTATAAATGATATGTCAAGAACATTTTCAAGCATTTTATCAATCTCAACAAATTCATCAAGCATGACATAGCACACACATTCAGTAGGGGATGTTCTTGTGAAAAATTCAGCATGAGTAAGCAATTTCACATGGTCCACATTATTGGCATGTAAAGTATTACTTATATCAGTCAAAGCATGGCAATGATCCTTCATGATTGAGCAATGGTTATAAACTTGTAAATTTTCAGCACTTGTATTAACATGTAAATCTATCAAATCAGCACAAAGATTCTGTGTATGCTCAATTCCACTTGAAACAAATGGATCATCACAATTTCTCACCAATTTATTTTGTAAATTTAGATTTAAATTATTTTCATTACCTTTTAGGTTTGATGATGGTGCATGAATGGTGGATTGTATCTCTGAGTTTTTACCTCCATCATTCCCTTGATTCAAACTTGGGGCAGCAATGAATTGGTTATCAACATCGATTACCTTTTCACTTCTCTCGTCAGGTATGGTGGAGTTATGAGCATCCATCTCTTCCTCATTTCCCTTGCACACCTGCATATTTTCAGAGACAACACTAGAAGTAGAGTTTAGGGGGTTAGAGTTAAAATTATCCTCACATGTTTTGTAATGAAGCTCTCTCTTTTTGTGTGGTGTATCCCTCACACTCCTTTTGTTGATGCTCTCAACCTCACATTTAGTGGAATCACACAACTCACTTTTATTTTCACTCTCACTCAATTCGGCTATGTGGTTCTCATTCTCACATGGGTATTGATGCACAATCACTTCATTGGCTTGTGGAGCACCATATGAATAGGCGCCATCATTCATGGTCTCTTCTAGTGGCATTGTGATAGCAATAGTCAAAGCACAACAACCATCTTTTGACTTCTCAAAAGACATTGAATTTGCATTGGTAGGAGTGGAATCATGTGCATTGATCTTGCCTTCAATCTGAACATTAGGTGGCATGTTGGAGCACATAATTTCAGCACCACTGTCCAATAATTTGTCATGTTCCACAATTGGTGATACAACACATATTTGCATCTTCAGATTTGTTGGAGCATGATAAACTTCATCTTGGACAGATTTGTCACTTCCACTAGATATCACAATAGATGCATCTTTCTTCTCAATTTCATACTGTAAACGATACTTTGGGATAGCAACTCTCTCAGGAGTTGGTGTAACATTATGACCCACAGTAACGTTACACACCTCATCATTTCTCTTATCAACTTGAGGCACAATGTTGTCTTCTTGCTGCTCAATAGAGTTCTTCTTGGAGTTGCATTGCTTATGTTCACTTCTTTTAGCACTAGAATCAACTGAAGAAACTTTTGGGACAACATGTCCTCTCTTCTTGCATGCAGTTGAGGCTTGCTTCTCTCTAGCAATAGAGGATACATTGGGCTGAAGCTTAGAACACATGTCTTGGCACAAATTAATGCACCTTGTGATCTTGTCTTGCTGCACCTTCATAATTTTCTTCTCTTCTCTAATTGCACAACTCAAAAGATCTTGCATGCTTCTAAAATATTTCCTCTCAATAGCAGCAACAATATTAGGATTAAGGCCTCTCTTGAAGTATGTCATTGCATTCATGTCATCAATCACATTTGCTCGATGCAAGTAAGAATTTAGCTTATCATAATATGCTTGGACAGATTTACTTCCTTGCTTCACATTCTCCAAACGACGAAGCAAAATCAGCCCATATTTTCTTGAAACAAATTCCTTTCTCATGGCCTTCTTCAAATCTTCCCAATTCTTGATGAGACGCTTATGTGGATATTGTTTCCACCAATCAAGAGCATAATCTTCAAATTCAAGTATGGCTCGTGATATCTTCTTGGTTCCAGAAAATTCTTGGGCTTCAAATTCAATCTCCATTTGATCTTGCCAATCAAGAAATTCCTCTGGATCAGTACTTCCATAGAAAGGAAGCTTGGTATATCTTTGACCTGTCATGGTTAATATATATGCAAAATAGCAAGCTTATATGTGGTATAGGATAATATGTGGAGCTCTCACAACCTCACCTCTCTGACCAACCGAAGCTCTTATGAATTCCTTGTGGGTTACAGAAAAAAAACAGAGTGTGGTGGTAACGAAAGTGATGGCAAGGCGAATACAAGACCAGAGAGTACCGATTATGATGGCTTGTATGTGGAGCTTGGTAGGGAGTGATACACAAGGAATGCAATCTGAAATCTAGTTGTTGTAAAGTTAAATAACAATCCAAACTAGAGATTCTGTGCCTAGTGCCGACCACAGGATATGAATGATGTAAATAGATCAAACACACGCGTAAAGAAATTTCAGATTTGATGCAAACATGGAGTATGATTGGGATGCAAGTGTTGCGATCAGACCCAACCAAAAATTGCACCAAACAAAGATAGTAAACTGGTTACTCACTTGATATGAAAAAACTTTCAGCACTTTTGCACATAAACCAACTGACCTTCACTTTTCTTTTCACAACTTTTTGTTTTCTCAACTCTTTTTTTTTGCACTTTTCTTTTTTCTACTTTTTTTATAGGGATCAGATATAATACTTGCACACTTAAGGATAAAAACAAAATACAACCAGTAGTAGTAACTTGATAGGATCAAAGTTTACGCGAAGGAGATGATATGGGTTTTAGATTTTTTTTTGTGTGGGAAATTTCAGATATATGAAAGAGGCACAAAGGACATGCAAAGGAAAAAAAATGATCAGCAACTAAAACAAGACTCTAAAGGACTGAAACTTAACAAAACTCACTAAAAAAATAGATTAAAACAAAGGGCTGTGGCAAATATTTTTGTGGCTTTTTAGTGGATAGGACGAACACAAAATATATGTAGCTAAGGGTAAACAATCCTACCATGGTAACGAAAGCTCTGATACCAGATGATACGATGCGATGTCCCGATCTTCACGACGTAGGATCAATCACCAGATAACTAGCTGAAGAACAGCCGGATAACTTGCTGCAGGCAGCGATAACTAGTGCAACCTGGCAAATAAAACTCGAAGCCAACCACCGTCTTTAACCGGCAACCTGAATCGAGGATTCGCCCAACTACACTCTCAAGAAACCAACCAACACAACCTACAATCAATCAAGGTAAACCTCAAAGGGAGTAGGAGCACCAATTGGGAGCGGATGAAGCCGCCGCTTCTGTAAATCCCGCAAAGGAAATCACAAGAGCAAAGGGGTAGAGATCACTCTCAATATTTGTTAGCACACAGCCGAACAAAAGGGGGTTCTATATTTCAATTATCAAAAGTCTTCTTTTGCTTAGGAGTACATGGATATTTATACTAGGAACAGCCCTCCTAGATAGGTATAAACACGAAAAGGAAATGAAAAGGCGGGCTATGTGAACAGACTTCCACGAAATGGGTTTCTGAGCAGTTTCCGCATGGCTGTTGGTCTTCTGCGCAGTCTTTAGTGTTTTGGCAATAACTCCATCTTGGAAAATCTAAAAGACGTGTGGTTGGTTGCGTTGGAAAGCTAACTTGATAAGGTTTCACACCATGTATAGCATGCACCACGAAACATTATAGAATGGTACAGTTTAATATGAGAAGTTGTACCAATATCATGTCCCAAGAAGACTGTTAACCCTCTGAGCAGTCTGCACTAAAGCTGGTCGGATCTGCACTAAAACTAGTCGGCTCTAGTCGGCCTTGAAGCATTAGAAACTAGACTTCACAAGCTTTCCAAAAAGTCCTCATGGACCTCCATAGCCTTCAGGAATAAAAAGTTATGATATTTTCTTCGTGACAGTACTGTCAGTTTTGAGCGGTCTGACCAGTATGCACTAAGCTGGTCGGATTTCATTAGTTATGGCTCAGAACTGCTCGGCATTAGCATCATTGGAAAGTAGACTCAATAAGCTTTCCAAAATGTGCTCATTCACCTTCATAGCTTCTGGAAATCAAAAGTTATGAATATTTCTTTCCGACTGTTCTGCAGGACTGGTCTGGTTCGAGTGTGGTTCTTCTCTGTGGTCATCACCTTGTGTGTTCCTGTCATACTCTTTAGTGAACCTGAGCAACAACAATGTACACGACTTAGGCAGTATATAATTCTCATTAATATTAAATTAAACTTCATAAAGTAGCGCGTTCACCTCTTGTTGTAGCTTCTTTGCTCGACTACGTGTAATCGGTCCCTCAAAGACATGATATGGTGTAGCTGTAGGTGGTGTTCGAGTTGGACTTGGTGCAACTTGAATTGGTGATGGCGTGGTCATATCACAACCTACACATAGACTCTACCTGGCCTCCATTTACATTACCCCATGGTTCTTTTTCATGATAGCAAATATAGCCAACCGTGCTTTGGTATTCACCTATATCTCACAAGTGACTGTAAATCACCCGACTTCTACTGGTCTAAGCATGGCTAAGCATATATTCAATCCTAGACCTACATAGTGTTAAAGATATATGTAACTAGACAAGGTAGTTCTATGCATCAAGTGTTTCCAATAAACTCTTATAACCTAATGCATCAAACAGAAAGGACTCAAGTGATGTTTTTGTAAAACATAGGAGACTTAGAATGCTTCAGGGCTTGCCTTTGAGGAAAGAGGTTGGTCGATGATCCGGGCACTCAAGGAGGTCCTCGAGAGTTTGTTCCTCTTCTCCTAGAGCTATGGCCTTAGGTGTTTCCTGCTGTTCCTTCTCTTCTTCTTCGTTGAACTCCAAAAGGGTTATCGCTTCGGACGATCCTATATGCATGAGCATGAAATAAGATATCACGAATGAATATATAATGGTATGTATAATATGATATGATGTGATGAATGCATCCTCATAAGTGTTTCTAACAACATTGTATTAAGATGATAACAAGTTACATTTTCTTTTATTGAGTAGGTGCATATCACTTCTCTAGTAACTTAAACAAACAATTATGTAAATCATTTTCTAGACTATAAGATAGCAGCCACTTGTTTTGACCATAATTGGAGTTATACACATCAAAATAATATGGTTATGTACATTCTGGAAAGCTTATGAAATTGCCTACAAGTTTCTTTTAATCCTATTAATGCGATTCAGTAGTTATCTAGGTCAAACAATTCAATCAATCTTAAAGCATAAGGCCTATGACTGTGAAAAATTTAACACAAGGTAGATCAGTAAGTTATCTACAACTTTGTTATTAACCATCTTTACAGAAAACATCAATATCATCATTAAATCATCACCACAACAGAAACTATACATGTAGCCATCTAGTTGAATTATAAAGCGATAATTAACTAATTGCATACAATGAATTACATCTAAGATTAAATAATAACATCAACAAATCATATGCATCACAAGCACCACAGAAAACATCATGGCTAAACATAACTAATTTATTTATATTCATTTATTAATTTCCTTAGAGAATAAGGTGATTTAAAGGATAAATATTTCTATTGCTTAATAAATTCTGAGAAAATTACAGTATCCTACAAATGAACTTAATAGTCTACTGTACAAGTTTCATGCCATTTGGATAAGTATAGTTCCTTTAAAAAACTGACAAGTTATATAGGCTTATTTTAGCAAAAATAGTTTAGCATAGTGAAATGTGTCAAGCAATAGATTTAATATTTTTCTTACTTTCCACCTAGCATAAGAATACTGTGCAAAAATTTGTATGATCATATGTTATGTATTTTTACCCCAATTAATTTCACTAGAAACTAGCAATTAATTAGGATTAAATAGGAAGACCATATTTCAAATATGCTTACTATAGGTTTAGTATTTTTCCTAGCTAGAGCATGTCAACACAAAAACCATCAAATTTGGAATCACAATTTTATCACCTTCCTAGCTCAAGTTATTCATTTTACAAGATATAAACTACTTTAAAAGCATTTATCTTGCTCAATTTAATTCTCCTAGAAAAATACCATAAATAGTAGATTTCATATTTTTATCAAATAGTACACTTCAAGATGAAACCAAAAAAATTTGGTTCTCCCCATTTGGACACTCCTTGCTCTAGATATGTATTTTTGAAGTTTGTAATCAAATCTGTGAAAGCAAATCTAGAAAACAACTCAAAAACCGATTGATAGCTAGGACCCGTGAGTCAACGAGACCCACATGTTAGCGACACAGAACAGAGGCGTGGCTTGACCGGAGAGAAGCTCATGGACTACGAGATTGCCGGCGATAGGGTCGGCACCAACATGTTCTCCATCCTATTCTGCCCCTATAGGTACCCTTGGTTTGCTCGGAGGATCAGCGGAGCTAGCTCGCTGGCGAGCATGGTGGCTCGGTGGCGGCACGTGGTGGTGCTCCGGCCATCCGCGGCAACAACATGGTAGGCGAGCGCATCTACAGCACCTATGAACCCTAGCAGAGCTCTATAGTGCGTATCGAGCCACAGTGAAGCGATGGTGAGCTCCAGCCACGTTCATGGTGGCACGGTGGCGCATAGGGCACGGCGGTGGTGTCACCATTCTGATGAGACAGTGGCCGAAGGTAGGTTCCATCCTTGGGGAAGGTGCAACACCTCTAGGCAACAAGGTAATGGGTACCAGAGCGGGCTAAGGGCGGCCAGTGAAGTCGGCGGCAGCGAGCGTGTGCTTTGAGCCATGGCGGACGCGCACAGCGACGGCGCATGTTCTCACATGACATCGGTGGTAGCGGTTAAACAATGATGATGTGTGCATCTATGGCCTAAGGTGATGATGGAACTAGGGAGATGGTGGTAGGAGGAGAGGTGGAGAAGGTTGGCCACATTAAGCTCAGAGCTTGGTGGTGCTTCGTGGCCATGGCAGTGATGGCGACACATAATGCGGCCTTACCCTTGCTCGAATGGTGGTGCTAGCGGGTTGGCAAGGTGGAGGAGGTGGTGGTGGAGCTGTGTGCATGAGCTATTGCACAATGGCATGGTGGTGGTGGCGTGCAAGCACGACAGAGCTACGACGGCGATGGCAACGACGCTCAGTTCTGCCCAGGCACGGTGAAGGTGAGGGGAGGCAGAGCAAAGCGAGTGAGAGCAAGTGAGGAGGGAGGGCATGTTGCTACCATTTTGATGCTTGCATTAGCCTAATGCATGGGCCAAACACCGGTGGCAGGCCTCCATGCGGTGGCTGTGGCCTGTGGCTAGTCGGCCACGACGCGCGCGTGCGGCGCCGATTCTGTGCCGGTGAATCCAACTAACAACGTGACTTAGTGATTCTATAACTCCTAATCTGTGGAGAATTAGCAAAAACTTCCTTAATAACAATTGTAGAGCTATGTGATATATCTAACTTTGCTTTAGGAACCATCATCTAATTCTATTGGTTTATAAACTACATTACTCCAAAGTGAGGTACTTTGAAACTGACAATAGTTTCAACAAAATTTCTAAAGTCACAAAACAAAATTTTGTTGATACTTATGAGCTCTATTTGACCATGTTAGACACTGAATTAGCTTATGACCCTTGAATAAAGTTTGTTACTGTCGGTGTTTCAAGTAAACACCAATGAGTAAATTTATATTATTATGTGTTTGGCTCGGATGGTGTGCTAAGAGGACATGAGGTTTGTACTAGTTCGGGCAGAATGTCCCTACATCTAGTTCGTTGCTGCTCATGTTACTAGCACTAAAAGGTTTGTAGTAGGGGTTACAAATGGGCGAGAGAGGGACATGTCCCAAGTCATTTATGCAAAGATTGAATGGGTGCCTAGAGCTTCATCGCTGCTCGGCTATGTGTTTGAGGTTCGATGCTAGTAGTTCTGATCTGATCTGATGCAGTACGATCAGTTCTTGTGTGATGTGATGTGATCTGATGTGATGCGATCCCCCTTAGTGGGGTGCCCTACTTTCCCTTTTATAGGCCAAGGGAAAGCACGGGTTACAATGGGAGAAAAGAGAAGAACGAGAGGGAGAGGACGTCCTTCAGGGTCACTGGACCTTTCCTTTCCTTTGTGTGAGCCCCACTGACATGATCGATGGTGACAGGGATAGCCCCATGCCGGGTGCCTGTTCGCCTGATGATGCCATGCCCTAGCATTGTTAGTGGGTCATGATGTCCCATCCCACCATGGTAGGCGGTGCGGTGACCTAGCGTGCTGATCAGCGACCATACAGGGAGTAGGCAGCACAGTGACCATGCGTCCATCACTGTGGGTGATGTGAGTCCCCTGGAATGACATGTTGTGGGGACAAGTCATGTTGAGACATGAACGATCCTTGTACGATGCCAGAAGTTTGACCTTGGATTGTACTTTCTGGCCCATAGTGGTTGGTGACAATGTGAACTTCCGTTAGAAGCCATGCTTGAGGCATCTAGTGAGGCGGAGCTAGCTTGCAGACATTGAGCGAGGTGGAGACATCCCTTAGACATCGGGCAAGGTAGAGCTAGCCTGTAGACATTGGGTGAGGCAAAGCTAGCCCTAAGACGTCAGGCGAGGCAGAGCCTAGCCTCAGACGTCGGGCGAGGTAGACCCTTCCCTCGAGGATTGGGCAAGGCGGAGCCCGCCCTAAGACTCTAGGAATGGTAGAGCCCGCCCTTAGACATCGGGTGAGGTGAAGCCCACCCTCAAATGTTGGGCGAGGCAGAGCCAGCCCTCAGACATTGGGCGAGGCAGAGCCTGCCCTCGGAGGTTGGACGAGGCAGAGCTCGCCCTTAGGCGTCGGGCGAGGCGGAGCCAGCGGCCTCAATATCGGTTGGAGCTATAGTTGCACCCTTGACTACTTGGATGGATTAATGTATGATGACCATTAGCCCCTCCTCTTAGGGTACCCTAGATTTAGACCCCAATAGTAGCCCTTGAGCCTTTGGAGGAGTAGAATACTCCTTTAGAGGTTTTTCTAGATGAGAGTAGTCTAAGGGCTTTGGCCTTCTTCTGTAGCCCATGACGTGACCTAGGAACGGTGGTTCCCTTTCATCAAGATCAGACCCTTTGTGGGTATGGCCATGAGATTTGGTGGTTTGTTAGCTAGCAAGTTCAATTGGGATCCTGGCTTCCCGTTCATGGGGATCCAACTGGGGTCAGCTGGGTGACCGACCCTAGATTCTTAGCGGTTGATCTGTATAGTTCTTAGGTTCGTTTGACTAGTCCCGAGGGCTACATGCCTTTCTTTGAGGAAAAACCATGGATCGTAACCGCCCAAGACTCAAATGTGAGTTGAGATGTCCGTGGTGCTCATGCGCTTGGGTACTGGCCACTTGTGGATCCACCCCTTTCTACTTCCTTACCTTGAAGGTACCTAGAGTGGTTTTCGAACTCGTCGATGGGCCAACCTTTGAGCTCCAGGACCTAGATGAGCCATAGAGGTGTTTTTAGATCTGTATTCCTCGCACTTGTAATGAGTTGTGACACGTCCGGTGAGTTTTTTGAGGGAATGGATAGAGATTACATGCGCATATCCCATGGCATGACATTGTGGTAGATCTTGGTAGGCATGGAGATCTAGGCAGGTGGTTGGTTTCCTCGTGCCCATCGCCCCTATAAAACCAAAGGGTTCACCCCCTAGGTTTCATACCTTGCCTTCTTGCCTTCGCATCTACAACCACCAACACTAATCACCTAGGCTTCCTACATCTATGTCCCCATCGCCATTGAGCTCACATCCACCCGCCCCCATCTTCCAATGGATCCATGGTGCCACTCTAATATCACCTTCCAGCGCATGGAGGGCCTCGTCTGTAGCGTCCTTCTTCACGCGTGGACCTCGGTTGAGGAGTGGCTACTACCCAGCAAGGAGGATGTGCCATCATCACCCGATGGCTATGTGGTGTCATTCACACACTTCCATGGGCGCGGGTTCACCACCCCCACCCATAGATTTGTTCGGGGACTACTTCATTACTAGAAGATCGAGCTACAACACCTTAATCATAGTGGGATTCAGCATATGGCGGTGTTCGTCGCCATGTGTGAGGGATTCCTAGGGATCAGTCCCCACTTTGATCTATGGTGGCACTTCTTTGTCATCACCCTCCAGAAGAAGAGGGAGAAGAGCGGCAGGCAGGAGTTGCATACATCGATGGGATGCACCGGCATCCACCTCCAGAACAACCAGGTTGATGAGTACCTATCGATGCGGTTGTTGACCTCCAACAAGGGATGGCATTCATAGTGGTTCTATCTCAAGAATGACACAGCCACCCCCTGCTGGAGTTCACCGGGCACCTGATCGAAGAGGCCCCAGAATCATGGAGGAAGTGGGGTGTCCCAGAGAAGGACAATAAGAAGATCTAGGACCATCTTGCCGCCATCCGCATCCTGAAGGAGAGTGGCCTGAAGGGATCGGGCATCATCAGGGCCTACCATGTGAGGAGGGTGGCGTCATTGATGAGGCACGCACTCCTGCTGTATGCGATGGTGCCCAAGGCATCATTCGATGGGATGGTGCTTGCTAGGGGAGCACTCTCCCACTCCAAGGTCATGCAGCGCATTAAGGAGGTGATGGAGCCTTCATAGGATGATGCGGGCACCCCCTCGATTTCATCTACTCGGTGCTAGGACATCCTCATATGCTGGGACATCCTCGGATGCAGCTGAAACCAGGCCATGTTGTCTTCAAAAGTTTCCCTCCTCATGCCTCGTCTTCAACTGATTTTCTGACCTCTTGATACTAACATTGAGAGGGGCAAGACCAGCCAGGGGACCTTGTCCTCATGGATCACCTAGCTCCATTGCCAAGGGATTTGTCTGTGTGGGCGGAGAATCATGTTGAGGGTGAGCGGCTAAGGAAGCCAAAGGAGGACAAGAGGAAGGAGAGGTAGTGGAAGCTACAGGCGTGGTAGCGTGGTGAGGACACCGACAACAACAACGATGATGAGGAGGAAGATGACGATGAGGTAGTCAACAACATCAAGTGAGATGATCTAGAGAGTGAGGATGTGCTGATAGGTATTGGCTCATCCTTGTAGGAGTTGGGACCATTCAAGTTCCACAGAGAGGAGGGCACATCCGTGGAGCCAGCGAAGAAGGGCCAGACCATTGGCCCACCCTAGGAGCCAATAGGGACAAGCGGCTATACTGTCGTGCCTAAGGTGTCAGCAAAGGCAGGTGGCTCCACCGTCGCACCCCAAGATCCAAGGGGAGTGTGCCCCTCTACCCGGGAGCAGGAGGCGGGCTCAAAATGGCCTCGCCCCGATGAGGCGGAGCAAAGGTCTGGGGTTCACCCCCCTCAATGTATTTGCCGCCCAATAGCACTGATGTGAGTCATCAGCTCCCCTGCTTCCACTGCTTTGGGTGGATTTCATCATGACTTATGTTTTTTATTTCTTGCTTCCAAAGAAGAGCGTCGCCCTTCAAGCGAGGCGGCAACCGTCGGCTGGTGTCACGCCCATTTTGGGTAGGAGTTGCACTAGTGTGACTACATCGCTAGCTACTTAGGCACCGCCTATGGTGGTGCCTGTGCCCTCGATGGGATGGGCGGACATGGGGGCAAAAGGGGTGCCATTGGAGATTGCCATGTAGCCCGGCGATGGTGATGACACCGCTACCAATGACAGGGTGAATGGGGCAAAAGGGGCGCCTTCAGTGAGATCATGGTGGGATGACAAGGAGGCCACCAAGGTCAGGAAGGAGCTGGACGAGCTACTCTGAATGGATGCCATGACCCGCTAGTGGATCGTCAACCTTCTAGCCAAGGTTGAGCGGGAAAGGGAGCTGAAGCTAGGGGCTAAGGAGAAGCTCATGGCCCTAGAGAAGAGGGCGAGCCTAGATGCCATGGAGGATGCTCTGTTGCACAAGGAGCGTGGTGAGCTGCTCTAAACCTCAAAGAGGCTCCACATGGAACATGGCGTGGCTCGCGAAGAGTGCGACTAGGCTTTCTGAGAGCAGGACCGAGCCTACCAAGAGTGTGACATCATGCAGCAAAAGGTTGGCTCTCTTTAGGCTGAGCTCAGAGCGGTGATATCCTAGAAGCTAGAGGCCAAGAGCATCTCTATTGGGCTGGCTGTGGACCTTGCCAAGGTGAGGAGGAATCTTTAGGCCGAGAGCGATGAGCTTGGTATCTTGAGTGCCACCCTCGGCGTGGTCTGTGATGACCTTGAGGTGGTGTAATCAGAGGGGACCAACTCGCTCATAGCCCATGCCATCGAGATCATGGCTTGGGTGCGCCAGCTCGATAGGAATGCGCTTCACACCAGGGTGAACCAATCTTTCACCATTGCTCATTCTCATTATGGGGACAACATCGACTTGGAGGCTATGAGCCATGGCTTCACGCCTGGCTATGAAGCCCATGAGCCAGAGGAGATGGAGATGGTGGTGGCTCCCCTTTTGCAGGACCTGGCGGATCGACTTGAGAGCATAGTTCTCCCCTAGAGGGATTAGTTAGATAGCTTGGGAAGTCATTTATGTAACAATAAGACAAGCTCCGACCCCTCTGTACTATCTGAACAAACTTATCATTTGTTTTGTTTGATCGAATTTGTTTTTTCTCCCCTTTTTATGTGTGAAAAGGGGTTAATGCATTCTGACCCTTTCATTTGTTAAGACCGTAGAGCTCGAGGTATAGGATGAAAACATCTGATCATGCTAGTGAGCAAAGATGTTGTAGCCACCGAGGCATAGGTCTCTCACAGTCTGACTAGTTTTACTCAGCATTCATTCCCGCAGACCTTGCCACTAGGTTTAACATGAGAAGGGTGTCGGGTGCAACGACTGTTTCAAAAAGGGTGTATTTATACCCTTATCATCCCCTGAGTGAGTGCCGACCCCTTGCCGTTGCTGGCGTCGGGTGTCACTAAAGATCAAGGAGAGGATAGCAAAATAAGTAGGAGAAAATGTCTCTTATTTTCGCACATACCCCCTCCATAGGTTCTGAGCCATCATTCTATGACCGCATGTTCAGTCTCCTTGTGAGTCCAACTTGCCTCTAGCCCCCATGCGTAGCAAGGGTCTGGTCGAGGGTAGTCTCATCTTTTGTGATCGTCGCCCTAACCGTGGTTTCCACAACCAGAGGGGTTGGGCTAATGTCACTTGCCTCGATGGCTCGAGTGACATGCTCAGTGAGCTAGCTAACATGTATGTTCTAGTGGAATATGAATCCATCATTCGTGATGGGGTCGGCATAGCTCTTATGTGGCATTCCATTGCTCCTTAACCCGCTTCTCGGCAGATGCCTGAGCTATTCCAGGGAGTGACTTAGGTGGCCCAATGGCCTCCCTACAAATGGGGATTCTATGGGGTCGGCTCAAGGTTAGGATTGAATGAGAAGGTTGAGATGACCCTATCCACTTCTGAGCGGGTTGGGCGAAGGTCACTGGGGCTCATCTGTGTTTTCTCCGCTAGCAATGTTCGATGCGAGGCGGCCTTGGGCCCTTCATGGGCGACCTTCGAACCTCGGTCTCCCAAGTTCGGATCTAGTGGCTCGAGCCCCTAAGCCCATGGGGGTCGTTAGGGGTCGGCTAGATTTCATGCATCACCCCATCCTCGATTTCCACAACTGGAGGGGCTAAGCTAATGACTCTTGCCTCGATGGCCCGAGTGTCATGCTTGGTGAGCTCGCTAATGGGCACATCCGAGTGGAATCTGGGTCCGTCATCCACTGACAGGGTTGGCATAGCCCTCATGTGTTATTCCACTACTCCTTAACCTACCTCCCTACAGATGCCCATGTCACTTTGGAGCAACTTAGGTGGCCCGATGGCCTCTCCTCGATGGAGATTCTATGGGCCTAGCTCAAGGTTAGGATCAAATGAGAAAGGTCTAGATGTCCTTGTCCACTTCTAAGCGGGGTCGGGCAAGGCTGCTAGGGCTCATCTAAGTTTTTCTCCCCTAGCTCTTTTCGACATGAGGCGGCCTCAAGCCCTTCATGGGCTAGCCTTTGAACCTCGGTCGGTTGCCACTCATGTCAAATGAGACGACTACTGCTTTGTGATGCGACACGAAGCATTGTGATGTAGCAATTACATATGTAATGCTTGGATGTATGGGATGAATGAATGGATGTATGGTTGAATGGATGAATGAATATTTATGCACTAGAAAAGAAGAGATGGGGTTTGGTAAAGTTACCTCAACAACTTGAGTGACAGGTTCGAGGAGCTATTACCAGATATGTCTATGTGGGGTCCAAGTCCATCGTTCATGACAGAGTTGGCGTAACCTGCATGAGGTATCCCACTATCCTTTGCCCATATCTTAGCCATGACCCAAGCTGTCCGATCAGCCTTGGGTGACCTGCCGACCTCTCCTCGATGGAGACTCTGCAGGTGGGCCTCTCAAAATCCTTCTGTGGAAGGTGGAGGCTAAAGCTTAGGATACTGGGACAAAAACTCTGATCACGCTGGTGAGCAAAAATGCCATAGCCGCTGGGTGTAGGCTTTTAGGAGTCCAACCAGTTTCACTCAGTGTTTGTCTCTGCATACCTTACTTCTAGTTTTTTAACGTGAGAAGGGGTCAGGCAAAAAGAATGTCTAGCGAACAGATATTCTCGCCAGCCTCCGAACGAGGCTCAACCCCTTGCCATTGCTGAGGTTGGGGGCTCAATAGTGAAATAAATGTGCAATAAAGTAAGGGTGACACGTCTCTCGGAAGTGGCCTGAATCGTTCGATTGACTTGGGTGTCCACTGGCATAGGGATTACCTCGATGGTATGAGTGATAGGTTTGGGGAGCACTTACAGGATATGTTTGAGAGGAATCTGGGTCCATCGTTTGCAATGGGGTCGGTATAACCCATGTGGGGCATCTTGCTGCTCCCTGCCCATCACTCGGCTATGGCTAAGCCATCTGATCAACTTGTATTGCCCTACTAGGATAGGACTTACCTATGGAGATAGGGGATGAGAACATCCCGCGCAAGAATTTAGTTAGGCAGATAAGCCGGACTATGAACTTGTAATAAATGGACAAGCTCTTGAATTTCGTTATAGCCTAACAGATTTTTAGCCCTTCTCCCCTTTCCGTATAGAAAGGTTAGCACGTTCCAACCCTTTTTGTCATCAAGGCCATAAAGCTCGGGGTGTGGAGAAAAACTCTGATCATGTTGGTGAGCAAAGGTGCCGTAGCCATTGGGGGCATAGGTTTCTCGTAGTCCAACTAGTTATACTTAGGGTTCGTTTTCGCAAACCTCACTTTTGGATCTTAACATAAGAGAGGGCCAAGCATAGAGAATGTCTACCAGATAGGTATGCCCTTATTAGCCCCTGAGTGAGGCTCGACCCCTTCGCAGTTGCTGGGGTCAGGAGTCACTAAAGGTTGGGAAGTTCGATAGTGAAACTGATAAGAGATAGTGTGCGTTTATTAAGGGTAAAAGCGACGTAGCTGCTCGATATTCTAGGCATAGATGAAGACCTCATCGTCGATGGTTTTGAGCTTGTAGGCGCCTAGTCGGAGCACCTCCGCGATGACATATGGTCCCTCACATGGTGGAGAGAGCTTGTGGCAGTCCTTGTTGCTCTAGATGAGGCGGAGCACTAGGTCACTGATGTTGAAGGCCTGACCTCGCACTTGACGGCCGTGGTACCGGCGCAACGCCTATTGGTACTTGACCGAGTGGAGGAGCTCAATGTAACGCACATCATCCAGCTTGTCCATGGCATCCTAGAGAGATGCCTCAGCTCCCTATTTGACCTACGCCCTGACCCTCGGTGCTCCATAGTCAAGGTCGGTCAGGAGGATAGCCTCGGAACCATAGACATTGAAGAATAGCGTGTAGCCGATGGCCTAGCTGGGGGTCATCCTCAGGCTCCAATGCACCATAGGAAGCTTGGTGACCCATCATGCGCCAAACTTGGTCAACCAGTTGAAGATCCAAGGCTTGAGGCCTTGTAGGACCATGCCATTTGCGTGCTCGACCTGCCCGATCTTGCGGGGGTGCACCATGGTAGCCTAATCGACGCGGATGTGGTATTCATTGTAGAATTGGAGGAACTTCTTTTCAGTGAACTATGTGTCATTGTCCGTGATGATAGAGTTCGGAACCCTAAAGTGATGGACAATGTCAAGGAAGAAAAACACAACTTGCTTGGACTTGATCACGGAGATCGACCGAGCCTCTATCCACTTTGTAAACTTGTCTATGGTGATAAGCAAGTGGGTGTAGCCCTCGGGTGCTCTTTTGAGAGGTCCGACCAGATTGAGCCCCTAGACCATGAATGGCCATGTGATGGGGATCGTCTGGAGTGCTTGGGCCAGTAGGTGGGTCTATCGAGCATAGTATTGACACCCTTCACAGGTGCACACAATATGCTCAGCGTTAGCCACTACGGTCGGCCAATAGAAGCCTTGACAGAATGTGTTTCCGACTAGGGTCCTCAGCACGGCATGGTGACCGTAGACCCCACCGTGGGTGTTGCTCAATAGCATCTTCCCCTGTTTGATAGGGATGCAGCACTATAGGATCCCATGTGGCTTCTCTTATAGAGTTCACCCTCAATGAGGACAAAGGACTTGGCATGACGTGCGAGCCACCGAGCTTCCATCTTGTCCATCGGCAGAGCCTTACAGAGGAGATAGTCGAGGTAAGGTGCCCTCTAGTTGACCAGAGGGTTGGGCTCTATTGCTAGATCTTCATCGAGCTCCATGACTTCAGGGACAGATGGAGCTGATGGCTAGTTAGCTCCTGAGCCTAGGGCAGGCGGTCCACCATCGGCTTGTTCTGGCTCCTCATAGTGGACCGAGGGCCAGTGCTAATTGTTGGTGAAGACATCGGTTGGCACCGGCTCTTGGCCAGACGCTGCTTTCACCAATGCGTCAGCCACCTTGTTGTGACACCTCGAGATGTGGTTGAGCTCGAGGCCATCAAATTTGTCTTCTTACTAGCAGACTTCTCGACAATATGTAGCCATCTTGGTGTTGTGGTAGCTTGACTCTTTCATGACTTGGTCAAAGACTAGCTAGGAGTCACCCTGGATGTTGAGGCATTGGATTTCGAGCTCGATGGGGATGCGTAGACCAATGATGAGTGCATCATATTCAGCCACATTGTTGGAGTGAAAATGGATGCGAACCATGTACCTCATGTGCACTCCAAGAGGCGAAACGAAGACCAGCCCCGCGCTGGTGCCTTTCTTCATCAATGATCAATCGAAGTACATCATCCAGTACTCCTGGTCAATGACTACCGGTGGCATTTGGACCTCGGTCCACTCGACAATGAAATCAGCCAGTACTAGGGACTTGATGACCATTCGGGAGGCATACGAAATGCCCTAACCCATCAACTCAAGTGCCCACTTTGCAATTCTCCCCGTGGCATCCTAGTTTTGGATGACCTCATTGAGGGGAAGACATCATGCCCATCAATGGATGTGACTCAAAGTAGTGGCATAGCTTCCTCTTGGTGATGAGGATGGCATACATGAGCTTCTAGATTTGGGGGTAGGGGGCCTTGGAATCAGACAAGACCTCGCTAATGAAGTACATGAGATGCAGTACTTTGAGGGTGTGGCCCTCTTCCTCGAGCTCCACTACAAGGGTGGCACTGACCACTTGTGTGGTGGCCACAATGTAGAGCAGAAGCGGTTCTCCCTCGGTTGGAGGGACTAGGATTAGGGCCTTCGTCAAAAGCTATTTGACCATGTCGAGTGCCTCCTGGGCCTCAGACATCCATTTGAAGTGGTTGGCCCACTTTAGAAGCTGATAAAGGGGGAGACCTCATTCGCTGAGGTGCGACATGAAGTGGCTAAGTGTGGTGAGGCACCCAGTAACTCATTGTACCTCCTTTATGTTATGAATCAGGCCCATCTTTATGATGGCTAAGGTCTTCTCTAGGTTGGCTTTGATGCCACACTGGGAGACAATGAAACCAAGTAGCATACCCCTCGGGACCCTGAAAATGCACTTCTTAGGGTTGAGCTTAATGTCATTTGCTTGGAGTCTTGAGAAGGTCTATTCTAGGTCAGCTACGAGTTGGTCAGCCCATTTCAACTTGACCATGATGTCGTCCACATAGGCCTCAATGGTTTGCCCGATGAGGACCTCGAAACACTTGAGCATACAATGCTAGTACGTAGCCCCAACATTCTTCAGACCAAACGGCATCATGACATAGCAGAATGATCCAAACAGGGTGATGAAAGATGTCGCGAGCTGGTCAGACTCTTTCATCATGATCTAATGGTACCCAGAGTATGCATCAAGGAAGCAAAGAGTTTCTCACCCTGAGGTAGAGTCAACTACTTGGTCTATGAGTGGCAAAGGAAATGGATCCTTTGGATATGCTTTGTTGAGAGCCATGTAGTCAACACACATCCTCCATTTCCCACTCATCTATCGTACAAGAACAGGATTGGCTAACCACTCTAGGTGGTGTACTTCCTTGAAGAAATAGGCCACCAAAAGCTTCGTGATCTCCTCACCGATGGCCCTACGTTTCCCCTCGTCGAAGCAATGTAGGCGCTATTTCACTGGCTTGGAGCCTGGCTTGATCTTTAAGGTATGCTCGATGACTTCCCTCAAAATGCCTAGCATGTCTGAGGGCTTCCACGCAAAGATGTCTATATTGGCGTAGAGGAAGTCGACAAGCGCGCTTTCCTATTCGAAGGAAAGCATAGTGCCAATGCACACCACCTTGCTCCTAGAGCCACTAGGGTCTATGAGGACCTCCTTAGCGCCCTCCACTGGCTCAAAAGACCCAGTCAACCACTTGGGGTCAGGTGCTTCTTCCGCGACCTCTTTCTTGATGGCCGCAAGCTCCTTGGAGGCGATGATTGCCACGGCGTGATCATAGCACTTAGCTTCACACTCATAGGCATGCTAGAAGGAGGTGTTGACAATGATGACCCTGCCCGACATCTTCAGCTTTAGGTAGGTGTAGTTGGGGACAGCCATGAACTTTGCGTAGCATGGTCGTCCTAGGATGGCATGGTAGGTTCCATGGAACCCCACCACCTTGAAGGTGAGGGTCTCTATCCTATAATTAGATGGATCCCTAAAGTTGATAGGCAGATCAATCTGCCCATGTGGCACGACCTGCTTTCTAGGTACGATGTCGTGGAAAGGCACTCCGGTCGGCCGGATGCACGATCGGTCGATGCCCATGGTGTCGAGCGTCTCAGCATACATGATGTTGAGGCCACTACCTCCATCCATCAGTACCTTGGAGAGCCACTTTGCGCTAATGATCAGGTCGACCATGAGTGAATATCTCCTCGGCTGAGGGACGCTCTTCGGTTGGTCAGCCCGATCAAAGGATATGGTGGACTTCAACCATCGGAGAAAAGTAGGCATGGTTGGCTCGGCCATATAGACCTCATGGTGTGTGAGGTTCTGACGGAGCTTGGAGTCATAGGCTGTCGACCCTCCAATGATCATGAGGTAGCCATCTAGCATTGGAAAGTTGCCGTCCTTCCCCTCGGTGTCATCCATGGTTGGGTCAAGGTCCTTCCCGTGCTCCCCCTTGTTGGAGCCTCCAGACAAGAACCACCTCATGAGGCCACAGTCCTTGTATAGATGCTTGATGGGGAAGGCATGGTTTGGGCCTGGCCCCTCAAGCAACTTCTCAAAGTGGTTCGGAGTACCCTCCATAGGCTTTTGACCACTTCTGTGGTTGGCGGTGGCCACGAGCGAGCCCTCACGCCACTACTTGTTCTTCTTTTTGACGGGACAGTTGGAGGCACCCTCCCTGCTTCGCCTTGCCTTTGAGATGGTCAAAGATTGCTCTGACCGCTTCCTCACATAAGGCATGGCTGGTAGCGATGTCAAGGAGTTCCTTGATGGTTTGCGGACCCTTATATCCCAGCTTGTGAATTAGGGGCTCATAGGTGGTCCTGGATAGGAAAGCTCCTATAACATTGGTGTCGGCGACGTTAGGTAGCTCGTTGCACTATCGAGAGAAGCGATGGATGTAACCACAGAGGGTCTCTCCAGCCTTCTATCGGTAGTTCTTAAGATCCCATAGTTTCCTAGGATGCTTGTACATGCCCTATAAGTTCCCCACAAAGAACTCTTTTAGGTCCGCGCAACTTTGGATTCTCTTGGGCGGAAGGTGTTCCAACCATGTCCATGCCGAGTCAGCCAGGAACAATGGAAGGTTGCGGATAATGAAATCGTCATTATCCGCCCCACCGGCTTGGTAGGCAAGCCAATAATCCTTGAGCCATAGTCTGGGGTTTGTTTCCCCAGAGTATTTCAGGATGTTGGTTGGTGGTCGGTATCTTGGCGGGAAGGCGGCGTTGAGGATGTGTTGCTCGAAGGCCTAAGATCTCGGTAGGACAAAGCTTGGGCTTTGGTCCTCGCCCTCGCCACTGTTGTAGCATCCACCATGTCGTGGGTGGTAGCCGTGGCTGGCCCCCTCCCCCACATCACTGTGAGTATGCATGCGGGCATCGAGGGTGTTGCATGCATCATGGTTGTAGCCGAGGTGCTCATGCACCAGAACCGTGATGCGTGGCCTACTGCTTTGCGGCGCCTGGTGGACAGATGCGTCCTTGTTAGGTTGCTCTGAGGGCATGCACTGGCTGGCGTCGAGCTCACATTGCCAAGACAACAAGCTCTCAGCCTGCTGCGCCACAGCATGCTCGAGCAGCGTGCGAATCTCATGATGGGCCTGACGCTCATTAGGCGTCGTGGCCCCTAGAAGCCCACGGAGCAAGGCCACCATAGCAGCAAAGTCCTGGCTCACCCAAATGAAGTGTGGGAGGGCTTCGTCATCCTTGATGATCCTCTGGTTCATGTCATGGGCCATGGCATGTGCGCGCCCACTATCCCCATGGCACTCATTCTCACAATCAAGCTCCATGCATTCCTGCTCGAGCTAGAGTCATGCCTCCTCAAGCTCTTGGTGCCGGGCCTTCAGCTGCTCCACCTGTAGGCAGGGTGGGGCCCTTGCATCACTCTCGACCTCATCATTGAGGCTGTTTGTTGGGGTAGCCTCCTTCTCATGGATGCTTTCGACATGTCCTTCAGAGGTACCTACCATGAAGCATTCACAAGAGGCATGATGGCTTCCCCTACTAGAGTTAGAGCCGGAGGGCGACTCTGACTCCTCCATGAGGAGGTCATGGAAAGACTTCATGATGTATTCAGTCACCCCATGAACTCATCGTTCACACGAGATGGAGGCATGCATGACGCCATAAAGTGGCCAATAGTCTCTGCAGCATTGTGGAGACCGAACGGGAGCACTCTGGATGAGGTATTCTAGGGGAGGGGCTCTCCCCCAGCGAGCCATGCCATGAAGTTGGTGAACAAGAAGGTGAGATGGCGTAGGTCCTCCTAGGACAGTTGGGGTCCTGAGAAGGCACTGAGCTAGCGCTCTAGCCTTCCGTAGTCGAAGACGAGGAGCTGGCTGCTCCTGGGGGCGTGGGCCTCTAGTGCGTGTAGCTGCAACTCCTCAAGCGGCTCGGCAATTGCATCGAGGCTAGCAGAGTGGAGAGGCTGAATGACAATGGGTGCCCACGCCAACTCTCCCTCCGTTGTGATGATGAAGTCTAGGTTCCCAAAGCACACATGCGCGCCCGGGACCCATGTGATGTTGTGACTAGCCATCCGAGACCTGGTGTTGATGTCGAGATGCACAAAAGGCCCCTACCTAGTGCATCAATTGTCGGTGTTTCAAGTAAACACCAATGAGTAAATTTGTATTATTGCGTGTCTAGCTTGGATGGTGTGCTAAGAGGACACGAGGGTTATAGTAGTTTGGGCAGAATGTACCTACGTCTAGTTCGTTGCTGCTGCTTGTGTTACTAGCATTGAAAAGTTTGTAGTAGGGGTTACAAATGGGCGAGAGAGGGACATGTCCCAAGTTTCTGATGGAAAGAACGAATGGGTGCGCAGAGCTTCGTCGCTGCTTGGCTGTGTGTTTGAGGTTCGATGCTAGTGGTTCTGATCTAATCTAATGTGGTATGATCAGTTCTTGTGTGATGCGATCTGATGCGATCCCTCTTAGTGGGGTGCCCTGCTTTCCCTTTTATAGGCCAAGGGAAAGCACGTGTTACAACTAGAGAAAAGAGAAGAACAAGGGGGAGAGGAAGTCCTTTAGGGTCATTAGACCTTTCCTTTCCTTTGTGCGGGCCCCACTGACATGGCTAGTGGTGACAAGGATAGCCCCATGTCGGGCACCTATCCGCCTAATGATGCCATGCCTTGGCATTGTCAGTGGGTCATGATGTCCCATCCCACCATGGCAGACGGCATGGTGACCCAGCATGCCGATCAGCGACCATACAGGGAGTAGGCAGCATAGTGACCACATGTCTGTCACTATGGGTGATGTGAGTCCCCTAGAATGTCATATCATGGGGACAGGTCATGTTGAGATGTGACCACTCCCTGCACGATGCTAGAAGTTTGACCTTGGGTTGTACTTTCTAGCCCATAGTGGTTGGCGGCGACATGTGCATCCATCAGTAGCTATGCCTAAGGGATCAGACGAGGTGGAGCTAGCCCTCAAACTTCAAGCAAGGTGGAGCCAGCCTATAGTCATCGGGAGAGATGGAGCCAGCCATCAGACATCAGGCGAGGCAGAGTTAGCCTATAGATGTCAGGTGAGGTGAAGCCAGCCCTTGGACATTGGGTGAGGTGGAGCCCGCCCTTAGACATCAGGCAATACAGAGCCAACCCTTAGACGTTGGACATCGGGCGAGGCGGATCCCGCCCTTAGGGTTCGAGCGAGGTGGAGCCTGCCCTCAGACGTTGGGCGAGGCGAAACCAGCCCTTAGACATCGGGCGAGGCAAAGCTTGCCCTCAGATGTCGAGTGAGGCAGAGCCCACCATCAGACATTAGGCAAGGTGGAGCCCGCCCTTGGAGGTCGTGCAAGGCGGAGCCAGCGGCCTTGATATCGGTTGGAGCTGTAGTCGCACCCTTGACTGCCTGGATGGATTAATGTATGACAACAATTAGCCCCTCCTCTTAGAGTACCCTAGTATTGGTCCCCGATAGTTACCCATGACAAGAACTACAACTTTTATTTAGGTCACATAGCCATGCAAACAGTCTAAGCTACTGCTCAACTTTTGTCAAACTAGTATCATGAAAATGGCATTTCAAATGAAACCAACACTTAGAAGCAAAATTGGTCTGTCATGAATACAAACATTGTTCCATTTACCATCCTAGATGTGTCTAAGGTGTTTTCATGACCTCCCAACCATCTCATACATTGGTCATACATGACAGCAAGCATAAACATTCATATAAAATCAAATTTTGATGTGATAATGTATAAGAATGAGATGAAATTTCATACGCTCATGATCATGAATGCTTGGATGATGCTTGTGCTCATGAAATGCAGGTACCAAATGCAAATCTTTACACTAGAGTGTTACATAGGCTATATCTCCCTTTTGTTCAATAATCTAATACGGTTCTACGTACCTAGGTGCAAGATTCCTCTTTACTCCAAACCTCTGCACACCTCTCGTGGGTGAAACTTTTAAGTAGACATAATCTCCCACTTCAAAGGTTAGTGGCCTTCTTCATTTATTAGCATAACTCTTTTGCCTAGACTAAGCGGCTTCAATATGTTGTTGGATAATACGCACTTGCTCTTTAGTTTTTTTTGACAAAATCAATACCATAGTATCTCCTCTCTCCGGGCTCAACCCAATTTAATGGAGTTCTACATTTTTGACCGTACAACGCCTTAAAAGGAGCCATTCTAATGCTCTCTTGGTAACTATTGTTGTAGGAAAACTTGGCTAAAGGTAGCCATTTTTCCCATGAACCCTTGGAAGAGATCACGCATGCTCTCAACATATTTTCTAAGATTGTATTTACTTGCTCAGTCTGTCCAGAGGTCTGAGGGTGATATACTGAGCTTCTAATTAGTTTAGTTCCCAAAGCCTTATGCAAGTGTTCCCAAAAGTAGGCTATAAACGGTGGCCCTTGATCTGAGATTATGGTCCTTGGTACCCCATGTAACCTCACAATCTGAGCAACGTATAGCTCAGCGTACTTCCTAGTGTGATACTTTGTGCTAACTAGTAAAAAATGTGCTGATTTAGTGAGGTGATCCATACTAACCCATATAGAATCGTGACCTTGTTGTGTGTGGGAGGCCTATAATAAAGTCCATATTTATTTCTTCCCATTTCTAGCCTGGGATGGACAACGGTTGTAGTGGTCCAGCAGGTTTCAGATGCTCTACCTTAACCCTGCTACAGGTATCACAACTAGCAACGTAGGCTGTGATTTCTTTCTTTATCTTTGTCCACAAAAATGGGTTTTCAAGTCTTGATACATTTTGCTACTACCAGGGTGGACAGATAACTTGGAAGAGTGAGCTTCTTCCAGGATTTAATTTCTATGTTCATGATCCTTCAGTACTACTAGTCGATCCTTAAACCACAATATCCCCCTTTCATCTATCCTGAAGTGCTTGATGTCTTGATTCTGCACTCTTTGCTTGAGATAGAAGATCCCTTTATCTATTTTTTTGGCCTTCTATAATTCAGCTCTCTAGAGAATAACTGACCATAATATTATGCAACACTGTAGGATGCAATAAGTTGAAACCATCTTCCAGTTGTGTTTTTATAATATTGCAATGCGGTTTCCGACTAAGTGCATCTGCCACAACATTGGCTTTTCCTGGATGATAGTGCACTTCCAAATTATAGTCCTTGATCAGCTCTGTTTACACCCAAAATTGGGAAAGAAGAACACAGGAACACAAGGCTAATAAAATTCAGGAAAGAAGAACGCGGGAACACAAGGCCCATAAAATTCGGCGAGTTCTTCAACAAGTAGGGCTGCATCGATCTGGTCGACCTCCGGCTTGTCTATAAGTATGGTCATAGCTTATACTTCTGCTTGTAAGGCCGCATCGGTCTAGCCAACCTCTTACAAGCTCTAGTATGAGTTAGTTATCGATCCTTATCTAGTCCAAGTATGGCTACATCGGTTAAGTTCGACCTCCACTGCTCGAATTAGATTAAGGTCAAGTTATCAGCTCTACCTAAGGGTGGCATCCTTCGGGTAGATTCATTAAGTTACCGATCTTGCTGATGTTCTTGTTGTCATTAGTTTCAGTAATATCAACCTGCCCGATCAAGATCGATCTAGATCGGCCTCGCATCCTTTTAGTCCATCATTTATTTTTGTCACATTGCTATGATTCGTACTTTAAGCGATGGATTATGTTTTATCGGTTGTTCTACTTCGATCTTGATCGTGCATAGTATGCGGTCAAGGCATGTCTAATTTTGAGTAGGCTTACTAGCTAGTTGAATCTATTCTATAGCTCGCTATTATGGCTGTAACGATCCGGGCGATCCCCACTGTTAGCACTTTAAATCAGAGTATGTTAGCTGGTAGATTTGCTTTCGACCAGGCATGACCTTGGCTGTTTGTCATGCCTGCATTGGCTAAATAGCCGATTGCCCATACTTTAATGTTTAGAGTGTGTCTTCATGACTCTATTAAATGTGAGTAGATCCGTTTACTTTAAAGGTTTGATCTATTGTTTTTATCATGGCTGCCATCGATTCGATCGAACCCTAGTGTTAAGGATAACACGTTAGATTTGATGAGTTTATAGATCTGTCTGATGAGGACATCACTCCTTTAGATGTACCCGTTGATCCTCCAACTATCATGCAAGGTCCCATGACCTGAGCTCGAATGTGTCAACTCAATTTAGAGGTGAGCTCGTTCTTAAGCGATCCTTTTCATACTTTTGAGAATAGACTACTACCTAATGATGTTATCTTGCTTAGGAACATTGGAGAGGGTCATGAGGGACTTAGAGGAATAGGTGGAGGTGATGATGACCAGCAAGGACATCCAACAGAAACCAGAGGCCCAGTCCAACATGATTTCGAGTCTGCCTCGGCCTCTAGGACCAGTCTGCATTAAACTGGTCACCTAGGACGCATCCGGACTCTGTTTTCGACGATCAACATATAGTTGGAAAGATAATTTGATAAGGAAGTCAACACAAGTGGTCACACTTCAAAGGCTCTTTGGAATCCATGAGAATTGTCAAAACAAGTCAGCATCTAGAATCTATCTAGGTGTTGTATCACCGTATTTGGTCGAATGGGCCATGTATCGTCTTTGAGCCTGTTAGGGTGGCGCGTCTAGGGTAGGTGATGACCCTAAGACCTTAATAATCATACACCGCCACCATCATTAGGTTTTAGGGTTTTGCTTAGATTAATCTGTCAAGAACAGTTTTGTCGTTCATCGGTTTGTGAGACCCCAACATCGTGAGATTAATCATTCATCTACAATTTGGTTGTTTTTTTCTTGTTCTTACTTGTGTTCTTCATTGCACAGGTAGGGGTTAGCTTTCTTAGTGAGGTCAACCAGATCTGTGTCTTGGTTGATAACCAGAGGAGTTGTGGTGCTAAGATTGTAGGGTTCGATCTTTCGATCTGAAGCTGGATCGTTGTGTCATTCTCCACCACAACGATAGTTACCTCTACCTGATGGAAGATTAGGATCCACATCCCCATTAAGTTGTATTTAGAGCTAAGGTATACCATTAGGTTCACATTTATCCCCTAGTTTTGAGTGTTTCGCATTCATCCCATAGTCCAGTGTCATACTCATTTTTTTCCTGTCCTAGAACCTTCCGCACCATAGCCTTTGCATATTTTAGTTTCAGAATCTGTCGTGTTGAGTTTGTGTCCTGGTCGAGGTCTTGTTGCTGGTTAGGTCATGTTAGAGTCCAGGTCATGTGTTGCTCCCCATAGTTTCCATCAAATCCTTGCTGCCGTGATCAGTTTTGCGCGCATTGTTCCTATTTTGTCCTCTAATTTGGAGTCAGTTCTTAAAACTGGTCTAGTTTTCACATACGGACTCGGATTTCAACGTTCCATATATCAAAATTGATCAAAAAAGTTTTTTGGATCCATCAATCCCTATCTTGTCAGGGTCAGAAAATTTTATTTTGGCCAAAAACTGGTCACAAGATCCTCTTTTCGTGGTCATAAGCTTTTTGTCAATTTTGAGCACGTCTTCTGAATTTTCCACAGGCCACACCTTTCACTTGTTTAAGCTCATAATTTCTGTGGTTACTTCTTTTGTGCTCCTAAGTGAAAAAAATAAAAAAATAAAAAGAAAAAGTCAAAGTTTCCCAAAAAAAACAACGACAACCCAAAAAAATGGAAAAAAGAGGGGCAAAAGAGGAACAATATCTAGAGGAGAACATAGAGAAGGCCAAAGTTAGTTGTGTTATTGTGTGTTGTCTGGTTCCTTGTTTGTGTTGCTTTTGCTATCCGCCATACTTATTTTTCACACACCTGGCACCTTGCTATCCTCCATACTCACACACCTAGCTCTTGGAACATTTTAGACCGACAACGAGAACAAGTACTTTGGACTATAATTTAGCATTACTTTCTGTTACTGACTTGTGGGCCAAATATACATATTATTCTTTGTGTTCCTTCCAAGCTCCACAAACTCTTCAGATCAATACAGAAAAAGGCCCTTGCAATCTCGGTAACACTACCTCATAGGTATCACGAACCAGCTACCAGTTGTACTGCCCACTGCTTGTGTTGGTAAGAACTTTGTAAGAGCTTGGTAAGATGCTTCCACTTGCTATGAAAAATGACACCACTACAACCATGTAGTCATTTGGTAGGGATAACTTTCACCGTTTGTTCCTGTTTTTATGTTTACAATGGCAGGAGGTGATCAGATTGGAGATAACAGTCCCAAGGATTTCAATGAGTGTGTCAGCCAAGAGCAACTGCAAGCTACTATAGATAATGCCCAAAAAAGGATGAATGGGGCCATCAGGAAGGCCGTCACTAACGCACTCATTGAACTCAACATTGGCAATAGCATGGAGAGATTGGACAAATGAATTTCCACGCTAACCGACAAGGTTACTGAGTTGGAATCCATTGTGGTGGGCAACAACGACGTCTCCGGCAGCAACAACAATGGTCTCTTACCAGAAGACACGGTGCATGATGCCAGTGGGAACATAGATCGAGCAGCCTTTCGACAAGCAAGATTATGACGATGTCTTTGCTGCAACACGATAGGTATGGGTGGTGTCCACCACCATCAAGGTAATAATCATCATGTGCCCGATGACCCTTATGCTAAGATTAAGTTCACAATACCATCTTTTTTGGGTCATTATGATGCTAAGGGATATCTTGATTAGGAGATGACAGTAGAACAAAAGTTTAGTGCCCACCTTGTGCCCGAGCATCATAGAGTTCGACAAGCTACTAGTGAGTTTAAGGACTTTGCCATTATTTGGTGGAATGGGCTAGCTACATAGGATGCTTTACCTGGTATCATAGAGACTTGCATAAGAAATTGATGTGTTTAGAACAAGGAGAGAAATCTATACAAGATTACTATGGTGAGCTCCAAAAGGGATTGATGCGTTGTAGTGTTGTGGAGGGGAACGAAGATTCCATTTGTTGTTTCTATTTGGGTTTGAGGCGCGAGATTTAGGACATTGTTTATTATAAAGAATTTAACACTGTGAACCAGTTGTTTTAGTTCGCCATGCTTGCAGAAAAGGAATTGCAGGGGCATGAACAGCAGAGCAAGAGCAAGGTCAGCACCACATACATGCCACGCTCGGCACCATCATCGAGGCTAACCAAGCCAACCACTTTTCGGGCACCTCCACCAGCGAGCAAGCGACCAACAGCCTCTAGAGTTACCACTACACCTAAGGCACCTCCTGCATGACCTTCAGATTCAGGTAAAAATTCTTTGCAGGTGCCTACCAAGAGTGCCTTATCCGTTGCATCGACAGAACACACTTCGGGCATTCAGTGCCACCGTGCCATGGCATTGGACATGTGCAGAAGGACTGCCCAAGTCAGTGGGCATACATTGCTATAGAAGATGGTTACATCAGCACCTCTAACATTGAAGATGAAGAAGACCAAGATACAGATGAGGAGGATGGTGAAGTCCTTGGTGACGAGGCCATGGCGGCCTATAGGAGCATCATTGTACAGCGGGTGCTTAGCTCACAAGTACAGCAACCGGAGAAGCTACAACGCCATAACTTGTTCCAGATTTTCTTCATCATCAGCAACCGTTGAGCACGTGTCATTATTAATGGAGGTAGCTGCAATAATTTGGTAAGTTTTGATTTGGTCAAGAAGCTTGGCTTGACCACATGCCCGCACCCACGTCCATACCATATTCAGTGGCTAAATGATTCTGGTAAAGCAAAGGTAACACAAACTTGCAGAGTATCATTTTTCCATTAGTTCTTATGCTGATTCTGTTGATTGTGATGTGGTACCTATGCAAGCCTATTCACTCTTATTGGGTCATCCTTGGGAACATGATAATGATGCTACACACCATGGTAGAAGTAATAAATACACTTTTGTGCATAAAGGAAAGAAAATTACTTTGGTACCTTTGACCCCTGCTCAAATTGTACAAGTTGATAGAGAACGCGCTACTAGTTTGAATAATGTTCAATCTAAAAATCAGCAAGTTGCTAATTTGATTCTCCCACCTAAAAAGGATAAATCTACATCTATTTCTAAGGCCGAGGGGATTAAATTGAAGGGTGGTGTTATGCTTGCAACAAAATGTGACTTTGCTAAAATTTCTAATGATAATATTTGCTATGCTTTGGTATGCAAACGAGCTATGTTTTTGCTTGATGATATTGTTAGCTCGGTGCCTCCTGCTGTCACTAACCTTTTGTAGGAGTATGAGAAAAAATTTTCCAACTGAGATACCCCTAGGGCTGCCACCTATGAGAGGGATAGATCATCAAATTGATTTGATTCCAGGAGCAACCTTGCCCAACCGTGCTACCTATCAAACCAATCTTGAGGAGACTAAGGAAATTTAGCGGCAAGTCCAAGACCTTTTGGACCATGGGTATGTATGTGAAAGCCTTAGTCCTTGTGCCGTTCCTGTACTTTTGGTTCCTAAAAAAGATGGAACTTGACGTATGTGTGTTGATTGTAGAGCCATCAATAATATTACTATTCGGTATCGTCATCCTATTCCTAGACTAGACGACATGCTTGATGAGTTGTGTGGCTCTATAATTTTCACTAAGATTGACTTGCAAAGTGGATACCACCAAATTATAATGAAACTTGGAGATGAATGGAAAACCGCATTTAAAACCAAATTCAGGTTGTATGAGTGATTAGTAATGCCTTTTGGTTTGACAAATGCACCTAGCACTTTCATGCGCTTAATGAATGAGGTTTTAAGAGCTTTTATTGGTCATTTTGTGGTAGTTTACTTTGATGATATATTGATTTATAGTAAGTCTTTTGTTGAACATATGGATCACTTACGTGCTGTTTTTAATGCTTTATGTGATGCACGTTTATTTGGTAACCTTGAGAAGTACATCTTTTGCACGGATCGAGTTTCTTTTCTTGGCTATGTTGTAACTCCACAGGGAATTGAGGTGGACGAGATAAAAATTGAAGCCATAAAGAGCTGGTCAGTTCCCAAAACCATCACACAGGTGAGGAGTTTTCTTGGTCTTGCAGGATTCTACCGCCGCTTCATCAAAGATTTCAGCACCATTGCTGCCCCGTTGCATGAGTTGATGAAGAAAGGGGTGGTGTTTCATTGGGGAAAGGCACATGGGGAGTCCTTTGACACTTTTAAGGACAAGCTCACACATGCACCATTGCTGCAACTTCCAAACTTTGGTAAGACTTTTGAGCTAGAATGTGATGCTAGTGGAGTTGGCATCGGGGGTGTTTTGATGCAAGATGGTAAACCCATTGCTTACTTTAGTGAAAAATTGCATGGCCCTGTTCTGAATTATTCCATGTATAATAAAGAATTGTATGCACTTGTCCATTCTTTAGAGACATGGCATCATTATTTGTGGCCTAAAGAATTTGTTATTCATTCTGGTCATGAATCGCTTAAGTATCTTCGCTCTCAACATAATCTAAATTGTTGGCATGCTAAATGGGTTGAATTTATTGAATCTTTTCCTAATATTATCAAACACAAGAAAGGGAAGGATAATGTGAATTCTGATGCTTTGTCTAGATGATATACCTTGCTGTCCCAACTTGATTGTCGGATTTTTGGGCTTGAATCAATAAAAGAACAATATGTGCTTGATCCTGATTTTAAGGACATATTGTTGAATTGTAGAGAGGGACATACATGGAACAAGTTTATGATCAATGATGGGTTTTTGTTTAGAGCTAACCTACTATGCATTCCAGTTGGCTCCGTTTGTCTTTTGTTGTTGCAGGAGGCACATGGAGGTGGATTGATGGGACATTTTGGTGCCAAGAAGATGAAGGAGGTGCTATCCACACATTTCTTTTGGCCAAGGATGAGGCGAGATGTATAACGGTATGTGGCTCGGTGCGCCACATGTCAAAAAGCTAAGTCACGGTTGAACCCACATGGTTTGTATATGCCTCTTGCTGTTCCTTCTACTCCTTAGGCTGATATATCTATGGATTTTGTGTTGGGTTTGCCAAGGACTGAGAGGGGGAGGGATAGTATTTTTGTGGTGGTTGATCGCTTTTTCTAAGATGGCACATTTTATTCCTTGTCATAAGAGCAACGATGTTGTTCATATTGCTGACCTTTTCTTTCAAGAAATCATTCGCTTGCATGGTATGCCTTCTACTATTGTTTCAGATCGTGATGCAAAATTCTTGAGTCATTTTTGGCGCACTTTGTGCAATAAATTGGGGACCAAGCTGCTGTTTTTTTATAACATGTCATCCCCAAACTGATGGGCAAACTGAGGTAGTGAATCTAACATTGTCCACCATGTTGAGAACAATTTTGAAGCACAATTTGAAGATGTGGGAAGAGTGTTTGCCGCATGTGGAGTTTACATATAACAGGGCAGAACATTCCACCACCAAGGTAAGTCCTTTTCACGTAGTGTATGGTTTTAACCCCCACGCTCCTATTGATCTTTTGCCTTTGCCTACCACTAAGAGAACACATAGTGATGCTAGAGAGTGTGCTGATTTCATTCGTAAGTTGCACGAAACAACTAAAGCAAATATTGAAATAATGAATGAAAAGTATAGAATTGCTGGTAGTAAAGGTAGAAAAGGAATTAAACTTGAACCGGGTGATTTGGTTTGGTTACATTTGAGAAAAGATAGATTTCTTGAGCTGCGTAAGTCTAAATTAATGCCAAGAGCAGCTGGTCCTTATAAGATAATTGAGAAAATAAATGATAATGCCTACAAACTTGAGTTGCCATCCGAGTTCGGGGTTAGTCCCACCTTTAACATTGCAGATTTGAAGCCTTATTTGGGAGAAGAAGATGAGCTTGAGTCAAGGATGACTCAGTTTCAAGAGGGGGAGGATGATGAGGACATCACACCTTTGGATGTATCCACTGATCCTCCAACCATCATGCAAGGTCCAATGACCCGAGATCGAATGCGTCAACTCAATTTAGAGGTGAGCTCGTTCTTAAGCGATCCTTTTCATACTTTTGAGAATAGACTACTACCTAATGATGTTATCTTGCTAAGGAACATTGGAGAGGGTCATGAGGGACTTAGAGGAAGAGGTGGAGGTGATGATGACCAGCAAGGACGTCTAACAGAAACTGGAGGCCCGGTCCAACATGATTTTGAGTCTACCTCGGCCTCTAGGACTAGTCTACCTTAAACTGGTCACCTAGGACACATCCAGACTCTGTTTTTTACAATCCACATATGGTTGGAAAGCTAATTTGATAAGAAAGCCAACGCAAATGGTCTCATTTCAAAGGCTCTTTGGAATCCACAAGAATTGTCAGAACAAGTCAGCATATAGAATCTATCTAGGTGTTGCGTCACCGTATTTGGTCGAATGGGCCATGTATCGTCTTTGAGCCTGTTAGGGGGGCATGTCTAGGGTAGGCGATGACCCTAAGACCTTTATAATCATATGCCACTACCATCATTAGGTTTTGGGGTTTTGCTTAGATCAATCTATCAAGAATAGTTTCACCGTTCATCGGTTTGTGAGACCCCAACATCATGAGATTAATCATTCATCTATAATTTGGGTGTTTTCTTTCTTGTTCTTGCTTGTGTTCTTTGTTGCATAGGCAGGGGTTAGCCTTCTTGGCAAGGTCAACTAAATCCGTGTCTCAGTTGATAACTAGAGGAGTTGTGGAGCTAAGATTGCAGGGTTTGATCTTTCAATCTGAAGTCGGATAGTGTTTTATTCTCTGCCACAATGATAGTTACCTCTACCTGATGGAAGATCAGGATCCCTGTCCCCATTACTATCTATGTTAAATAGTTGATTGTTCACATGTTGTAATCTCTTTTCTACCTAAATCGGCTATTTTAGCCGATTCGCCTGCGCTTTCACAGATATGGCACGCTTTCATGAACCTATTGAAGTATGGTCGGTTCTATGGATTTTCTAGTTCTAGACTATCATCATCATCATAGCTGCATCGATCTAGTCAAACCTCACTATTGATGGTAATTGGGTAGATCCAGATAGTTTGTAGATCTGTCTATATCAAACAGTCGATTGTTTGCGTGGCATATCCCTTTTCACCGGATTCATTGGCTCTACACCATGTATTGATCAAATCTAATTTAGCTAGTGATGCATCTTTGATGCATACATGTTAATGGCTTAAGGGAAAGGATCATTAGAACTAGGTGCATTGTATTTGTTACTATAAAATCAATCTTGACCCACGAGCGTTATAGTTCTTAACAGCCGATTTCTTCTCGTATCGGCTATTTAGTCGATTTTCCCGTCTGGCTGCTCCCGAAGCGGCACATTTGGAACTATCTAGGCAAAACCAGCATGTTCCACCCTAAATTACTGATAAACTCTCTCCTTGTCAATTGTAGGTCAAATTGACTAGCATGCCTTCGGAAATTCATAGGATCGGCTGGTCCTGCATTGAAGCCAAGCGAATCTCTGAGCTTACTCTGAGCATATCCTTCTGGCTTGCTGTGTGTCAGGTGCATCGACATGTTTTTGCACTAACACGTTCTGGCATGTTCAGTGGGACCCCACAATCGTCATGGAAACTCACAACAATAGGGACATTCTTATGGTGCCTTATGAAGACCTATCTGATGAGGATAAAGATGTCATCAGTAAAGCTATAGAAGAATTTTAGAACAAGTGTTTATTGTCCTACACCAAGATACGCGATAATAAAGTTGTTCAGAAATATCCACTACCAAGAGTTTTGATGCATGGGTAGTCATATATAGACAAAGCCGATGATAGACATTTCTTCATAGATGCTATAAACAAATCTATTCATAATGCCATGTTGAACCATAATATAACTTTCTTGAACACATTCTACAATACGATGAAAGAGGTGTTTCATAGATGTCCAATTCATTAGGTTGGACCGACTTATTGCAACATTCCACATTCGTCGACTTAGGGGACTAATCAAGCCAGTACTAGCCATCAAGAAGCAGCACTAACTGGTAATGATGATGTCCAGGCAGTTCAGGGCTCATCTAAACAAGTTCAAGGTATCACTACTAATCAAATACAAAATAATCCTAGATTATCAGTGCAGTATGTGCAACAGCCGACGAGGCAAGTTCAGAATCAAATGGTTAATTTTGGCACATCAGGCCTAATACCATCGTTGGCTCAAAAAATAGCGCCATTAGTTCAAAGGATTCATAGAGATATAGATCCCAACATTTATAACCAGAGACTTCAAGCAGCAAATCAGCAAAGGACCCAATAGATAGAGATTCCACAGGGATATCATTATGGAGCAGATTACAATACCCTTCATATGATTCCAAGTTCATGGTATCAGGGTACCCAAAATTTTAATCTACAGGTGGGTCAACAATTGTAGAGAAATCTAGATTCAAGTGCTGATGAGTTGGTGCTCAGAGTGACCGAGATGATGAAGAATCGGTTCGGTTTGAAACCAAAAGAGCAGACCTTTTTGTACAAACGTCCATATCCAGAGTGGTATGATTTGGTCACTCTTCCTATAAATTACATGCTCCCAAAATTTGCTAAGTTCACTGGTCAAGATAGCACAAGTACAATAGAACATGTCAGTTAGTATCTTACATGGTTGGGCGAAGCATCCATTGAAGAGGCTCATCGAGTTCGTTTCTTCTCCTTGTCCCTGTCAGGACCAGCCTTCACTTGGTTTTCATCATTGCTAGTTAATTCCATTGCCAATTGGACTGACCTAGAGAAGAAGTTTTATACATATTTCTATACTAGGATAGGGGAAAGAAAATCATAGATTTGATGACCATAAGGCAAAGAACTAATAAATAGGGTGCCGACTTTCTTTAGAGGTTCTGAGAGACTAGAAATTTGTGCTTCTCATTGAATATAACTAATGATTAGTTAGCTGCTTTAGCTGTTCAAGGAATGTTGCCAACATGGAGGGAGAAGCTGCTTGGGTAAGAGTTTGACAACTTAGGTCAGTTTGCTCAATGAGTGGTAGCACTCAATAGCCAATTCCAGAATATGCACAGAGATACCCAATTCCAGAAGAGTGGCATGATTGCCAAAGCCTATAATCCATATTTAGTTGATGACGGTGATGAGGTGGATGAAGAAGAAGAGATTGCTACGGCTGAATGTTATTGGGGTAAGAAGACAGTGACAGGGCCAAATTATTGGGGAAAAGGAGTTGAAGAGAGCAATGATTTTGACGTCATAAAATCAGACAAGCTCTTTGATTTCTTGCTTGAGAGGGGCAGATCAAGTTGCCTGCCAATCATGTTATGTTACCTCCTAATCAATTGAAGAATAAGAAGTTCTGTAAATTTCATAACATTACTTCTCATTCTACTAATGAGTGTAGAATTTTCTGGCAACATATACAGAGGGCTATTCAGCAAGGGAAGCTTAAATTTGATACACCTCGGAAGATGAAAGTTGATGATAATCCCTTCCCAAGGGATCAGAATATGGTCGATGTGAAGTTTCTCAAAGGAAAGACTAAAGTCCTAACATCAACCAGGGCAAAAGAAATCAGAACTATCGACCCAAAGATGCAAATATCGACTGATGAATACAGAGAGATTAAAAGATGTCATGACCAACAGAAGAGCCGATATGAGCTAAGAGAGACGTCAAGGAACGGGGCGATAAGGACGTGTGTCACATCTTAAATTTTGTTGAATAAATGGCAATGGCAGAAGGAAAAGGATTATCAGCATTGGTTAGAAGAGAAAGAATACTAACGTCAATAGGAGAAAGAGAGGTATGAAAGAAAGCAAGATGAATCACATTGGAATTGTCCTTTTTTTAGACATTGTTGGAATGAAGGTTTGAAATTGCCTACTAGAAATAATTGTCCAAAGTGCAATGAGCAATACTGGGAGTTTAGGCAATCTCAATCCAACCGCTGGTCTATCCATGCTTGAGATGAGTATCATCATAATAATATGGATCTACGCTTAAAAAATAAAAGTGTTCACGATTAGCTTGAGAAGTGAGTTGTTGATCAAAACTGGGCTGATTACGAAGAAGAAGATAATGAGGAAGAGTATGTTTGGTAGGAAGGGCAATGGTGTCTAGGAGGTCTGACAAGAAGCCAGAAAAGAAGGGTGCAATGCCTAAAGAATAGAGAGCTAGAATAGGCCCAAGCATTGGGTAGACCTCAAGTGTGGCGTGCTAAACAAACAGCCAATAGGGGTCAACCATCGGCTAATATTCAAATGGCTTTTTTGTTGTCGTCAGAATTTAGAGCTCCAGCAGACCAAGAAGTCTACTCAGATTTTGATGAATCGGAGTATGAGGAGATAGTTGCCAAGTTGATAGTTATACAGCTAGCTATATTCTATAAGCTAGTCAAGCATCGGCACTTAAAAGCTTTATATGTAAAAGGTTTCGTTGATGGGAAGCCGATGAGCAAAATGTTGGTGGATCGAGGTGCTTCTATTAATCTTATGCCTTATACTACTTTTCGCAAGCTTGGCAAGGGACCAGGAGATTTGATTAAGACTGACATGATGCTTATGGATTTTGGGGGTAATGCATCCAAGACTAGGTGGGCAATAAATGTCGAATTGACAATCGGAAGTAAGACTTTGTTCACTACATTCTTTGTCATTGATGGAAAGGGTTCATACAGTTTACTCCTTGGTTGCGATTGGATTCAGGCAAATTGTTGTGTACCATTGACTATGCATCAATGCTTGATTCAGTGGTATGGAGATGATGTTGAGCTGGTTCACGCTGATGATTCTATAAGCATCACAATAGCTGATCAATGTATTGGGAACTGGAAGACTTTGAGTGTTTTTCTGGTAAGCTATGGGAAGGAGGTTTCATTAAGATCAATGATGAAAGCCAACAGCCAATCCAAGTAGTCAGCTCTGAGAGTTTGTTTTAATGGATAATCCAATAGATGGTACAGATGGTAAACTAGGGCATGGCTTTACGTCGACCGATGAATTAGAGGAGATAGATATTGGTCCTAGAGATAGGCCTAGGCCAACGTATGTAAGTGCTAAGTTGGATCCTGAGTATAAACAAGAGTTGATAGATTTGTTAAAGGAATTTAAAGATTGTTTTGCTTAGGAATATTATGAGATGCCTGGTCTTAGATCGATCAATTGTTGAACATCGATTGTCAATCAAACCTAGATATCGGCCGTTCAAACAAGCTCTGAGGAGATTTAACCCAAATGTTCTTGATGATATCAAAAAGGAGACTGAAAGATTGCTAGAAGCGAAATTCATCCGACCGTGCTGATATGCACAGTGGATATCGAGTGTTGTTCCTATGTATAAGAAAAATGGGAAGTTAAGAGTTTGCATCAATTTTAGATATCTGAACAAGGCTACACCCATGGATGGTTATCCGACGCCAATAGCCGATATGTTGGTAGATGCAGCAGTCGTGCACAAGGTTATTAGTTTTATGGATGGCAATACAGGATATAATTAAATTTTTATGGCTAAGGAAGACATAGCAAAAATAGCTTTTAGGTGCCCTAGCACAATCGATTTATTTTAATGGGTTGTGATGACCTTTGGTTTGAAGAATGCCGATGCAACTTATCAGAGGGTGATGAATTATATTTTTCATAAGTTGATTGGCAGGATTGTTGAAATCTACATTGATGATGTGATGGTAAAATCTAAGGGGTACAAGGAACATCTAGCTGATTTGTGGGAGACTTTGGAGTGCACAAGAAAACATGGTTTAAAGATGAATCCCAATAAGTGTGCCTTTGGAGTATCGGCTGGACAATTTTTTAGGTTTTATGGTCCACGAGAGAGGAATTGAAATTAGTCAAAAAAGTATGAAAGCAATTGATGAGGCAGTACCCCCGACTACTAAAATAGATTTACAATCTTTGTTTGGTAAGATTAATTTTATCAAGAGATTTATTTCAAATTTGTTAGAAAAGGTTCTGCCATTTTCTCCTGTGTTGAAGCTAAAAAATGATCAAGAATTTCAATGGGGTGACATACAATAAAAGGTGTTTGAGGAGATAAAAGAATATATGAAATGTCCACTTGTGCTGGTCCCTCCTCAGCATGATAAGCCTTTTAAGTTGTACGCGTCGACCGATAACCAAACAATTAGATCGGCCTTAATGCAAGAGTTTGAAGGAAAAGAATGAGTTGTTTTCTATCTAAGTAGAAGGCTTTTGGATCCAAAAACAAGATATTCTTCTATTGAAAAGTTATGCTTGTGCTTATAATTCTCTTGCACTAAGTTGCGACATTACTTATTATCGGCTGAGTCTACAGTTGTTTCTAAGGCTAATGTGATCAAACACATGCTATCAATGCCGATATTAAATGGGAGAATGGGGAAGTGGATTCTTGCATTATTGGAATTTGACTTGAGGTACGAATTGGCTAAAGCAGTCAAGGGGCAAGTAATAGCCGATTTTGTCACTCAGCATCATAAGCTGAGTATTGGCTATATAGAGCTAGTACCTTGGACGTTATTGTTTGATGGATCATCGTGCAAGCAAGGTGGTGGCATTATTATTGTTTCACCTCTAGGGGCAAGTTTTGAGTTTGCTTTTCCGACTAAACCAAGGACTACCAACAATCAAGCAAAATATGAAGCTATTCTTATGGGGCTTCAACTTCTTCATGAAGTAAAGGCCAAATCAATTGAAGTATTTGGAGATTCATAGTTGATTATTAATCAGTTGATCGGCCTATATGAATGTAAAGATGATATTCTAAGGGGATACTATGATGAATGCCAGAGGTTACTCAAGGAGTTTTCTCATATTTCCCTTCAGCATATTTCAAGAGCATAGAATCAAGAGGCTAATCAGTTAGCTCAAAGTATGTCAGGTTATCGAGTGTTTCAAGAGATCTTAAGTAGTGAAACCTTGACTAATGATTATAGAGTTGAAATAGCCAATTACATTAAGAATCCATCACAAAAGGTTACTTGGAAACTAAGGTATAAATTGACTAAGTATGTTTTGCTAGATGATCAGCTATATTACAAGACAACTGATGGGTGTTGCTTAAATGCTTAAATCAAGAAGAAGCTAAGGTGTTGATGGGTGAAGTACATGAAGGGATATGTGGAGCTCATCAGTCGGCTTATAACATGAAATGGATTATTCATAGGGCTGGATATTTCTGGCCAACAATACTAGAAGATTGTTTTGAATATTATAAAGGGTGTCAGGATGGTCAATGTTTTGGTAATATTCAGAAATCGCCTGCATTGGCTATGAATCCAATAATCAAACCATGGCCGTTTCAAGGTTGGGGAATTGATTTAATTGGATAGATTTTTCCGCCTCAAGTAAAGGACATAAGTTTATATTGGTAGCAACATATTACTTCACTAAGTGGGTTGAAGCAATTCCTTTGAAGATGGTAACCTCAAAGAACATGGTTGATTTTGTCAAGGACCATATTGTGTATCATTTTGGGATTCCTCAAACTATCACTACTGATCAAGAGATAATGTTCACATCAGAAGAGTTAAGAGATTTTGCTACCAGTATGGGAATTAAGTTATTAAATTCTTCTCCTTACTATGCTCAGGCTAATGGCCAGGCAGAGGTGTCCAATCAAATGATGATTAAGCTGATCAAGAAAAAGATCGAAGAACAGACAAGGAAGTGGTATTCAATGCTTAATGAGGCATTATGGGCATATAGGATGGACTGTCATGGGTCGATTAAAGCATCACCTTATGAACTTGTGTATGGTCATAATGCAGTCCTTCCCTAGGAGATTCAAACTGGATCGAGGCGTGTCATGCTGCAAAATGATTTGTCAGCCAAAGTTTATAAGAATCTTATGATGGATGACTTAGAAGACTTAAGTTGCCATCGGCTGCGTGCTCTTAAGAATATCGAAGCCAATAAGCTAAGGATTGCAAAGTATTACAATAAGAAGGTCAAGAGCAAACAATTTTCTAAAGGAGACTTGGTCTGGAAGGTGAAATTGCCGATCAGGTCAAGAGATAGCAAGTTCAACAAACGGTCACCTAACTGGGAAGGACCTTATCAAATTAAACATTGTGCATCTAGCAATGCTTATATTTTGGAAATGCTAGGAGAAGAGGAATTTGATAGAGCGATCAATGGAAAGTATCTAAAGAAATATTTTCCTAGCGTTTGGACTAATACTTGGTAGCCGGTTTGTTCAGTCATCAGCTATAATAGCCGGTACCAGAAGGGTATCGCCTCTAGTTCAAAAACAGACCCAAAAGGGTAAAAGCCGATACGATATGTATCGCCTATAGAACTTACCATGATAGTCGTTTTTAGATTTAATCAAGTCAAATCAAATCACAAGTCAAATCAAATCACAAGTCAAAATCAGCTAATCCAAAATGGCTATTCTACTGAGCCTCGAGGAGACACACAACAGGCCAGATAACTGCTCTCCTTACAAACTGGTGTATGGATGTGCAACCATTCTTCCTTAGAAGAATTAGAATTGCATTGTGGCATATTAAGAGTTAAAAAACTTAACAGCCAATAATTATAAGGTTTTGATTATAATCGGCTTCTCACTTTTGCAAAACGTGAGTACAGGGCAAAAGGGGAGTCAGTTTAAATGAAAAAATTGTTTGCTAGCTTCTCCTATCACAAACTAAAGGCTGGGGAACACTTTCCTCACTATGTCTTCGGCCTGAGAAGCAAAGGCTATGGAGTTGGCGGTGTTGAAGAAGTCCTTGACCAGGCGCTCATGGTCCTTAGGGTGTTCGGTGGCTGGGAAACCTTGTGGAAGAAGTCGAAGCTCGTGACTAGAGTGGACTTGCACAACAGCCAATGCCATGGTAGCACCATGATGAACATCGTGAAGGGCAACTTCTCTGACGTAGTTTGGGACATCATACAGGCAGACCAACGGCATGACACCCCTAGCATTGACGAATCCTACCGCATACTCTGCAGCTGATCGAAGACTTTCCAACTGGGCTGATAGGTCTAAAAAGGATTCAAAGGAGAGATAATCAAGATCTGGAAGACAAAACTAAGAAAAACAGAAGATTGTGGTGGATATCTCACCCATGATTCAGGCCTCAGCCTCAGCCAGCCTCGCTTGAGTGGAGTCGGTCCTATGTTCCAAAATGGTAAGAGCGTCCTGCAATGCATTCAGATGAAGGTCCATCCACCCAAGATCATGGGTTGCATTCTCCTAGTGACAAAGATGCTAGTGTGGTGGCATAGACTCATCAAAGACCTCTTCAGCAGACCTCTTGTCGTTCTCCATGTCTTCAAGCTTATTAGAAAGCAAGTCGTACCAAGACATAGAAGGTTTGGGATGAAGCAGGTTGTTTTTCGATCCACAACCATGGCCCATATATATAGCCCAGGAGGTTAGAAGATAGGCTTTGTCGGGGTTACAGAATTGAAGTCAGTTATGGAAACAAATCAACACTCAGAAATTTAGGGAATGGTTCATGGAAGCATAATAGATCTAGACTGATTACTTCCCATAATTATAGATATTGTGGGATTAATACAAAAAGTTTACATTAACCAATGATCAACCCACTAAGACTTCCTTGGATTAAAGGGAGTCTGGATCCCCACAAGGCCAAAGGTTATCATGGACTGAGTCATATTGACCCACTGATAGAAGTAGCATCAGGGGAGAGAAAAGGCCACGTGCTAAAAAGATGCCCATATATCCAACCGATTTCTCGGCATGAGCACTTGATAGAGTGAACAAGGGGAAGGTGCCCACACATTTGAACCCTTGCAAACACCAGGACAGCTCTGCGCTGACGGTGAGAAAACTTAGGTGACATCACAAGAATTCTTCCAACCACAGCAGCTGATCCTCTTGCTCGACAAGGCGCTGAAATGAGAGACACAATTGCCCTATGCACAAGAATTCTTCTAATCACTCAAGGCCCTCATAGTATAGAATTAGACCATGTAGGGTCTTGCAGAGCAAAGGGCACTTGAGGAGGCAAGTAGAAGGGAAACATGACTAAGTCATTGGGTTGCTCTCGCTAGGGTCGGATAAGCATTTATTGTCGGTCTGGAAGACTGAATCCAAGCGCCCGTGAAGCAATAGTGCACTCATGAAGCCTTAAAGTGTAAGCTCATAAGCAAGCAATGATGTCGGTAGGCCCTGGATCAAGGTTCTCTACCCATGATTACGGACCCATTGGGGGTACAGACATGGTACTTTTGGAATAAAATTACTTATATCCCAAAATTGGGGGGCATTTGTTTACACCAAAATTTGGGGAAGAAGAACGCGGGAACACGAGGCTCATAAAATTGTATCATCAAGGGATCAATCGGGTGTGAACCGAGGTCAGCTGGTTTTGATGCAGTGTTAGAATCGACTATTTTTATAGATGACATCAGCAGTCAATATCAACGGACTACGTACGGATGGCGTTGAGGAAGGAAGATATGTCAGACTCTACAAAAAGGAAAGGATTAGGGTCCAAGTTATCTTAAATTAGAAATGTTTTCTTTTATTTCAAAGATTGTAATAGGTCATGTTTGAGTAGGATTCATGTTTAAGTTCTAGGCATAAATATTGGCCCCTGGCTATTGTAAGAAAGATGCAATCAATCAATACCAATTACTTTTTTCAGCTTTATGCCAACCCTTAGGAGTAGGAGTACTGTAGATCTCGGTGAGTTCTTCAATAAGCAGGGCTGCATCGATCCGGTCGACCTCTGGCTTGTCTATAAGTACCATCATGTCTTATACTTCTGTTTGTAAGGCTGCATCAATCTGGCTGACCTCTTATGAGCTCTAGTATGAGTTAGTTATCGATCCTTATCTAGTTCAACTACGGTTGCATCGGTTAAGTTTGACCTCCATTGCTCGAATTAGATTAAGGTCAAGTTATCGGCTCTACCTAAGGGTTGCATCCTTTGGGTAGATTCATTAAGTTACCGATCTTACTGATGTTCTTGTTGTCATTATTTTCAGCAATATCAACCTGCCCAATTGAGATCGATCTAGATCGGCCTCACATCCTTTTAGCCCATCATTTATTTTTGTCACATTGCGATGATTCATACTTTAAACGATGGATTATATTTTATCGACTATTCTACACCGATCTTGATCATGCATAGTACGCGGTCAAGGCATGTCTGATTTTGAGTAGGTTTACTAGCTAGTTTAATCTGGTCTATAGCTCGCTATTATGGCTATAACGATCCGATCAATCTACACTGTTAGCACTTTAAATCAAAGTATGCTAGCCGATAGATTTGCTTTCGACCAGGCATGACATTGACTATTTGCCGTTCCTGCATTGGCTAAATAGCCGATTGCCCATACTTTAACGCTTATAGAGTGTCTTCATGACTCTGTTAAATATGAATAGATATGTTTACTTTAAAGGTTTGATCTATTCTTTTATCATGGTTGCCATCGATCCGATCGAACCCCACTATTAAGGATAATAGGTTAGATTTGACGAGCTTATAGATCTATCCATGTAAAACAGTCAATTGTTCACATGTTGTAATCCCTTTTCTACCTTAATCAGCTATTTTAGCCGATTCGCCTGTGCTTTCACAGATATGGCACGCTTTCATGAACCTATTGAAGTATGGTCGGTTCTATGGATTTTCTGGTTCTAGACTATCATCATCATCATGGCTGCATCGATCCAGTCGAACCTCACTGTTGATGGTAATAGGTTAGATCTAGATGGTTCGTAGATCTGTCTATATCAAACAGTTGATTGTTTGCGTGGCATATCCCTTTTCACTGAATTCATTAGCTCTACACCATGTATTGATCAATCTAATTTAGCTAGTGATGCATCTTTGATGCATACATGTTAATGGCTTAAGGGAAAGGATCATTAGAACTAGGTGCATTGTATTTGTTACTATAAAATCAATCATGACCTGCGAGCGTTATAGTTCTTAACAGCTAATTTCTTCTTGTATCTGCTATTTAGTTGTTTTTTTCCATCTGGCTACTCCCAATGCGGCACACTTGGAACTGTCTAGGCAAAACTGGCATATTCTACCCTAAATTACTGATAAACTTTCTCTTCTTATCAATTGTAGGTCAAATTAACTAGCACGCCTTCGGGAATTCATAGGATCGGCTGGTCCTGTGTTGAAGCCAAGTGGATCTCTGAGCTTACTCTGAGCAGATCCTTCTGGCTTGCTATGCGTTGGTGCATCGACATGTTTTTGCGTCGACAAGCTCTAACCACCTTCTCTATCTCATGTTCAGTTCAGGTTGAGTGAATATATATTTGAGACTTTTGTGATCAGTGTATATGTGACATACATTTCACAACAAATAATGTCTCCATATCTTCAATGCATGAATAACTTCTGCAAGCTCTGAATCATGGGTAGGATAGTTGACTTCATGCTTTCTTAGTTACCGAGAAGCATATGCAATGACTCAGCCCTCTTGCATTAGCACACACCCAAAACCTATACCTGATGCATCAGAAAACATATCAAAAGGTTTCGCTATATCAGGTTGTGCCAAAACAGGAGCTGTAGTCAGCGATGTCCGTAGTGTGTGAAAAGCAGCCTCACATTCTAAAGTCCAATTAAACCTTTCATCCTTCTCAAGTAACCTAATCATAGGCTTATCTATCTTGGAAAAATCAGGAATGAAACGACAATAATAGCCTACTAGCCCTAGAAAACTTTGAACTTCATGAACTGAAGTCGGGGCCTTCCAATCCATGACCTCTTGCACCTTAGATGGGTCTATAGAGATTCCATTTTTAGATAATATATGACTTAGGAAAGGTACTTTCCTCAACTAGAATTCACACTTGCTAAATTTTGCATACAATTTATGCTCTCTAAACCTGGACAAGACAACCCTCAAATGCTCTGCATGATCTTCCTTATTCTTAGCGTAAATCCAGATATCATTGATAAACACAACCATGAACTTGTCAAGCTCGATCATGAATACTGAATTCATCAAATACATGAAATAGGTGGGAGCATTTGCCAGTCTAAAAGACATGACCAAATACTCATACAAGTCGTACCTAGTTGAGAAAGTTGTTTTAGATACATCTTTTGGCCTGATCTTGATCTAGTGATAGCCTAATCTCAAATCGATCTTAGAGAATACCTTTGCTCTTGCTAATTGATCAAACAAAATATCGATATGATGCAAAGGATACTTGTTCTTTATGGTTACGGCATTGAACAGCCTATAGTCCACACACATCTATAATGATTTGTCCTTTTTCTTCACAAACAAGGCTGGACAACCCCATGGAGATGAACTAGGTCAAATGAGACCTTTGTCCAATAACTCTTGTAGCCGAATTTTAAGTTCAGCTAACTCATTTGGTGGCATCCTATAGGGTCTTCTTGAGATAGGTGCTATACCTGGCACTAACTCAATTCTAAATTCCACATCCCTATTTGGCAGCAAACTAGGTAACTCATCTGGGAACACATATGGAAACTCACACACTACTAGAATATCACCAGTAGTAGCTTGGATAGCACATGATAAGTTTTGAAAATCAAAACTAATGGGAAGCGGCACCAGAAAAGCACCATCCCCTTTGGGTTCCCTCAACATAATGGTTCTAGTGGATGTGTCAATGAGAACTCCATGACCACTCATCCATTTCATGCCTAATATCACATCTATGGCTAATCCTGGCAATACTATGAGATCCATAGTATACTTCATCTCTTATATGGAGATAAGCACATCTCTAACTATAGTAGCCCCAACTGAACTTATACTATAACCACCCTTGTCTACCTCAACTATATTCTGATCATGCTTAGATGCAAATGTCTAACTCATAAATGAATGCAAAGCTCCAGAATCAAATAAAACAATTGCGGGATGTTGGTTCACGAGAAACATACCGGCGGTAACATCTCCCGTGGGAATCTCCTCCATGGCTGTATAGTGCACATACCTAGGGCATGCCTTAGCTTTGGACTGTTTCTAATTGCCCTGATTTTGATTACTGCCTTTCTTTGGGCAGGGACACTCCCTTGACCAGTGACCCACCCAATTGCAGTTGAAGCATGGCTGGTCATTTCTTGGTCCTGCTGAGCTCCCTTGCCCTGCATTTTCCTTGGGTAGGGCGATAGTGAAAGCCTTACGATACACTTTTTGCTACTAGCTAGGTTGTGTCATTTTCTAGGGAGGCTTGAACTTAGGTGTAGAGGGACAAAATTGGGATCTCATTATCAAGGAGCTTTTGACTGAGATGAGCCTAATGCACCTGTTTCAGCGGCTCGCTTGCAGCTCTTTGCTGTAGCATGCAAGTTGTTCTAGTTCTCTTGAGTTAGGGCATCGCTGACAAATTTATTATAGGTAGCACACCTAGAATTTTCCATGATCTTCATCAACTTGGTGCCAAGCCCACGCTTGAAGCTCTCTATCTTTTTCTCCTCAGTGTTCATAGATTCTGGTGCATACCGTGATAAGTTGTTAAAAGTGTGCATATACTTGGTGAGAGTTTTTGTCCCCTAGGTGAGCTTCATAAACTCAGATGCTTTCATTCTCATCATCCCTTGGGGTATATGGTGTCCCCTAAAGGTGGTCTTGAACTACTCCCAAGTAACATTGGTGCCAGTAGGTAGGGCAGACAGATAGTGAGTCCACCAAATACCTACAGGTCCTTGTAATTGATGGGATGCATATTCTGCCTTCATTAGTTCGGTGACCCTTAATAGAAAAAATTTCTATTCAATGGTGTTTAGCCATTCCTCAGCCTGAAGTGGCTCCTCTGCCTCTTTGAAGATGGGAGGCTTAGTGTCCAAAAAGTCTTTGAATGTGCTGTATTGATTTGGCTCCGATCCTTGATTCTACTAGCGGGCATGGGACGTGTTCTACGCTATGAGGCGAAGGGTTTCATCCATGGCTCGCTGGTTTCCCAGAAATTGCATGAAGAACTCATTCGCTGAGGGTGACAGTGGTGGTGGTAGGTCACCATCAATGCCATCTTGACAGGTACTAGCCCCAGTGCGAGTGCGAGTCATCTGCAAATTGCAACAATAAGTAATTATTGGGTGATGCCAAGAAATTGTGGAGGAATTGCATAATCATGCCCAACTGAATTTACTGTTGAGAATTTAAAAATTCATGCAATAAAATAGAGGCATAATAATTTATTTCCTCAACATACATCACCAATCAAATTACTCATTATACTCACAATACGTTCGCATGCTTGTCACATTTTACCAGTACAACAAAACTAGAATTTCATTAGAGTTCAAACCATAGTGGACCAACATGCAAGGTTCCAACATTACATTGAGGTTACATCTCGAATACCAAAACTTAAACTACAAGTCCATTACAAAAGATAGCAGGGAACACATCTAGCGCATCGAACTAGTCACTAAGCTACTCTACTCATCAGTGTGCTTGCTATCAAGGTCGGATATAGCACCGTCCTCATCCATGGGAACCACCTGTTCTTCCTCTTCCCAACCGTCATCTTCAATGAACATTTCTGGATCCTCCTCTTCTTTTGTAAGGATCGGATGCAGTTGATTGTTCAGATAATGCACCTCATGCTGAAGATCAACCACCATGTTTTGGGCATGAGCAAGCTAATGATGCAAAACCCATTCAACTCATGCCTGCTGCGCTGCTTTAGCCTCGGCTCAGTCTCGTGCTACTTCCGCCAGAGCTACGCGGTTGTTAGCTAGGATCCATTGGCGTGTAGCAATAAATGCCTCGACGCGAGCGACATCTAGCTGCTCCTACAGTCCTGTCAGCATAGCCTAATCATTAGCCCTTGCTGCTTAGGCTACATCCCTATCTTTAGTAGCTGCTCTAACTGCCTTCCTATGCCTATGGGCATGCTTTCTGAGCTAATGTTGCGTAGCCTCGGTCCTCATGAGCCTATCCATGCAAGCGGTGTAGGACTCCTATTAGATGTCCCGGGTGTCCTGACGAGCATAAAACATCATCATCACGGTGAACATAGCGCTCATAGTAGGACTAGAACTTTCTGCCTGCTCATCTTGGTCTCAGATTAATGCGTTGTGATTACGATGTACCCAAACTAAAGTTGCCGGATCCACCTAAGGAAAGGTACTAGCAACACTGCCAGTGAGGTCATCCCCGTGCTACTAGCAAATATTGCTCAGCACCTTGAAAGCAACCACTTGCGCACCTTCCCAAGGAGTTCTTCCCTTGGATTCCACTTTCCACTCCTCCCATAGGGGTGCTTGTGTATGAGCAGGGATAGTCAACTATAATTCAAACCATGGTTGCCCTTTTAGGTACTCCTCAATCTAGAAATAGCGAGGCGGTTCCATGTACCCCATGAAGTGCAACACCTCTAGAGTAGGGTAGGGGTGCTGAACATGTCAAAGAAAGTGACATTCCCTATCATTGCTGCCATCTGTACCAACAAAATATGGTGCAACTTTTGTGAGAATAACCTTACATTAGGAAAGGGTTACTTAACAGAATAAGAAACTCATAACGGGAGGAACAACGCAAGTATGCGAATGAATGAATTATCATGATGCATGCACGTTCCATATGTCCTCATAAACTTAGGAAAAATTGAAACTTCTAGTGACATACACGGTGGCATACATGTGTTCTCTCATAATATGAGCACAACTAGTTGGGCTACACATTTCGCTGTTAGTGTACTTGCACAAGAATTTCATTTCAACCCAACCCCACATTTATATATGCAGAAAGGAAAATCTGGTCTCTAAGTTGAAAGCTAAATACTTCCATATATATATACCCATTATATATATACTTCCATATCAAAGCTACCCTAAAGTAAATACGTCCTATATACATAAAATATGTATATATAGCTATATCAAAGCTAACCCACAATTAAATACCATAGTGTATATATGGAACATATATATACTTTAGTATCAAAGCTACGTCTCCTTTGAAACCGCACGCTCACATCTTGTGGTCATGCCACTCATCATCTTACCTTGGGTGTAGAGGTATTTGATCCATGCATTGCCACTCATGTGAATGGCATCCATACAATAGCATGCCGTATGGACGACGAAAATAAAAACCTCCCATGTTAGTACTTAGTTAGCCATCTAAGATCCTTAATTGGGCATAAAGGAAGTGATCACTGGCATACTTTAGATTTAAGTTTCAAATTTGAATGCCTATATTTATATTGCTATAAGTTGCTAAAAACTAGTTTTGGACAACAAAAACCTTTGTTTTAAATACACATGTGGAAGTAATGTCAAATCTTGCTCCAATACCAGCTGTGGCAGAACTGACCAATTTATAAGAGCACAAGTACAATGGCAACCTCCGAACAGCGATCACACTGTCATATTTGAACCCATATAAACCCGGTAGTCCATCAAGTATCACGAAGGATCTCGAATAATCCAATCACACAACCAAGATCATATATGATTCAACATACAAGCCACATATTACATGAGTTCACCATAGTTCAACATATATCAGAGTACAAAAAGAGTTATTACAATACCAAGTTCAAATACAGTAGCAGAAGCAAATATAGTTTTAAAACTAACATTACACACCCTTGTTCAAATACATGCCAATTCGTGATCCATTCCAACAAAAGAATGGGAGATCAGATAACTTAGAAGAGCCTTGCCCATGGCCTTACTCCTTGTCCATGGCAAGAGAGAAGCAATTCTTACAATATCCATGATAGACTATGTTATCTGCAACAAGTGGGAAATAAACCCTAAGTACAAGAAGCTACTCAGCTAGACTTACCCATCATAAACCAAAAATAAAGTGACTCCAAGGATCATGCAAGGCTTTATAAGTGGAGCTCGCTTGACAACATTTTTGCAAAAGTCACTAGTTGAGCTACACATTTTATAATTCGGTCATCAAGTCAATTATATCTATTCATCTCTAGATTAGCAACTAACCTATGCCAAATAGGTGATGTAGAATTAGGTAGCATAACAATAATAACCATAGCCGGTGTAACATTTCTATGTTCACCATAACCATCACATTCCATAGTCCTATTACTACGATGTTGGAGCTAGTCGAGTTTCTCACTATCCGGGAGAGACAGCGATTCGAATCGGTTGCAACGAGCTAGGCAAATTATTCCTAACACAAACCTAGACATACCTATGCCAAGGTAGTCTTAGGTCACCTTTGGTATAACTTAGGTACAAATTTCATGGGTCCGATCAGCGCCGCACCCTTAGGGACACTACCATATGCTAGGTCGATTAGGACTCTAACCTACCCTTGGCCTCACACCGGCTCCCTACACATCCTTATTACCTCCAGAGTGCGCACTTTCACTTAACGGGTCCCAGCCTGAGTTGAGCTACTCAGCTTCACTATCGGAACGAGTTATCCAGCCAGCTAAGTGAGAGGCATGCGTTCAATCTTGGCAAAAGTGCCAGCATGTAATAGAACCATCCAACTTATAAGAGCATAAGTACAATGGTAGCCCGCAAGCGGTCGCATTATCATCCTTAAGCCCATATAAACCCAGTAGTCCATCGAGTATCACGAAGGGTCTTGATTTATCGCTAATATACAACCAAGATTGTACAAGATTCAACATACATGCCACATGTAACATAAGGTTCACAAATACATTTCCATACATCAGAGTGTGATTATAGTTATTATAGCCTAAGTTCCAAATACAGTAGTAGTAGCAGAAACAAAGTAGTTTTAAAACTAGCATCTCACACCATTGTTTAATACAGGCTAGTTCATGATCACCACCCGCAAAAGCATATAGATAAGATATATAAGTAGAAGCACTTTTCCTAGGGCCTACTCCTCATCCATAGTGGGATAGAAGCAATTCTTACAGTAGCCGTGATACATGGTATTATCTGCAACAAGTGGGAAATAAACCCTGAGTATAAGAAGGTAGTCAGCTAGACTTACCCGTCATAAACCAAAAATAAGGTGACTCCAAGGATCATGTAAGGCTTTATAAGTGGAGCTAGCTTGACAATATTTTGCATAAAAAGCCACTAATTCAACTATACATTTTATAATTTGGTCACCAAGTTAATTATAGCTATTCATCTATAGATTAGCAACTAACCTATGCAAAACATGTGGTATATCGTTAGTGACAACACAATAATAAACATAGCCATTTATTATCTTGTTCTCAAAACCATTCCACTTGCCATTAACACTACGATAGAAGGAAGCTCAGTCAAGTTTCTCACTATCTGAGAGAGATAGCGATTCGAATCGATTGCAACCAGCTGGGTAGTATTCCAAACACAAACCCTTCTCTACCAGCCACGGTAGCCTTAGGTCACCTTTGGTACAACTCAGGTACACATTTCGCAGGTTTGATCAGCGACGCACCCTCAGCGTTGATTAGGACTCTAACCTACCCTTGGCCTCACACCGGCTCCCCGCACATCCTTACTAGCTCTAGTGTGCACACTATGATAGAATGAGGCCTAGACTAAGTTGAGCTACTCAGCTTTGTGGTTAGAACGAGTTATCCGGCCAGCTAAGTGAGAGGCATATGTTCAAAATGACCGAGGACCAACAACGATGCGGTCCTTAATCAACATAGACGGAATCACATGAGTCAACCTACAACATAGACTCCGTCTGGCCTCGATTTACAACATCCCATGGTTCTTTTACACGATAGCAAATATAGCCAACCATGGTTCAGTGTCCACCTATATCTCACAGGTGATAGGAATCACCCGACTTCTACCGAGCTAAGCATTGCTAAGAAGTTATTCGATCCTGGTCCTACATAGGATTAAAGGTATATTTTTGGACAAGGTAGTTCTATGCATCAAGTGTTTTCAATCAACTCTTATAACCTAATGCATCAAACATAAAGGACTCAAGTGATATTTTATAAAACATAGGAGGCTTATAATGCTCTAGGGCTTGTCTGGAATCTGACACAAAGTCAATTCAGTTAGCTTGGATCATCTTGGTGACATCTTTGTTCCTAGCACTTGATTAGTCCTTCCATCTTCAGGATAGGTTCACCATACATCACCCCCGGGTTCGGCTCCAACATCACATCCTTCATGTGGTGCATCTAGCGTACCTAGATGAGATCCACAATACAGATGTATGAATGAATGGAAGTGCCATAGATTATGCATCACAAGAAAGCAAGCAAGACAAGTACAAGGTCAAGGTAGCATGGCACACAAGTTAACTTAAGTCAAGCTACTGTAACCATTCATCAATCAAGAACTAATTTAAGCAGAGCCCCATATAAGAGCTAGGATTGCTGTGTGATCAACACCCATATAGCAATCCAACTAATTAACTAGGGCCACACCATTTAGAGCATGCACAAGCAACATCAAGAATGGGCAATCAACTTAAGTGCATACACAGAGTCTAGGCAGCAGCGTAGCAGTCACTTGTTCTATCCACAACTAGGGTTATATGTATCAAATAAAGGTGATTCTAGACTTTCTAGAAATCTTAGGAAATTTTCTACAACTTTGTTATTTACACCTAGAGCTGATTCAAAGGTTAACAAGGTTGAAAAACACTAACAAGCATATCTAGACAAACTAGGATAGAAAACTGACATGATCTTCATAAATGCATAACTGGAGTTCTATTCATCCAACAAATATGATCGTTAACTTATGTAAAGATTATTAAGTTATTTATAACTTTCTTATTATCATATTAAGATGATTCTATAGCTATCAAGGTGAAACAACACAAAGAAGACATCTCTGTCCAGACTTAATACAGAATCTGTCACTCCACTTTGAACAGCTACAGCCACAGTTCTAGACCAGAAGAAGTAGTGCACATAGACATTTTGGAAATCTTAACACAAACACTACAACTCTTCTATTATCACCAAGATGTTATTCCATGTGTACATAAGCCAAATAATGCAATCATTCAGATCTATTCAAAGGACATGCAAAACTTGACAGCAAACTTCTAAAATCTATCACTCTTAAACTATCAGGCCTAAAATCATGAAATTTTAACACAAGCAAGATAAAGAAGTTACCTAAAACTTTTGTATTCACCACATTCATAGAAAACAGTATTTGCATCACAAAATAATTGCATAACCAAAACTACACATGCAACCCAAACAGCAGAGGCATAACTACATTCATCTATCATTTAGTTTGATACAAACTAACATATTCTTGACATATATGCCACTCCAACAGCTTGGAATCATATTCAAACCATCAGCGCATCTAGTAATTGCTACTAGAAGCATCACAAACATCATAAGCATAGTTATGCTTGTTTACAAGCAAGCTTCCATTCGTCCTTTATAATTATATAAACCTATATATTAATTTTGAAGTCATGTGTCAAACATATAGTTTGGAGCTCAGATTTTTATGGGAGAAATATGATGACAAAACAAAGCTACTGCATAAATTTCACATTCTCTGGTTTTATAATTTAATTACTATGAAAAAGATAAATTGCAATTGCAAGAAAACATGTAAGAGCAAGATAAATCTAAAACTCGACATTTTCTGTAAACATATAGCCATATTAGGGTTTCTCAGGCCACAATATCACCATTCAAGGGCAAAGGAACCACATTTCACATTTTTGCATATATAAATTATTTATAAGCCATTTAAAACCATTTATCAAGCATTAAGCAATTTAAATCAATAACTCAGTCATATTGCATACAAAATTTATGGAATTTTAACCAGAGCTCACGCATGCCATAATTATACTAGCCTAAAATTTTTAGATCATTTGGAGCAGTATAACAGTAGATACGATGATAGCCAGCAGAGCAAGCTAGAATTAACCATTAATCATGATTAAATCATAATATCATAAAACAGTGTACAAACAACATGTTTAATATTTTTCTTAGCCAGCACATGCCCAAACACGACTCCCAAAACTAGAATCACATTTTTAGGACATTCCTACCTCGAGATATATCTAAAAAAGGGTTTACCATTAAACACAAAGGTGTTGTGTTTATTCCCAAAAGTTCAAGTGGGGCTCATTTTCATAGATTTGACCATGTCACCTTCATCACCACTTCCGAAATAAGGAACTAAAGCTCCTAATTACCACTTAACATGTCATGTTTGAGCTCAGACCCACTACTTAGCAAGTGGCTAACACCTGGGGTGTTACAGCCCTCCCCCCTTACGAGAATCTCACCCCAAGATTCAGTGTGAAAGACTTTTAAGGGAAGAGAAGCATGTCATCCATTTTCCAACATCAGGAATAGCTTTAGGCTACTTAGCTTCGAGCATCAGAGAGGCTAATTTGGTTAAGACAACTTTCTAATACTTGCTCTTCGTAGTAAATTTTGTATGAAGAATTTCCTTTATTGACTTCCATGAAGTATTGTTACTTTGAGAGGAATCCAAGATAGCACAACACTTCATTCTCGGTGTATGGAGAGTGATATGGAGCATAAACTAACTACCCATACATATATGTTTCTCTAGTGGATATAGCATGTATATGAAGAATCATGTTCCACAAAACCCTTCTTGTCAGGAAACTGGTCTACCAGCGGAAGGTGTTTGCACCGCTAGTGACTGTCCAATCACTCAGATGCCAACTGAGGAAACGCTGCATAAAGTTCTATGTGTGTAGTTCTCTTTCTCTAATGACAACACTATATTATCTGAGTCTATTAAGAGAGTAGTGAATGTGATAGCTGACCTGGTCTGTTCAATGCCCCTTTACAAAAACTGAAGATGATCCCTGTCTTCAAGCGGCAACCATTATCGGGGTGTTTGTAGATGCAACCTCTTGGGTAAAAACACAATGAAAGTACCAAATGACAAGCCGATGTTAAAGATTGCGACCGAAAAGGAGAATAGTGATGCTCGAAGGACAACAGTGGTCGAAGATTTATTCACGAAGTTAGAAAAGTAGTCCTCTACCAAAGTAGCTTGAGTACAACTTTCCTTCACGGTACAATTACAATCCAACAAAGCTTACTTGTTGAACTACTTTTGACATTGAATCTTCCTTTCTAATGTCAATCAACAACTCAAAATCATAACCTAAAATATGTTGTTTGACACTTTTCAAATTGTTTTTGACTCGTAATGACGCAATTTGACTTGTAGAACACCTTGACTACTTAAGCATTGTTGATATGAGAGGGTAAGAGCGAGGTGCAAAGGGGTGCAAGGAGTCTCCTTTAGGGCATCTAAAGGATTATCTAATGGTAAAACATTGACCATGTTGCAAATCTTGACATCATTTACAAACACAACCTTCTAATATGAGGGATGATAGCAGTCAACAAAGAAATCACAGATTATGTGCACCTTGGTTTTCAGGTCATATCTCACAAACTACTCCTCCATTGTGCACAACTTTTGGTACGTATTTAGATCCAAGAGTCCTGTAACTACTGACCAAAATTCAGCTCAAATGGACACCGTTTGACTATCCAAACACATCATCTACCAAAGTTGCTTGGTTCTAAAATTTTAGTGACCCAAACTAACAAAACATCTCTCAAATCCGATGATTTGCTCAACCAATACTCAAACCAACTAAAGGCGTCGAAGTATCCTAAGTGAGGAATGAGTTTGTCAAGTTTCATTACAATCCAACCATGTTTGAGCCTCTAATCACCGGCTTAAGGATAACCGGTCTAGTGCCATGAAATCTGGACAGATTTCCCGCTCTTCTTTTCCTTTGCTTCACACGTTGTGGAGTGTGTTCTACACTCTCCAACTCTTTTTATGACAGCGGTAGCTTTCTCACTGAGGATGGAGGCTAGGGTGTTCCTCACTTGATTCCTAGGGAACAACTTCAACCATTGATTTAGACACCAACTCGACGATGCACAAGCATTGGACTGGTGGGCTGTTTTGCAGGGCACAAAGCATACTCCACGCGGAGGGATAGCCCTACAATGATAAGGGACTATTTTTTATTATCCTTCGGCACTTCATCCAATAGGGTCCTGAACAAATCCTTTTGCAGCACCTAGATGCATAGTGATGTTGTCCTCAACTAAGGACGTGCTTTCTCTAGCTCTTTACCTAGCTGATACAGCATCTTGTACTATATGTGTGATTATCCAAGATGGAATTGCCTTGACGACATAGGGTCTGGAGAAGAAAGCAATACTTGCATTGCTGACCGGCTTTGCTGTTTCCTTGCTTAACATTGTTCTATGAGACATAGCCTTCATAGTTACCAAAGAGTTATCACCTAACTATAGCTTACCTTTACTATTAGTAATTAATTAGCTATCCCTCAACACTTAAAAAGCTCCAAAACTTCCTTGTTGGTGGCAACAATTGTAGTTTTATGCAAATAGACAGTCACCAAGGAAGTCAACAGAAAAGGAGTCACCGAAGAAGGTCGGTTATTTGACTGCAGGATCACCTTGCACATGAAGATCAAGGCTTGGATAGAAAGCTCATGAGCAGTAGGTGACCTATTACAGGATATAATGTCCTAATCCATATATCATCTGACTAATAACTTGTCCAACATTACATGTTGTGTACCTTTCTAATCCAACGGGGATGACATAAGTTGCTCACTAGATGATCGATGTCATTACAGGGACAGCCAAGTAGAATCACTTGTCTACCACCTCTTGTAGTCTGTTAATATTTATGCTGGTGACCTATTCTTCAAAGGTCCAATATATGGATCTTCTAATAAGATATGGGGATCTTTTGATAGGATCAGGAGAGATAATTGACAAAAAGCTCATGATGAGATGACACATCAGCGTAGTTCCATAATGGATCATGATTAGAAACCTCGATACCCGCACGCACCTAGCAGCACAACCATGTGCCGGTCGGCCACAAGGAGGCCCTAGGTTCCATCGTGGCACCATTAGTCATTAACCAAGACACCATTACCAAACATACAACCTACAAGAAATCTCACGTGGCACAAATTGGGTTGCATAGGAGCAAGCACTATGTGAAAGAGGGATAGCAAGCAAAGGTAGCCACAAGGTTAGGAGTCAACAAGGAGGCGATCTGAAGATCAAAACACAGCACAAGGGAACATAGACTAACTAACAAAGACAACTAAGCATGAGACTCTCGCTTTATTTCCATATACGCCTGTGTCCACCAAGGTGATTGCCAAATAAAGATTAACATGAGATTTGGTCTTGCCGAGCAGCAACATGAGATCAAGACCGATAAACATCCAGAGACTTGACAGAGTTGGAGACAAAACAAACTAGATTTGAGGGACAGAGCCAATACACTAACTAGGGATTCAGTTGATAAAGCAACAATATGATCTACTAGGAAAAGGTTCTAAAGCTAGGGCAGGTAGAGATTAGCATTGCACCAGACCATCTTTAGGATAAGAAGCAGAGAGGCCCGATAAGGATTTTTGGGTAGGGTCTTCACACACAGGAGCAAAACAACCATGACACATGCAAGCATTCAAGGTAACTAAGATTAGGCTCATGAGTCAAGCAAAGGCATGGATACACAAAACATTCAAGGGCTAACAATCACACATATAGGCTCAAGCTCCTAAGCAAAGGGAAACTACTAGGAGACAATCATGAGATTAATGTAACGAGTGTGGTTCCAGGATTAGGCTCTTCAACACTTGTATGCTCACCGTGGACAAAAGGGGTAACAACTATGATGCTACCTAGGTAACAAAGCATCCACACATACGCCATGGTCTTAAGTAATCATTTGAAACACTCAATCCAATTAGCTTAAGCGATTATTACTAAGCACCAAACTCGCACATAACAAGCAGCCATCTCTAGGAACACAACTACACATAACATGCAAAACATGGTGGCAAGGTGTTGTTATCATTTATTTCCTTTTACTGAGTAGGTATACATCTCTTCAAAATGAGTTTTACTTGCATTTAGCAAATTAGCTTTCGGTCATGCACAACATGACCATAGGGTTACGACGAGTTATCCAATAATAGAACAAGGGTGAGAGGAGCATTTTATACACAAGCAACAATCATGATGCATGCTCATCCTATTTGTCCTCACCAAATTACTAGCCTAAGGTGGCAATCACGTTCTATGTTGGTGGCATAACACATACTCTCTCGATATATAGCTAGTCGTCAACTATATTCAATCTACACATTTGTGGTTAGCGTACCTGCAGAAGGATTTCATTTTAGCCCAACCCCACATATACATATGCAAGAATAAAAGTTTGGTCTCTAGATTTCATGCTAAATACTTCCATATATATATACCGACTATATATATACTTCCATATCAAAGCTACCCATCAGTAAATACGTCTATACATACATATAGAATATGCATATATAGCCGTACCAAAGCTAACCCACAATTAAATACTTCCATATATATATGAGATATATATATACTTAAGTATCAAAACTACCTCTCCCCTTTGACCGCATGCTCAGATCTTGCGGTCATGCCACTCACCATCTTACCTGGGCATAGAGGCATTTGATCCATACATTACAACTCAAGTGAATGGCATCCATAAAATAGCACACCGTATGGACGATGAAAATAAAAAACCCCATGTTACTTATTTAGCCACTTGAAATCATTAATTGGGCATAAGGGAAATGATCACTGGCACACCATACATTTAAATTTCAGATTTGAACACCTATTTATATATAGCTATAAGTTTGCCAAAAACTGGTTTTTGTAAAACAAAGACTTTGTTTTAAATACACATATGGCAATAATGTTGAATCTTGCTCTGATGCCAGCTGTAACAGAACTGTCCAATTTATAACAGCACAAGTACAATGGCACTCCGCAAGCAATCGCACTATCATACTTGAGCCCATATAAACTAGGTAGTCCATCGAGTACCACAAAGGGTCTTGATTTATCGCTAATATACAACCAAGATCATACATGATTCAACATACATGCCACATGTTACATAAGGTTCACAAATACATTACCATACATCAGAGTGCGATTACAATTATTACAACCCAAGTTCTAAATACAGTAGTAGTAGCGGAAGCAAAGTAGTTTTAAATCCAGCATCTCACACCATTGTTTAATACAGGCTAGTTCATGATCACCACCCACAAAAGCATCACAGATAACATATATAAGTAGAAGCGCCTTGCCCAAGGCCTACTCCTCATCCACCGTGGGACAGAAGCAATTCTTACAGTAGTCATGATACACGATATTATCTACAACAAGTGGGAAATAAACCCTAAGTACAAGAAGGTACTCAGCTAGACTTACCCGTCATAAACCAAAAATAAGGTGACTCCAAGGATCATGTAAGGCTTTATAAGTGGAGCTAGCTTGACAACATTTTGCATAAAAAGCCACTAATTCAACTATACATTTTATAATTCGGTCACCAAGTTAATTATAGCTATTCATCTCTAGATTAGCAACTAACATATGCCAAACATGTGGTATATCATTAGTAATAGTACAATAATAACCATAGCCATTTATTATCTCGTTCTTAGAACCATTCCACTTGCCATTAACACTACGATAGAAGGAAGCTCAGTCAAGTTTCCTACTATCTGGGAGAGACGGTGATTCAAATCGATTACAACCAGCTGGGCAGTATTCCTAACACAAACCTAGGTCTACCAGCCATGGTAGCCTTATGTCACCTTTGGTACAACTTAGGTACATATTTCGTGGGTTCGATCAGCGCTGCACCCTCAGGGACACTACTAGATGCTAGGTCGATCAGGACTCTAACCTTCCCAAGGCCTCACACCGGCTCCCCACTCATCCTTACTACCTCCAATGTGCGCACTCTAATAGAACGAGGCCAGCCTGAGTTGAGCTACTCAGCTTCACGGTCGAAATGAGTTATCTAGCTAGCTAAGTGAGAGGCATGCGTTCAAAATGACCGAGGACCAACAACGATGCGGTCCTTAATCGGCGTAGACAGAATCACATGAGTCAACCTACAACATAGACTCCATTCGGCCTTGATTTACAACATCCCATGGTTCTTTTACATGATAGAAAATATAGCCAACCGTGGTTTAGTGTCCATCTATATCTCACAGGTGACAGAAAATCACTCGATTTCTATTGAGCTAAGCATTGCTAAACAGTTATTCGATCCTAGACCTACATAGGATTCAAGGTATATTTCTTGACAAGATAATTTTATGCATCAAGTGTTTCCAATCAACTCTTATAACCTAATGCATCAAACATAAACAACTCAAGTGATATTTTATAAAACATAGGAGGCTTATAATGCTCTAGGCTTGTCTAGGACCCAACACAAAGTTAGTTCAGTTAGCTTGCATCATCTTGGTGACATCTCCGGTCCTAGCACTTGCTTAGTCCTTCCATCTTTGGGATAGGTTCACCATACACTGCCTTTGGGTTCAGCTCCAACATCACATCCTTCACATGGTGCATCTAGCATACCTAGATGAGATGCACAATGCAGATGTATGAATGCATGGAAGTGCCATAGATGATGCATCACAAGAAAGCAAGCAAGACAAGTACAAGGTCGAGGTAGCATGGCACACAAGTTAACTTAGGTCAAGCTATTGTAACCATTCATCAATCAAGTACTAATTTAAGCAGAGAACCATATAAGAGCTAGGGCTGATGTGTGAACAACACCCATATAGCTATGCAACTAATTAACTAGGGCCACACCATTTAGAGCATGCACAAGCAACATCAAGAATGGGCAATCAACTTAAGTGCATACACAGAGTCTAGGCAGCAGCATAGCAGTCACTTGTTCTAGCCACAACTAGGTTATAGGTATTAAATAAAGGTGATCCTAGACTTTATAGAAATCTTAGGAAATTTTCTACAATTTTGTTATTTACACCTAGAGATGATTCAAATGTTAACAAGGCTGAAAACACTAAAAAGCAGATTTGCACAAACTAGGATAGAAAACTGACATAAACTTTAGAAATGCATAACTAGAGTTCTATTCATCCAACAAATATGATCCTTAACTTTATGTAAAGCTTATTAAGTTATTTATAACTTTCTTATTATCATATTAAGATGATTCTATAGATATCATGGTCCAACAACACAAAGAAAACATCTTTGTCTAGACTTGGGACAGAATCTGTCACTCCACTTTGAACAGCTATAACTGGAGTTCTATACTAGAACAAGTAGTGCTCCTAGACATTTTCGAAATCTTAACACAAACACTACAACTCTTATATTATCACCAAGATGTGATTCCTTGCGTACATAAGTTGAATAATACAATCATTCAGATCTGTTCAGGGGACATGTAAAACTTGACAGCAAAGTTCTAAAATCTATCACTCTTAAACTTTCAAGCCTAAAATCATGAAATTTTAACACAAGCAATATAAAGAAGTTACCTACAACTTTTGTACTCATCACATTCACAGAAAACAGCATTTACATCATGAAATAATTGCATACCCAAAACTGCACATGCAACCCAAACTGTAGAGGCATAACTACATTCATCTTTCATTTAGTTTGCTACAAACTAACATATTCTTAACATATATGCCACTCCAACAGCTTGGAATCATATTCGAACAATCAGAGCATCTAGTAATAGCTACTAGAAGCATCACAAACATCATAAGCATACTTATGCTTATCTACAAGCAAGCTTCCATTCGTCCTTTATCATTATATTAACCTATATATTAATTTTTAAGTGATGTGTTAGACATATAGTTTGGAGCTTAGATTTTTATGGGAGAAATATGATGACAAAACATATAAGTGCAAGAAAAACTATAAGTGCAAGATAAATTATTATTGCAAGAAAAACTATAAGTGCAAGATAAATCTAAAACTCGACATTTTCTATAAACATATATACATATTAGGGTTTCTCAAGCCACAATATCACCATTCAAGGGCAAAGGAACCTCATTTCACATTTTTTGCATATATAAATTATTTATAAACCATTTAAAACCATTTATCAAGCATTAAGCAATTTAAATCAATAACTCAGTCATATTGCATCCAAAATTTATGGAATTTTAACCAGAGCTCACACATGCCATAATTATACTAGCATAAAATTTTTAGATCATTTGGACCAGTATAACATTAGATATCATGCTAGCAAGCTAGAATTAACCATTAATCATGATTAAATCATAACATCATAAAACAGTGTACAAACAACATGTTTAATATTTTTCTTATCTAGCACATGCCAAAACAAGACTCCCAAAAGTGGAATCACATTTTTAGGACATTCCTACCTCAAGATATGCATCTGACAAACTTAAAATGATTTCTAAAAGCACTTTACAAGAATAAATAAAAATAGTAGAAATTTTCTACTAACACATATCATATTATAACTATACTACATAGATCTACTCACAAGGATTCCAAAACATCTTCATTTTCTATTTTATAATTTGTCTACAATTTACTATGATTTTCCAAATTTTCAGCCATAAAAGAAAAACACATTTGCACTAAGGACCCTGAACTTTCATTAAAATAGATTCTAGCAAAATGGTCCTTCTAGGCACTATTCACATGGGCCTTAGACTTTGTAGATAGGCCCTTCCCTTTCATCAAATTGCCGTGCGAGGTCCCTACCGTGAATCACAACAGAGGAGTGGGAGCTCGCCAATGTTGGCCGAAGGAGGCTCGTTGATGGCAGTGGAGTGGCAGAGAAGCCTTATGGGGCCTGCATGCACCAGTGGGTGGCCAAGGATGGCTGTGAGGTGGGCCGTGGCATCCTGGCCATGAGCACAGGAGCTCATGGCGGAGGCAGCTCCGGTGGTGGCGACCATGTTGACGAATGTGGCTGATAAAAGGGGCGCTGTGGCAATGCGTTGGTAGGGTGCACCCACAATATGTCTCAGTGCGGCCGGCGATGGCTCATGGTGGTGGGACCATGATAGCAGATAGTGGCGATGGAAACGGCTCTAACGATCGAGGCTGTAGGCTGTGGCACTATCTGTGAAGCAGCACGATGGAGGCAGCATGACACAAGGACAGGGATGGTAAGGCTGGCTAGTGTAGAGGTGGTGCATAGTTGCAGTAGCGAGCTTAGCTCGGGAGTCAACCATGGCGGGCACACTCTGGCACACACGTGTGGTGTAGAGGGCGAGGGAGGAGGAGTGAGTGAGTGAGAGCGACAGAGGGAGAGCAAGTGAGGGAGCTAGGAGTGCATGCTGCCATCCCACGTGTGAGAGGGAGAGAGCAGTGTAGGAGCACATGACAGAAATGGTGGGGCACGCTCTCGCGCATGGAGGACACGTGGGCATTCCATCAAACACATGGCGGGCAATGTTGTGGGTGCGGTAGGTGTTGAATTTGGGCCTGCTACGGGCTAATTTGGACCTTGGGCCTTAAACAAAGTTTGTTGTACTCCTAATGCTCTCCAACTTCTAGTAAAGGTGCATAGCCATTAGGGCAGCGGATTAGGAGATAATTTGCTCCAAAAATGGCAGTGTCAATGACTTCACCCGAATTAAACTTTGCTGAGTTTGAGCTCCAATTACTTGGTCCAAACATGCTTAAACTGATCCCAACCTTTTGTATGTCCTTCTCCAAGATGCAAACTCCAACTTTTATTTTGGGATCAAGTCAAGTTGCCTAACAAAAACATGAGAACGCGACATGCCAACTATCCTTGCCACTAATCTCAGAAATAATATTTTCTAGGGCTAAAAACAGCAGTTGATTCAATCTTTGAGCCTCTGTTTAACTTATTTCTAAGCTAATTTGGCTCTTAATCCAAAAACAAAGTTTGTAGGACACAAACTAAATTACCAGTTTTATTAAAGGTCAAGCACCAAAACATGTACAAAACTTATAGTTCTACTTTGGTCAAAACAGGATCATAATAAAGCTTTAAATTACACTTTGTGATCCATTAAAGCATTTTCTTGATATTTGCTCAACATGAACCCTTCATGACTTTTGTTGTAGAGTTCAATTAGAGTCATTTGGGCAAGGTTTCAAGGTTAGGTTGATGACATATGTTCTCATTCACTTAGTAAAGGAATTCAAGCAAGGGCATAGCTTGTCATTTTATGTGACTTCTTGATTCCAAACTTCATGAAACTTTTCCAATCATCAATGTGGGTGGAAACTTATGTGAGGCACATGAGAAGGGGTACCTTCAACATAACTTAGGTATATATCCAAAAAAGGGTTTACCATTAAACACAAAGGTGTTGTGTTTATTCGCAAAAGTTCGAGTGGGGCTCATTTTCATAGATTTTTGACCTTGACACCTTCATCACCACTTCCGAGATAAGGAACTAAAGCTCCTAATTACCACTTAACATGCCATGTTTGAGCTCAAACCCACTGCTTAGCAAGTGGCTAACACTTGGGGTGTTACACAGCAACGGTATAGTCCTTAATAAGCATAGACAAAATCATATGAGTCAACCTACACATAGACTTCGCTCGGCCTCCAGTTATATTATCCCATGGTTCTTTTCCACAATAGCAAATATAGACAACCATGTTCTAGTATCCACCTATATCTCGTAGGTGATAGGAAATCACCCAACTTCTACTGGTCTAAGCATGGCTAAGCATATATTTGATCCTAGACCTACATAGGGTTCAAGGTATATTTTTGGACAAGAAAGTTATATGCATCAATTGTTTCCAATCAACTCTTATAACCTAATGCATCAAATATAAACGACTCAAGTGATATTTTATAAAACATAGGAGGCTTAGAATGCTCTAGGGCTTGCCTTTTAGAAAAGATGTTAGCCTATGATCAGGGCACTCTAGTAGTTCTTCTAGAGCCTGCTCCTCACTTTTAGGAGCTACCAGCTATGGTGCCTCCTGATTCTTCTCCTCTTTGGTCTCAAACTCCAAGAGGGTGATTCCTTCAGGTGATCCTATATGCATGAGCATGAAATATGATACCATGGATGCATAGGTAATGACATGGATGATATGACATGATGAAATTCATAATCATAAATATATTTAATAGCAAGGCATTAGGGTGATACCAAGATTAACTTTCTTTTACTGAGTAGTTGCATATCTCGTCTCTAGTGCTTAATCAAACACTCACTTAGGTATTTACTGTACTACAATAGCAGTCAATTGTTTTGACCATAACTAGAGTTTTACACATCCAATTAACCTGATCTAGGACTTTCTGGAAAGCTTATAAAATTATCTACAACTTTCTTGTTTACAAGTTTCACATAAAAGATAATTCTCATCATGAGATTATCACCACAATAGAAACTACACATGTAGCCATCTAGTTGAATTATAGAGTGATAATTAACTAGCTACCTATAAACAAATACTTTTAAGCACAACTACTACTATCAACAGATTATATGCATCACAAGCACCATAGAAAATATTATGGTTAAGCCCAATTAATTTATTTATACCTCTTTATTAATTTCCTTATATAATATGGTGATTTAAAGGATAATTATTTCCATTACACAATAAATCCTAAGAAATTTATAGTAGCCTATATATAACTCTAGTAGTCTATTGTACAAATTTCATGCCATTTGAATAAGTATAGTCACCTCTACAAAAATAACGAGTTGCATAGGCTTATTTTAGTAAAAATAGTCTAGCCTAGTGAAAAGTGTCAAACAACAAATTTCATATTTTTCTTACTTTCATCCTAGTATAAGAATACGGTGTAAAAGTTTTCATGATCATAAGTTATGTATTTTTAACCCAATTAATTTCACCAGAAACTAGCAATTAATCAAGGTTAAATAGTAAAACCATATTCTAATTATGGATACTGAAGGTTTAGTATTTTTCATAGCTATATCATGTCAACACAAGACCAATAAAACTAGAATCATATTTTTAGCACTTCTCTAGCTCAAGTTATGCATTTTACAAGATAGAAACTAATTTAAAAGCACTTTACTAGCTTAATTTAATTCCCCTACAAAAATATTGCAAATAGTAGGTTTCATATTTTTATCAAATAGTACACTTCATGATTAATCCAACAAAATTTGGTTCACTCAATTTGGACATTCCTAGCTCAAGATATGAATTTTTGAAGTTTGCAACAAAATCTAGAATAAATAAATAAAGAAAAATCAAAACCCTGACTGACAGTTGAGCCCTGCGGGTCAACGGGCCCATGCGTCAGACACATAGAGTAGGGCACGATGGTTGACCGACCACAGCTCATCAATGGTGAGGTCACCGGTGGTGAGGTCACTGGTGTCATGCTCCCCCCCCTCGCGTATCGACTAGTACGCTTGGTTGGCTCGGTGGATCACCAGAGCTACCTCGCCAACGACCATGGCAGAGGTGCTCGGCGGCGCATCGGCCGACTTTGGCCATAATGGGCTAGGGTAGGCTTGACTATTGCTTCATGGTGACCTAGTAGGCGCGGATTAGGGTTAGCAGCGGTGTTTGAGGGGCACAACCGCGTGCATGGCAGCACGGCAGCGTAAGCGCAGCGACGGTGAGGTCACCATTCTGATGAAATGGTGGTCGGTGATGGGTCTCCATCATAGGACAAGCTCCTAGGGTTCATGGTGGCATTGAAACACATGCTAGAGGGGGGTGATAGGGACTGATTAGGGGCAGCCACGGTGAGCTCGTGCTCATGGCCATGGCGGATGCGATGGCATGGATATGCGTTCCATCTCCAATGAGGCGGTAGCAGTTAAATGGATGGTGGCTCTAGCTTCTAGGACCTACAGAGAAGATCAGATGAGGGAGAGAGAGCAGGGATGCACGAGTTATGGCTAGCAATGGGCGAGCTCATATCTCAGCGGTGCACCATGAGGCCATGGCCCGAGGGCCCTCACCTTAGCTCGAGAAGCAACAATGGTGTGTCGGGGAGGTAGAGGAGATGGTGGCGAAGCTGTGGGTGAGATGGATTGGTTGGTGGTGCAGCATGGACAGCATGCAAGCACGGCGGAGGCACGGCGATGGCGATGGCAGCGCTCTAATTCGCTACAGCGAGCGCGAGCGAGAGAGAGAGGAAATGAGTGCATGAGGGAGTGAACGAGCGTCTGGCCTCGAGCTTTTGGCATGACAACACAGGGACAGGGCGGCGCATGCTGCGCCACACAATGGGCGAGCCCTAGCATGGTGGGCCACAATGGCGCATGGTGGCCGGTTCAAATCGGCCATCAGGCTGACTGACAGTGTGAGTTCAAGCACTTGGTACTCCTAATCCATGGCGATTTAGCAAAAACATCATTACTAAGAATTCTAGTTCTACATGAATACTACAAGATTGCTTAAAAGAGTTTTGTCTAATTTGTAATGGTTTTCAAACTTAATGCTCCAAAGTAGGTCACTTGAAACAATAAACAGCTTTTTGACTTAGCAAAATTTCTAAGTCCTGAAAACAGCATTTGATTGCAACTTTGGAGCTAGATTTGACTATATTAGGCACTGAATTCGCTCATGACCCTTAAATAAAGTTTGTTACCCATGACAAGAGATACAACTTTGATTAAGGGTGCACTATCATGCAAACACTCTAGACTATAGTTCAACTCTAGTCAATGTAGTAACATGAAAAATGAAGTTTTGAGTGAACTAGGACTTTGGTCGATGTCATGAATACAAACATTGTTCCATTTTCTATCCTAGATGTGTCTAAAATGTTTTTGTGACTTCACAACCATCTCTTGCATTGGTCACACATGATCACAATCATATACATCTATATAATCAGCATCACATGTGATAATATGTAATAATAAGATGAAATTTCATATGCTCATGCTCATGAATGCTTGAATGATGCTTGTGCTCATGAAATGCAGGTGCCAAATGCAATTCTTAACACTAGGGTGTTACAACTGTCCATGTAGATTATGGCTTTTGTGGTGCTTAGGAAAGGTCGGCCCAAAATAATGGGTGCCCTTACATCTCCACCTATTTTTAGAATCACAAAGTCTACGGGAACATATGATTGTCCCACTCGAATAATGGCATCTTCAAGAACTCCCTTGGGGTAACAAAGTGACTGATCTATAAGCTACAAACTTATATTTGTGTACAACAAAGTATCTCCATTAATTTGATCATAAATTACCTTAGGCATGATGTTGACACTTGCTCCAAAATCACAAACAACTTCTCAAAAAATGTGTGGTCCAATGGCGATGGGGATGATAGGTCTTCCTGGATTGCTCTTCTTTTCTGGCAAGGTATAATCTATTCACCTCCCATTGATGGTTGTATACAGTGGTATGCTTCATTATGAATATCGACAAGATTTGTAGTTTCTAGATCTTTCGGTTGCCTCATAATCTTACCTTTGTCGGATGGAGGAACAGTAGTAGCCGGCTGAGCTATTTGTGATTCTATCATTTTATTAAAGCTATGCTGGTTCTTAATGGTAGAAGCAAAGCTATCCATTCTATTATTTATGTTATCTAGAACTTTATCATTGGGAGCAACCTTTCTAGATAATCCCTCCATCAATTTGGATTGGCCAGTAATTAATTCTCTCAAGGGTGGTTGATTGAAATTATTAAAATTATTATCTTGATATTACCTTGGTAGTTTGGTCTCTGTTGTTGATTCCATCCTTGATTCTACTAAGGACGAAAGTAGTTATTGTTGTTGACAAAGTTCACGTCCTCATGGTTTTTAGGATAGTTGCTCCCTAAATGACTAGTGTTTCCACACACTTCACATGTCATGCAAGAATCATGAATGTGCATGACTTCTTGCTTCTCATTGGCTCGATCTTCAAGCTTCTTTATCAGTAGGTCCATCTTGGCAGATAACATGTCTACCTCCTTGAGTTGATGCATACCTCCACCCCTCTTGTGGGTCTAAAGACGCTCTTCATTCCAACCTTGGTTGGAGGCCATCTTCTCCACAAGAGTTGTTGCAGCTGGTATTGTGAGTGATAGGAAAGCTCCTCCAGTAGCAGCATCCATAGTCTCAAGGGTACTATTGGTCAACCCATGGTAGCAAGTTTGCATGAGTAGCTAATTCTCCATCCCATGATGAGGACATTCCGCAATGTAATCTTGAAAGTGTTCCCATGCCTTAGGGATAGTTTCATCATGTTGTTGCTTAAAGCTTAACATTCTTGTAACACCCTAGGTGTTAGCCTTGCATAAACTGACTTGCATTGCATGAGCATGAGCATCAAGCATTCATATTTAAGCTTTTACAATTGAAACATGTGTTTGAAACATTTGCAACATTGCTTGTTATTTCATGTTTTCATGTGTATATGCATATGATCATGAGTGTAAACATGTAATTGGTTGATATGAGTCACAAAAACATATTAGCAACACTTAGGTTAGCAAATGGAACCTTGTTCATGAAGGTCACCTTTCATGATCAAGCACTTAAGTGATGCTATGCATGTGAACTGGGAAGCTCAATGTGTGACCAATGCATGAAATGAGTGTGTGACCTTACAAATAGCTTAAACCTATTTAGAAGATCATTATGAACAACTTCGGTAGTCATGGTTAGTGCTAAATTGGTCACTAAGTCATAGTTCATGTATAAGTCATCTTGTGAATGTAATGTGTTTGACCAAGTTTGAACTATATGATAGATACTTTGCATGGATGTGTGCACTAAAGCAAAGTTGTAGTATTTGATAAGGGGAACAACTTTTGTGTTTGGGTCATAGACCGGTTTAGCTCCTAACATGCTTGAATTAGGCCCTCAAAAGTCATCAATCCACTATTTTCAACACTTAGCAAATTTTTCTAAGTAAGCTGCACTGACAGTTTGACAAGTTCGACTTTGGGAGGAAATAACTCGAGTTTGGTTGAGAATTAGGGCATGGGTTCTAAATAGAAATCGGAGCTAGTACTTAGGGCTACGAGTTCTGTTTAGGTTGTTGCACTAACAAGCTACGGATTAGGAGATTTAATTGCTTCAAATCATGTCATCAGGCTTGGTTCGAGGCTCTGATGGCCAACCCGTTCGGTCTTTAGTGGCCGACCAGCAACAGAGCATGGCTGCCGTATGGAGGGAACAAAGCCACGCGTCACCACTAGTCTGAGCAGCCAGGCCACGTTGAGCCACAGCGTGGCTGTGTCGGGCCAGAGCGCACCTTATCATCCCCAGCACTTGCCCGCTCTGTCCCCGCGCTCTCATTTCGCTCTCTGCCTTTTTCCTTCGCCCACCCGTAGCAACCGTAGCCGCCGCAGCAGCGGATAGCGCCACCGTCACCATTGCCGGCCACCCCGCTCGCCTTGCGCCACGTCACGTCGCTCCTCCGCACCGTAGTAGTGCCATTGCACCTCTGCCGAGCACCGCGCCAACTCTGCCGAGCACCGCACCAACTCTGCCAAGCACCGCGCGAACTCCGTCGAGCAACGCGCCAACTCTGCCGAGCATCGTGCCAACTCCGCCAAACACTGCGCCAACTCTGCCGAGCACCGTAGCCACTCCACCGTCATCCCAGAGTCTCACCGCGCCCACATTTGCTTACTAACCGCGCCCGGTAAGTCGTCGTGGCCACGCCGTCTTCGACCGCCTTTTGCCATAGTGGTTGGTACTCTAGAACCGTCGTCACGTGCAATAGCTCATAGACTCATTAGATCCAGTCATAGCAGTCACAGCCGGTGTGGCGCTGTCGTCCTGCTTTGCTGCCACCGGAGAGGGTCACCGTCGGCGAACTTCGGTTGTTCCGCGCCGAGCTCTGTATTGACTTATGGGATCGACTGAACCAAGGGCTCCAGCTATCTGTGAGTCGATGGAGAATGCTACTTCATCTGTTTTTAGTTTCATTGCAAACTTTGAAAACAATGATAAGTAGGGTGTAGAGATCCAAATATTGTGAACCAAATTTTGTAGTGTTCCTTAGGAAGTGTAGTATTTATGAACAATATAAAATATGTTGCTTAACACCTTTTTGTAGGGTTTTCCGTTTCCACAAAAATAACCCTTGCTAGCTTGTCATTTTTTGCCTAGGATGTTTTACTTTGTCAATTGGCATGAAACTTTTACAGTAGTCTTTTGGTAGCATTAGTAAGGCACTATAAATTTTTGAGAATTTATGATGCACATTTAGTATATGTTTATTATTTAACCTAAGTATCTAAATAAAATAATAAAGGCATTTAAATAAATAGTTTGGGCCTCACTATTATGTTTTCTTGAGTGTATTTGGTATGCTTGAACTGTTGGTAGACTTTGTGTTGTCAAAATTTGAATGCTTACATGAAGTAAAAGTATTGTTGCTTTATAATTCGAGTTGGGAGGGTATTCGGACAGATTCTGTAGTTTGGTGTGCTGCATATTAAAAATGATGTTTGCTGTAAAAATGGTTAATAACAAGGTTGTAGGTAACTTCTTCATCTATCTTGTATTAAAATTTCAGGACCATAGGCCAAAGGGTTTAGGTGTTATAGCTGTTTAAAGTTAGTATTTCCGAATTGCTTGCTCTCTGGAATTTCTGGACAGCACTGGATTGATTGTCTGTTTTGGTTAATATAAATTGTGAATTAGCTTTTGGTGATTAAATAAGAGTTGTATCCAATTTTATAAGCTTTCCAGAAAGTCTAAGATCACCACATTTGGATAAGTAGAACTTCAGTTATGAGTAAAACAAGTAGCTGTTGTTTTATAGTGTGGTACATGAACTGCTGAAGTGTTTGATTGAGTAATTAAGAAGAGATATGCACATACTTAGTAAAACACGATACACTTGTTATTACTTCAGCACCATGATGTTAAGAATACATACAATAATGCATTCATCACGTATCATCGTATTATACTTGTCGGCATGCATACATTCGCAATACCTTATACCATATTCAAGCATCTAGGATCGGAGGAAGAAATAACGTTGCTGGAGTTCGACAAAGGAGAGGAAGGGGACCAGCAGGAGATTCCTCAAGCCGCAGCTCCCGAAGGCAAGGAGCAGAACCCAAAAGAGCTTCTGAAGTGCCCTGATCACCGCCCCACTTCCTTTCTAAAAGGCAAGCCCCGGAGCATTCTAAGTCTCCCAGTATTTTACAAAATATTACTCAAGTTCATATGATTGATGCATTAGGTTATAAGAGTTGAATGGAACCACTTGATGCATATAAATTCCTTGTCCAGATATATACACCGTTAACCCTATGTAGGTCCAGGATCGAATATATGCTTAGCCATGCTTAGACCGGTAGAAGTCGGGTGATTTCCTGTCACCTGCGAGATATAGGTGGATACCGGAGCACGGTTGGCTATATTTGCTATCGTGGAACAGAACCATGGGGTCAAAGAAAATCGAGGCCGAGTGGAGTCTATGCGTAGGTTGACTCATGTGATTCTGTCTGTGCCAATTAAGGACCGTACCGTTATTGGCGCTTTTGACAAGATTGAACGCATGCCTATCACTTAGCTGGCCGGATAACTCGTTCTGACCGTGAAGCCGAGTAGCTCAACTTAGGTCGGGTCCCATTCTGTTGTGCGCTCCTTGCAGGGAGTCAGACTGAGCCCAAAGGTAGGCTGGGCCTAAACGTCCTGGCATTTGGTGTCCCCGACTGTGCGGCGCGGTATGAACCCGTGAAATGTGGACCTCAGTTGTACTAAAGGTGACCTAAGGCAACTAATGATCTGGTCTGCCTGGGTTTGTGTTAGAAATGAATTCCTAGCTGGTTGAAATCGATTCGAATCACCGTCTCTCCTGGATAGTGAGAAACTTGGCTAGTCCCAACATCGTAGTAACTGTGTTATGGAACATGATGGTTCGAATGAACATGGAATTACAATACCTACTATGGTTACTATTGTATGCTTTTAAAATGATATACCACATGTTTGGCATAGGTTAGTTGCTAATTTAGAGATGGATAGTTATAATAAACTTGATAATGGGATCATAATTGTATAACTGAGTTAATCGCTTTTATGCAAAATGTTGTCCAGCTACCTCCACTTATACAGCCTTGCATGATCCTTGGAGTCATTTTATTTCTAGTTTATGACGGGTAAGTCTAGCTAAGTACCTTCTCGTACTCAGAGTTTTATTTCCTATTGTTGTAGATGGCATTGTGTATCATGGTTATTGCAAGAGTTGCTTCTATCCCGCTGTGGATGAGGAGTAAGCCTTGGGCAGGCTTCTTATTAACTCCTTCTAGATGCTTTTGTAGATTGTGATCCTATCTTGGCACTGTATTAAACTATTTTGGCAAATGCTACTTCAAACTTAATTTGCATCTGCTTTTATCTATCAAACTCGATTTGTAATAACTTTGTTTCATACTCTCATGATGAAAATGTATCTATGAACTTTCTATAATATGTGACATGTATGTTGAATCATGTACGATCTTGGTTGTTGTAAATCGTTTATCGAGACCCGTCATGGTACTCGATGGACTACCGGGTTTATATGGGTTCAAGTACGACAGTGCAACCGCTTACGGGCTGCCATTGTACTTGTACTCTTATAAATTGGTCGGTTCTACGATAGCTGGCATCAGAGCAAGATTCAACGTTAATTGTCACATGTGTATTTAAAACAAAAGTTTTTGTTTTCCAAAACCTTTTCTAGCAACTGATAGCTATATAAATAGGTATTTGAAATCTAAAGTGTGCCAGTGATCACTTTCCTTATGCCCAAATTAAGGACTATTAGGTGGCTATTTAAGTACTAACATGGGGGTTTTTACTTTTGTCGTCCATACGGCGTGCTATTGTATGGATGCCATTCATTTGAATGGTAATGTATGGATCAAATGCCTCTACACCAAGGTAAGTTGATGAGTGGTATGACCGCAAGATGTGAGCATGCGGTCAGGGAGAGTTAGCTTTGGTATGACTATGTATGCATGCTTGCATGTGTACGTGGTGCGTATTTAATTGTGGGTATAAACTATTATTGGGTAGCTTGATACGGAAGTATATGTGTGGGTACACATATATGGAAGTATTTAGATTTACATTCTGCATATTTAATTATGGGTTTGGGCTGAAATGAAACTTTTATGTAGGTACACTAACAACGAAACGTGTAGCTCGACTAGTTACGCTATATATGAGAGAACGTATGTATGCCACCGTGTCTACCGTTAGAAACAATTTTTCCTAATTTTGTGAGGACGTACGGAACAAGCATGCATCATGATATTGTCATTCAAATAATTACATTGTTCCTCCCCATATAAATTTCTTACTTGGTTATGTAACTCTTATCCATTATGGCCCTGTCTCACAAAAGTGTACATGTTGATGGTACAGATGGCAGCACCAGTTGGATGTGAGAATTTCTTGATGGTTTTCGGAATGCCTACCCTATTGTGGAGAGTTTTGCACTTTGTGGGGTACCAGGAACTGCCCCTTTATCATTGGATTGAAGAGTACTTGGAAGGACAACCATGGTACGAGGTGTGGCTAACTATACCAGCCCGCACACAACTGCCCTTCTGGCAGGAGTGGAAGGCGGAATCGGAAGGGAATACTCCTTGGGAGGCTGCCCAAGTTGTGGCCTTTGAGGTTTTGAGGCAAGTCTGCCAACAGCATGGAGATGCACTTACTAGCAGTGCAGTGAGTATGTTTCCTTGGGTGGATCCGTCCACCACAATATGGGAACAACGCAACCAAAATGCATTGATCAAAGATCAGGATGAGCGAGCAAATAGCTCTAGTCCCTCCATGAGTTCAATGTTTGCGGTGATGAAGATGTTTTGTGTACGCCAGGACACCAGAGATTTCTGGTAGGAAACCTACACCACCTGCATGGACAAGCTCATGAGAGCTGAAGCCGCACAGCATAAGCTCATGAAGTGTGTACACAAGCAAAAGAAAGCCGCAAGTAAAGCCTAATGGGAATCTGACCAAGCCTATGCAACTTTGGGCACTCTCCATGCCCAAATGGAGCAAGTGGATCAGCAACGAGTAGCAGCCCAAGAAGCCAGAGCTAATGATCAAGCATTGCTTGTAGGGCTACAGGAGCAGTTGGAGACCGCCCGTGCTAAGGTGTCCATAGCTAGACGCCAGAGAGATACAGCAGAAAACCGTGTTGCTACAATAACGATAGAATGAGATAGGCACCACAACATGAGTAACGCACAGGACTATGCCGAAAGGGGCTTACATCAGCAGCTTGCACAGGCTCAACTTCAAGTGATGAACCTTCAGCATGAAGTGCACTATTTGAACAACCAGCTGAACCCAATCTTGGATGGGGAAGAAGATGGTCCAAATATGGAAGAAGATGATGATGAGGACGAGGAAGAGGAAGAGGAAGAGGTGGAGCCTGAGGAAGGAGATGATCCTATCTCTGACCTCGATAGTGATCATGATGAGGATTAGATTGCTTAGTACCTAGTAGAAGTGCTTAATGTATCATCATTGGTTATGTAATGGACCTGTAGTTTGAATTTGGTGTTGGTGAATTGAACTATCATGTAATATTGTTATTTGCATGACTATCGCATGTATGGTTAAACGCTAATGCAAATCCCAGTTGATTTATCTGAGATCATGAGTTGAATATTAACGTGCTATGAGTCCGATAAGTGATCGAATTGGTGGTGTCATGTTGCGAGAATGAATTATTATGCCTCTGTTTTTATTGTATAAATTTGAGATTGCCTCTAGTAATTTTAGTCTGGCATGATTATAAATTCATCTGCAATCCTTTGACATCAACCAATAATCACTTATTGTTGCAACTTCGTAGATGACTCACACCCATGTAGGAGCTAGTAGCAGCCATGATGGCAATGGTGATGACTTACCACCACCACCACCATCGTCTGCTTAGGAATTCTTTGCCCAATTCTTGGGAAGCCAAAGGACAATGGAGGAAGCTCTGCGCATCATCACACAAAACACCGCTCGTGGCCACCCTCAGCAACAAGGGCCTGAGCCAAATCAGCACAGTACCTTCAAGGAATTTCTGGATACAAAGCCTCCTATCTTCAAGGTGGCAGAGGAACCACTACACGCGGACGAGTGGCTCAACACCATTGAGCAGAAGTTTTGTTTGCTAAGGGTCACCGAGCATCTGAAGGCTGAGTATGCTTCTCACCAGTTGCAAGGACTAGCAAGGGATCTGGTAGACACATTTCTTGTCATCTCTACCTGCTAATGCGCGAGTAACATGGGAGCAGTTCAAGTTGGCTTTTCGGGGGCATCATATTCCCCCAGGCCTAATGCGCATGAAAGCGGCTCAATTTATGAGGCTCACATAGGGGACAAAGAACCTCACAGAATATATGCACGCATTCAATAACCTGTCCAGGTATGCTCTAGGTTTTGTGGATACTGAGGAGAAAAAGATAGAGAGCTTCAAGCGGGGTCTGGGCACCAAACTGATGAAGACCATGGCTAATTCCAAGTGCACCACTTACAACGAGTTTATTTGTGATGCTTTGACCTAGGAAAACCACAATAACATGCATGCAGCTGCTAAGGGTCGCAAGAGGGCATTTGAGGCAGGTGCCTCTGGATCTTCACAGTCCAGAGCTCCTATAACAGCTAGGCCACAATTCCGTCCACCTACACCCAAGTTTAGGCCTCCACCACCTAAAGCTTAGAATAGTAGGCCTCAAAAAGCATTCCGTAAGGCATTCACTATTGACTTACCAAAAGGAAATGGCGGTCAAGGAAGCTCCATAGGACTTAGGAGTAATCAACCCTATTTTAACTACAATCAAGTGGGGCATTGGGCCAAGGAATGCCCCCACCCCAAGAAGAATGGCAATCCAAATTAGAACAATCAGAGGCAGGCGAACTCAAGGGCACGTCTGGGATACTTGCACTATACCACTGTTGAGGAAGTGCCCGTAGGAGAAGTTGTCATGGCTAGTATGTTTCTTGTCAACAAGCATCTCGCTATTGTTTTATTTGATTCGGGAGCTTCTCATTCATTTATGAGTCAAGAATTTGCATCTAGACATGATCAGGAAATAATTGAAGTAAGCAAGGGGGGCTATAATATAAGTTCAGCAGGGGCTACTATTTCTACAAAAAAGAAAGTAAAAAATGTGCTCATCTCTATACAAGGGAGGGAGTACATAACGGATTTGATAATATTGCTCGGGTTATTGATAAGTGTAATCTTAGGCATGAATTGTATGAAGGATCATGGTGTTCTCATTGATACTAGCACTTGTACTGTTATGTTGAGAGAACCCAAGGGAGGGAATGCTTTTCTAGTACCACTCTCCCGAAATTTTGAACTCCAACATTTAGCTTGTGCTATCCAAACCACTTCCCTTTGTGATATCCCCATGGTTTGTGAGTTTCTGGATGTATTTCTAGAGGAATTACTAGGCTTACTACCTGATAGGGATGTGGAATTTAAGATTGAGTTAGTGCCAGGTATGGCTCCTATCTCAAGAAGGCTGTATAGAATGCCACTAAATGAATTAGCAGAACTTAAGATTCAGTTACAGGATCTATTGGACAAGGGTCTTATCCAACCTAGTTCATCTCCCTAGGGCTATCCAGCATTGTTTGTGAAAAAGAAGGACAAGTCACTGAGAATGTGTGTAGATTACCGACCACTCAATGCTGTAACCATCAAGAACAAGTACCCATTGCCTCGCATTGACATCTTGTTTGATCAGTTGGTAAAGGCAAATGTATTCTCTAAGATTGACTTGAGATCAGCTATCATTAGATAAAGATCAGGCTAGAGGACATACCTAAAACTACTTTCTCAACTAGGTACGACTTATATGAGTATTTGGTTATGTCTTTTGGACTAACAAATGCTCCTGCCTACTTCATGTACCTGATGAATTCGGTATTCATGCCCGAGCTTGACAAGTTCATGGTTGTGTTTATCAATGATATATTGATTTATTTGGAAAATAAGGCAGATCATGAAGAGCATCTAAGGATTGTCCTATCCAGACTAAGGGAGCATAAGCTATATGCGAAATTTAGCAAGTGTGAATTTTGGTTGAGCAAAGTACCTTTCTTAGGTCATATCTTATCAAGAGATGGAATCTCTGTGGACCCATCAAAAGTACAAGAGGTCATGGATTGGAAAGCCCCGACTTCGGTTCACGAAGTTCGGAGTTTTCTAGGGTTGGTAGGATATTATCGTCGTTTCATTCCAGATTTCTCAAAGATAGCTAAGCCCATGACCATACTACTTCAGAAGGATGAGAAGTACAAATGGGCACTAGAATGTGAAGCAGCTTTTCACACCCTCAAAACTCTTTTAACTATAGCGCGTGTCTTAGCACAACCCGACATTGAGAAGCCTTTCAATGTATTTTGTGATGCATCAGGTATATGTTTGGGGTGTGTGCTTATGCAAGAAGGAAGAGTTATTACATATGCTTCTCGGCAATTGAGAAAACATGAAGTCAACTACCCCATGCATGATTTAGATCTTGCAGTAGTTGTTCACGCATTAAAGATATGGAGACATTATTTGTTGGGCAATGTATGTCATATATATACTGACCACAAAAGTCTCAAGTATATCTTTACCCAACCAGAGCTGAACATGAGGCAGCGAAGATGGTTAGAATTGATTAAGGACTACAATTTGGAAGTGCATTACCATCTGGGGAAAGCCAATGTAGTAGCCGATGCACTCAGTTGGAAATCTCATTATAACACTATGGAAGCATTGTTAGAAGATGGCTTCAATTTGTTACATCCTGTAGTACTACACAATATCACTATCAGTTGTTCACTTGAGAGCAAAATCATAGAGTAGCAGTAGACAGATGTAGGTATAAGTCACATCAAGAGAAAGATGCTAGAACAGGAAACCAAACATTTCAGATTAGATGAAAAGGGTGTATTATGGTTTGAGGACCGACTTGTGGTACCGAAGGACCATGAACTTAGAAATCAAATTTTAGATGAAGCTCATTCGTCCAAATTATCTATCCACCCGGGTAGTAGTAAGATGTACCAAGACTTGAAAACCCATTTTTGGTGGACTAAGATGAAGAAAGAGATCGCAGCCTATGTTGCTAGGTGCGACAACTACAGCAGAGTAAAAGTTGTTCATATGAAGTCTGTCGGATTACTCCAGCCATTGCCTATTCCAAGTTGGAAATGGGAAGAAATCAGTATGGACTTTATCACCGGCCTTCCAATGACACCGCAAGGTCACGATTCGATATGGGTTATTGTAGATCATCTCACCAAGTCAGCACATTTTATACCCATGAACACAAGGTATATAGTTGGGAAATACGCTGAGCTATATGTTTTTCAGATCATGAGACTTCATGGAGTACCTAGGACAATAATCTCAGATCGAGGACCATAGTTCATAGCTCATTTCTAGGAGCACTTACACCAGGCTTTGGGAACTAAGCTAATCAGAAGTTCGGCATACCATCCGCAAACTTCAGGATAGACAGAGCGAGTGAACCAAATCTTAGAAGATTTGCTAAGAGCTTGTGTTATATCTTCCAAAGGTTCATAGGAGAAATGGTTACCTTTAGCTGAGTTCTCCTATAACAACAGTTATCAAGCAAGTATCAAGATGGCTCCATTTGAAGCTTTGTACGACAGAAAATGTAGAACTCCGTTGAATTGGATTAAGCCTGGTGAGAGGAGATACTTTGGTATTGACTTTGTCAATGAAGCTAAAGAGCAAGTGCGTGTTATCCAACAGCATATGAAGGCAGCTCAATCGAGACAAAAGAGTTATGCTGATAAAAGAAGAAGACCACTGACTTTTGAAGTGGGTGACTATGTATACTTGAAAGTATCACCCATGAAGGGGTGAAGAGATTTGGAATGAAAAAGAAGCTTTCGCCTAGATATGTAGGACCATACAAGATTCTAGAAGGGAAGGGAAATGTTGCTTACAAGCTACAACTCCCACTAGAGATGAGTGCAATATTTGATGTTTTTCATGTTTCTCAGTTGAAGAAATGTCTTCGTGTACCTGAAGAATCTATTGCACCCACCAACGTACAGCTTCAATCGGATTTGACCTATGAAGAAAAGCCAATCCGAGTGTTAGAAGAGATGAAAAGAGTAACATGGAGTAAGATCATTAAGTTCTATAAGGTGGTGTGGAACAATCACAGTGAACAAGATGCTATGTGGGAACGAGAGGATTATTTATGAGAGGTTTATCCCACCTTTTTCCAAGAATGGTAGGTCTTGCAAATCTCGGGACAAGATTTTTATAAGGGGGAGGGACTATAACACCCTAGGTGTTAGCCTTGCATAAATTGACTTGCATTGCATGAGCATGAGCATCAAGCATTCATATTTAAGCTTCTACAATTGAAACATGTGTTTGAAACATTTGCAACATTGCTTGTTATTTCATGTGTCGGGTACCATAAAAAGGGGTCCCCTAAGCAAAAACCAAAAAAATCGCTTAGACCTTGACAAAATCAAAGCCAAGAGACAACCACTGGCTAACCCCCACCTTGTCCGAGGCTACCGATCCTCCACCTCGCTCGAGGCCTCGCGCGAAAGGCCTCGGACAGGGTACCGATTCTCCGCCTCGCTCAAGGCCTCGCACGTAAGGCCTCGGACGAGGAACCGATTCTCCGTCTTGCTCGAGGCCTTGCACGAAAGGCCTCGGACAAGGTGCTGATTCTCCACCTCACTCGAGGCCAGGTCGGCGACAACCCCGTCGTCTCCGCCTTGACCGATTTCCCTGACAGAATGTCACGTCCAATTAATGCGACCAACCACTCCTGCGACATCAACCGGACGATGGCTCGACACAGCAGAGCGACTAACGAAATGGGAGTCGCATCAACACCATGCCGTCTAAAACGAGACAGGGCAGGGGTTACCGGCCGTTGTGCTCGGCACTGTGCCCACGACTGATGCCCGTGCTACACTATGCTGCCTAACCCCAACTGCTCCGAGGACAGCGCGGCATGGGGGGTCAAGTCCAGGTACCTGTAGCCTCGGAATCCATGTACAAGACCAACTTCTTCCTCCAAGCCATAGCAATCCACTTTAGGGTCTCGGCAGCCTCAGGATTCATGCCCGCCATGCCCCCCACGATGCCTCGGCCTTGGCACCAACTGAGCCTCAGCCCTTTACACTATCAACACACAACGACCGGCACATCGTCCGCCATGCCCTACGTCAAGCTATCACTGGAGCTCCCACGTCACACAAGATCAGGTGTGATCAGTGCGTCGCTCCAGTGCATCAAGGACAAAGACCGCTCCGTCGACCATGCCACCATAGTGACAAGCTACAAGGCTCGAAAACACCACCTCCGCTCACAAGACGCTGCATAGCAAACACATGTATCAACCCTGTCCCCCCTTCAACTATAAAAGGGAGAGACCGAGGCCATTTCTAGGGAGGCACAGACGGTCGCAGATGGAAGGTAGACTTAGACGCTCAGACGAACACACGCTCAACACTCTGTAATATGCACGCTTCCCCGCTGCTTGAGATCAACAACTCAAGCAATTGACACCGCTCCACGCAGAGACCTGGGACTAGCTCCCTCTCTCACCCTACTTGTAACCCCCTACTACAAGCACTTCGGTGCAAGGAATACAAGATCGATCTCTTAGACTAGACGTAGGGCATCTATTGCCTAAACCAGTATAAACCTTGTGTCTCTTTGCATCACCATCCAGGATTAGGGGCACATAGTACATTTTCACTAGTTGGTTGAGGGCTCGCCAGTCCAAAACATCGATAGTTGGCACGCCAGGTAGGGGCTCTACTGCGTGTCAACTTCATCATCCCAACAAGTTCCGGATGGCAGACCCCATATGACCACTACATCTCGGCATGGTGATCTGGTTCAGGAGCGTAGAGTTCATGTCTCTAGGATGTGAGTACGATATGGTACTCCTCACACCCAAAGCCCCACCGACCAAAGTCAACACCACGCACCAGTAGCCTAGGCACAACGCGAGCAGGACCACCCCGACAGTGCGCAAGCTCAGGGTGACACACCGCGCTCCGCTGGTACCCCATGCCCGGCTGTTGGTATAGAGTCCCTAGTTGGGGACCTGTCTAGCTTAAGCCCGGGCAAGGGAAAAATGCCGGTGGCATGCAGCGATGCCCCGTCATCAAGCTCTGCCCTACCACCTCCTAAGGAGTCAACTCCGGTAGAGCAAAGCCCAGCAATGGCACCATCCCTATACCCTTTCGGGTTTGGCAATACTACCGCTGCCTATGCTTTCGCACATGTGGAGCCCTCAGGATGCCACCAATGCTTCGCCCTTGACCTTGACTCCACAACCTCGACCCACACCCACGCTGACTCCTCGGAGGAGGACGAGGCATGGGCCGGAGCAGACTTTTCTGGGCTTCATGACCCTAAAGCTATGCGTCGCTTCTTGGCCGCGAGCGACTACTACTTTGGTTACTCTGACTCCAACAACGAAGACACTTATGACCCCACTTGCGAGTGTTTCCACATTGGACTCGGGATGCCAAGAGCGAGCAATGAGGATGAAGGGGCAGGGAACCGCTCCCCGCGCCATGAAGGGCAGGTGACGCCACACCTCAATGCATCGAGCCACCGGCAGCGTGGAACGAGAACCTCGAGGAGCTTCGATGCCTTGACTTGGAGCAGCTCCATGAGCTTCAGGCCAAGGTCGAACAAGACCGACTCCTGCTGCAACAGCTTTGAGACACTCTTGAGCAAGAGCAGCAAGGTCATAGTGATGGTGGAGTAGCCCGGTGGAGGGCTCGCGACGTCAATCACCGCATCAACAATGACGAAGGGGGCGAGCAACCCCCTATCTTCAACCGCGCTAGCCAGAACATCGCATCGGTAGCAATGCTACTACAAACGATGCTCGAGTCCTCTACTACGGAGGGGCGATGGGCTCACGGCGAGCTCTGAGACCTCCATGATACTGCCGTGGTGTAGCAGGCTGAAAGTTCCGCCTCTCGATGGTGCAGAGGCACCTTGGAACTTCCCATGGCACCACCTCGCCAGGATAGGGAGGCCTCAATTCGTCCCAAGCTCGCTCGAGCATCGACGGCCAATATGGTCCCCTCGGTGCACGACCGCCTCAGCGACCGACGTGAGGCGCAAGGCGACCACGATGTGGTCAGCAGGCGATGGCGCCACAACAACGAGGGGCCCACCCGAGGCTACCATCTACAGTGAGGTGGCTACTACGATAGTGGGGAGGATCGTAGTCCTTCTCCTGAGCCACCCGACCCTCAAGTCTTTAGTAGAGCTATCCGCGCTGCTCATTTCCTGGCTTGGTTTCGGCAACCGGACAACCTCACAAAGTACAACGATGAGACCAATCCTGAACTTTGGCTAGCCGATTACCGCCTAGCTTGTAAGCTAGGCAGCGCAGACGATGACCTGCTCATCATCCGCAACCTCCCATTGTTCCTGTCAGACTCGGCGCGAGCCTGGCTCGAACACCTCCCTCCCTCACAGATCCACAACTGGCGTGACTTGGTAAAGGTCTTCGTCGGGAATTTCCGGGGCACATACGTGCGCCCTGGGAACTCCTGGGACCTCAAGAGTTGTCACCAGGGGCCGGACGAGTCTCTCTAAGACTTCATTTGATGCTTCTCCAAGCAATGCACCGAGTTGCCAAGCGTTGGTGACTCAAAAATTGTCCAGGCTTTCCTCTCTGGCACCACCTACCGAGACCTAGTCTGAGAGTTAGGCTAGTACATGCCAACCTCGGCGGCCATGCTCCTCGACATCGCCACCAACTTCGCCTCGGGCGAAGAGGCTATTAGGGCCATCTTCCCCAACAACAACGCCAAGGGGAAGCGGAGGGACGAGGCCCCTAGGGCCTTGGCTCCCCACCTCCCCAAGAAAAAGAAAAAGAGTCACCAGGGGAAGTAAGAGGTCCTCAAGGCCAGTCTAGTCATAGCCATAGATCACAAGAATCCCCGAGGCCCTAGGGGCCCTGGGCTCTTTGATGACATGCTAAGGAAGCCCTGCCCATACCACCAGGGCCTGGTGAAGCACACCCTCAAAGAGTACACTATGCTTCGGCATTACTACGCCAAGCTTGGGCTCCCAAGTGACGATGCTAAGATGAGGGGCACCGGCGATAGGGACAACGACAAGGACGATGGGTTTCCTGAGGTGCACAATGCCTTCATGATCTTTGGTGGGCCTTCAGTGTGCCTCATGGCATGCCAGCAAAAGAGGGAGCACTAGGAGGTCTTCTCGGTGAAGGTGGCCGCTCCCCAGTACCTCAACTGGTCTCGGGAGGCGATCTCCTTTGATCAGGATGACCACCTTGATTTTGTCTCGAACCCAGGGCAGTACCCACTAGTTGTTGACCCGATCATCAGCAATACCCGGCTCACCAAGGTGTTGATGGACGGAGGCAGCAGCCTCAACATCTCTACGCCAACACCTTAGAGCTCCTGGAGCTCGACCAGTCATAGCTCCGGGGTGACGCCGTGCCTTTCCACGGCATCGTGCCGGGGAAACGCACGTGACCCCTCAGGCACATCGACCTGCCCATCTGCTTCGGCACTCCCTCCAACTACCGAAAGGAGGTCCTCACCTTCGAGGTGGTTGGGTTCAAAGGAACCTACCACGCCATCCTGGGGTGGCCATGCTACACCAAGTTCATGGCGGTCCCCAACTACACCTACCTCAAGCTCAAGATGCTGGGTTCCAATGGCGTCATCATAGTCGAGTCCACGTACGAGCATGCATACGACTGCGACATCGAATGCATTGAGTACGCCGAGGCTCTTGTTGAGGCCAAGACCCTCATCGTCAACCTCGACCGAGTCGGTAGCGAGGCGCCTGACTCCAAGCATCGTGCTGGGACTTTTGAGCCTGTGAAGGCCATCAAGCTCGTCCCGGTCGACCCCAACGACTCCAATGACCGGGCGCTGAGGATCAGCGCCACCCTCGACATCAAATAGGAAGCCGTGCTCGTTGACTTTCTTCGCACGAATGCCGATGTATTTGTGTGGAGTCCCTCAGACATGCCGGGCATTCCAAGGGAGGTCGCCGAGCATGCCTTGGACATCTAGGCCGACTCTAGACCGGTGAAGCAGCGCCTACGCCGATTCAATGAGGAAAAGAGTAGGGCCATCGGCGAGGAGGTGTAAAAGCTTTTGGTGGCTAGGTTCATCAAGGAAGTGTCCCATCCAGAGTGGTTAGCTAATCCTGTATTAGTTAAGAAGAAAAATGGGAAGTGGAGAATGTGTGTGGACTACACTGGTTTGAATAAAGCTTGTCCAAAAGTCCCTTTCCTATTACCTCGAATCGACCAAATCATTGACTCCACTATGGGATGTGAAACCCTATCCTTCCTTGATGCGTATTCTGGTTACCATCAAATCAAGATGAAAGAGTCCGACTAGCTCGCGACTTCTTTCATCACACCATTCGGCATGTACTGCTATGTGACTATGTCGTTCGGCCTCAGAAACACAGGGGCCACATACCAATGGTGCATGACCCATGTCTTTGGCGAGCACATCGGGCGAACCATCGAGGCCTATGTGGACGACATTGTGGTCAAGTCTAGGAAGGCCAGTGATCTCATCGGTGACTTGGAAATAGCCTTCAGATGCCTCAGAGAAAAGGGCATCAAGCTCAACCCTGAGAAGTGTGTCTTTGGGTTCCCTCGAGGCATCTCTTGGGATTCATAGTCTCAGAACAAGGCATCGAGGCCAACCCAGAGAAGGTCTTGGCCGTGACCAACATGGGGCCAATCCGAGACCTCAAGGGAGTACAGAGGGTTATGGGATGCCTTGCGGCCCTGAGCCACTTCATCTCACGCCTTGGTGAAAAAGGCTTGCCTCTGTATCACCTCTTGAGAAAATACGAATGCTTTTCATGGACCCCCGAGGCTGAAGAAGCCCTCACCAAGCTCAAGGCATTGCTCACCAATCCTCCCATCCTGGTACCGACAGCCAAGGGCGAGGCCCTCTTACTCTACGTCGCTGCAACGACCCAGGTGGTCAGCGTGGCCATGGTGGTCGAGAGGCAGGAGGAAGGGTATGCTCTACCCATCCAATGACCTATTTACTTCATTAGTGAAGTCCTCTCCAAGACCAAGACATGCTTCCCCCACATCTAGAAACTAATCTATGCCATAGTCTTCGCTCGACGCAAGCTGTGTCACTACTTCGAGTCCCACCTGGTGATCGTGGTGTCGTCTTTCCCCCTAGGAGAGATAATCCATAACTAGGAGGCCTTGGGTAGGGTAGCCAAGTGGGCCATCGAACTCATGGGGGATGCCCTATCTTTTGTGCCTTAGAAAGTAATCAAATCTCAGGTCTTGGCTGATTTCGTGGCTGAGTGGACCGACACCCAACTGCCACTTGCTCAAGTATAGGAGGAATGCTGGACCATGTACTTCGATGGGTCCCTGATGAAGACCGAGGCAGGCGCAGGTCTGCTCTTCATCTCACCCCTTAGAGTGCACATGCGCTACATGATTCGGCTTCACTTTGCCACCTCCAACAACACAGCCGAGTACGAAGCCCTCGTCAATGGCTTGTAGATCGACATCAAACTTAGGGTACGACATCTCAACGTACGAGGCGATTCATAGCTCGTCGTCGATCAAGTAATGGAGTCAAACTGCCATGACCCCAAAATGGAGGTGTACTGCAAGCTGGTATGTCGTCTTGAAGATAAGTTCGACGGTCTCAAACTCAACCACATCGCATGAAAATTCAATGAGGCCACGAACAAACTGGCAAAGATGGCATCGGCATGGGCCCTAGTCCCCCCGAACATCTTCGCTAGAGACCTCCACAAGCCTTCCATCGACTATGCCTTAGCGGCAGAAGAGGGCCCACCGGTCGATCCCACCGCAGGGCTCAAGGCCCCCTCTATCGCCAAGACCCCTTCGGCCAAGCCCGAGGTCATGGAAGTCAACGCGGAGCCTCCCGAGGCCAACCAGGGCATGGACTGGCGAGTCCCGTTCCTTGATTGCTTTGTTTAGGGAGAGCTTCCTATAGACAGGACCAAAGCCCAATGGCTTGCGTGACGAGCCAAAACTTACGTCCTCAGCAACGGCGAGCTATACAGGCGAAGCCCATCTAGCGTCCTCCAACGATGCATCACCACCGAGGCAGGCCAAGCCCTACTTTGGGACTTGCACATGGGAGCCTGTGGGCACCATGCAGCGCCTTAGACGCTCGTCAGAGACGCCTTCCGCCAAGGGTTCTACTGGCCAACGGTAGTTGCTGACGCCACCAAGCTCGTATGCTCCTACGAAGGATGCTAGTAATACGCGTGGTAGACGCATCTCCCGGCCCAAGCCCTCCAAACCATCCCCATTACATGGCCATTTGCCATGTGGGGGCTCGACATGATTGGGCCTCTGCAGAAAGCCCCTAGGGGCTACACCCATCTGCTAGTAGCGATCAATATGTTCTCCAAGTGGATCAAGGCTCGTCCAATCAATCGAATCAAATTTGAGCAAGCGGTGTTGTTCTTCACTGGTATCATCCACAGGTTCGGGGTTCCAAACACCATCATCACTGACAATGGGACACAATTCACCGGCCACAAGTTCCTAATGTTCTACGACGACCACCACATCCATGTGGCCTAGTCGGTCATAGGACACCCTAGGACAAATGGCCAAGTAGAGCATGCCAATGGCATGATCCTACAAGGCCTCAAGCCAAGAATATACAACTGGTTGAAGAAATTTGGCAAGAAATGGCTCGCTGAACTCCCGTTGGTCATCTGGAGCCTAAGGAACACTCCAAGCCGAGCCACGGGATTCACACCGTTCTTCCTGGTCTATGGAGCCGAGGCCATCCTCCCCACTAACTTGGAGTACAGTTCCCTGAGGCTACAGGCCTACAACGAGCAAAGCAACTGCACTGCCCATGAAGACGCCTTGACCAACTAGAGGAAGCCCGAGACATTGCGCTACAACATTCAGCCAAGTACCAGCAAGCCCTATGACGCTATCAAGCCCGATGCATTCAAAGCCGAGACCTGAAGGTGGGCGACCTGGTGCTGAGACTAAGGCAGAACAACAAGGGCTGCCACAAGCTGACCCCGCCATGGGAAGGGTCATACATCGTCGCCCAAGTGCTGAAGCCTAGGACCAACAAGCTAGCCAATGCGAAGGGCAAAATCCTCACCAATGCTTGGAACATAGAACAGCTATGCCGCTTCTACCCTTAAATTTCCAAGCACTGTATACATTGTTTCTCGAAATATAATAAAGAAGCGTTCTTTAGTTATTCTAATTTTTTGAGAAACCCCCTGAGCCCATCGTGGGGCTCAACATTATGATAACATCATAAGGGCGACTCAGCTCTGCCTCTATAGAGGTACCCACCACGGGGCTTGAACAAGACTCAGCTCTGCCTCTATAGAACTGAGCCTCCCTCGGGGGCTAGAAGGGGGGAACCCCCCTAAGTCCTAGACACCATTTTTTAATCGTTTTTCAAATAAATTTCTATGCCAAACTCTCTATCATGTTCCAACAAATCGATTGTAAAAAAACTAAGGACCAAAAGTCTGTCTCAGGGCAAAAAGGCCGGCCAAGCCGTGAGACGACCTATGCCTCTGGGCTATGGCACTCCCTCACCACCTTTTTCCTGAGGGGCAGCTTAGGTTCCGAGGAAGTTTTCTACTAGTGATATGTTCAGGAACGAGACAGAGGGCAAAGGCTCGGAAATACCATAAAATGATTAAAAAGCATAGACGCATAAGTACTTTAAAAAAGGCGTCGACGACCACAAACATCATGATAATCATCCTAATCTATTTACATGGCCCCTTTGGCCTAGGTCAAGGCTCATGGTCTCCTATGTCGGCTAACGGCGTGGGAGGAACCACCTCCTCTTTGAACAGCTTGGCCAGCGCCGTGCCGGGGCCCTCAGCCACCTCCATCAGCTTCATGACCTCCTCATTGGCCTCCTCGTCATCCTTAGCCAACACGTAGCCATCACTGATGGCCTCAAGGTCGATGCTAGCATAGTGCGACGAGACGATGACTAGGGCGCACTTGACGCCCGTGTGCAGCGCTCCCCAGAGTTGCTTGCGCACTTGGCCACTCAACGCGATCAAGCGGCTCCTAAGGGAGCTACCCGACTTGACCCCCTCAACCTCTAGGACCTCGCAGATAGTATGAGCAGTGCTCTGCAGCGCGTTGTGCTCCCCGATCTTGGCCTTGAGCACCGCCTGCACTGCGACAGAGGCCTCAGCTGCCCGAGAGACCTCCTTCTCCAACCCTATGCCAAAACAAGCAGGATAGGGTTAAGCACCAAGGGAAATAAGCTGAACAAAGGCAAAGGCCTATGGGACTCACCCTCGGCTTTCTCTTTCTAGCGCTGGACCTTGACCCGAGAGGCCTTGGCCTTCTCTTTCCAGTGCTAAACCTTGACCTGAGAGGCCTTGGCCGCCCTAGAAGCCTCCCTCTCCAACTCTGCATCACATTAGGGAGTTAGGGGTCGAACACAAGAAAAACAAATAAAACAAGGGGAACAGGACTCACCCTCAGCTTTTCCCTTCCATACCAAAGCCTCAGTTCGAGAGGCCTCGACCACCTTGAGGGCCTCCGCCAGGGCACCTTTCGTCAGCAGGTGCACACCCTGCTCCGCCCATAGCTACCGAGCGACGGCCTAGGTAGAGGTTGTCGCTTCTTCAGCCTAGGACCTGAAGGTGTCCCACTCACTAGCCACCTGGGTCAGCTCCCCCTCTAGCTCCTTGATCCGCGCCGCCAAAGGGGCGGCCTACTCCCGAGCCATGGCCACCTTGTCCTTCATATCAGCATAGCAAAGGCGGAGGTCCTCCACCTCCGTGCTCCTCGCCAAAAGAAGCTCATTAGCATTGGCGAGCAGGTCCTTCTGCTACCGAAGCTAGTCCCAGATGTCCCTCTCCCGCCGGAGGAACAATGACTTCCCGAGGGACCGAGCCTCGAGCTCCTGATAGGTGGAACAAACGTCAAGCGCTGCAAGAAAACTTGGGAAAAAGACGACACCGCATGAGAAAAGAAGGCGCATACCTAGGTGGCCCAGGGTAGATCGTCAGCCATGATGGATAGCGCTGTCCGTAGCGACCGCTCTGCCAGACGGCGGTATTGCTCGAAGGTGTCCCAATGCCCCCCCTTGGTCGCATCCTCAAGGGCGAATAGAGGCTCCCCCTCAGGGTCATCCCGGCTCCGCCACAAGACACGTGGGTGATCCCACCCGTGGGGCTCGGGTTGTGCCCGCATGAGGGTCGAGCTTCCCTTGCCAGAGGTCGGAGCTGGCTACTCCATGGTGCTGGCCGCCTCGGCATCCGCCACCTCCTTCCCCCAAGAAGTATCATCAGAGGAGATCGAATGGACCTCCACTTCCAGGGCGCTCTCCTACAACGGTGGCGGGCCTTGGACTAGGGGCGGTATTGAAGCTTGCCATGCCTCCGTCTCTGCTTCCTGGGCCATCGGCTTTGCCCCACCAACGCCAGCCTCTACCACCCCGACCTCGATGGTCCTGGGGGCTTCGGTCCCTGCCACCTCAGCCTCGGTGGTCCTAGGCACCCCGGCCTCCGCTGCCTCAGCCTGGGAAGTTCGGGGGGCCTCGGCCTCGCACTCAGTCGCCTCGGCAACTGAGGGTGCCTCAGCCCCATCTGACTCGCGGGCCTTAGGCTCATGGGGCCTAGGCTCCTCTTCCCCTACTTGATTCATGGCTGCCTTGATAGCCTCTCCCTGGGTGACTGGCTCCTTTGGGTCGGTCCTCGCCAACGCCATGCCACGTTGTATGGCAGCTTGCGCCTCCACCACCCATTGGGCGGTGGAGCTGGTGCTCACCTTGAGCGCCTTACGTGGCACCAGGGCGGGCACTTTCGCCTGACGCTTATGGCTGAAGGCAAAACATCGACAAGGTCAACATACGACCAAGGAACAAATGGGAGATGCTACCAACCCCGCCAAAAAAACACTCACCTCAAACGGGGACACAACTGCTTCGGCACTGCGTCCCTCCTCTACAACGGTGGCGGTGGCACGGCCTCTGTGTCTACCGGTGCTGGCCAACCCTCGCCGAACTCTAGCACCCCCTTGACCCTCTATGGGGGTAGTTGTGTCGCCCCCACCGCCGCCTGCTCCATCTTCACCGTCGAGCCCACCGGGCTGATGGCGCACTTCCCTAATGCTCATGCCTCGGGTGTGTTAGCCTTGGCCTTAGGGCGGGCGATCGCTAGACCCAAGGCATCCTCTCCTCCTCCTCCTAGAAATGCCAGGCTACTCGCCGACGCCCCGAGCGCCATCCCCCTAATGTCAGGGAGATGGTCCAAGGGACCTCACCCCGCCTCGCTCTCGTCATCATCGTTCGAAGAATCCATCAACAGTGACAGCGATGGAGACACCTCCACCGGGACACCGTCGTGCCTCTACTGCCGGTGGCATTTCTCTAGCTCCTCGCGCTCAAGGATCTTCCTCTTGTGCTTTGCCTCCTCGGCATCCTTCCGCTTCTTTTGTGCCTCGGCGTGCGCCCGGTTCACCGCCCACCGCTCTGTGTCCTCAGGAATAGGCGGCGGGGAGGCTCGCACATCCCTTATCCCCTGCAGGAATGGTGAACACAAATAAGGGAACAAGAAACGGTAAGGAATGAGGAGGCATCGGGGGCCGCAGCAGTGCGTGACTTACCAGAGAGAGGTACCCCCACAACGGGCACATCGCGATAGGGGTCAGACCACCGCTCTTCAGCCGGCCCTCCACCATCTCCCTCACCCGACGTAGAATCTCCTCATCGAAGAGGGTGACGGTAGACATCCGAATGCCCTTGATCGGCTCATCCGGTGTCATGTTGAACAGGCGCCACCGCCGAGCCATCAGCGGCAGCACCCTCCGGTGGTGGAAGGCCACCATGACCACGGCCGCCGTAAGGCCGTGGCCGCACAGCCTCTCTAGTCCCTCCAGGAGTGGCTACATCTTGGGCTGATCGACCATCAGGACATCGTACCTCCACTTCTCTAGCAGGCTCTCCATGACCCACCCGATATAGGGGGGAAGCCCGCCGTCATCGTTACGGAGGTAGAACTAGGTGTTGTACCAGCAATGGTTGGCTGACGCGAGCTAGGCTAGGATGTAGAGGTGCTGCCAGTCTTGGCGCACTTGGAGTGTGCAGCCACCGGCCCTCATCACCTTCGATGCACCTGTCGTGCCCATCGGCTTGGTGGTGAGCCCCACCTAGAAGAGGTGGAGCCACAGCTCCTAGTGGGGGGCAATGCCCAGGTACCCCTCACAGATGGCGACGAAGATGGCCGCCTATGCGATGGAGTTGGGGTTGAAGTTGTGAAGCTCCACGCCATAGTAGTGCAGGAGCGCCCGCATGAACCGGTCCACCGGTAGGCCAAGACCACGCTTGTGGAAGGACACAAAGCTCATGATGTAGCCATTGCGTGGCCTCGGCTCCTGCTCGCCCCCTAGAGCAATCCACTCTAGCCTAGTGGGGTCGGTAACTAGGCTGAGGAGGTCGTCATCGACCAGCGACTGCAGCATCTCCGCCAACATGTCAGATGGACCCCAAGGATCCGCCTGAAGGACAACAGCGCCACCGGCCATTGCGCGGTGGAGAATGCGGCTACGATGGTAAAGCTCGCTCTCTCTCTCTCTCTTCCTCGCCCTTCTCCCTTCTTCTCCTCGGCGCTCTTTGTTCTTAGCAATGGCTCGAAGGTAGAAAAGGTGAATGCAGGCAAGGTAAGGGGGAGATGGACAAGGCTCGTCATGTATTTATGCAGGAAGGGGACGAAACAGATGGGCGATGAAATCAGGGAAGTTTCCCTCAAATCTACCATAGTTAATCTAGATCTGATTAAATCGCCCACGCACCCACCTTTTCCTTATTAATCGCACGCATAGTTATGTCCCATCCGCTGACACCACGTCGCATCCGACCATAGCAATGGCAGGCACCATTCCGTCTCCCTAAGAAACTGCCACAAAAGGCAGCCGATGGGAGGGGAATATCCCCCACCTGATTCCTTTCAAACAAAGGAACTGGGCACCGAGCCTGTTACGGTCTAGGGGTTCGAAGGCTGGTCCCCCAAGGGTCTCGATAGTCGCCCTAGGACAACAGAGTCAGCGACAACTATGGGCAAGCCTGTACATGGCCAAGGCCTGAGCAAGCGATTGCTCGGGATGCCCTAAGTCATGTTCGAGACCGGTAGGGAGGTCTCCAAATGGGATCCCACCGAAGGGAGGCACCGAGCCCCTAGGGCCAATCGAATGGCCTTAGGACCCACTAGAGAAGCCCTCTAGTACTTTTGGAGTGTGTCTCTCGACCGCTAGCCAACCCCTATTGAATGGGGCACGGGTCTCCACTCAGACTTACCCGATAATAGTTCACCAGAAGTGTCATTGCTCGTGCCCACCGAGGGTAGCCTGGCATATTCCATCCCTCCTTCTAAATGAAAAGGATGCGCGAGGGTCGCACAAAAAGCCAGGGGAACTCCTGATCGCCCTCTCGCTACGTGTAGAGGCTGGGGGCTCTTCCTGCAATCAAGCCGAGACCCAGCGACCTAGGCTCGCACTCGAGGGCTCAGCAAACAACCCCTCCTTCTAAACGAAAAGGATGCGCGAGGGTCGCACAAAAAGCCAGGGGAACTCCTAACTGCCCTCACGCTCACACTCGGAGGCTCAGAAAAACACAATAAAGGCACCGAGCCCATTACGGTCTAGGGGTTCGAAGGCTGGGCCCCCGAAGGTTTCGACAGCTACCCCAGGACAAATAGAGTCAGGGATGACTATGGGCGAGCTCGTACATGGCCAAGGCCCAAGCAAGCAAATGGTTGGGATGCCCTAAGTCGTGTCCGAGACCGGTAGGGAAGTCTCTGAGTGGGATCCCACCGTAGGGAGGCACCGAGCCCCCGGGGCCAATCGAACGGCCCTGGAACCCACTGGAGAAGCCCTCTGGTATTTTTGGAGTGCGTCTCTGGACTACTAGCCGACCCCTATTTAATGGGGCATGGGCCTCCAGTCGGACTTACCCGATAATAGCTCACCGGAGGTGTCACTGCTCGCGCCCATCGAGGGTAGCCTGGCATGCTCCACCCCTCCTTCCGAATGAAAAGGATGCATGAGGGCCGCACAAAAAAGATAGAGAAACTCCTGATCGCCCTCTTGCTCCACGCAGAGGCTTGGGGGCTCTTCCTGCAACCAAGTCGAGACCCAGCGACCCAAACTCACACTCATGGGCTCGGCAAACGCAACAAAACCCCTCAAACACGTAAAAAATAAGGAATAAATCCACTCCTCTAGGGCCTCGGGGGCTACACTCGGCGAGTGCGCTCATGCGCACCCACTGAGGTCTCGAGTACAAAACACCTTCCTGCTAGGAGCTGCCGCGAGCCAAGTCTCATCAAAACCTTAGGGAGAGCGTTCACACTCTCCTCGAGGCTCAGGGGCCACTGTCGGGTACCATAAAAAGGGGTCCCCTAAGCAAAAACCAAAAAAATCACTTAGACCCTGACAAAATCAAAGCTAAGAGACAACCACTGGCTAACCCCCACCTTGTCTGAGCCTATCGATCCTCCGCCTCGCTCGAGGCCTCGCGCGAAAGGCCTCGGATAGGGTACCGATTCTCCGCCTCGCTTGGGGCCTCGCACGTAAGGCCTCAGATGAGGAACCAATTCTCCATCTCGCTTGAGGCCTCACACGAAAGGCCTCGAATGAGGTGCCGATTCTCCGCCTCGCTCGAGGCCGGCTCGGCGACAACCCCATCGTCTCCACCTTGACCGATTTCCCTAATAGAACGTCACGTCCAATTAATGCGACCAACCACTCCCGCGACATCAGCCGAATGATGGCTCGACATAGCAGAGCGACTGATGAAATGGGAGTCGCATCAACACCATGCCATCCAGGACAGGACAGGGCAGGGGTTACCGACCGCTGTGCTCAGCACTATGCCCACGACTGACACCCGTGCTGCACTATGCTACCTAACCTCAACTGCTCCGAGGACAGCATGGCATGGGGGGTCAAGTTCGAGTACCTGTAGCCTCGGAATCAGTGTATAGGACCAACTGCTCCCTCCAAGCCTCGGTAATCCACTTTAGGGTCTCAGCAGCCTCGGGATTCGTGCCCACTGAGCCCCCCATGGTGGCTCCGCCTTGGCACCAACTGAGCCTTGGCCCTTTACACTATCAACACACAGCGACCAGCACATCGTCCGCCATGCCCTGCATCAAGCTATCACTAGAGCTCCCACGTCACACAAGATTGGGTGTGACCAACGCGTCGCTCTAGTGCATCAAGGACAAAGACCGCTCTATCGACCATGCCACCACAGTGACAAGCTACAGAGCTCGGAAACACCACCTCCGCTCACAAGACGCCGCGTAGCAAACACATGTATCACCCCTGTCCCCCTTCAACTATAAAAGGGAGAGACTGGGTCCGTTTCTAGGGAGGCACAGATGGACGCAGACGGAAGGTAGACTTAGACGCTCAGATGAACACACGCTCAACACTTTGTAATACGCATGCTTCCCCGCTGCTTGAGATCAACATCTCAAGCAATTCACATCATTCCACGTAGAGACCTGGGACTAGCTCCCTCTCTTGCCCTGCTTGTAACCCCCTACTACAAGCACTTCGGTGTAAGGAATACAAGATCGATCTCTTAGACTGGACGTAGGGCATCTATCGCCTAAACCAGTATAAACCTTGTGTCTCTTTGCATCACCATCTGGGATTAGGGGCACATAGTACATTTTCACTAGTTGGTTGAGGGCCCACCGGTCCAAAACACCGACATCATGTTTCCATGTGTATATGCATATGCTCATGAGTGTAAACATGTAATTGGTTGATATGAGTCACAAAAACATATTAGCAACACTTAGGTTAGCAAATGGAACATTGTCCATGAAGGTCACCTTTCATGATCAAGCACTTAAGTGATGCTATGCATGTGACCTGGGAAGCTCAATGTGTGACCAATGCATGAAATGAGTGTGTGACCTTACAAATAGCTTAAACCTATTTAGAAGATCATTATGAACAACTTTGGTAGTCATGGTTAGTGCTGAATTGGTCACTAAGTCGTGGTTCATGTATAAGTCATCTTGTGAATGTAATGTGTTTGACCAAGTTTGAACTATATGATAGAGACTTTGCATGGATGTGTGCACTAAAGCAAAGTTGTAGTATTTGATAAGGGGAACAACTTTTGTGTTTGGGTCATAGACCGGTTTAGCTCCTAACATGTTTGAATTAGGCCCTCAAAAGTCATCAATCCACTGTTTTCAACACTTAGCAAATTTTTCTAAGTAAGCTGCACTGACAGATTGACAAGTTTGACTTTGGGAGGAAATAACTCGAGTTTGGTTGAGAATTAGGGCATGGGTTCTAAATAGAAATCAGAGCTGGTACTTAGGGCTACGAGTTTTGTTTAGGTAGTTGCACTAACAAGCTACGGATTAGGAAATTTAATTGCTTCAAATCGCATCGTCAGGCTCGGTTCGGGGCTCTGATGGCCAACCTGTTCGGTCTTCAGTGGCTGACTGACAATAGAGCATGGCCACCGCGTGGAGGGAACGAAGCCACGCGTCACCACTAGTCTGAGCAGCCAGGCCATGTTGAGCCACAGCGCGGCTGTGTCGGGCTAGAGTGCACCTTATCATCCCCAGCACTCGCCCGCTCCATCCCTGTGCTCTCATTTCGCTCTCTACCTTTTTCCTTCACCCACCCGCAGCAACTGCCGCCGTAGCAGCAGCGGATAGTGCTGCCATCACCATTGTCGGCCACCCCGCTCGCCTTGCGCCGCGTCACGTCGCTCCTCTGCCACCGCAGCAGTGCCATTGCACCTCTGCCGAGCACCGCGCCAACTCCATCGAGCACCACGCCAACTCCGCCGAGCACTGCGCCAACTTCGCCGAGCACCGCGCCAACTCTGCCGAGCACCGCAGCTACTCCACCGTCATCCTAGAGTCTCACCGCGCCCACATTTGCTTACTAACCGCGCCGTCTCCGACCGCCTTTCGCCATAGTGGTTGGTACTCTAGAACCGCCGTCGCGTGCAGCAGCTCGTAGACTCATTAGATCCAGTCATAGCAGTCATCGCCAGTGTGGTGTCGTCGTCCTGCTCTGCCGCTACCGGAGAGGGTCACCATCGGTGAACTTCGGTTGTTCCGCGCCGAGCTCTGTATTGACGTGTGGGATCGACTGAACCAAGGGCTCCAGCTGTCTGTGACTCGATGGAGAATGCTAGTTCATCTGTTTTTAGTTTCGTTGCAAACTTTGAAAACAATGATAAGTAGGGTGTAGAGATCCAAATATTGTGAACCAAATTTTGTAGTGTTCCTTAGGAAGTGTAGTATTTATGAACAATATAAAATCTGTTGCTTGACACCTTTTTGTAGGGTTTTCTGTTTCCACAAAAATAACCCTTGCTGGATTGTCATTTTTTGCCTAGGATGTTTTACTTTGTCAATTGGCATGAAACTTTTACAGTAGTCTTTTGGTAGCATTAGTAAGGCACTGTAAATTTCTGAGAATTTATGATGCACGTTTAGTATATGTTTATTATTTAACCTAAGTATCTAAATAAAATAATAAAGGCATTTAAATAAATAGTTTGGGCTTTACCATTATGTTTTCTTGAGTGTATTTGGTATGCTTGAACTGTTGGTAGACTTTGTGTTGTCAAAATTTGAATGCTTACATGAAGTAAAAGTATTGTTGCTTTATAATTCGAGTTGGGAGGGCATTCGGACAGATTCTGTAGTTTAGTGTGTTGCATAGTGAAAATGATGTTTTCTTTAAAAATGGTTAATAACAAGGTTGTAGGTAACTTCTTCATGTATCTTGTGTTAAAATTTCAGGACCATAGGCCAAAGAGTTTAGGAGTTATAGCTGTTTAAAGTTAGTATTTCCGAATTGCTTGCTCTCTGGAATTTCTGGACAGCACTGGATTGATTGTCTATTTTGGTTAAGATAAGTTGTGAATTAGCTTTTGGTGATTAAATATGAGTTGTAGACAATTAAATAAGCTTTCCAGAAAGTCCAATATCACCACATTTGGATAAGAAGAACTTCTGTTATGAGTAAAACAAGTAGCTGCTGTTTTGTAGTGTGGTACATGAACTGCTGAAGTGTTTGATTGAGTAATTAAGAAGAGATATGCACATACTCAGTAAAACACGATACACTTGTTATTACTTCAGCACCATGATGTTAAGAATATATACAAGAATGCATTCATCATATATCATCATATTATACTTGTCGGCATGCATACATTCGCAATACCTTATACCATATTCAAGCATCTAGGATCGGAGGAAGAAATAACGTTGCTGGAGTTCGACGAAGGAGAGGAAGGGGACCAGCAGGAGATTCCTCAAGCCGCAGCTCCCGAAGGCAAGGAGCAGAACCCAAAAGAGCTTCTGAAGTGCCCTGATCACCGCCCCACTTCCTTTCTGAAAGGCAAGCCCCGGAGCATTCTAAGTCTCCCAGTATTTTACAAAAATATTACTCAAGTTCATATGATTGATGCATTAGGTTATAAGAGTTGAATGGAACCACTTGATGCATATAAATTCCTTGTCCAGATATATACACCGTTAACCCTGTGTAGGTCCAGGATCAAATATATGCTTAGCCATGCTTAGACCGGTAGAAGTCGGGTGATTTCCTGTAACCTGTGAGATATAGGTGGATACCGGAGCACGGTTGGCTATATTTGCTATCGTGGAACAGAACCATGGGGTAAAAGAAAATCGAGGTCGGGAGGAGTCTATGCGTAGGTTGACTCATGTGATTCCGTCTATGCCGATTAAGGACCGTACCATTGTTGGCGCTTCTGACAGGATTGAATGCATGCCTATCACTTAGCTGGCCGGATAACTCGTTCCGACCGCGAAGCCGAGTAGCTCAACTCAGGCTAGGTCCCGTTCTGTTGTGCACTCCTTGTAGGGAGTCAGACTGAGCCCAAGGGCAGGCTAGGCCTGGACATCTTGGCATTTGGTGTCCCCAACTGTGCGACACGGTACGAACCTGTGAAATGTGGACCTGAGTTGTACTAAAGGTGACCTAAGGCGACTAATGATCTGGTCTGCTTGGGTTTGTGTTAGGAATAAATTCCCAGCTAGTTGAAATTGATTCAAATCGTCGTCTCTCCCGGATAGTGAGAAACTTGGCTAGTCCCAATATCGTAGTAACTGTGTTATGGAACATGATGGTTCAAATGAACATGGAATTACAATACCTGCTATGGTTACTATTGTATGCTTTTAAAATGATATACCACATGTTTGGCACAGGTTAGTTGCTAATTTAGAGATGGATAGTTATAATAAACTTGATAACGGAATCATAATTGTATAACTGAGTTAATCGCTTTTATGCAAAATGTTGTCCAGCTACCTCCACTTATACAGCCTTGCATGATCCTTGGAGTCATTTTATTTCTGGTTTATGACGGGTAAGTCTAGCTGAGTACCTTCCTGTACTCAGGGTTTTATTTTCCATTGTTGCAGATGGCACTATGTATCATGGTTATTGCAAGAGTTGCTTCTATCCCACTGTGGATGAGGAGTAAGCCTTGGGCAGTCTTCTTATTAACTCCTTCTACATGCTTTTGTGGATTGTGATCCTATCTTGGCACTGTATTAAACTATGTTGGCAAATGCTACTTCAAACTTAATTTGCTTCCACTTTTATCTATCAAACTCGGTTTGTAATAACTTTGTTTCATTCTCTGATGATGAAAATGTATCTGTGAACTTTCTGTAATATGTGACATGTATGTTGAATCATGTATGATCTTGGTTGTTGTAAATCGTTTATTGAGACCCATCGTGGTACTCGACGGACTACTGGGTTTATATGGGTTCAAGTATGACAGTGCGACCGCTTGTGGGCTGCCATTGTACTTGTACTCTTATAAATTGGTTGGTTCTATGACAATTCTCCCACACAAAGCATTGGTCTTGCCTGTGGGAAAGAACTTGGCTAGGAAGGCAGTGGAGCAGTTATCCCTTATAGTATTTCTATCTTTGTTAGAGTAAAATCATTGCTTCGCCTTCCCCAAAAGTGATGCCGATCTCCAAGAAGTGTTGGAGATGTGCACTTGCATCTTCATGTGCTTTTCCACTAAACTAGCTTGCTTGCACCATGTTGATGAGGGCTGGCTTGAGCTCAAATCCATTATATCCGACATTGACTGTCGGTCCAGTATGGATGTTGGCCGTAGTTGGAGCAGAGAATTCACGAAGAGTCCTATTAGCCATAGCTTCAAATTTAGGTGTTAAGCTTCACCTTATATGGTTGTCTTCTGACTTTAAAGCTAGAACTTTCTTGAGTTTAGCTCTAGTCCTCCTGATTAATGCTTTTGGATCTTCAACATAGTTTGTCGAAAGGTCAAAACCAGTCATACATTACCCTGCATAAAATACACATGTAGACAAGACAAGGGTAATCCTGTTTGAGCAAAGGTCAATGGTTTTCCTCGATCACATCAATAAGTATAAGTTTATCAATACTTCCTTTGTCTAGCTACCTTCTCCGGCAACGGCGCCAGAAATGCTTGTTGGTATTTATTAACTTGTCACTTGTTTTAAGTAGTCACCTGTAATATGCCTACATCTCCTAGCATCACTTGTACGAGGTTTTCATCCTTAATGATGGTGCTAGAAATGCTTGTTGGTACTACATAGCATTACTACTAGAATAGTACTAAGTTCTTTATTTATTTATGTGACTAGGAAGAATATATATATATATATATATATATATATATATATATATATATATATATATATATATATATATATATATATGAAAGGAATCTACAAGCGCATAGATAATTATACCATTGAAGCACTTCACCAGGGAGTATTTCAGGTATCGTTATTTATATTTTTTACCATAGGGAAGGTCTTTCACGAACATGTATTGATACCTTATACTATTGATGGAGAAATAAACCATAACCAATATTCTACTCATAATAGGGGTAAGTCATAGGATAAGATATATGATAAGTATTGATCAATGATAATGACAAATCACTCAGAGTACTCCTTTCTATGGCATTAGCATGGTCAGGTAGAATATTAGAGGAATAATTCCTAAGTCATTCTTAATTACAAGTCAAAACATACATTGATTAATGCAATTATACCTAGTAGTCATTGCTAAGATCATCTTCATATCTACACATAAAGGATATTACTAAGGAATATTAAGAACGGATCTTGTTCTTCTTTCGTAACCGGACCTTATGTGTGCTTATACTTCGGGGAGTGGACTACAAAGGACTCAATAGGTAGTGTCACATCCACGATCTACCACATGACCCTAGAATATAGGGTGTATCTGTAGGTAAACAACATATAAGCACCACGCTTACACAATGTCGACCACTCATCCATGGTACCTTAGAGTGAGTGCCATACGAACTTATGCATGAACATTATGATAATCTAACTATACTAAGCATATAATCAAAGTAGATGATGAACATTATAATGAAGAGCATAAATGAGATGAATATTAATATTGTCATAATAATTGTAACTAGCATATAAAATAATGGAGGTACAAAAGAGAGGGGGTACAAAGATTATACCAAACCACGCTCTTGACACGATCAGGAATCCATGCGAAGCCTACTTGCCTCCCTCTAGACCTAGCCTAACTAGCTATGCCCTAGAGTTGGTGGATCTTTAAGGATTATTAGGGTTTCTGTCTTCTCAAATGACTTATGCTTATTCCTGGCGGTGGCAGGGGCTGATATATTTAGCCTAGAGTGTCCAACATGAGCCCTTGGATCAAACCGACTTAAAGGATGGTGTGGATGCAACCTAGGAGGCGGTGGAGAACCGACATTCCAAGGAGGGGTTGACATGTGGGCCGAGGGGGCCAGGCGGCATACACATGGTAGCCTCTATCCCTCTGCCTCAGCACAGAGTCCTCTCGAGTCTTCTAGAACCTTCTGGTATCAGTTTCGCTGCGCATAAGCGTGATTAAATCTGACTTGTAGGTCTACCTTGATGGTTTTCTAGACAAACCCAGCAGAAAATATAGATTCACCAAAACTCATGAAATTTGTTAGTTTAAATCCCTAGACCTTCATTGGTGATTATATTTATGCCCTTATACATGTTATATTGACTGTTTATAATGGTTGTTAATTACCGTCAACAGCCACAAAGGAGGTCTCATAGGTTAGTGTTTTTGGAGCTAAGAGAGGAGATAGAAGGCGGGGCATCCTCCTCATCACTACTCTCATACTATCCTATAGGTTGCTTGATTGGAGGAAGCTTTTTAAACCTCTTGAGCCTAAGGGGTGCACCTAAAGATTCTATCGACTCTTTTCCTGATGAGGCTGGCTTGCACACTAGCTCCTTAGTGGGCTTACGCATGAGTGCTTTCTAGTACCCCCTGTCTAATTTGCGCACACCTACAACGGTGTAGGAAAGACTAGGCCTAGCATTGGGTAGGGATGGGTTATCATGAGAGACTAATTTGCCCAAAGGCATTATAAAGGAACGTTTGCTTGGTCTGCTAGCTTCAGGTGCCTTTCTCTTGAGGCCAATGGCATCGGTGGTTGATCCTGTCTGTGGCGCCTTCTTTTCCTTAGCACCACCAAGGGGTGCCTTGGAACACACCATAGTCCTCAAGCTAGTGCCACTACACGTGGCGTAGCTTGGTGGTGGCATGATAGCGAGAGGCGCCTCCAAGATCGCCCTTGCTTCCTTCATCAGGAATGAGCTCTCAGGTACAAGATCAATGGACACCAAAATGCCTTCAAGGTTGTAGGTGGAGCAGGAACCTTTGTACAAGGTGAAAGCATGGCATGCCATCTTAAGCTTTTGAGTGCTTTGGGAAGGAAGAGAAGCTTTTGCTTGGTGTGAAGAGAGGGAGAGGCTTCGGGTGCTTTATATAGGAGCTTGGGCCTCTACCGTGAAGGAAAGAATCAAAGCACCACCATAGCCATGATACTTAGAGGATTAGAAGGATGTGCATGAAGATCGGGGGCCAGTGGAGCCACGGGTGGTGCAGCCACACCATGGGTGCGCCCGCACCCCCAGCTCCTCCCCCTACACTGAGTTTGTGTCTAGGTGCACAAGCATGCATGGGGATTCTAGGGATGCTAGTGTTGGATTTTATTTCAACAATATCATTGTTTGATAGAGCAGGATATTCATATGATCAAGTTGAATCAAGAATATTCAAGTTGCAAAATTTCACATGAATTTGTAATAATGAGTGGATATTCATGTGATCAGCAAGAATCTAGCAAGATTAAGCAAGAATCATGGGTTATCTTAGTGAGGGCAAAAAGGTCATTTGTCCATGAAATCTTGCTTAGGAAGATAAAACAATATTTTGCATTTTTTAGTAAATGAAAGAATATGTTAGTATTCTTTTTAAATTTTAATAAGTTTAGAATGAATTTATCAAAAGCAATTAAATATATTCTATCTATCTCTAAGTTAGCTTTATAAGAAGGCTCTAGGAAAACTTTTAAACGTTGGCCATTGACTTTAAAAATGTTACTATCATCATCTTGGATGGTGATCGTGCCATGTGGTGAAGTGTTGATGATGGTGTACGGTCCTTGCCATTTGTTTCTTAGTTTTCCTTCACCGAAGAGGTTAACTCAGGAGTCAAATAGTAGAACTTTGTCTCCCTCCTTGAATTCTTTCTGTTGGATTCGGTGATCGTGCCATCTCTTAGTTCTTTCTTTGTAGAGCTTGGCACTATGGTAAGCCTTTTCTCGCCACTCTTCTAGCTCAGCAATTTGTTTTTATCTATTTTTGTCGGCTAGCTTGAAATCTATGTTCTAGCTTTTGATTGCCTAGTGAGCTCGATGCTCAAGCTCAACTAGTAAGTAACAACTCTTTCCGTAAACCAGCTAGAATGGTGACATGTCGTTGGGAGTTTTGTAAGCTGTCCTATGCGCTGAGGGTGCATCAGGTAGCTTGTCTTTCCATCCTTGTCCCATTGCATTAACCATTTTCTGTAGGATATTTTTTATTTGTTAACTTGAAGTTTCTGCCTGACCATTGGTTTGAGGATGATATGGGGTGGCAATGTTGTGCTTGGCCCCAAGCTCTTTTAGGAAGGCTCTGAAGGTTTTGTCAATGAAGTGATATCCCCATCACTTATCACCATATGTGGTGTTCCAAAGCAAGGGAAGATCACTTCATGGAACATCTTCCTTACATGTCTTGCATCAGCAGCTCTACATGGTAATGCTTCCACCCATTTTGACACATAGTCAATGGCGATAAGGATGTACTCGCTGTCATGGGACTTTTGAAATGGCCCCATGAAATCAATCCCCCCAAATGTCGCAGAACCGACCAATTTATAAGAATACAAGTATAATGGCAATCCGCAAGCGGTCGCACTGTCATACTTGAACCCATATAAACCCGGTAGTCCGTCGAGTACCACGACGGGTCTCGATAAACGATTTACAACAACCAAGATCGTACAGGATTCAACATACATGCCACATATTACATAAAGTTCACAGATACGTTTCATCATCAGAGTACGAATAAGAGTTATTACATAACAAGTTTGATAAACGAAAGCGGAAGCAAATAAGTTTGAGATAAGGTTTTCCAACATAGTTTACTACAGTGCCAAACCAGATCACGGTCCACAAAAGCAAGGATAGGAATTACTAGGGAAGCCTGCCCAAGGCTTACTCCTCATCCACAGCAGGATAGAAGCAACTCTTGCAATAACCATGATACACAGTGCCATCTGCAACAATGGGAAAATAAACCCTGAGTACGAGAAGGTACTCAGCTAGACTTACCCGTCATGAACCAGAAATAAAATGACTCCAAGGATTATGCACGGCTGTATAAGTGGGCGTAACTTGACAACATTTTGCGAAAAAGGCAATTAACCGTTGTACAGTTGTGATTCTTTTATCAAGTTAATTATAACTATCCATTTCTAGGTTAGCAACTATCCTATGCCAAACATGTGGTATATTATTTAGAATCATACAATAGTAACCATAGCAAGTATTGTAATTCCATATTCATTTGAACCATCATGTTTCATAACACAGTTACTACGATGTTGGAGCTAGCCAAGTTTCTCACTATCCGGGAGAGACGGCGATTCGAATCGATTTCAACCAGCTGGGAATTTATTCCTAACACAAACCCAGATCTATCAGCCACGATAGTCTTAGGTCACCTTTGGTACAACTCCGGTACACATTTCGCGGGTTCGTACTGCGCCGCACAATCTGGAACACCAGATGCCAGGATGCTCAGGCCAAACCTGCCCTTGGGCTCAGTCTGATCGTTCCCCGGAAGGAGCGCACAACAGAACGATTCCCGGCCTGAGTTGAATTACTCGGCTTCGCGGTCGGAACGAGTTATCCGGCCAGCTAAGTGAGAGGCATGCGTTCAATCTTGTCAGAAGTTCCAACAACGGTACGGTCCTTGATCGACACAGACGGGGATAAGTCCACACCCAAGACCTCCATGCCTTGTTGCTTCCCTATCGACCTCCCGTCCGGTCTCAATTTACTTTTACCACATGGTTCTGTTCCACGATAGCAGATATAGCCAACCGTGCTCCGGTATCCACCTATATCTCGCAGGTGACAGGACATCACCCGACTTCTACCGGTCTAAGCATGGCTAAGCATAAATTCGATCCTGGACCTATACCGGTTAAAGGGTTAATATCTGGACAAGGAATGTACATGCATCAAGTGGTTTCATTCAACTCTTATAACCTAATGCATCAATCATAAATACGTAAGTAAACATTTGTAAATTACTGGGAGACTTATAATGCTCCGGGGCTTGCCTCGCAGAAAGGAAGTAGGACGATGGTCAGGGCACTCCGGAAGCTCTTCAGGGTTCTGCTCCACGCCTTCGGGAGCGGGGACTTGCGGATTCTCCTGCGGGTTCCCTTCCTCGGCTTCTTCGAATTCCAGCAACGTGATCTCTTCCTCTGATCCTAGATGCATGAGTATGGTATGAGTATTACGAATGCATATATGTTAACAAGTGCATCACGTTGTTTGAGTAGGTGCATATCTCTTCTTGCTTACTACTTAACTACTTCTACAAAGCATCGACTATGCCATTAACAGTATCTATTTGTTTTACTCATAACTGGAGTTCGACAATTCCAAATCTAGTGATCTTGGACTTTCTGGAAAGCTTATCAAATTTTCTACAACTTTGTTATTAACCATTTTTACAGTCTACATCAGTTTCAACATGCAACTCATCATTTTCTAGAATCAGTCCGGAAATGACTTAACATGCAATATAAAGTAATAACACCTCTACTTCATGTAATTATTCACAAATTGACAACCTAGAACCTACCAACAGTTTAAGCATACCAAACATAGTTAAGATAATATAATGGCAAAGCCCAAACTATTTATTAAATTGCCTTTATTATTTTATTCAGATATCTAGGTTAAATAATAAATATATATCAGATGTGCTTAATAAATTCTCAAAAATTTACAGAGCCTTACTAATGCTATCAAAGGACTACTATAAAAATTTCAGGTCATTTTACTAAGTAGAACATTCTATACAAAAATGATAAGGAAGCAAGGCTTGAAATAGCATAAATGGAAAATCCTATTGAAAAGTGTCAAGCAACAGATTTCTTATTTTTCTTAACATCCATATGGTACTAGTATCACCTCCAACAAATTTCATGAATTTTGGACTCATAATGAATTTATAAAAATTCATGCAAGGATTAACTATTTATAAAAGAAAAATCTATAACTATAGATCTACACATGCACTGGTCCTCAAACTTTTATCCAAGCTTAGGTATGACAAGAATAGCCTACCACAAAAATTTCATAATTTTTGGAGCACAGGAACTCTAGATATAAAATAAACAAATTTGAATGCATTCAAAAAGCACATTTGCAAACCCTATTTAAATCTCCAGAAATTTCTACTGTTGAATCCAAGAACATATTTTTCTTAAATACTACACTTCTTAAGGAACACAACCATATTTATTTCAACATTTTTGGAGTTAGCAAACTGCAGATACAAAAATAACAAAACAAATCAAAAACTGGAATCAAAATGAGCCATCCTTCACTACTGCAGTCGCTGACCGGTGGGACCCGGTGGTCAGGGGACCCCACATGTCATCGACCCGAAGCAGAGCAGCGGTGCTGCGCGGTGCTGGCGCGGCCAGAGCTCGTCGACGGCGAACTCGCCGGCGGTGACATCATAACACGATGACCTACTCGACTTAGCGGAGCGATTGAGCTACTTGGGTGGCCTTCTCATCGGAGCTAGCGGCTACGGCGGCGGCCATGGCGGGGTGGAGGTGCGGGTCGACGGTGAAACGCCGGTGAAGGCTACGGGGGTTCAAATCAACGCGTGGACAAGCATCTACGAACGCTGGAGGACCTAGTGCGCTAGCTAACGGAGCTGGAGGAGGACTGTAGCGGCGTGGCCACGACGACGGGGCTCACGGCGGAACTCCGGCGAGCCTGTGCACGCGGTGGAGGCTTACCAAGCACGAATGGCGGGCACGGGAAGAAGCTACGGGGTGCGGGGAAGACGGTGGAGCTATCACGGTGGTGCGGGAGTGGCCGGGCGTGAGCTGCGCGGGGCTATGGCGACGGCGGAGCTGAGGGCGCTCGGCTGCTGCTGCGGCGAAGAAAAGAGGCCGAGGCGAAGCTAAAATGGAGCGCGAGTGAGTGCGGGCGGGCGTTGGCGTGAAGAAGGCACGCCCGGGCGCGGCGTGGCCTGCGCGGTCAGGGCGCTGGCGACGCGCGGCCGCCGCCGGGGACACGCGGCGCACAAGGCCTGAAACCGGTCGGCCATGATCAAACGCGATTCAGTTTCGTCAGTCGCGCGATGGCCGAGCCTGACGACGAGATTTGACGCTGAATTTCCCGCTAATTCGTTGCTCCAAAGCATCAGTCGTCTAAACAAAATTTATAGCCCTATGTACCAGCTTCAATTGTTGTTCAATGATCGAGCTCTAATTCTCACCCAAACTCGAGTTATAAAGCCCTGAAGGTTAGCTTGTCAGGCTGTCAGGGTTTCACGACTTAGCAAAATTTGCTAAGTGTAGAATTTGTGATTTCTCTGATTTTTGAAACCCAATTTCACACATGTTAGGAGCTGATTCAGTCAAAGGCCCAAAAATCAAAGTTGTTCCTTATGTCAAACACTACAACTTTGCTTTAGTGAACTCCTCCATGCAAGGTTCCTAACACCTAGTTCAACTTTAGTCAAACATGTCACTTTAAAATCATGATGCACATTCAAACCATGGCCAAATGACCAATTTAGCCCTAGCCCTAAATACCAAAGTTGTTCATGATGATACTCTAAGCATGTTAAAACAATTTTCAAGGTCATTCAAGCATTTCATGAAGTAGTCACACATATAGTCATTCAGGTCAACACATGAAATAACACTTAAATGCTTTGATCAAGAAATGTGGCCTTCATGAACAAGGTTCCTTTTGTTAACCTAAGTGTAGCTAAGGTGTTATAGTGACCAACATTACACACTAGCATTTATTTGCACCTGATCATATGCATATGTTCTAAGAAACATGAAATAACAAGCAATGTTTCATATGTTTCGACCAGATGTTTCAATTGTAAATGATGATTTATGAATGCTTGATGCTCATGCTCATGTTATGCAAGTCAAGTTATGCAAGGCTAACACCCGAGGTGTTACAGCCCCTCCCCCTTATAAAAATCTCGTCCCGAGATTTGCAAGACCTACCATTCTTGGAAAAAGGCGGGATAAACTTCTTGCAGATAATCTTCTCTTTCCCATGTAGCATCTTGTTCACTATGATTGTTCCACACCACCTTATAGAACTTAATGATCTTACTCCTTGTCACTCTCTCCATCACTTCTAATACTCGAATTGGCTTTTCTTCATAGGTCAGATCTGATTGAAGCTGCACGTTGGTGGGTGCGATAGCTTCTTCCGGTACTCGAAGACATTTCTTTAGCTGCGAAACATGGAACACATCAAAGATTGCACTCATCTCTGGTGGCAGTTGTAGCTTGTACGCAACGTTTCCTTTTCGTTCCAAGATTTTGTATGGCCCTACATATCTTGGTGAAAGCTTCTTTTTCATCCCAAATCTCTTTACACCTTTCATGGGTGATACTCTTAAGTACACATAGTCACCTACTTTAAAAGTTAGTGGTCTTCTTCTTCTATCGGCATAACTCTTCTGTCTTGATTGAGCTGCCTTCATGTGTTGTTGGATGATACGTACTTGTTCTTCGGCTTCATTGACAAAATCAATACCAAAATATCTCCTTTCACCGGGCTCAATCCAATTCAATGGAGTTCTGCATTTTCTGCCATACAAGGCTTCAAATGGGGCCATCTTGATACTCGCTTGATAACTGTTGTTATAGGAGAATTCAGCTAACGGTAACCATTTCTCCCATGACCCTTTTGAAGATATAACACAAGCTCTAAGTAAATCTTCTAGAATTTGGTTTACTCTCTCTGTCTGTCCTGAAGTTTGCGGATGATAAGCTGAACTTCTGATTAGTTTGGTTCCCAAAGCTTGGTGTAAGTGTTCCCAGAAACGAGCTATGAACTGCGGTCCTCTATCCGATATTATGGTCCGGGGTACTCCATGTAACTTCACGATATGGGAAACATATAACTCAGAATATTTACCCGCGTGATATGTTGTGTGAACTGGTACAAAATGGGCTGACTTCGTGAGACGATCAACAATGACCCAGATCGAATCGTGACCTTGGGGCGTTGTTGGAAGGCCTGTGATAAAGTCCATACTGATCTCCTCCCATTTCCATCCTGGGATAGGCAGTGGCTGAAGTAATCCAGCGGTTTTCATATGGACGGCTTTCACTCTGCTACAGTTATCACACCTTGCAACATAGGCTGCGATCTCTTTCTTCATCTTAGTCCACCAAAAACGGTTTCTTAGATCCTGATACATTTTACTACTACCCGGGTGGATAGACAATTTGGACGAGTGAGCTTCTTCTAAAATCTGATTCCTTAGCTCATGGTCTTTTGGCACCACTAGTCGGTCCTCAAACCATAATACACCTCTTTCGTCCAATCTAAAGCGTTTTGTTTCTTGCTCTTTCATTTTTCTCTTGATGTGACTTATTCCTACATCTGTCTGCTGTAGCTCTATGATTCGGCTCTCCAGCGAACAACTGATTGTGATATTATGGAGTACGGCAGGATGTAACAAGTTGAATCCATCTTCCAATAGTGCTTCCATAGTGTTGCAATGGGACTTCCGACTAAGTGCATCAGCTACTACATTTGCTTTACCCGGATGGTAATGCACTTCCAAATTATAGTCCTTAATCAATTCCAACCATCTACGTTGTCTCATGTTCAGTTCTGGCTGGGTAAAGATATACTTGAGGCTTTTGTGGTCAGTATAGATATGACATACATTACCCAACAAGTAATGTCTCCATATCTTTAGTGCATGGACAACGGCTGCAAGTTCCAAATCATGTGTAGGGTAGTTGGCTTCATGTTTTCTCAGTTGCCGAGAGGCATATGCAATTACTCTCCCTTCTTGCATAAGTACACATCCCAAACCTATTCCTGATGCATCACAAAATACATCAAAAGGCTTTTCAATGTCTGGTTGTGCTAGCACTGGTGCTGTAGTCAACAAGGTTCTGAGGGTGTGAAAAGCTGTTTCACATTCTGGTGTCCACTTGTATTTCTCATCTTTCTGAAGTAGTCTGGTCATAGGCTTAGCTATCTTTGAGAAGTCTGGAATAAACCGACGATAGTATCCTGCTAACCCTAGGAAACTCCGAACTTCATGCACCGAAGTTGGGGCTTTCCAATCCATGACCTCTTGCACCTTTGATGGGTCTACTGAGATTCCATCTCTGGATAAAATGTGACCTAAGAAAGGTACTTTGCTCATCCAGAATTCACATTTACTAAACTTGGCATAAAGCTTATGTTCCCTTAGTCTGGATAGGACAATCCTCAGATGCTCTTCATGATCTGACTCAGTTTCTGAATAAATCAATATGTCATCGATAAACACGACCACGAACTTATCAAGTTCGGGCATGAATACCGAGTTCATTAGGTACATAAAGTAGGCTGGAGCATTTGTTAGTCCGAAAGACATAACCAAATACTCGTATAAGCCGTACCTAGTAGAGAAGGCAGTCTTCGGTATATCCTCTGGTCTGATCTTTATCTGATGGTAACCTGATCTTAAGTCAATTTTGGAGAATACTTTTGCCTTCGCTAGCTGATCGAACAAGATGTCGATGCGGGGTAACGGATATTTGTTCTTGATGGTCACAGCATTTAGTGGTCTGTAATCTACACACATCCTTAGTGACTTATCCTTTTTTTTCACAAACAATGCTGGACATCCCCACGGAGATGAGCTAGGCTGGATAAGACCTTTGTCCAATAGATCTTGCAATTGAACCTTGAGTTCTGCTAACTCATTGGGTGGCATTCTATAGGGCCTTCTGGATATGGGTGCGGTACCTGGCACTAATTCGATCTTAAATTCCACATCCCTATCCGGTGGTAGACCTGGTAATTCCTCTGGAAATACATCCGGAAACTCACAAACCACGGGAATATCACATATGGTGGTGGCTTGGATAGCACAGGCTAAATGTTGGGGTTCGAAATCGCGGGAGAGTGGAACTAGAAAAGCATTCCCTCCCGTGGGTTCTCTCAACATGATAGTACGGGTGCTAGTGTCAATAAGAGCACCATGATACTTCATCCAATTCATGCCTAAGATTACACTTATCGACAACCCCGGCAATATTATCAAATCTGTGGTGTACTCCCGCCCTTGTATCAAGATGAGTACATTTTTGACTATCTTTTTGGTAGTAACAGTTCCCCCTGCTGAACTTATGTTAAAACCCCCTTTACTTACTTCAATTATTTCTTGATCATGTCTAGATGCAAATGCTTGACTCATAAATGAATGAGAAGCTCCTGAATCAAATAAAACAACAGCGGGGTGTTTGTTGACGAGAAACATACCGGCCGTGACAACTTCTCCGGTGGGCACTTCCTCCACAGCGGTATAATGCACTTGTCCCTGACGTGCCCTGGCATTCATCTGCCTTTGATTGTTCTAATTTGGGTTGCCATTCCTCTTGGGGTGGGGGCACTCCTTGGACCAGTGACCTAGTTGGTTGCAGTTGAAACAAGGTTGATTACTTTTGAATCCGGTGGAGCTGTCCTGATTACCATTCCCTTTTGGTAAGGCAATAGTGAACGCCTTACGAAACGGTTTCTGTGGCCGGTTATTCTGAGCTTTCGGTGGTGGAGGCCTAAACTTGGATGCAGGTGGACGAAATGGTGGCCTAACTGCGATAGGCGCTTTTGACTGAAAAGATCCGGATGCACTGGCCTCATATGCCCTCTTACGACCCTTAGCAACTGCATGCAGGTTGTTGTGGTTTTCTTGGGTCAAGGCATCGCTAATAAACTCATTGTACGTGGCACATCGAGAATTTGCCATAGTCTTCATTAGTTTGGTACCCAACCCTCGCTTGAAACTCTCAATCTTTTTCTCTTCTGTGTCCACGAAACCGGGAGCATATCTTGACAAGTTGTTGAATGCGTGCATATATTCTGTGAGTGACTTGGTTCCCTGAGTGAGCCTCATAAATTCTGCTGCTTTCATGCGCATCAGGCCCGGGGGAATATGGTGTCCTCTAAAAGCCAACTTGAATTGATCCCAGGTCACTCTCGCATTAGCAGGCAGAGACGACAGAAAGTGCGTCCACCAGATTCCTGCTGGTCCTTGCAATTGATGAGAAGCATATTCCGCTTTCAGGTGCTCGGTGACCCTTAGCAGACGAAATTTCTGCTCGATGGTATTCAGCCACTCATCGGCCTGCAGTGGTTCCTCAGCCACCTTGAAGATCGGAGGCTTCGTGTCCAGAAACTCCTTGAATGAACTGTGCTGATTTGGCTCGGCCCCTGGTTGCTGTGGGTGGCCACGAGCAGTGTTTTGCGCGATGAGGCGCAAGGCTTCTTCCATTGTCCTCTGGCTACCCAGGAACTGGGTAAAGAATTCCTGAGCAGACGGTGGCGGTGGGGGTGGCAAGTCATCCTGGTTGCCATCCTGACCGCTACTAGCTCCTGCACGGGTGCGCGTCATCTGCGAAGTTGCAACAATACGCGATTATGGGTCGATGCCAAGAGATTGCAGACGAATTAGGTACTCATGCCAAACTGAAATTACTGGAGAAAAATTCTCGAAAGCACAATAAAAACAGAGGCATAATAATTCATTCTCGCAACATGACATCGCCAATTTGACCACTTATCGTGCTCATAACGCATGCAAGTTAAAGCGTGATGACCGACAAGGAACTAAAATTGCATTAACGTTTACCCAACGTGCGATTATCATTACATGATAGTCTGGTTACTAATGCCAACTTGGACTACAGGTCCATTACATAAATAAAGGTGATACATTAATCTTCCCACTACACGCTAAGTGATCTAATCCTCATCATGATCACTATCGAGGTCAGATGCAGAATCATCTTCTTCCCCAGGTTGTATTTCTGCTTCAGGTGCCACTTCTTCTTCTTCCTCGTACCCCTCTAGATCCATTTCTGCGGCTCCAGGTGGTACATAAGGGTGGAGCTGATTGTGCAGTAGGTGAACCTCTTCATGCAGATTATCGTTGTATTCTTCCGCATTGGCCAGCTGCTGTCCCAGCTCGAACTGTCGGGCTCTCAGGACATCTTCCCTGGACCAGGCTGCATTCCGTTGGTGAGTTAACCTAGTCATCTCTTCGGTGAGCCTTTCTATCTCGGCGTCGTGCTCCCTTTGAAGCTGACGTCGGTCCTCGCGGGCATGACCAAGAGCACCAGACACACGTCTGAGGCTACCTTCAACTCCATCTAACACTCTCATCACTGCGAACATGGCGCTCATGGCAGGGTTATCGCTGTTCTGCCCTTCTGCTGCACCAATTTCCAAGGGTCTTCCTCTTGCCTGCTGCCATGAGTCAGTGGAGGGGTTACCTCTTGGAAAGACTCCAACCAAAGCGGCTGCCAGCTCCTGAGGAAAACGATCCATGATATCCCTCAGGATCCCAAAAGCTGCCCTGCCAGCTGCTTCTTCAGCAGTCCTACCAGTCGACTCATAACACCAGCCTGTCCACTCAGAATCGTCACCTCGGGGACGGACAACGGCCTCCACAGTAACTAAGAGACCTTCTCCCAACCGCTCATTCGCCCAGAAGTAGCGGGGTTCCATTCCATCAGGATAGCCTACATAGCTTAGCACTCTCCATAAGAGTGTAGGCATCCCAAACTCTCCAAGGAACGTGTGACGTTGACGGGTACGTGGAGCAAGCTGACGGCTAGGAGCTCTACCTCCGGTGGACTTGCGAGCAGTCTGCTTGGTGCGTGCCATCTGCACCATCAACATGTACCCTTTGGTGAGACAATGCCATAATGGATAAGAGTTACATAACCGAGTAAGAATCTTTATAAGGGGAGAAACAATTGTAATTATGTGAATGGTATTTTAACATGATGCATGCTCGTGCCGTACGTCCTCACAAACTTAGGAAAATTTGTTTCTAACGGTAGACACGGTGGCATACATACGTTCTCTCATAAATAGCGTAACTAGTCGAGCTACACGTTTCGTTGTTAGTGTACCTGCATAAAATTTCATTTCAGCCCTAAACCCATAATGAGTATGCAGAATGTAATTGTAAATACTTCCATATATGTATACCCATACATATATTTCCATATCAATCTACCCGACAAGAATTTAAACCCACAATTAAATACGTACCATATACACATGCAAGCATGTATACATAGTCGTACCAAAGCTAACTCTTCCTGACCGCACGCTCACATCTTGCGGTCATACACTCATCTTACCTTGGCGTAGAGGCAGTGATCCATACATTACCACTCAAGTGAATGGCATCCATACTATAGCACGCCGTATGGACGACGAAGTAAAAACCCCCATGTTAGTACTTAATTAGCCACCTAATAATCCTTAATTTGGGCATAAGGAAAGTGATCATTGGCACACTTTAGATTTCAAATACCTATTATATAACTATTAGTTGCTAAAGAAGGGTTTTCGGAAACAAAAACTTTTGTTTTAAATACACTTGTGACAATTAACGTTGAATCTTGCTCCGATACCAGCTGTCGCAGAACCGACCAATTTATAAGAATACAAGTATAATGGCAATCCGCAAGCGGTCGCACTGTCATACTTGAACCCATATAAACCCGGTAGTCCGTCGAGTACCACGACGGGTCTCGATAAACGATTTACAACAACCAAGATCGTACAGGATTCAACATACATGCCACATATTACATAAAGTTCACAGATACGTTTCATCATCAGAGTACGAATAAGAGTTATTACATAACAAGTTTGATAAACGAAAGCGGAAGCAAATAAGTTTGAGATAAGGTTTTCCAACATAGTTTACTACAGTGCCAAACCAGATCACGGTCCACAAAAGCAAGGATAGGAATTACTAGGGAAGCCTGCCCAAGGCTTACTCCTCATCCACAGCAGGATAGAAGCAACTCTTGCAATAACCATGATACACAGTGCCATCTGCAACAATGGGAAAATAAACCCTGAGTACGAGAAGGTACTCAGCTAGACTTACCCGTCATGAACCAGAAATAAAATGACTCCAAGGATTATGCACGGCTGTATAAGTGGGCGTAACTTGACAACATTTTGCGAAAAAGGCAATTAACCGTTGTACAGTTGTGATTCTTTTATCAAGTTAATTATAACTATCCATTTCTAGGTTAGCAACTATCCTATGCCAAACATGTGGTATATTATTTAGAATCATACAATAGTAACCATAGCAAGTATTGTAATTCCATATTCATTTGAACCATCATGTTTCATAACACAGTTACTACGATGTTGGAGCTAGCCAAGTTTCTCACTATCCGGGAGAGACGGCGATTCGAATCGATTTCAACCAGCTGGGAATTTATTCCTAACACAAACCCAGATCTATCAGCCACGATAGTCTTAGGTCACCTTTGGTACAACTCCGGTACACATTTCGCGGGTTCGTACTGCGCCGCACAATCTGGAACACCAGATGCCAGGATGCTCAGGCCAAACCTGCCCTTGGGCTCAGTCTGATCGTTCCCCGGAAGGAGCGCACAACAGAACGATTCCCGGCCTGAGTTGAATTACTCGGCTTCGCGGTCGGAACGAGTTATCCGGCCAGCTAAGTGAGAGGCATGCGTTCAATCTTGTCAGAAGTTCCAACAACGGTACGGTCCTTGATCGACACAGACGGGGATAAGTCCACACCCAAGACCTCCATGCCTTGTTGCTTCCCTATCGACCTCCCGTCCGGTCTCAATTTACTTTTACCACATGGTTCTGTTCCACGATAGCAGATATAGCCAACCGTGCTCCGGTATCCACCTATATCTCGCAGGTGACAGGACATCACCCGACTTCTACCGGTCTAAGCATGGCTAAGCATAAATTCGATCCTGGACCTATACCGGTTAAAGGGTTAATATCTGGACAAGGAATGTACATGCATCAAGTGGTTTCATTCAACTCTTATAACCTAATGCATCAATCATAAATACGTAAGTAAACATTTGTAAATTACTGGGAGACTTATAATGCTCCGGGGCTTGCCTCGCAGAAAGGAAGTAGGACGATGGTCAGGGCACTCCGGAAGCTCTTCAGGGTTCTGCTCCACGCCTTCGGGAGCGGGGACTTGCGGATTCTCCTGCGGGTTCCCTTCCTCGGCTTCTTCGAATTCCAGCAACGTGATCTCTTCCTCCGATCCTAGATGCATGAGTATGGTATGAGTATTACGAATGCATATATGTTAACAAGTGCATCACGTTGTTTGAGTAGGTGCATATCTCTTCTTGCTTACTACTTAACTACTTCTACAAAGCATCGACTATGCCATTAACAGTATCTATTTGTTTTACTCATAACTGGAGTTCGACAATTCCAAATCTAGTGATCTTGGACTTTCTGGAAAGCTTATCAAATTTTCTACAACTTTGTTATTAACCATTTTTACAGTCTACATCAGTTTCAACATGCAACTCATCATTTTCTAGAATCAGTCCGGAAATGACTTAACATGCAATATAAAGTAATAACACCTCTACTTCATGTAATTATTCACAAATTGACAACCTAGAACCTACCAACAGTTTAAGCATACCAAACATAGTTAAGATAATATAATGGCAAAGCCCAAACTATTTATTAAATTGCCTTTATTATTTTATTCAGATATCTAGGTTAAATAATAAATATATATCAGATGTGCTTAATAAATTCTCAAAAATTTACAGAGCCTTACTAATGCTATCAAAGGACTACTATAAAAATTTCAGGTCATTTTACTAAGTAGAACATTCTATACAAAAATGATAAGGAAGCAAGGCTTGAAATAGCATAAATGGAAAATCCTATTGAAAAGTGTCAAGCAACAGATTTCTTATTTTTCTTAACATCCATATGGTACTAGTATCACCTCCAACAAATTTCATGAATTTTGGACTCATAATGAATTTATAAAAATTCATGCAAGGATTAACTATTTATAAAAGAAAAATCTATAACTATAGATCTACACATGCACTGGTCCTCAAACTTTTATCCAAGCTTAGGTATGACAAGAATAGCCTACCACAAAAATTTCATAATTTTTGGAGCACAGGAACTCTAGATATAAAATAAACAAATTTGAATGCATTCAAAAAGCACATTTGCAAACCCTATTTAAATCTCCAGAAATTTCTACTGTTGAATCCAAGAACATATTTTTCTTAAATACTACACTTCTTAAGGAACACAACCATATTTATTTCAACATTTTTGGAGTTAGCAAACTGCAGATACAAAAATAACAAAACAAATCAAAAACTGGAATCAAAATGAGCCATCCTTCACTACTGCAGTCGCTGACCGGTGGGACCCGGTGGTCAGGGGACCCCACATGTCATCGACCCGAAGCAGAGCAGCGGTGCTGCGCGGTGCTGGCGCGGCCAGAGCTCGTCGACGGCGAACTCGCCGGCGGTGACATCATAACACGATGACCTACTCGACTTAGCGGAGCGATTGAGCTACTTGGGTGGCCTTCTCATCGGAGCTAGCGGCTACGGCGGCGGCCATGGCGGGGTGGAGGTGCGGGTCGACGGTGAAACGCCGGTGAAGGCTACGGGGGTTCAAATCAACGCGTGGACAAGCATCTACGAACGCTGGAGGACCTAGTGCGCTAGCTAACAGAGCTGGAGGAGGACTGTAGCGGCGTGGCCACGACGACGGGGCTCACGGCGGAACTCCAGCGAGCCTGTGCACGCGGTGGAGGCTTACCAAGCGCGAATGGCGGGCACGGGAAGAAGCTACGGGGTGCGGGGAAGACGGTGGAGCTATCACGGTGGTGCGGGAGTGGCCGGGCGTGAGCTGCGCGGGGCTATGGCGACGGCGGAGCTGAGGGCGCTCGGCTGCTGCTGCGGCGAAGAAAAGAGGCCGAGGCGAAGCTGAAATGGAGCGCGAGTGAGTGCGGGCGGGCGTTGGCGTGAAGAAGGCACGCCCGGGCGCGGCGTGGCCTGCGCGGTCAGGGCGCTGGCGACGCGCGGCCGCCGCCGGGGACACGCGGCGCACAAGGCCTGAAACCGGTCGGCCATGATCAAACGCGATTCAGTTTCGTCAGTCGCGCGATGGCCGAGCCTGACGACGAGATTTGACGCTGAATTTCCCGCTAATTCGTTGCTCCAAAGCATCAGTCGTCTAAACAAAATTTATAGCCCTATGTACCAGCTTCAATTGTTGTTCAATGATCGAGCTCTAATTCTCACCCAAACTCGAGTTATAAAGCCCTGAAGGTTAGCTTGTCAGGCTGTCAGGGTTTCACGACTTAGCAAAATTTGCTAAGTGTAGAATTTGTGATTTCTCTGATTTTTGAAACCCAATTTCACACATGTTAGGAGCTGATTCAGTCAAAGGCCCAAAAATCAAAGTTGTTCCTTATGTCAAACACTACAACTTTGCTTTAGTGAACTCCTCCATGCAAGGTTCCTAACACCTAGTTCAACTTTAGTCAAACATGTCACTTTAAAATCATGATGCACATTCAAACCATGGCCAAATGACCAATTTAGCCCTAGCCCTAAATACCAAAGTTGTTCATGATGATACTCTAAGCATGTTAAAACAATTTTCAAGGTCATTCAAGCATTTCATGAAGTAGTCACACATATAGTCATTCAGGTCAACACATGAAATAACACTTAAATGCTTTGATCAAGAAATGTGGCCTTCATGAACAAGGTTCCTTTTGTTAACCTAAGTGTAGCTAAGGTGTTATAGTGACCAACATTACACACTAGCATTTATTTGCACCTGATCATATGCATATGTTCTAAGAAACATGAAATAACAAGCAATGTTTCATATGTTTCGACCAGATGTTTCAATTGTAAATGATGATTTATGAATGCTTGATGCTCATGCTCATGTTATGCAAGTCAAGTTATGCAAGGCTAACACCCGAGGTGTTACACCAAACATCGATGATCTCCACTTGCAAATTGTAGTGGAGGGGCATTGCGTTACAAGCAGTGAAGCCACCTTGCAGCTGTCATTTTCAACACCTTTGGATGAATTCCTTGGTGTCACCGTACATCATCGGCTAGAAGAATCCGCCTTGCTAGATTTTGGCTTGTGTGCGGAATACTCCATAATGGCCTCTGTATGGTGTTGCATGGCACTTCTCGATGATTTGCAACCCTTCCACCGTTGGTACACATCTCCTCAACTAGTCATCAGAGCATACCCTGTATAGGTATGGGACATCCCAAAGGTGATGTTTGCTCTCAGCTTGTAGCTTTCTCTTGTTTTTTCCCAGTGGTACGTATCCTAAAACCATGAACTTCACGATGTTTGTGTACCATGGGTTGGAGTCCATCACTTTGAATAGCATGTCGTCGCGTAGGAAGTCATTAATTGGCAATTCCTGCATGTTAGTGACTTGTATACATGACAAATGATCTACAACGGTATTCTCTACTCCCTTTTTATCTTTTATTTCAATGTCAAATTCTTGGAGTAGAAGAATCCATCTTATTAATCAGGGTTTTGCATCTTTCTTAGTGAGCAAATATTTTAATGCAGCATGATCAATGTAAAAGATAACTTTTGCTCCAACTAAGTAAGTTCTAAATTTATCAATAGCAAAAACGACTGCAAGAAGCTCTTTTTCAGTAGTTGCGTAGTTAAGTTGTGCTCCTATCAGTGTTTTGCTAGCGTACGCGATTGCATGATGCTTCTTATCTTTGGTTTGGCCAAGGACCGCACCAACAACATAGTCACTAGCATCACACATGATCTCAAACGACAGTGACCAATTGGGTGGTTGGATGATTGGCGCTAAGATGAGTGCTTTCTTGAGAGTGTGGAAAGAATCTAAGCACTCATCTATGAAATTAAAAGGTGCATCCTTAACTAACAGGTTTGTAAGGGGTCTAGCGATTTGTGAAAAATCTTTGATAAACCACCTATAGAACCCCGCATGACCTAGGAAGCTGTGGATTCCCTTTACGTTCATGGGGGTGATAGTTGCTCGATAACCTCGATCTTAGCCTTATCTTCCTCAATCCCCTCTTAGACACAAGGTGCCCGAGAACGATGCTTCGCGGACCATGAAGTGGTACTTTTCCCAGTTAAGTATCATGTCCTTTTCTTGGCATCTCTGCAAGACTTTATCAAGAATCTCTAGACAATGATCAAAGGATTTGCCATAGATTAAAAAGTCATCTATGAAAACCTCCATGATTTCTTCTATCATGTCTGAGAAAATAGATATCATGCACCATTGAAATGAAGCAGGCGCATTACACAACCCGAATGACATTCTATGATAAGCATACGTTCCATATGGGCATGTAAAAGTCATCTTGCTTTGATCATTTAGGTGGATGGGAATCTGATGATACCCCAAATACCCAACGAGAAAGCAAAAGAAATAACGCTTCGCTGACCGCTCTAACATTTCATCAATGAAAGGTAGTGGGAAGTGGTCTTTCTTTGTTGCCACATTGAGTTTCCGGTAATCAATACACATTCTTCACCCCATGACGGTTCATTGTGGAATTAATTCATTTTTATTATTTTTAATGATCGTCATTCCTTCTTTCTTTAGAACCACTTGGATGGGTCTAACCCAGTCACTATGTGGTACGGGATAAATAATCCTAGCATGAAGGAGTTTGAGGACTTCCTTCTTCATGACTTCCTGCATCGCATTATTGAGCCTACAGTGAGGCTCTCAAGAAGGTGTACTCAAAGGATCTATCAGAATGCGATGGGTACAGAGAGTCATGCTAATCCCCTTGAGATCTTGCAAAGAATACCCAAAGACTGACCTATGTTTTTCTAAGATGGCGATGAGTTTGGACGTCTCCTCATCAGTAAGCTTGTCGCTTATGATTATAGGAGTTTCTTTGTCACCATTTAGGAAAGCATAACATAGGCCAACGGGCAGGGGTTTTAGCTCAACCGGAGGTCATACCGGTGCTTCCTCTTGAGGAAGATCTATGGTTTCTCCAAAGTCATTCTCTTCTTCTATGAAGAGTTTCGCATCCTTTTCTAAGGATGACTTAGGAGATTCAAAGGGTAAAACTGACATAACTTCCTTAGGAAAGTCATGATAGGGGAGAGGGTCTGTCACCAAGTTTTTGGCTCATGTGATTGGAATGGAAAAAATGTCTCTCCCCATCTTTATGCTAAGATCCCCTATTTTTGGTGGATATATAAAAGTTTTTCTAGGGGATGCCCTATCAAGATGTTGAAATCTAATATGTTAAAGACATGGAAATCGAGGGTCATTTAGACATTGCCATGGTGGAGTGTTATGTTGTGTAGAATCCCAATTCCTTTTAGGCTGGATTGTGGGCGACTCTAAAGGACTTGACTGTTGGAGCACAAGGTTCTTCCACCAAACAGGTGAGTGCAAAGGAATTTGACATGAGGTTTGCTCCAACAATTGGATTATACAACATATCCACCCAATTTCCTTGGATTTTACATCAAATAGGTAGAGAGGGGGCACAAATCTAAATTTCTTTAGAAGAAAGCTCTCCCTCGTCTACCCATTCGCTACTCATGATGGTGGTTAAGTCCTTGATGGACTCCCTAAGAAATTCTTTGTCTAAGGAATTGCAAGGAGTGACAGGGACTGGTGGCCTCCTTTGCATGAGTAATTTGAGGTGTTTTCAAAATCTTCAAAAAATTTGTCCTTGAAATACGGAAAGTCTGAAGGTTGGAAATCTTCCTCTAGAACTTTTGGTTTGGGCGAGGGTCTCTCTAGAGGTGTTATGGGTTTGGCTTCAGCCAAAGATACTTCCTCGTGGCTTAGCTTAGGCTCTACATGGAGGGGTTCCAGTAGGGAGTGTTCTCTAGAATGCGGTCTAGGAAAGCTTCTCCTTCCACTGTGGTTTTGTGGGTAAAAGAACCTCTGGTAGCTATATCGAGCTATAGGGCAGACTCCTTGCTAAGACTTAGCCAAAAATATTGTAATAGCACATGGCTTGGTATAGACAAGTCTAGGCCGGACCTTGATAGGATTGAAAAATGGTCCCAGGCTACATCTATGGTTTCCTTCTCTTTTTGTTGGAAGTTGAGGATCTCTTGTCATAGGGCAGTGAATCAGGATATAGGGAAGAATGTATGATAGAATTTGTTTCTTAGTTCTTCCCAATCGCCAGCTACCTTCCCTATGTTATGGGCATACCATTGTTTCGCCCTCTCATCAAGTGAGAAAGGAAACAATTTCCACCGAAGTGTTTCTTGTGACATGCCTATGATGGCCAGGCAAGCACAGAGCTAGTCAAAATTCCTTAGGTGATGGTAGGGGTTTTCATAATCTAACCCCAAGAAGGTTTGTTCCCAAACCATGGCTATGAAGCTAGGGCAGAGTTCATAACTAGAAGTTGTGATTAGCTTCAATGATTGTGGTGGTTCTACAAACTCACCTTTGGGAGCAGAAAGGTTTTGAATGGTTGGTTGCTCTATTGAAAAATAGTAAATAGAAAAAAGGTAAAAATAAAGGATACACGGGTGAACTAGGTTTGGAGACTAAACGACAACCATTCCCCACCAATGGCGCCAGAAATGCTTGTTGGTATTTCTTAGCATAAGCAGAGGGAATCCGCAAGCTCATGGATACACCATTGTAGCGCTTCACTCAGAAGTATTCAAGGTATTGTATTTTCCCAAAGGAATGGATGTGTAAGTAGTCTCTTAGCTAGTTCTTCCAGAAAGATAAGATGAAGAGTAACTAGGGTAGTGATGTTCTTCTAAGGGTAGAAACCTTAAGCGAAGATAACTTTGCTACTATAGACTCACTTCGAGCTCTTGATCACACTTGGTCTGCCAAGTAATGCTGGCCAGCAGCTCTATGCCATATCTAGATGTGGGGGATTACGAAGGATTGATAGGTCTCTCACCACCTATCCCCTACACCTCAACCGGAGGATACGAGGCAAGCAAAGGTAACTTCTAGCTTAGACACACGTCTATGCTATCAGTCACTACTCTAGCGATGGCCAGGAACTTCTATCTTTATCATGAGTTCTCTACTAGAGGACCCACCAAGAGGATGGATGACGAACTTGCAAGTAAGTAGTAACAATGATAACTTGCTTAAGAAATCAATACCAAAGTTGAACACGAACTTCTTACTCCAAGTAGTAAGACGATTGTAGAGGTACAAGTGTAGAGGGATCCAACAAGTCTGACACTCCATCCACCTGATGTACAAGGCTTGCCCAGTACAAGAAGTAGAGGGAGCTATTGGCAGTCACTAACGATCATATTCGACCATGAATTACTATCCAAAATAGGAGAAATTAAGCAAACTTATACACATATGCTTTTACTTTGACATAGTTCCAGTTGTATTGGAAGAAATTTGTTTTGCAGGACTAATGTGGAAATACAATGGAATTATAGTCGAAATACGCCATCAGAGAAAGCATAATGCAGATCATACACTAAGGAATCAAGCAAAAGCCCATCCAACCACCAAATTTGGGCCGGAAACCGATGTAGAAGAGGTACAGGGCCAGCCAAGAGCCCACAGGAGCAAGGCCATGGCAAGTGGGGCCAGCTAGGGTGTTGTCGCACCCTAGGTGCGCCTACACCCCCACCACCGCCTCTCGGGCCCACGCTCCTCCGATAGTTGCATGCCACCATGCATAGGTGGTTTTGGCTGGTTTCCTAATTTATCAGCGCCAAACTGACCATGCTTCACTATATAAGAAGAGGAGGAGCTCACCATTCAAGCACACACCATTTGGAGCTATGCACCTCACCTCTCTCTACTTGTACTCTATTAGTTTTAGTAGTAGTATTTGAGCTAGCAAAGCTATCAAGGAGGGCTTGGCTCCTTGGAAGAAGAATGACATCTTGGTATCGATAATACTATGAAGAGTTCTTCCATAGTCATGCTCTCATATCATTTATACAGTAGTGCATATGAACTAGAGTATAGTTGTCTTGTTATAATCATGATATATGAACTAGCATATAGTTTGTGTGTTATGATCTTAACATGTGCAACTTCATGCTTAATCATTCATATGGTTTGTATGAGTAGAAGTAGAGCTAGGGTTGAGGTGATGGTTCATCATTTCTTTGGGTTTGCCCATATTCTTGCTTGTGGATCCATAGGGTCAGAGTCCTAGTGGGATATGGGTAGTTTCTTTGTACACAAACGTGGTGCTCGGGTGCACAGGAACCTTTAGATATGACGGTGCCCTGGTTGAGGGGTAGCCGGCAGGTGGTGATAGCCTTGTCTGTCCCTTATAATCCCCCATGTTTGGGTATCATGTAGGAGTTTTAAAGTCTCTCGCGCTTACTGGCAGACCAGTGCTCGGAGATCTCCCCATTCATCTTAAACTTAGTTCTAACTCTAATCCTATAACTTGTATGATCATTAGTTGTTCTTTGCATGGCTATATTTGACCATGCCAGCTCTACTTAGGAACATTCATTTATTCTTTGTTTTCCTTTTATCCTTGAGGTTGGCTCAGATGTGTGTCCACTATCCTTGAAATATTGTTTTCCCCTATCATAAAGTACTGGTTTACTAATGCAAGTATGTAATCGTGTTCATGCTCATTCTAGACTCTTATACCTTGCCTGCCTTTAAGAAAATATAAATAATGATACCCTAAATACTTCTAGGTGAAATGCTACAATGATACATTCGTACGCTTGTGGATATTTCTATAATCGTTAAGAACTATTGTAGTTGATGTTTCTTGGTAGCATCACTAAGGTTAACTCAATCTTAGTGATGGTGCTAAGAAATACCAACAGGCATTTCTGGCGTCGTTGCCGATGATGGACTTAAAACCTCCACACATGGTTATTGCGCTAAGAAATGCCAACAAGCATTTCTAGCACCATTGCCAAGAAGGGCATAGGTGAAAAGAATCTAATAGGAAATGATCATGAGCACATGCATGTAATGGTAGTCATAGTTTATGCATGCAAATTATGCTTGTTTTCTTCCAGATGTGGATGAAAGCAGGATAATGTATGAGTGGTTTTGATCTGCCAAACAACTACACTAATAATTCGGAGGCACTCCAAAGGAAGAGTTGGTCTTGTGCCGCTACTTCTTCTACTACTCCATCGGCAGTTGAACTAGTCACCCACGCACCATCCGCTACTATCGATATGGCCAAGTCACTCCGCGACTACTCCACCCCTGTTGTTGCCAATGTGCTCATTGAGCCTACTGTTAACACGGGAGCTAGAAACTTTGGGCCACATACTAGCTTGATCACGATGGTGCAGGTGAACCAATTATGTGGTTTGCCTAGTGAGGACGCGAATGCGCACTTGCAACACTTCCTTGAGCTGTGCAACACAATCATCATCAAAGACATCGCACTAGCTAGCATAAGGCTCCGTCTATTTCCTTTCTCCCTCATGGGGAAGGCAAAATAGTGGTTTTATAAGGAGAAGGAAGTTGTCAACACATGGGACAAATGTTCTGCAGTGTTCCTCGCAAAATTTTTCCCCGTGGGCAAAACCAATGCCCTGAGGGGGAAAATTTCAAATTTCTAGCAGAATTTAATGGAATCCATCCTCGAGCTATGGGAGAGGCTATAGGATTACATCTAGGCCTACCCACACCATGGAATGGATAATTGGCTCATGCTCCAAAACTTCTATGAAGGGCTCATGCCCATGTCGAAGGGGCATGTAGATGTCACTACTAGAGGAGTGTTCCTCTCCCTCACCATCAACGATGCCACGGCTCTCGTTGAGTAGATGGTGGCCAATCAGAGCTAGGGAGAAGAACACAAGCAACAAAAAGGCATGCATACCATGAAGGAGATGGATATGCTTGCCACAAAAATTGATTTATTATTGAAAAGACTTGATGAACGTGCCACCGACAAAGAGGCAATGATGGGCACCATCAAGGCCACAGCCTCGCAAATGACATGTGAGGTCTATGGAGAAGTCGAACACTTAGGGAACAACTTCCCTGAGACCCATGAAGAAGCATTATACATCAACAACGGGTTCTGACAAGGTAACAATAACGGGTGGAACAATCAGTCCTACCCATAAGGAGGTAATTTGAACTTCAATTCAAATTACAATTTGAATCAACCTTCCTTGAAAGACCTAGTGTTAGGTCAAGCTAAAATTAACAAAAATCTCACTAAAAAGTTAATGTATAATGATAAAATGATAGAAAACATAAATTCTAAACTTGAAAACCTATCTTCATCCACCAAAAATAAATTGGGCTTTAATAAAATGATCAAAACTCAAATAGCTAAAATTGCTGCCGCATTACCTGTTTCTGATTCAGGAAAGATTCTGGGGAAACCTGAAACTTCTCTTGAATTTGTTAAAATGGTCACAACAAGGTTTGGTAAGCCTCTATGTTGGGAAAGCCGTGATCATTTTGTAGATCCACCATTCATCACCAAAAATGAAGATCATGGCCGCCCGACGATCACATGCTCAATAGGCCTACATGTCTTCCACAATGCCTTTCTGTGACCTTGGAGCAAGCATCAACATCATGTCCAAGGCAATAAATGATAAGATTTTGGGTGGACCTTTGTCTACTACAAATTTCATATTGCAGATGGAGGATCAAACCTCATGACACCCGAAGGGATTAGCCAAAGATATCTCTATGAGAATTTGAGACACATACATCCCCTCGAACTTTGTCATTCTAGACATGGGCCGCAATGAGGAAGTTCCCCTCCGCCTATGGAGACCATTCCTTAACAATACAAATGTAGTCTTACATGTGGGGTCAAGGAATGCTAGCTTTCATATTCAAGGGCAAACAATAAGATGCCCATTTAATGGGTTTGACATGCATAAACACCTTAAAACAAACCGCCCAAGAAACAACCATGTAAAGGAATCAAATAGGTATGGTAGATAAAAAGATCAGCATCCACGCCTACTTCTCTAGGAAGGATGCACCATCATCAAGCAAGAATTGAAGGAGGAGAGTCCTGCTCATTAGACTTAAAAATGGTGAGCCCTTGTGTTGGCGGTCCTTAATGACCAAATCCGACCACCAAATAAGTCACAAAAAGAGGAGAAATTAGCAATTTTAATCACATATGCATTTACTATTAATCAATTTCCACGTGTATTTGGACAACATTATTTTGCAGGTCATAAACACAAATACATAGAATAAATCACTAAAAGGCGGTTTTCGACACTAATTTGCGCAAAACAACAAGGGAGAAGCCCATCAAATTAATTCAACTGGGGCAAAACCCCATGGAGCAGTGAACCATGTCTATCCCATGGCCTACCACACAAAGGTGGTGGCGAGGTGGCATAGTTAAGGGGCAGCCGGTCCAAGGGGGAGGCTGGCCCCCTGCTGGCGCCCTCAGCCTCACCTTCGACTGGCGATGGCATGGCTCTATGCTAAGGCAGTGTAGCCCAGGGCTTCACGCTAAGAATAGCCAGAGAACCGCCTTAGAGCCTTGTATAAGTAGAGGGGTAACCCCCCTCTCTCACACACCATTTGGGCTTCCACAACACAACACAAAAGAGTCACAATGTGACAAGAAGAGAAGAGCTCCATCCATATCTTAGTTCTCTAGCTAGTTCTAGTGTAGGGAGTGAGTGAGTAAGAGTTGAGAAGTGTCAGAGTTGTTGGCTACCTCCACTTGTGTACTTGGGGCCCCTTGTACACTTAGCGGAAGGAATGCTAAGAATCGTCGGCTCCGCTCCACTTGTACCTCTACCTTTCGAATACTACTTGGAGTATAAGGTTCGTGTTTATCTTTGGTGGTGAGTTCTACTTTAGGTTAGTCTTATTCATTATTTACTAGTGGGTTTAGTCTTGTTCATTATTTACTTGCAGGTTCATCATTCATCCTTGTGATGAATACTCTAGTAAAGGGCCCTGGTAGAGAAGGATAACCCTACTCGATGCTAGAGTAGTATTCGATAGCGTAGACGTGGTGTCTTGGCTAGAGGCTATCTTTGTTTGCCTTGTTCCCTATGGTTGAATGGTAGGTGTTAGGCGGTGATGGCCCTATCCATCCTTCATACTCCCCCACGTCTAGGTTCAATGTAGGCTACAAGCCGATATCACCTGGCAGACTAGGTGCGCTCAGTGCTCAAAGTTAGTATATAGTGGCAAAGCTATCTTAGCTTAGGATCTCTATCCTTAGAAAATCTCGCTACCTGAGCTTTCCTTCTTCTTGTTATCAATAGGTGAACTAGCTTAAGAGACTCTTACACCTCTATTCCTCATGGAAATACGATACTCTGAATACTTCCGGGTGAAATGCTACAACGGTAATTCCATGCGCTTGCTGATTATTTCTGTACGCGTTAAGAAATACCAACAAGCATTTCTGGCGCCGTTGCCGGAGAATGGTTGTTGTATTATCTCCAAACCTAGTTCACCCATGTATCCTTGTGTTTTACCTTTCAAAAAAAAGAAAAAAATATTCCTTTTACTTTTTTCATCATGAAGCCCTTCAACTAAAAATCTTTTTGCTCTTAAGGATGAGTTCTTAGAGCCACCACCATCGAAGCCTATCATAGCTTCTGGCTATGAACTCCATCATGGATTTATAGCCATGGTTCAGGAACAAACCTTCTCAGGTTAAGTTTACAAAAAACTCTTACCATCATCTACATGAATTTTGAGCACATCTGTGCAAGCTTACTAATATCAGGCATCGCACAAGAAAATCTTCGGTAGAAGTTATTTCCCTTCTTTTGAGAGGGAGAAACAACCTCCACCCACAATGTAGGGAAGGTAAATAGTGATTAGGACGAATTGAGGGATAGATTCTGTTTCACATTCTTCCCTATATCTCAAATTGCTTCCCTACCACAAGAGATTTTTAGCTCCCACCAACATGAGAAGGAAACCATAGGTGCAGCCTGGGCTAGATTTTCAATCTAAACACACTATTGCCCAGCCTAACTTGTATTAGACCATGTTTTGATACAACACTTTTGGTTAGGTCTTAAGCAAGGAATCTTCCCTATAGCTTGATATCGCTACCGAAGGGTCATTTGACCACAAAACCATAGCGGAAGGAGAAGCACTTCTAGATCACATCCTAGAAACCACCCTTTCCATGGAAACCCTCCATGTAGAATCAAGCCATGAGGTAGTCTCTTCACTAAGGATGAACCAATACCTCCCATCCAAAGATCCTCACGCAAACCAAAAACTCTAGAGGAAGGTTTCCAACCTTCTGACTTTCCATTTTTCGAGGACTAACTTTTCATTGATTTTGGAAATACCTCGAATCAATAGACAAAACTGAGGTTCATTCTGACTACCACATCCTTTTGCTAGCCTTGATTTTGATCTTCTCATAGGCTACCCTAAAAAAACTTGTTCAAGAAAAAAACATCCTATGAGAGCCTTGATGAAGAGGTCAGGAAAACTGCTCTCGCCACATCTTAAAAAATCCAATGGTGAAACATCATCCCAACCATGACCCATTCAAGGAGATGAAGTTCAAATCCCCGTTCATTTCACCTAACCTTGCTCATGAAATAGAACGACCATCACCACCCTCCCTCAAACCAAAGCTAGGTCCCTTTGGCTATCCAAATGTCGTTCTTAATAGCGGTCTACATTTAACCAAAGTATTTCATGAGAACAAAAACTTCTATGCCATGGACATTCTGCTTGGTGCCACATGCTTCCATGAGCATCACAACCACCTCTTGATCCTTCTCTCCAAACTTTTTAAGAGGATGGTTGTTGATGCCTTTGTTTATCACAAATATTGTAAATCCCCGAGATGCATTGTGGCAATAACCTTGCAGCTTGAATGATAACGTTATATGTTTGGTGGTGAAGCTAGGAACTACACCACCATTGATAGTTGCAAGATAAAGTTCCCATGGTCAAGCTTATGACCATAAACTAAGCACTGCCAGGAGATAGCCTAGATTATCATAAAAAATATAATAATAGTAATGAAAAAAACAACTTTCTTGTCGATAAAAGCAACAACACGTTTTCAAGTTAGTATGCACCTTCGGGTATTCTTGGTTGCTAACCCTTTTAGGTTGAGGTCAAGAAGAACAATGTAGTAGAACCGACCAATTTATAAAGAGCACAAGTACAATGGCAGCCCGCAAGCGGTCGCACTATCATACTTGAGCCCATATAAACCTGGTAGTCCATTGAGTACCACGATGGGTCTCGATTAACCATCAACATACAACCAAGATCGTACATGATTCAACAAACATGTCACATATTACATAAGGTTCACAAATATAGTTCATTCATCAGAGTATGAATTGAGGTTATTACAAACCAAGTTTAGTAAATAGTAGCAGAAGCAAATTAAAGTTTGAAACTATCATCTGCCATTATAGTTCAAATACAGTGCCAACTCATGATCACACTCCCACAAAAGCATATAAGAAGGATTAATAAGAGATGCCTGCCTAGGGCTCACTCCTCGTCTATGGCAAGACAAAAGTAGTTCTTGCAATAGCCATGATAAACTGTACCATTTGCAACAATGGGAATAAAACACTGAGTACGAGAAGGTACTCAGCTAGACTAACCCATCATAAACCAAAATAAAATTACTCCAAGCATTATGCAAGGCTTTATAAGTGGAGGTAGCTTGACAACATTTTGCATAAAAAGCGACTAATTCAGTAGTACAATTATAATTCGATCATCAAATTAATTATAGCTATTCATCTCTAGATTAGCAACTAACCTAAGCCAAACATGTGGTATATTATTTAGTAGCATACAATAGTAACCATAGTAGGTGTGGTAATTCCATGTTTATGCAAACCATCACATTCCATAACACAGTTACTATAATGTTGGTACTAGCCAAGTTTCTCACTGTTCGGAGAGAGATAGCGATTCAAATTGATTTCAACCAGCTGGGAATTTATTCCTAACACAAACCTAGGTCTGCCAGCCATGGTAGCCTTAGGTCACCTTTGGTATAACTTAGGTACACATTTCGTGGGTTTGACCAGTGCTGCACAATCTAGGATGACCAGCTTCTAGGACGATCAAGACTACCCTGCCCTTGGGCTCATGTCTGGCTCCCCATACATCCTTACTACCATCTAGAGTGTGCACTTTTACAGAATGGGGTCCGACCTGAGTTGAGCTACTCGGCTTTGCGGTCGGAACAAGATATCAAGCCAGCAAAGTGAGAGGCATGCGTTCAATCTCGTCAGAAGCGCCAACAATAGTATGGTCCTTAACCCACACAGATAGAATCACATGAGTCAACTTACACATAGACTCAGTTGGCCTCCAATTATATTATCCCATGGTTCTTTTCCACGATAGCAAATATAGCCAACCGTGCTTCGGTATCCACCTATATCTCGTAGGTGACAGAAAATCACTCGACTTTTACCGATCTAAGCATGGCTAAGCATATATTCGATCCTAGACCTACATAGGGCTAAAGATATATACAACTAGACAAGGTAGTTCTATGCATCAAGTGTTTCCAATCAACTCTTATAACCTAATGCATCAAACATAAAGGACTCAAGTGATATTTTATAAAATATGGGAGACTTAGAATGCTTCGGGGCTTGCCTTTGAGGAAAGAGATTGGCCGGTGATCCAGACACTCAGGGAGATCTTTGAGAGTTTGCTCCTCTTCTCCTAGAGTTGTGGCTCCTCAACAATTATCTAGGTGAAACAAATCAATCCTTAAGATCTATCCAGAGAGCAAGCATTCCTGACAGCAGATTTCTAACAGCCATAATTCTTAAACCATAAGGCCTATGACTATGAAAATGCAACACAAGGTAGACTAGTAAGTTATCTACAACTTTGTTATTAACCATCTTTACAGAAAAGATCATTATCATTGTGGAATCATCACCACAACAAAAATTATACATGTAGCCATCTAGTTGAATTATAAAGCGATAATTATCTAGTTGCATACAACCAATTGCTTTTGAGCCTTACTAATAACATCAACAGATCATATGCATCACAAGCACCATAGAAAACATCATGGTTAAACATAACTAACTCATTTATAACCATTTATTAATTTCCTTAAATAATAGGCTGATTTAAAGGATAAATATTCTAGTACTTAATAAATTTTGAGAAAATTACAGCAGCCTACAAATGTCCTTAATAGTCTACTGTATAAATTTCATATTATTTGGATAAGTATGACTACCTCTCCAAAAATGACAAATTACATAGGCTTATTTTAATAAAAATAGTTTAGCATAGTGAAAAGTATCAAACAATAGATTTAATATTTTTTTCATTCCTCCAAGCATAAGAATACTATGTAAAAATTTGCATGATCATATGTTATGTATTTTTACCCTAATTAATTTCACTAGAAAGTAGTAATTAATTAGCATTAAATATGAAGACCGTATTAAAACATGACCACTACAAGTTTAGTATTTTTCCTAGCTATAGCATATCAACACAAGACCAGCAAAATTGGAATCACAATTTTATCACCTATCTAGCTCAAGTTATGCAATTTACAAGATAGAAACCATTTAAAAAGCATTTATCTAGTTACATTTTATTCTCCTAGAAAAATACTAGAAATAGTGCATCTCATATTTTTATCAAATACTACACTTCCAGATGAAACTAACAAAATTTGGTTCACCAAAATTGGACACTTCTAGCTTGAGATATGAATTTTTGAAATATGCATTCAAATCTATGAAATAAGTCCAGAAAATCAAATCATATCCGACTGACAGCTGGGGCCCGTGATCAACGGGAACCCACCCGTTAGCGAGAACAAAACAGGGAACGATGCTGACCGGCGAGAACTCACTGACGACGAGGTCTCCGGTGGTAGCGTCTTCACCACTTCACTCATCTCGCCCACGCACATCGACTCGTAGGCTTAGTTGGCTCGGTGGCTCACCGAAGCAAGCTCGACGGCGGCCATGGCGAATGGCGGAGGTCTAGCGGCAGTATGCCAGCCATCTCCAGCTATAGCACACATAGGCAAGGATGGCTACTCCATCCTGGTGACCTAGCGAAGCTACACGGTGCAGGTGAGGGTTTGAGGTGGCATCGGTGAGCTTGGTTGCATACATGGTCGTGCGGCGGCGCACGAAACATGGCTGTGCTCACGCTATTCTGGCTAGATGGCGGTGAAAGGTGGTTCTCCATCATGCCGCTAGCGAGGTCTAGGGTTACTCAACCTATGGCATGAGAGAAAGGAGGGAGATGGCAAACCAACTCGACGGCGGTGAGCTCGAGTGCCACGGTGGCCACGGCGGACGCGGGTGGAGCGACGACTCATTCTGGTGCCATCAAGTGGTGTCATCACTCCTAGATCTAGCCTAAGCATCTAGACTCTAGCACAGTGCTGGACCAGAGGAGATGGAGGTATGCGGTGCAGTGAAACGGTGAGGCCACGATGAGCCACGAGCACGGCGGCGCTCCAGTGACAACGGCGACTGTGGCGAGGCGAAATGCCACACTACTAGGGGACGGTAGGTGGTGCTGGTGGATCAAAAAGATGGAGGTGATGGTGTAGTAGTTGTGGCCAAGACAAATCAGCCAGCGAGGCTATGTCGACGACAAGCGGCTGTGGCAGAGCTGCGGTGGTGCTATGTTGAGCTCGTCGCAGCGCTACGGAGAGGCAGAGCGAGAGGGAGGAGGTGAAAATGGGCGAGTGGAGTGAGCAGTAGGGGCACGACATTTATGCGCCCGCATTGGCCTAATCCGCTGGGCCAACACTGGCGTGCTACCGCCACATGGCGGCCATGGCCTATGGCCGGTCAGCCATGACACCGCACACATCCACGCGGTTCAGTCCACTGAAACCAACTGACAGCGCATCTTTGTGACTCATAACTCCTAATCCATGGTGAATTGGCAAAAGGTTCCTTAATAACTATTGTAGAGCTACGTGAGGTCTCTAACTTTTTTTAAGAACTATCAACTAATTCTCATTGGTTAACAAACTACGCTGCTCCAAAGTGAGGTACTTTGAAACTAAAAATTGTTTTAACACTTACAAAATTTTGCAAGTCTCAAAACAACATTTTATTGATATTGTGAACTATTTTTGAACATGCTATGCACTGAATTAGACCTTGACCCAAAAATAAAAGTTGTTACCCTAGTCAAGTACTAGAACTCTTATTTAGGTCACACAGCCATGCAAACACTCTAAGCTACTGTTCAACTTTAGTCAAACAAGTATCATGAAAATGGCATGTCAAATGAAACCAACACTTAAAAGCAAAATTGACCTAGGTCATGAATACAAACATTGTTCCCTTGATCATCCTAGATGTGTCTAAGGTTTTTTCATGACCTCCCAACCATCTCATACATTGGTCATACATGATTGGAAGAATAAACACATATATAAATCAACATTTCATGTGATAGCTGATAGACTTGCTAGAAGAGGTCTTCCTCATCCTGAGCACTGCCCCTTTTGCGACTAAGAGGATGAAACCATTTAGCCCCTCCTCTGTTCCTATGTCTTCTCTTGGCAATTCTGGTTTCAATTACTTCACACCTTTGTACTCTCGGATATTGCACTTTAGCCATCTGCCACTGGGTTCTTTGACTAGTGGCAACAAGCCAGTAACACTCTTGACAAAAGAACCAAGAGAGGATTCAATTCATTGGTCATGCTAGGAGCTTGGATGCTTTGGAAGGAGAGAAATGATATTGTGTTCAATGGTGCCTCACCTAGCATAGAGCGGGTGCTTCTCCTTGCACAAGAAGAAGCCACTCTCTGGAGGTTGGCAGGCACTAAAGGCATGTAACACCTCGGGTGTTTTAAATACTAAAATATGCCATGTCATCATATGCATTGCACATCATTTTTGTGTTAGTGAAAATTTTGATATGCATTCACTAAAACAAGTTTATTTTATGATGATATGTGTTGACTTGTATGAATGAATCAATTTCAAAACCCTTGTTTTGAATTAGAATTCCAAAAACCCTAATTTCCAGCAGTTAATTTTACCCTGGAAAACCTAATTCAAAATCTAAGCACATTTTGGGGTTGAGCCTAAAATCAAAAGTGTAGAGCTTATCAAGGTGTACAAAATTGGTTTTTGGAGTTTTCAAAGTTGTTATATAAAATTTGAAGTAATTTGAAAAGGTGATAAGTTCTTAAAGTGTCCCCTTTTGATTTTAAACTTGCATTTCAAAATGTAGACATAATTTGAGTATGGTTGTTAAAGCAAAGTTGTATACCTTTAAATTTGGAACAACTTTTATATTTGGAGATTTTTTAGTTACAATACAAATTTGGGAGTAATTTGAGAAAATAGACGAGTGGCAATTCGGTAAATATTGGGAACAGTGCCAGCAGACTAACACCTCACCGTCGGTGATCTTCCGACGACTTCCAGTCACGCCCGTGGCCATCTCTAGCTTCGTGCTGGCATGGGAAGGCTGCTACGTGGCTTTTCCTTGCTTCCTGGCCGCGCTATAAAGCCTACGCCGTCGTCGTTCTTCTCCGTTTCTTCTCCTCTGCTTTTCCCGTCATCGTCGCCCAGCTCCGACGAGCTTATGCCATCGCCGTAGCGTCCACCCAGTCGTAGCAAAGCCAGCCACAGCTCTGCCTACTCCTTGCAAAACCAGCCAACTAGTCCTAAGCGCCTGATTTCGCTGAGATACGCTGCATGTCGCTCTTCTCCCTCGCGGCCGGCAGCATCACCGTCGAGCTTGCTTCACCATGGCCAGCACTCTACGGTGCGTCTCTGCCCTTGCTAAGTGTAGCTCTAGCTTCACCATGTTACCGTGATGCTTTGTGTCTTATTGGATGACCTTTTCATCCACTGTAGCCACCGGAAAGCCACCGTCGACACCGGAGCGCCACCATGACTACTCTGATCGCCGACCCGCTTTTCTGTTGCTCCTTCGGTTCAGCCATCAGCTCGATCGTGTTTGGGGTGAGCTCCTGAGTTCTCCCAAGCTTTTTGTTTAATTGCTACCAGCCTCATTTTGCCAGTGTAAAGTAGCCACATGGCTGTGTTCGCCATGGCCGGCGTCGAGCTCGGTTTGTGCAGTAATTGATGCAATTAGTGCCACCAATGGGTGTGCCAAGTAGTGGTGATCACGCTGGTACCTTGGTCATGGCCGGAAACCTCACCGGCGGTGACAAATCGATGGTCAAAGTGCGGTCATCGCTGCTGTGCATGGGAGTACTATGCTAACGAGTGGGACCCCACTGTCAGTGACGGTTTGAATTAGAAATGGAAATTTTTCTTTTTTAGAAAATAATGAATAGTGTAAATTTTTGTTTATTTTGTATAGAATTAAATACAGCTCCAAAAATTATGAAAATTTTTTTGTGACCTCTCTGAGATGTAAACTATTTAGGAAAAATATTAAATGTTACTTTGGACCACATTTTGAATGTGATAAAAATTGCTCAAATTAATTAATAAATGGGTTTCCATGATTTTCTAGGCTTAAATAATTATCCAAAAATTATGGAAATTGTTTTACCACTTAGTTATCATATGATGAGTCTTCACAAAAATTTTGAGCTCCTTTGGAGAAAGTTGATTTATTTCATAATTATTAGTTATTAATTAATAAAAACAAATAGTAAACCCTAATCACTTAGGTTTTGTTTGAATTTTTGGATTAGGTGATGACCTTGGGTCATTAGCATATAATGATCCTTGGCAATTAAAGTAAGTGTTTCAGTTTATGAAAAGGTTTATTCAGTTGTTGGTTTGCAACTGTACCGCGAAGGAAAGTTGTATTCAAGTTACTAACTTTTGCATCCATCGTCATGCATCATGTTTTATATCGTGCATCATATTAAACATGGCATTGTTACTACGTGTAGTGAACGAAAGTGAGAACATGGTAGTTAACCAAGTTGTTGAGGAAGTTAATCCACCTGTTGAGGTCGGGTTTGATATCTGTGGAACATCCCCGGAACCCAACTTTTCCAACAATCAAGGCAAGCCCTGGATGCATTTAAACCTACCTTGTGTTTTACAAATTTATATCACTTTTGCTTTTAAATATTGCATTAAGTAATTAGGAGTTGAGTGAAAACCTAATTGGTGCATTACCAACCTTGTTTTTCCATATCAACCTTGTTACCCGTTTCAATCCGAGAATGCTTAATTATGCTTAGCTATGCTTAGAACGATAAAAGTCAGGTGATTACCGGTCACCTGCGAGATATAAATGGTTTATTGGATATGACTGGTTATTTATGTTATCATGAGATATGAGCATGTGGAGTAATAAATCTAGACCGAGCGGACTCGGTGTATGAGAGGCACAAAACATGGAGGTCTTGTGAGCGGGTTCTTTCCACCTGTGTCGATTAAGAACCATCTGTTATTGAATTGCATGAGGTGAGACTTTGTACTAAACCGATTGAGTAGAGATGGTGGGAGTAGCATGTACCCATGTGGCAATGGGCTCGATTGGTGGAGTACTGTGCTCTCGGGTGGCGCGGACCTATTCTTGTTTTAGAGGATCTAAGGGTGGGTTGGCATATGTAGGTCCGGGACTTGCATATGTCGTGTGGTTGGGAATCCCCAGCTAGGTTATAATCGGTTTGAATCATCGTTGCTCCTCGGTTATGGAGACTCAACTCACTATTCATCATCGTAGTTAATAAATGAAACTTGAGGAAGTTTTGAGAAAGGGTTTGATATGAAGGTCATGATCTCAATACAGATCATGGCAGGTTCATATATGATCTTGATAAGGGTTATATGTTAAAAGAAAGAATCTTTTAAAGAGCTTTTACGCAAAAGAACCTTGTTACTTGCTAAAGCCTTACCTTGACTCCCTGAGCCTACATGCCTGGGTCTTATCAGTTTTTATTCTGGTTAAGTCTTGTTGAGTACTTTTGTACTTAGGGTTCGTTAACCCTTGTTGCAGGTGAGTCTCATGAGCAGGTCTGCATTGGACCATGCTGCATGACTATTGTTCAAATCGAAGATGAAAGTAAATGTGTGGCCCTTGGGCAGGGCACTTTCTTTGTGTGTTATGTTTATGTTACTAATGCCACTCCACTACTATGGTTTGTAATAATAATCATACTAAGTTTGTGAAACAACTGTTTTGTAACTAAGTTACTGTAAGACTTCCGCTATTTTACTCTAATGTATATTAATGAATAAATTGTTATAATACTGCAATGACCCTATAATGGATTCTGCTCAGAAAATCATGGATGATTCGGGGTTCCCCGAGGACACCCGATAGTCTTCTTAAGTTACCAGGAACATATGCATAGTCATCAGAGGTCATCGGACAGTGACAGGTGCATGTGGGCCCTATAATTTAGGAGGTTCCGCCATAGAATGGTATCAGAGCCACCATTACAAGGTTTTTGTAGTATTGTTTTACAAAACTTCAAAACGATTTGGGACAAATAAATTTAACATGTTAATTTGGTCCAAATTGCTTCCGACTTATCTTAATTCATTCTCAACATTCCTTATTTGATTAAAAAGGCTTTGTATGGTGGAGTAGTAATCTTATTATGCCCTATATAACAAGAACTATTGTTTATGTACTATAGGAGCTTTGATGTTTAAGTTTCATACGGACGATTCATGCATCATAATTAATTCACTTGTTACTTACTTTCCCTCTTAGTCTGGGTTGAGTAGTGTAATCCATCCTTGCTGCTCTTTAGACTTTTATCAGATCATCTTACTGTTTTGAAATCTTGCTTTCTACAATATGGCTCGTACCAAGATAACGCCCCATAAGTCTATTGGACCCAAAGGAGTTCCTCATCACCAGCTTGCCCCTAGGAGTGACGGTGCTAGCAGTAGCAGCTTTAGGCCTAATCCCTAGGCTAAGATACAAAGGCTTTCAGTAGAATTAGCATAGGCTACTAGAGATAGGACCTTGGATGCCATCTAGGTGGGCAAGTTATAGGATCAATTGAGGTGTCGCACCACCGCTCATAAGAACTGTGAGCGTATGTTAGTTCGTATGGTGGAAGGAAGAAATGAAGCTTGTCATAGAGAAGATGTAGCTAGAGCCCGAGCTCATGAGTTAGAGTTCTATGTAGAAGACTTAGAAGAATATTATACCAATCTGCATGAAGAAGTCCATAGGCTGAATAATCTCCCGAATCCAAATCATGAGCCTCAGGCAGACACAATGGACCCAGGTGTCATCATAGCAGATGATGATGAACTAGAAGAGGAAGAAGAAGAAAATCCAGAAAAAGTAGTGATGGTCAATGAAAGTGATAATGAAGGCAGAAATGTTTTTGGAATGGATACTGATCATGAGGTTTAATGTGATCGAGGAGAAGAGTAGAGTTCTAATATAGTGAGTTCTAGTCTAGTTGGGTAGTTTTGCTTAAGTGCAGACTTGTATATAAATAAGTAAACCCAATGTAATGTGTTTGTAGTAAGCTCTTTTAATAGTTCAATAAATGCTCGTGAGTAAAAATTTGGTTTGTCATGAACAGATGTGTCGTACACGGGGTTCGACTATTCCTGGTTCTTTGTAAGACAAGGATGGCATTCCTAATCCCCCACCAGTTCCACCAAACTTGGCTAATGCTATCATGGCGCTGGTCAATGTGATAGTAGATAACGCTGGTCAATGTGATAGTAGATAATGCTCGGTTGCTTCGGGAGTTAGCTCAAAGCAATCAGAATATGATGCAAGGGGACCGTGGTCGTAATTATCAAAGGCAAGAAGCTACATATGTTGACTTCACAGATACATGACCACCAATATTTACCAAGGCTGACGAACCACTTGAAGCTGATGATTGGCTTTGTACCATGGAGTAGAAGTTTGACCTCATTCCATGCACTGAGTTTCAGAAGCCTATTTTTGCTGCCCAACAGCTTAGAGGTGCAGCAGGTGCTTGGTGGGTGAACCTTGTGGCTATGCAACCAGCTGGTATTCAGTTAACCTAGGCTGAGTTCCGTACTACTTTTCATGCCCATTATATTCCAGAGGTAGTTATGGCCATGAAGCTTGATGAGTTTCTTGCTTTAAAGAAAGGTGATCAAATAGTCATGCAGTATGTGGGCAAGTTCAATCACCTTTCACAGTACGCACCTAAGCATGTTAACACAGATGCCAAGAAGAAGAAGTGGTTCATGTGTGGCCTTAATACCAAACTTCAGACCATGATGACTACCTACACCAATGTCACGTATCATGAGACAGTTAATATTGCTATTGCTTTAGAGGAGAAATATCGGCAGCATAAGGAAATAAAGAAGAAGAAGAGTGTGCCATCTGGGTCTTTCAGTGGCAATCAAAAGAGATAGAAGATAATCTATCATCTAGTGAATCACTATCGTCCTCCTTATCGCCCACCGCAGTTCCAAGCCGGTCAACAACCAAATGTTCATCCTGCCATAACTTATCCAAACTCACAACAGTCTATTGTTCCTAGTGTTCGTGCTCCAACACCCCAAGGCCACAATTACTCATGTTTCAATTGTGAGAGGTCAGGTCATTTCTCGAGGGAATGTCCATATCCTAAGTAGTATAATCCAAATTTCTAGAAGGCTCCTAGAAATCAACAATAGGGTCAAGCTCAGGACAAGAACAACAACCAAAATGATCAGAAGGGCAAAAATGAAAAGAAGACGAGGTGGGTTTTCTATATTCAAGCTAGGAAGATTCTAGAAGGGGAACCCGTGATGCTAGGTATGTTTCCTATCGCTGATCATCCTGTAGTTATGCTTTTTGATTCTGGTGTATCTCATACATTCATCAATAGAACATTTGTCATAAAGCATGAAATTCCAATTAGGGAAACAAAGGAAAGTTTCTATATACAGTCGCCCGGGGAATATCTGTGTACTAAGGAAATGGTGTACCAGGTACCTATAAACCTGGGTGGGCACATTTTTCCCACCACCATGATTATTCTAAAGGATCAGGATATAGATGTGATCTTGGGAATGAACTGGATGTATCAGGATAAAGCTATTGTAGATACTTTGAATAGGACAATAAGGGTGAGTTTGTCAGATAGTAATTCTCAGCTTCTTATCCAACTTCCAATCTTAAAGAGATCAGTGGAAAAATTTTGTGCAACTTCCATCAAGGAGATTAGAGATATCCTTGTAGTTTGTGAATTTCTAGATGTTTTCCTGAAGATTTACCCGGTCTACCACCTGATAGGGATGTCTAGTTTGGAATAGATCTAAAACCTAGAATAGCTCTGATCTCTCGAAGAGCTTATAGGATGCCTCCCAAGGAATTAGTTGAGTTAAAGACTCAATTGCAAGAGTTGATTGATAAAGGTTTTATCCAACCTAGTTCATCACCTTGGGGATGTCCTGCAATTTTTGTGAAAAACAAAGATGAGACCCTGAGATTGTGTGTTGACTATCGTCCATTGAATGAAGTGACAATTAAAAATAAATATCCCTTACCTCGGATAGATTTACTTTTTGATCAACTGGCTGGAGCCAAGGTTTTCTCCAAGATTGATTTGAGGTCAGGTTACCATCAAATCAAAATTAAGCCTGAAGATATTCCCAAAATAGCATTTACCACTAGATATGGATTATATGAATAACTGGTAATGTCTTTTGGTTTGACGAATGCCCCAGCTCATTTCATGTATCTGATGAATTCAGTATTCATGCCTGAGCTAGACAAGTTTGTAGTGGTGTTTATTGATGACATCTTAGTATATTCCAAGAAAAAGAAAGAACATGCGGAACATCTCAGAGTTGTTCTAACCCGCCTAAGAGAACATCAGTTATATGCCAAGTTCAGTAAGTGTGACTTTTGGCTAAAGCAAGTATAGTTTTTAGGACATGTCTTGTCAGCTGAAGGAGTTGCAGTAGATCCAAGCAAAGTTAAGGATGTACTAGATCGAAAACCACTAACCACTGTTCATCAGGTTTGGAGTTTTCTAGGAATGGTGGGTTATTACCGTCGTTTTATTCTAGATTTCTCTAGAATATCCAAGTCCATCACGGGATTGTTGAAGAACCAAGCCAAGTTTGTCTGGTCACCTAAATGTGAAGAAGCTTTCTAGACTTTGAAGAGATTATTAACCACTGCACTAGTGTTAGCACAGCCAGATATCGAGAAGCTGTTTGATGTTTATTGTGATGCTTTAGGTATTGGTATTGGGTGTGTATTGATGCAAGAAGACCGAGTTATCGCCTATGCTTCTAGACAACTTAAGTGACATGAAGAACATTATCCAACCCATGATATGGAGTTAGCAGTAGTTGTCCATGCTTTGAAGATTTGGCGGCATTACCTGCTTGGTAATACTTGCCATATTTATACAGATTACAAGAGTTTAAAGTATATCTTTACTCAATCGGAATTTAATATGTGGCAAAGAAGATGGTTAGAATTGATTAAAGATTAAGACTTGGAGGTGCATTACCATCCTGGTAAGGCAAATGTGGTTGCAGATGCACTCAGTCGTAAGAGTCATTGCAATTGCCTGACAGTAAAAACAATGGATCTGACTTTATGTCAAGAGATAGAGAAGTTGAATATGGAGATAATTCAACAAGGTAGTTTGACCAATATAACTATTGAACCAACTATTCGAGACCAAATTATTGCCGCTTAGAAAGAAAACAAGGGTATAGCCCATATCAAAGAAAGAGTTAGGAATGGAAAAGCAGCATGCTTCAGAATAGATGATGCAGGTGTGCTATGGTTCAAGAATCGTTTAGTGGTACCAAAGGTTCCTGAGTTGCGACAGTCAATTCTTGAAGAGGCACATACAACCAGGTTATCTATTCATCCAGGAAGTAATAAGATGTACCATGACTTGAAATAGAGATTTTGGTGGACCAAAAATGAAGATAGAGATTGCTTGGTATATAGCCAAGTGTGATACTTGTCAAAAAGTAAAAGCTATACATTTGAGGTCTGCTGGAGAGTTACAGCCATTGCCTATTCCAGCTTGGAAGTGGGAGGATATTAGTATGGACTTTATCGTTGGTCTACCCAAGACATCTAAAGGTTTTGACTCAATATGGGTTATCGTAGATCGACTAACTAAGTCAGCACATTTTCTTCCAGTCAAGAGTATATATCCTACTATCCAATATGCCAAGATGTATTTAGCGAGAATCATGAGCTTACATGGTATACCAAAGACCATTATGTCGGATAGAGGTACACAGTTTGTCTCCAACTTTTGGAAACAATCGCATGCGTCGTTAGGTACCAAACTTCTGTATAGTACAAATTATCATCCATAGACTGATGGTCAGACTAAAAGGGTAAATCAAGTACTTGAAGATATGTTAAGGTGTTGTGTCCTTAACTATTCCAATAAGTGGGATGAATGTTTGCCTTTGGCTGAGTTCTCGTACAACAATAGTTATCAAGAGAGCATTAAGATGGCTCCATTTGAAGCACTCTATGGTTATAGATGCAGAACATCGCTAAATTGGTCTGAACCTAGGGAAATATGGTTCTTTGGAGTTGACCTTGTGAAAGAAACAAAAGAGAAGGTTAGGCAAATACAAAGTAATTTGAAGATAGCTCAGTCCCAACAAAAGAGTTATGCAGATAAATGGCATAGACCATTGGTGTTTAACAAGGGAGATTATGTATAATTGAAGGTATCACCAATGAAGGGAGTCAACCGTTTCAGTGTTAAAGGCAAGTTGGCACCTCATTATATTGGACCATTTCAAATTTTGGAGAGGTATGGAAAGGTGGCATATTGCTTAAAGTTACCAGAACATCTCTCAAATGTACACGATGTGTTCCATGTTTCCTAATTGAAGAAATGTCTTCGAGTGCCTGATCAGAATGTTGAGGTTGAAGGAGTTGAACTTGAACCTGATTTGACCTATTCTAAATATCCTATCCAAGTTCTAGATTAGAAAGACCATGTCACATGAAGGAGAACAATCAAGTTCTACAAGATACAATGGAATCAACATTCTGAAGAAGCTACTTGGGAATCCAAAAATTTCTTGCTAGAACAGTTTCTAGAATTTCTTGCGTCAATATAGAATAATGTTAGTTGTGCTCTATCGTTATGAACCATGTTTTGTAAAGGGATCTTAGCTATTTTATGGATAGGTTTTGGATGTTTTTGCTTGACACATTTCCTTTTCCATTACTTACCCTCGGACTTTAAATCTCGGGACGAGATTTCTTTTAGGGGGAAGGATTGTAACACCTCTGTTGTTTTAAATACTAAAATATGCCATGTCATCATATGCATTGCACATCATTTTTGTGTTAGTGAAAATTTTGATATGCATTCACTAAAACAAGTTTATTTTATGATGATATGTGTTGACTTGTATGGATGAATCAATTTCAAAACCTTTGTTTTGAATTGGAATTCCGAAAACCCTAATTTCCAGCAGTTAATTTTACCCTAGAAAACCTAATTCAAAATCTAAGCACATTTTGGGGTTGAGCCTAAAAGCAAAAGTGTAGAGCTTGTCAAGGTGTACAAAATTGGTTTTTAGAGTTTTCAAAGTTGTTATATAAAATTTGAAGTAATTTGAAAAGGCGATAAGTTCTTAAAGTGTCCCTTTTTTATTTTAAACTTGCATTTCAAAATGTAGACATAATTTGAGTATGGTTGTTAAAGCAAAGTTCTAGACCTTTGAATTTGGAACAACTTTTATTTTTGGAGATTTTTGAGTTACCATACAAATTTGGGAGTAATTTGAGAAATTAGACGAGTGGCAATTTGGTAAATATTGGGAACAGTGCCAGCATACCGACACCTCACCGTCGGTGATCTTCCGACGGCATCTAGTTGTGCTCGTGGCCATCTCCGGCTTCACGCTGGCATGGGAAGGCTGCTGCGTGGCTTCTCCTTGCTTCCTAACCACGCTATAAAGCCTACGTCGTCGTCGTTCTTCTCTGTTTCTTCTCCTCTCCTTTTCGCGTCATCGTCGCCTAGCTCCGACGAGCTCATGTCGTCGCCGTAGCGTCCACCCAGTCATAGCAAAGCTAGTTATAGCTCCGCCTACTCCTTGTGAAACCAGCCAACTAGTCCTAAGCGCCTGATTTCGCTGAGATACACTGCACGTCGCTCTTCCTCCTCGTGGCCGGCAGCATCACCGTCGAGCTCGCTTCACCGTGGCCAGCACTCTACGGTGTGTCTCTGCCCTTGCTAAGCGTAGCTCTAGCTTCACCGTGTTGCCATGATGCTTTGTGTCTTGTTCGATGACCTTTTCATCCACTGCAGCCACCGAAAAGCCACCGTCGACGCTGGAACGCCGCCGTGACTGCTCTGATCGCCGACCCGCTTTTTCTGTTGCTCCTCCGGTTCAGCCATCAGCTCGAGCGTGTTTGGGGTGAGCTCCTGAGTCCTCCCAAGCTTTTTGTTTAATCGCTACCAGCCTCATTTCACCGACGTAAAGTAGTCGCACCATTGTGTCTGCCATGGCCGGCGTCGAGCTCGGTTTGTGCAGTAATTGATGCAATTAGTGCCACCAACGGGTGTGCCAAGTAGTGGTGATCACGCCGGTACCTTGGTCGTGGCTGGAAACCTAACCGGCGGTGACAAATCACCGGTCAAAGCGCGGTCATCGCTGTTGTGCGTGGGAGTACTATGCTAATGAGTGGGACCCCACTGTCAGTGACGGTTTGAATTAGAAATGGAAATTTTTCTTTTTCAGAAAATAATGAATAGTGTAAATGTTTGTTTATTTTGTATAGAATTAAATACAGCTCCAAAAATTATGAAAAGTTTTTTGTGACCTCTCTAAGATGTAAACTATTTAGGAAAAATATTAAATGTTACTTTTCAGTACATTTTGAATGTGATAAAAATTGCTGAAATTAATTAATAAATGGGTTTCCATGATTTTCTAGGCTTAAATAATTATCCAAAAATTATGAAAATTGTTTTGCCACTTAGTTATCATATGATGAGTCTTCACAAAAATTTTGAGCTCCTTTGGAGAAAGTTGATTTATTTCATAATTATTAATTAGTTATTAATTAATAAAAACAAATAGTAAACCCTAATGACTTAGGTTTTGTTTGAATTTTTGGATTGGGTGATGACCTTGGGTCATTAGCATATAATGATCCTTGGCAATTAAAGTAAGTGTTTGAGTTTATGAAAAGGTTTATTCAGTTGTTGCTTTGCAACTGTACCGCAAAGAAAAGTTGTATTCAAGTTACTAGCTTTTGCATCCATCGTCAAGCATCATGTTTTATATCGCGCATCATATTAAACATGGCATTGTTACTACGTGTAGTGAACAAAAGTGAGAACGTGGTAGTTAACCAAGTTGTTGAGGATGTTAATCCACCTGTTGAGGTCAGGTTTGATATATGTGGAACATCCCCAGAACTCGACTTTTTCGACAATCAAGGTAAGCCCCGGATGCATTTAAACCTACCTTGTGTTTTACAAATTTATATCACTTTTGCTTTTAAATACTGCATTAAGTAATTAGGAGTTGAGTGAAAACCTAATTGGTGCATTACCAACCTTGTTTTTCCATATCAACCTTGTTACCCGTTTCAATCCGAGAATGCTTAATTATGCTTAGCCATGCTTAGAACGATAAAAGTCAGGTGATTACCGGTCACCTACGACATATAAATGGTTTCTTGGATACGACTGGTTATTTATATTATCATGAGATATGAGCATATGGAGTAATAAATCTAGACCGGACGGACTCGGTGTATGGGAGCCACAAGACATAGAGGTCTTGTGAGCGGGTTCTTTATGCCTGTGTCGATTAAGAACCATCTGTTGTTGAATTGCATGAGGTGAGACTTTGTAGTACTGGCCACATGCTCTAGTAAGCCTTAACTCGGCTATTCTATTACGAGAATGGCTACTCGCGCACTAGGAGTGGAGAGATGGTGGGAGTAGCATGTACCCACATGGAAATGGGCTCGATTGGTGGAGTACTATGCTCTTAGGTGGCGCGGACCCATTCTTGTTTTAGAGGATCTGAGGGCGGGTTGGTATATGTAGGTCAGGGACCTACATATGTCGTGTGGTTGGGAATCCCCAGTTGGGTTATAATCAGTTTGAATCGTCGTTGCTCCTCGGTTATGGAGACTCAACTCACTGTTCATCATCGTAGTTAATAAATGAAACTTGAGGAAGTTTTGAGAAAGGGTTTGATATGAAGGTCATGATCTCAATACGGATCATGGTAGGTTCATATATGATCTTGATAAGGGTTATATGTTAAAAGAAAGAATCTTTTAAAGAGCTTTTGCGCAAAAGAACCTTGTTACTTGCTAACCATGAGCCTGCATTCCTGGATCTTATCAGTTTTTATTCTGGTTAATTCTTGTTGAGTACTTTTGTACTTAGGGTTCGTTAACCCTTGTTGCAGGTGAGTCTCATGAGTAGGTCTGATTTGGACCGTGCTACATGACTATTGTTCAAATCGAAGATGACAAGTAAATGTGTGGCCCTTGGGCAGGGCACTTTCTTTGTGTGTTATGTTTATGTTACTAATGCCACTCCACTACTATGGTTTGTAATAATAATCGCACTTAGTTTGTGAAACAACTATTTTGTAACTAAGTTACTGTAAGACTTCCGCAATTTTACTCTGATGTATATTAATGAATAAATTGTTGTAATACTGCAATGACTCTGTAATGGATCCTACTCAGAAAATCATGGATGATTCAGGGTTCCCCGAGGACACCCAACAGTCTTCTTAAGTTACCGGAAACATATGCATAGTCGTCAGAGGTCATTAGACAGTGATAGGTGCATGTGGGCCCTATAATTTAGGAGGTTCTGCCACAAGGCATTAGTGAACTGGTCACTGCTCGACCTAGGGTTTAGCAGCGCCTATTGAGGGAGGTCGACTTTTTATAGTTTTAATAGGCGCATATGTAACCTAGAGACAGTGTGTAAAGTTGGTGTGTGTGCTGTTGTATGGCTATATAAGCCTTTTATCCCCTTTCTTAATGCAATGATATGCAGCTCTCCTGTGTATTGTAGAAAAAACAATGTATAAGAATGAGATGAAATTTCATATGCTCATGTTCATCAATGCTTGGATGATGCTTGTGCTCATGAAATGTAGGTGTCAAATGCAATGTTTAACACTAGGGTGTTATAGCCCCTCCCCCTTATAGAAATCTTGTCCCGAGATTTGTAGGACCTACCATTCTTCGTAAATGAAGGGATAAACCTCACATAAGTAATCCTCCCATTCCCACATGGCATCTTGTTCACTATGGTTATTCCACACCACCTTGTAGAACTTAATGACCTTGCTCCATTTTACTCTTTCCATTTCTTCTAGCACACGGATCGGTTTTTCTTCATAGATCAAATCCAATTGGAGCTTAATGTTGATGGGTGCAATGGCTTCCTCAGGTATGCGAAGACATCTTTTCAACTGAGAAATATGGAAGACATCGAATATCCACTCATCTCAGGAGGAAGTTGTAACTTGTAAGGAACATTTCCTTTCTGTTCAATAACCTTGTATGGCCCTACATATCTAGGCACAAGCTTTCTTTTTACTCCAAATCTCTGCACTCCTTTCATGGGTGACACTTTTAAGTATATATGGTCTCCCACTTCAAAAGTTAGTGGTTTTCTTCTTTTATCAGCATAACTCTTTTGTCTTGATTGAGCTGCTTTCATATGTTGTTGGATAATACGTACCTTTTCTTTTGCTTCGGTGACAAAGTCAGTGCCAAAATATCTCCTTTCTTCAGGCTCAATCCAATTCAAGGGAGTTCTACATTTCTGACCATACAATGCTTCAAAAGGAGCCATCTTGATGCTTGCTTGATAACTGTTGTTGTAGGAAATCTCAGCTAAAGGTAACCACTTCTCCCATGAACCCTTGGAAGATATAACATAGGCTCTTGACATATCTTCTAAGATCTGGTTTACTCACTTGGTCTGTCCAGAAGTTTGTGGATGGTATGTTGAACTTCTGATTAGCTTAGTTCCCAAAGCCTAGTGCAAGTGCTCCCAAAAATGAGCTATAAATTGTGGTCCCTAATCTAAGATTATGGTCTTTGGTACTCCATGTAGTCTCACGATTGGAGAAACGTATAGCTCAGCGTATTTCCTAGCTAGATACCTTGTGTTAACTGGTATAAAATGTGCTGACTTGATAACACAATCTACAATGACCCATATGGAATCATGACCTTGTTGTGTCAACAGGAGGCCTGTAATAAAATCCATACTTATTTCCTCCCATTTCTAGCCTGGAATAGGCAATGGCTAAAGAAATCTCGTAGATTTCAAATGAACAACCTTTACTCTACTGCAATTATGGCACCTACCGACATAGGCGGTGATCTCTTTCTTCATCTTGGTCCACCAAAATCAGGTTTTCAAATCTTGATACATTTTGCTACTACCTGGATGGATAGACAACTTGGATGAATGAGCTTCATCTAAAATTTTATTTCTAAGCTCATGGTCTTTTGGTACCACAAGTCAGTCCTCAAACCATAGCACACCTCTTTTATCCAACCTAAAATGCTTGGTTTCTTGTTCTTTCATCTTTCGTTTGATGTGAAATACACCTACATCTATCTTCTATAGTTCTATGATTTTGCTCTCAAGTGAGCAACTGACAATGATATTGTGCAGCACAATAGGGTGTAACAAATTAAATCCATCTTCCAATAAGGCTTCCAGAGGGTTATAATGAGATTTCTGACTAAGTGCGTCTGCTACAACATTAGCTTTCCCTAGATGGTAGTGCACCTCCAAGTTATACTCCTTGATCAGCTCTAATCATCTTAGTTGCCTCATGTTTAGCTCAGGTTGAGTGAAGATGTATTTGAGGCTTTTGTGATTAGTATATATGTGACATACATTTCCAAACAAGTGGTGTCTCCATACCTTTATCGCATGAACAACTGCTACAAGCTCTAAATCATGCGTAGGATAATTGACTTCATGCTACCTCAACAGCCAAGAAGCATAGGCAATAACTCTTCCTTCTTGCATGAGCACACACCCCAAACCTATACCTAAGGCATCACAGAACACATCGAAAGGCTTTTTAATGTCGGGTTGTGCTAAAACAGGTGTTGTAGTTAACAAGGTCCTTAGGGTGTGAAAAGTGGCTTCACACTCTAGCGTCCAACTGAACTTTTCATCCTTCTAAAGTAGTCTAGTCATGGGCTTAGCTATCTTGGAGAAATCAAGAATGAAACAACGATAGTAGCCTATAGTCCTTGAAAACTCTAAACTTCATGAACCAAAGTCGGGGCCTTCCAATCCATGACCTCTTGTACTTTAGATGGGTCTACAGAAATTCCATCTTTAGATAAGATGTGACCCAAGAAAGGTACTTTGGTCAACTAGAATTCACACTTGCTGAATTTGGCATATAACTTATGTTCCCTCAATCTAGACAAAACAATCCTCAGATGCTCTGCATGGTCTGCCTCTTTCTCCTAGTAAATCAAGATATCATCGATAAACACAACCACAAACTTGTCAAGCTCGGGCATGAATACTGAATTCATCAAGTACATGAAGTAGGTAGGAGCATTCATCAGTCCAAAAGGCATGACCAAATACTCATACAAACCATACCTAGTGGAGAAAGCTATTTTAGGTATATCCTCTGGCCTGATCTTAATCTGATGATAGCCTAACCTCAAGTTAATCTTAGAGAATACCTTTGCTTTTGTCAACTTATCGAACAAGATATCAATACAAGGCAAAGGATATGTGTTCTTAATGGTCATAGCATTAAGTGGTCTATAATCCACACACATGCTCAAGGAGTTGTCCTTCTTCTTCACAAATAAAGCTAGACATCCCCATGGGGATGAACTAGGTTGAATGAGGCATTTGTCCAATAGTTCTTGTAACTAAATTTTAAGTTTAGCTAACTCATTTGGTGGCATCTTATAGGGTCTTCTTGAGATAGGTGACATACCTGGCACTAACTCAATCTTAAATTCCACATCCCTATCAGGTGGTAAACCTAGCAACTCATCTGGAAATACATCAGGAAACTCATAAACCACTAGAATATCACAAAGGGAAGTGGCTTGGATAGCACAAGACAAGTTTTGGAGATCAAAACTTTGAGGAAGTGGTACTAGAAAAGCATTACCTCCCTTTGGTTCTCTCAACATAATTGTCCTAGTGCTAGTGTCAATGAGAACCCCATGATCGCTCATCCATTTCAAGCCTAAGATCACATCTATGGCTAATCCAGGCAATACTATTAGATCCATCGTATACTCCCTCTCTTGTATCGAGATGAGCACATGCCGGACTATCTAATTTGTAGAGATAGTAGCCCCAGCCGAACTTATACTATAATCACCCTTGTTTACCTCAACTATTTTTTATCACACTTAGATGCAAATGCATGGCTCATAAAGGGATGAAAAGCTCCAGAATCAAATAAAACAATGGCAAGATGTTTGTTAACAAGAAACATACCAGCAGTGACAACCTCTCCTACAGGAACTTCTTCAACAGCGGTATAATGCATGTATCCAAGACGTGCTTTAGAATTTGCCTGTCTCTGATTGCCCTAGTCTTGATTGATGTTCTTCTTAGGATGGGGGCACTCCTTGGACCAAAGGCCCAACTGATTATAGTTGAAGCATGGTTGATTGCTCCTAGGTCCTGCTAAGCTTCCTTGCCCTTTGTTTCCCTTGGGTAGAGTAATGGTGAATGCCTTATGAAACACCTTCTGAGGTTGGCTGGCCTAGGCTTTTGGTGGAGGAGGCCTGAACATGGGTGTGGGTGGATGAAACTATGGCCTAGCCACCACTGGAGTTCTAGACTAGGAAGATCCTAAGGCGCCTGCCTCAGCTACTCTTTTGTGGCCCTTCGCCGCTATGTGTAGATTATTTTGGTTCTCCTGAATCAAGGCATCACTGATGAACTCATTGTATGTGGTGCACCTCGAGTTGGCCATAGTTTTCATTAGCTTAGTGTTAAGGCCTCTCTTGAAGCTTTCAATCTTCTTTTCCTCTATATTGACAAACCCTATGGCATAATGGGACAAATTGTTGAATAAATGCATGTATTCTGTAAGGGTCTTGGTCCCTTGTGTGAGTCGCATGAACTCGGCTACTTTCATGTGCATTAGCCCTGGGGGGAATGTGATGTCCCCGAAAGGCTAACTTAAATTGCTCTCATGTGACCTAAGAATTGATAGGTAGGGATGACAGGAAATGGGTCCACCATATTTTGGCTGGTCCCTGTAGCTGATGTGACGCATATTCTGCCTTTTGATGTTCCATAACCCTCAAAAGACAGAACTTTTGCTTAATTGTGTTTAGCCATTCATCCACCTAAAGAGGTTATTCAGCCTCCTTGAAGATAGGAGGCTTGGTGTCTAGGAAATCCTTGAAAGAATTGTATTGATTCAGCTCAGGCCCTTGTTGTTGCAGACGGGCATGAGCAGTGTTCTATGTAATGAAGCGTAGTGTTTTCTCTATTGTTCTCTGACTACCCAAGAACTGTGCGAAGAATTCATTTGCATATGGTGGTGGCAGTGGTGGTAAGTCACCCTTGTTTCCACTTTGGTCGTTGCTGGCTCTCGCCAAGTGCGAGTCATCTGCAAAGTTACAACATTAAGTGATTATTGGATTATGTCAAAAATTACAGATGAATTGTATAATCATGCCAAATTAGAATTACTGGTGAGAATCTTAAATTTCATACTATAAAACAGAGGCATAATAATTCATTCTCATAACATGACATCACCAATTTGATCACTTATCGTGCTCATAGTGTGTTAACATTCATGTCATAATCCACTAGTAAAACGAAACTAGAAATTGATTAAAGTTCAACCCATAGTGAAACAACATGCAAAGTGCCCATATTACACAAAAGTCAAATCATGAATACCGAACTTCAAGCTACAAGTCCATTACATGAATAACAAGGATACATCTAGCACATTAACTAGTCACTAGACAACTCTAATCTTCCGCGTGCTCACTATCGAGGTCAGATTTAGGATCGTCCTCATTGTCTAGCTCTACTACTTCTTCCTCCCAACCGTCATCCTCGATCAACATCTCTGGATCTTCTTCCTCCTCACTAAGGATCAGGTGCAGTTGGTTGTTTAGGAAATGCAGCTCATGTTGAAGATCAACCACCACGTTCTAGGTCTGTGTGAGCTGCTAGCGCAAGTCCCTCTCGACATGGTCCTGTTGCATGCTCAAGGCTTGGGTCCTATCTCGTTCTGCTTCTGCCATAGCTGCATGGTTGTTTGCTAGGATCCGCTGGCACATAATTGTGAACGCCTCAGCATGGGTGGCCTCCAGTTGCTCCCATAGTCCTACTAACATGGCCTGATCATAGGCTCTTGCCTCTTGGGCGGTAGCTCTCTGCTGATCAACTTGCTCAATTTGGGTGTGGAGATTTCCCAGTGCTACATAAGCTTGATCAGTTTCCCATCAAGCCTCACTTGCTGCCTTTTTGTCCTTGCACACATGCTTTTTAGCTTACGCTGTGCAGCTTTGGCTCTCATGAGCTTATCCATGCAAGTGGTATAGGACTCCTGCCAGAAGTCCCTGGTGTCCTGATGAGTGTAAAACATCTTCATCACTGCAAACATTGTGCTCATAGCGGGACTAGAACTCTCTGCCCACTCATCCCGATCTCGGATCAATGCATTGCTATTGTGTTGTGTCCAAACTATCATGGATGGATCCACCCAAGGAAAAGTACCAACGTCACTGCCGATAAGCTCATCCCCATGCTGCTGACAAATCTGACTCAGCCCCTCAAAAGCCACTACTTAGGCAGCTTCCAAAGGAGTTCTTCTTTCAGATTCCACCCTCCATTCCTACCAGAAGGGTGCTTGGTTACGAGCTGGTATGGTCCGCTATACTTCATACCATGGTTGTACCTCTAGTATACTTCATTCCAGTAATAGAGGGGCGGTTCGTAAAACCCCGCATAATGCAAGACTCTCCAAAGTAGGGTAGGAGTTCCAAACATCAATAGGAAATTCTCACTTTCAACTGGTGCTGCCATCTATACCAACAACATGGTGCAACTCTCGTGAGACAAAGTCATAATGGATAAGAGTTACATAACCGAGTATGAGATTTATAAGGGGAGGAACAATGCAAGTATGAAATAATGATTTATCATGATGCATGCATGTTCCATATGTTCTCACAAACTTAGGAAAATTAAAACTTCTATGGCATACAGGGTGGCATACAAACGCTCTCTCATATATAACATAACTAGTCGGGCTACATGTTTTGTTGTTAGTGCACCTGCTCAAGAATTTCATTTCAGTCCAATCCCACAATTATATATGTGGAATGTAAATCTAGGCTCTAGATTGCAATCTAAATACTTTCATATATATACTCATGTATATATATACTTCCATATCAAGGCTACCCAAAAGTAAATACATCCTATATATACATATAAATATGCATATATAGTCGTATCAAAGCTAACCCATAATTAAATACTTATGTATATATATGAGGCATATATACACTTCAATATCAAAGCTAACTCTGCCCATTAGACCGTATGCTCACAACTTGCGGTCATGCCACCGTGATGATGATTGGCATCTTACCCTAGGCATAGAGGCATTTGATCCATACATTACCACTCAAGTGAATGGTATCCATACAATAGCACGCCATATGGACGACAAAATTAAAAAACCCCAAGTTAGTACATAATTAGCCACCTAAAGTCCTTAACTAGGCATAAAGGAAGTGATCACTAGCACACTTTAGATTCAAACTCTAGGTTTTAAAACATCTATATATATAGCTAAAAGTTGCTAAAAGCTAGTTTCGGAAAACAAAACCTTTATTTTAAATACACATGTGGCAATTAATGTTGAATCTTGCTCTGATGCCAGCTATAGCAGAACCGACCAATTTATAAGAGCACAAGTACAATGGTAGCCCACAAGTGCTCGCACTGTCATACTTGAGCCCATATAAACCCGGTAGTCTGTTGAGTACCATGATGGGTCTCGATTAACCATCAACATACAACCAAGATTGTACATGATTCAACATACATGTCACATATTACATAAGGTTCACAAATACAGTTCATTCATCAGAGTACGAATTGAGGTTATTACAAACCAAGTTTAGTAAATAGTAGTAGAAGCAAATTAAAGTTTGAAACTACCATCTACCATTATAGTTCAAATATAGTGCCAACTTGTGATCACACTCCCACAAAAGCATATAAGATGGATTAATAAGAGATACCTGCCTAGGGCTCACTCCTCGTCTATGGTGGGACAGAAGTAGTTCTTGCAATAGCCATGATAAACTGTACCATCTACAATAATGGGAATAAGACCTTGAGTACGAGAAGGTACTCAGTTAGACTTACCCATCATAAACCAAAATAAAATGACTCCAAGGATTATGCAAGGCTTTATAAGTGGAGGTAGCTTGACAGCATTTTGCATAAAAACGACTAACTCAGTACTACAATTATAATTCGGTCATCAAATTAATTATAGCTATTCATCTCTAGATTAGCAACTAACCTATGCCAAACATGTGGTATATTATTTAGTAGCATACAATAGTAACCATAGCAGGTGTGGTAATTCCATGTTTATCCGAACCATCACATTCCATAACATAGTTACTACGATGTTGGGACTAGCCAAGTTTCTCACTGTTTAGGAGAGACAGAGATTCAAATTAGTTTCAACCAGCTGGGAATTTATTCCTAACACAAACCCAGATCTGCCAGCCATGGTAGCCTTAGGTCACCTTTGGTACAACTTAGGTACACATTTCATGGGTTCAACCAGCGCCGCACAATCAGGGATGACCAGCTGCTAGGACAATCAGGACTACCCTACCCTTGGGCTCATGTTTGGCTCCCCACACATCCTTACTACCATCCAGAGTGCACACTATTATAGAATGGGGCCTGTCCTGAGTTGAGCTACTTGGCTTTGTGGTCGAAACAAGATATTCGGCTAGCTAAGTGAGAGGCAGGCATTCAATCTTGTCAGAAACGCCAACAACAGTATGGTCCTTAACCGGCATAGATGGAATCACATGGTCAACTTACACATAGACTCGGCCTGGCCTCCATTTACATTACCCTATGGTTCTTTTTCACGATAGCAGATATAGCCAACCGTGCTTCGGTATCCACTTATATCTCGTAGGTGATAGAAAATCACTCGACTTTTACCGGTCTAAGCATGGCTATGCATATATTCGATCCTAGACCTACATAGGGTTAAATATATATATATATAACTAGACAAGGTAGTTCTATGCATCAAGTGTTTCCAATCAACTCTTATAACCTAATGCATTAAACATAAATGACTCTAGTGAAATTTTGTAAAATATGGGAGACATAGAATGCTCTGAGGCTTGCCTTTGAGGAAAGAGGTTGGCCGATGATCTAGGCACTCAAGGAGATATTCAAGAGTTTTCTCCTCTTCTCCTAGAGCTATGGCCTGAGGTGTCTCCTGCTGATCCTCCTCCTCTTCTTCGTTGAACTCTAGGAGAGTTATCTCTTCGGACAATCCTATATGCATGAGCATGAAATAAGATATCACGAATGCATATATGATGACATGTATAATATGATATGATGTGATGAATGCATCCTCCCAAGTGTTTTCAATAGCTTTGAATTAAAGTAATAACAAGTTGCATTGTATTTTACTGAGTAGGTGCATATCTCTTTCCTAATAACTAACAAACACTCATGTAAATCATTTTCTGGACAACAAGACAGTAGCCACTTGTTTTGACCATAACTAGAGTTATATATATCAAAATAATATGGTTGTGGACATTATGGAAATCTTATGAATATGCCTACAACTTTCTTTTAATCATCTTAATGTGATTTAGCGGTTATCTAGGTAAAACAAATCAATCCTTAAGATCTATCCAGAGAGCAAGCATTCCTAATAGCAGAATTCTAATAGCCATAATTCTTAAACCATAAGGCCTATGACTATGAAAATTTAACACAAGGTAGATCAATAAGTTATCTACAACTTTGTTATTAACCATCTTTATAGAAAAGATCATTATCATCGTGGAATCATCACCACAACAAAAATTATACATGTAGCCATCTAGTTGAATTATAAAGCGATAATTAACTAGTTGCATACAACCAATTGCTTTTAAGCCTTACTAATAACATCAACAGATCATATGCATCACAAGCACCAAAGAAAACATCATGGTTAAACATAACTAACTTATTTATAACCATTTATTAATTTCCTTAAATAATAGGGTGATTTAAAGGATAAATATTTACATTGCTTAATAAATTCTGATAAAATTAAAGTAGCCTACAAATGTCCTTAATAGTCTACTGTATAAATTTCATGCCATTTAGATAAGTATGACTACCTCAATAAAAATGACAAATTACATAGGCTTATTTTAACAAAAATAGTTTAGCATAGTGAAAAGTGTCAAGCAATAGATTTAATATTTTTATTACATTCCTCCAAGCATAATAATACTATGTAAAAATTTGCATGATCACATGTTATGTATTTTTACCCCAATTAATTTCACTAGAAACTAGCAATTAATTAGGACTAAATATGAAGACCCTATTCAAAATATGACCACTACAAGGTTAGTATTTTTCCTAGCTATAGCATGTCCACACAAGACCAGCAAAATTGGAATCATAATTTTATCACCTATCTAGCTCAAGTTATGCAATTTACAAGATAGAAACCATTTAAAAAGCATTTATCTAGCAACATTTTATTCTCCTAGAAAAATACCAAAAACAGTGCATCTCATATTTTTATCAAATACTACACTTCAAGATGAAACTAACAAAATTTGGTTCACCAAAATTGGACACTCCTAGCTTGAGATATGAATTTTTGAAACATGCATTCAAATCTGTGAAATAAGTCCAGAAAATCAAATCATATCTGACTGACAGCTGGGGCCCGCGGTCAACGCGAACTCACCCGTCAGCGAGAACAAAATAGGGGACGGCGCTGATCGGCGAGAACTCGCTGACGGCGAGGTCTCCGATGGTAGCATTTTCACCACTGCACTCATCTCGCCCACACGCATCAACTAGTAGGCTTAATTAGCTTGGTGGCTCGCCGAAGCAAGCTCAACGGCAGCCATGGTGGATAGTGGAGGTCTGGTAGTGGTATGCCGGCCATCTCTGACTATGGCACACATAGGCGAGGATGGCTACTCCATCCTGGTGACCTAGCGAAGTTACACGGTGCAGGTGAGGGTTCGAGGTGGCATCGGTGAGCTTGGCCGCGTGCATCGTCATGCGGCGGCGCATGAAGCACAGCGGTGCTCACGCTGTTTTGGCTAGAGAACGGTGAAAGGTGGGTCTCTGTCATGCTGCTAGTGAGGTCTAGGGTTACTTGACCTAAGGTACGAGAGAAAGGAGGGAGACGGTGAACCAACTCAACAACAGTGAGCTCGAGCGCCATGGTGTCCACGATGGACGTAGGCGGAGCGGCAACTCGTTTTGGTGCCGTCAGGTGGTGTCATCACTCCTAGATCTAGCCTAAGCATCTAGACTCTAGTGTAGTGCTGGACCAAAGGAGATGGAGGTATGTGGTGTGGTGAAACGGCAGGGCCACGGTGAGCCATGAGCGCGGCGATGCTCCGGTGACAATGGCGACTACGACGAGGTGAAATGCCACACTACCTAGGGTCGGTAGGTGGTGCTGGTGGCTTGAGGAGGTGGAGGTGATGGTGTAGCAGCTGTGGCTGAGACAAATTGGCTAGCGAGGCTACTTCGGTGGCAAGAAGCTATGGCGAAGCTATGGTGGTCGTGTGGTGAGCTCGGTGCAGCGCTGCGAAGAGGTAGAGCAAGAGGGAGGAGGTGAAAATAGGCGAGTGGAGTGAACAGCAGGGGCATGGTGTTTATGCGCCCACGCTGGCCTAACCGATCAGGCCAACGTCGATGTGCTACCGCCACACGGTGGCCACGGCCTGTGGCCGGTCGGCCATGACGTCGCGCGCGTCCACGCGGTTCAGTCCGCTGAAACTGACTAACAGCGCATCTTAGTGACTCAATAACTCCTAATCATTGGTGAATTAGCAAAAACTTCCATAATAACTATTGTAGAGCTACATGAGATCTCCAACTTTTCTTTAAGAACCATCATCTAATTCTCACTAGTTAACAAACTACACTGCTCCAAAGTGAGGTACTTTGAAACTGATAATCGTTTTAACACTAGAAAATTTTGCAAGTCTCAAAACATCATTTTGTTGATACTTGTGAGCTATTTTTGAACATGCTATGCACTGAATTAGACCTTGACCCAAAAATAAAAGTTGTTACTCTAGTCAAGTACTACAACTCTTATTTAGGTCACATAGCCATGCAAATACTCTAAGCTACTATTCAACTTTAGTCAAACTAGTATCATGAAAATGTCATGTCAAATGAAACCAACACTTAAAGCAAAATTGACCTAGGTCATGAATACAAACATTGTTCCCTTGATCATCCTAGATGTGTCTAAGGTGTTTTCATGACCTCCCAACCATCTCATACATTGGTCATACATGATTGCAAGCATAAACGCATATATAAATCAACATTTCATGTGACAATGTATAAGAATGAGATGAAATTTCATATGCTCATGTTCATGAATGCTTGGATGATGCTTGCGCTCATGAAATGCAGGTGTCAAATGCAATGCTTAACATTGGGGTGTTACAAACAAGGTACATATGATGCTAAAGAACATGGGAGCTGCATCCACCATACATGTCGATGTCCTTTGGTGAAGGAACACACAAGAGGAGATCCCGACACTGCACACTTGACTTTTACACAAAAGTCCAAGTGTGGGGGAGGATGGTGAGGACCTCGTCACATGTTCCATTCACACCAAAGACCATCTTGGTTAAAAAGAAAAGATGTCAGTTCTATCTTGCTAAAAAAGAGTAAAAAAGAGAGTGATATATAAAAAAAAGGGGGCAGTGAAAAAATGGTATACATAAAAAAAGAGAGAAGGAGGATTCTCCTCTTTTAGACATTTGCTCCTACAACCAAGGCCCAGGGTCTATGCACACTATTTGTGTGTACGGCCTAGCCTTGTTCGCCTAAGATGGACCATGAGCGATAAAGCCACCACTACAGCAGCCTTAAAGCTTCCATCCACACATGTTGCTGTTAAAACACTCAGGTATGCAAAGGTAAATAAAAAGTTCACCAACTCCTTTACTCATGTCTTATCTCCATAAGAGAAACTTGCTCATACAAACTCATGCTTCTCTTGTTTATGGCATATGCTCTAGTTTGGGTGTATTCACATGTGATACATCCATAGGCTCTTTTAAATTAAGCATGGTGGTTAGGTTAAAATAGCTTTATTTAGTCAAAACTTGACATGGTGTTGAATTTTGATTAATGAACTCGGAGCAATTACTTTCATAAACAATGGAGGTAATATAATATGGAGATAAACCAAGGCTAGGAATAATTGCAACTTTACTTTAGCCTTGTATGAGTTATGGTAGAAAATTAGGTCAACAAATTAAAAAATAATAAATTTAAAAAGATTTAGGCTCCTCATTGTTCAAACCAGCAGAGCCCTTGTTTGTTTCCACCTTTGTTTCTTTTTGTTTAAATAAATAGGTACAAGAATAAGTGTTGGGGGGTCTCTCGTGCACAATGAACACACATTCGAAACACCCACCAACAAGTTGCACAAACATCGAATGATCCAACAAGCAAGAAAGACAGATGGATAGCTCCAAAGAGGGTTGACTGAACCTTTGGTTTGGTCAAACCACCTCTAACTTAGCCCCTTCTTCTTTAATGATGGTTTGCGCAACACAACCCTCAACTCCCTCTAGTTTTGAGTTTGAACGGATATAAATCTTGATCACTAAAATTAAACTCAATTTATCCCTAATATCTTCTCCTAATGAACAATGCCCCTATTCACCACACTTAAAATTTTGAAAAGTGACCTGTTTAGAACATGTTTAAGATAGAAACTTGCATAAAGTTTGTTCCATATACATACACTTATGCCTATGGGAAAATATTCTAATAGGACAATCATGTTCACTAAGTTATTGTGAGGTGTGATATAGTTCCGACTTAGAAATCCTACCATTTTTGTTCAAAGTACTTGGAGAATTTGTTTTGATAAAATATAAAACCATAGTATCACATACTCCTCAATTGGTGAGCAATATGTACCAAAGCTAAATATGACATCTTTCTAGTTTCAAACCTTCTACATAAGCTGCTTGTTATTGTGTTGAGTTTGGTCAATTCTTGTTGACCCTTATTGAGAGATTTATCATGCTCCCAAGATCAAGATCATGTACACCCACATATACTTGCTGCTCCTACACTAGGAGTACGCACAAACATGCTTCCATCCAGATCCCTTAAAAAATTCTGCTCCTACACTGGGAATAGACAAAAATGTTGTTAGGCAAATACTCCATGTTCTAAAAACATAATGATCTATCTCTAAATATGTGGTTTAGAAGAAGAGACATGGGCTATGCAAAAAGAAAAAAATATGGGCACATGAAGGTCCAAGTACAAAAGAAAAAAAATGATGAGCACATGAAGACTCATGTATTGAAAAAAAGGGAAAGAAGAAAGATAGCCATGTTTCAAAATAATAAGTTATAAGAGAGATCATATCTACAAAAGGAGTATAGTTTTAGTTTACCTTTTTCCATGCACATGCACATCTTGATCTAAGAGTATGGCACCTCTCTCCTTGGATCATCGATTTGACTTTATAACATATGCAATACAAGAATGTTATATTGTTTATCCCTACCTAAAGCTCCACATAAACCTTTTTAAAAGTAGGAGAAAACAAAAGAAGGCAAAACATTGCTTGCCTTGGTAAGGATTTATACACCATTGAGTGATTTGAGAATGCCATTTGAGGAGTATAAAGTGAACTATGCTTTTTCTTGAGAAAAAACTTCCAAAACTTCAACTTGCTAAGATGTGAAATTGGAAAGATGACTTTGTTTCAAGGACTATTCCACTTTTCAACAACCCAAGGAAACATGTTAGCTAACGCCACATATCCCACTAGTATAAAGAATGTGTTGGAATGACTTTTATGTAAGGCATGTATCTTAGGATGTTATGCTCTTGATTACTTTTATCTCTAAACTTTGCTCGAGGATGAGTAAAGGACTAAGTGTGGAGGAGCTTGTTGGTGGTCCTTAACGACCAAATCTGACCTACAAATATGTCACAGAAAGAGGAGAAATTAGTAATTTTAATCACATATGCATGTACTATTACTCAAGTTCCACATGTATTTGGAGAACATTATTTTGCAGGTCACAAACACAAATACATGGAATAAATCACTAAAAGGTGCTTTCTAACACTGATTTGCACAAAAGAACAAGGGAGACGCCCATCAAATTAATTCAACTAGGGCAAAACTCCATGGAGCAGTGAACCATGTCTAGCCCATGGCCTACCACATGAAGGCGGTGGCGAGACGGCATAGTCAAGGGGCAGCTGGTCCTAGGGGGCGGCGGGCCCACTGCTGGTGCTCCTCAGCCTCACCTTCGACAAGCGGTAGCATGACTCCATGCTAAGGCAGTGCAGCCTAGGGCTTTGTGCCAACAAAAGCCAGAGCACCGCCTTAGAGCCTTGTATAAGTAGAGGGGTACCCCCCCCCTCTCACACACATCATTTGGGCTTCCACAACACAACACAAGAGAGTCACAATGTGACAAGAAGAGAAGAGCTCCATTCATATCTTAGTTCTCTAGCTAGTCTAGTGTAGGGAGTGAGTGAATAAGAGTGGAGAAGTACCAGAGTTTTCAATTCACCATTTAACTATTTAAAAGAAACTAAAGCTAGAACAAAGGGAAATCATACTTAACTAGATACACAGGAGTGCTTCTCCCTCAAGCTAACTCTTTCGGTGAGTTTTGGTGTTTTAAGTCCTTTGAACTAGACTTCTTATGAAGTTCATTGATCAAGTACCTCGGTTCGCTCTAAAGATGAGGATTCTTGTGGTGGTGCCTCTAATGGTGATGTCACCTTTTTCCGCCAAACCTGTCTTACTTTTGAGTTTTGATTTTGGTTTAGGAGGTTTAGAACCTTTACTTGTAGAAATTGGAGAGTCGACTATCTTTCCCTTACACTTTGCTTGAAGTGTATCCTACTCATAAGACAAGGTAGAGATCAAGTGCATAGGCTCTGTTGGTGGGAAAGCACCAACAGAACCAAAACTTTATTTATTCTTCTCTAATCTTAGGCACATTGAACAAGATGAAGTTGATGTTGTGTGTTTTGTTCACTTATGTCAATGGGTGATAAGACCAAAAGATTTAGTTGCTTAACCTATGGAAGGATTGTCTATAAGGTATTAATATTTACATGATTATAACTATCATCTTCCAGAATTAGGATATGCACTATTTAGCTTATTTGGTTAAGACTATGGGATCAAGAAAGTGGTGCTAGGAACAAGCTTGAAGAACTAAACATGTTGAGTTAATCAGGTTGGATCAAGTAAATTTGTAACTCAAACATGTTGGTTTCTTATTTATTACATACCACAATCAAGGAAAAACTTTTTAAGTAATGACCATTTACCTTTGGATGTTACCTTTGTCATTGGAGCGTGATGACATCATGTGACGAAGGGTAGATGACTCATGATGGTCCTTCCTATTTGCTTGATGTTTTCCTTGTTTGGCTAGCCTTACAGTATGAGTTGTTCATGAGCTTCTTGTCTCCTAGATTGCACCTTTTCTTTCTCATCCTTTGGTCATGTCATCTTTCTGCTCTTCGATCCTTTAACACCTTGTTAGACCTTCTACCTTACTCATTATTTTATGCCTACAAATGATTAGTGGACAACACATGTTGCTGTTAAAACACTCAGGTATGCAAAGGTAAATAAAAAGTTCACCAACTCCTTTACTCATGTCTTATCTCCATAAGAGAAACTTGCTCATACACATAAACAATGGAGGTAATATAATATGGAGATAAACCAAGGCTAGGAATAATTGCAACTTTACTTTAGCCTTGTATGAGTTATGGTAGAAAATTAGGTCAACAAATTAAAAAATAATAATAAATAAATAATAAATTTAATAAGATTTAGGCTCCCCGTTGTTCAAACCAGTAGAGCCCTTGTTTGTTTCCACCTTTGTTTCTTTTTGTTTAAATAAATAGGTACAAGAATAAGTGTTGGGGGGTCTCTCGTGCACAATGAACACACATTCGAAACACCCACCAACAAGTTGCACAAACATCGAATGATCCAACAAGCAAGAAAGACAGATGGATAGCTCCAAAGAGGGTTGACTGAACCTTTGGTTTGGTCAAACCACCTCTAACTTAGCCCCTTCTTCTTTAATGATGGTTTGCGCAACACAACCCTCAACTCCCTCTAGTTTTGAGTTTGAACGGATATAAATCTTGATCACTAAAATTAAACTCAATTTATCCCTAATATCTTCTCCTAATGAACAATGCCCCTATTCACCACACTTAAAATTTTGAAAAGTGACCTGTTTAGAACATGTTTAAGATAGAAACTTGCATAAAGTTTGTTCCATATACATACACTTATGCCTATGGGAAAATATTCTAATAGGACAATCATGTTCACTAAGTTATTGTGAGGTGTGATATAGTTCCGACTTAGAAATCCTACCATTTTTGTTCAAAGTACTTGGAGAATTTGTTTTGATAAAATATAAAACCATAGTATCACATACTCCTCAATTGGTGAGCAATATGTACCAAAGCTAAATATGACATCTTTCTAGTTTCAAACCTTCTACATAAGCTGCTTGTTATTGTGTTGAGTTTGGTCAATTCTTGTTGACCCTTATTGAGAGATTTATCATGCTCCCAAGATCAAGATCATGTACACCCACATATACTTGCTGCTCCTACACTAGGAGTATGCACAAACATGCTTCCATCCAGATCCCTTAAAAAATTCTGCTCCTACACTGGGAATAGACAAAAATGTTGTTAGGCAAATACTCCATGTTCTAAAAACATAATGATCTATCTCTAAATATGTGGTTTAGAAGAAGAGACATGGGCTATGCAAAAAGAAAAAAATATGGGCACATGAAGGTCCAAGTACAAAAGAAAAAAAATGATGAGCACATGAAGACTCATGTATTGAAAAAAAGGGAAAGAAGAAAGATAGCCATGTTTCAAAATAATAAGTTATAAGAGAGATCATATCTACAAAAGGAGTATAGTTTTAGTTTACCTTTTTCCATGCACATGCACATCTTGATCTAAGAGTATGGCACCTCTCTCCTTGGATCATCGATTTGACTTTATAACATATGCAATACAAGAATGTTATATTGTTTATCCCTACCTAAAGCTCCACATAAACCTTTTTAAAAGTAGGAGAAAACAAAAGAAGGCAAAACATTGCTTGCCTTGGTAAGGATTTATACACCATTGAGTGATTTGAGAATGCCATTTGAGGAGTATAAAGTGAACTATGCTTTTTCTTGAGAAAAAACTTCCAAAACTTCAACTTGCTAAGATGTGAAATTGGAAAGATGACTTTGTTTCAAGGACTATTCCACTTTTCAACAACCCAAGGAAACATGTTAGCTAACGCCACATATCCCACTAGTATAAAGAATGTGTTGGAATGACTTTTATGTAAGGCATGTATCTTAGGATGTTATGCTCTTGATTACTTTTATCTCTAAACTTTGCTCGAGGAGGAGTAAAGGACTAAGTGTGGAGGAGCTTGTTGGTGGTCCTTAACGACCAAATCCGACCTACAAATATGTCACAGAAAGAGGAGAAATTAGTAATTTTAATCACATATGCATGTACTATTACTCAAGTTCCACATGTATTTGGAGAACATTATTTTGCAGGTCACAAACACAAATACATGGAATAAATCACTAAAAGGTGCTTTCTAACACTGATTTGCACAAAAGAACAAGGGAGACGCCCATCAAATTAATTCAACTAGGGCAAAACCCCATGGAGCAGTGAACCATGTCCAGCCCATGGCCTACCACATGAAGGCGGTGGCGAGACGGCATAGTCAAGGGGTAGCTGGTCCTAGGGGGCGGCGGGCCCACTGCTGGTGCTCCTCAGCCTCACCTTCGACAAGCGGTAGCATGACTCCATGCTAAGGCAGTGCAGCCTAGGGCTTTGTGCCAACAAAAGCCAGAGCACCGCCTTAGAGCCTTGTATAAGTAGAGGGGTACCCCCCCCCCTCTCACACACATCATTTGGGCTTCCACAACACAACACAAGAGAGTCACAATGTGACAAGAAGAGAAGAGCTCCATTCATATCTTAGTTCTCTAGCTAGTCTAGTGTAGGGAGTGAGTGAATAAGAGTGGAGAAGTACCAGAGTTTTCAATTCACCATTTAACTATTTAAAAGAAACTAAAGCTAGAACAAAGGGAAATCATACTTAACTAGATACACAGGAGTGCTTCTCCCTCAAGCTAACTCTTTCGGTGAGTTTTGGTGTTTTAAGTCCTTTGAACTAGACTTCTTATGAAGTTCATTGATCAAGTACCTCGGTTCGCTCTAAAGATGAGGATTCTTGTGGTGGTGCCTCTAATGGTGATGTCACCTTTTTCCGCCAAACCTGTCTTACTTTTGAGTTTTGATTTTGGTTTAGGAGGTTTAGAACCTTTACTTGTAGAAATTGGAGAGTCGACTATCTTTCCCTTACACTTTGCTTGAAGTGTATCCTACTCATAAGACAAGGTAGAGATCAAGTGCATAGGCTCTGTTGGTGGGAAAGCACCAACAGAACCAAAACTTTATTTATTCTTCTCTAATCTTAGGCACATTGAACAAGATGAAGTTGATGTTGTGTGTTTTGTTCACTTATGTCAATGGGTGATAAGACCAAAAGATTTAGTTGCTTAACCTATGGAAGGATTGTCTATAAGGTATTAATATTTACATGATTATAACTATCATCTTCCAGAATTAGGATATGCACTATTTAGCTTATTTGGTTAAGACTATGGGATCAAGAAAGTGGTGCTAGGAACAAGCTTGAAGAACTAAACATGTTGAGTTAATCAGGTTGGATCAAGTAAATTTGTAACTCAAACATGTTGGTTTCTTATTTATTACATACCACAATCAAGGAAAAACTTTTTAAGTAATGACCATTTACCTTTGGATGTTACCTTTGTCATTGGAGCGTGATGACATCATGTGACGAAGGGTAGATGACTCATGATGGTCCTTCCTATTTGCTTGATGTTTTCCTTGTTTGGCTAGCCTTACAGTATGAGTTGTTCATGAGCTTCTTGTCTCCTAGATTGCACCTTTTCTTTCTCATCCTTTGGTCATGTCATCTTTCTGCTCTTCGATCCTTTAACACCTTGTTAGACCTTCTACCTTACTCATTATTTTATGCCTACAAATGATTAGTGGACAACACATGTTGCTGTTAAAACACTCAGGTATGCAAAGGTAAATAAAAAGTTCACCAACTCCTTTACTCATGTCTTATCTCCATAAGAGAAACTTGCTCATACACATAAACAATGGAGGTAATATAATATGGAGATAAACCAAGGCTAGGAATAATTGCAACTTTACTTTAGCCTTGTATGAGTTATGGTAGAAAATTAGGTCAACAAATTAAAAAATAATAATAAATAAATAATAAATTTAATAAGATTTAGGCTCCCCGTTGTTCAAACCAGTAGAGCCCTTGTTTGTTTCCACCTTTGTTTCTTTTTGTTTAAATAAATAGGTACAAGAATAAGTGTTGGGGGGTCTCTCGTGCACAATGAACACACATTCGAAACACCCACCAACAAGTTGCACAAACATCGAATGATCCAACAAGCAAGAAAGACAGATGGATAGCTCCAAAGAGGGTTGACTGAACCTTTGGTTTGGTCAAACCACCTCTAACTTAGCCCCTTCTTCTTTAATGATGGTTTGCGCAACACAACCCTCAACTCCCTCTAGTTTTGAGTTTGAACGGATATAAATCTTGATCACTAAAATTAAACTCAATTTATCCCTAATATCTTCTCCTAATGAACAATGCCCCTATTCACCACACTTAAAATTTTGAAAAGTGACCTGTTTAGAACATGTTTAAGATAGAAACTTGCATAAAGTTTGTTCCATATACATACACTTATGCCTATGGGAAAATATTCTAATAGGACAATCATGTTCACTAAGTTATTGTGAGGTGTGATATAGTTCCGACTTAGAAATCCTACCATTTTTGTTCAAAGTACTTGGAGAATTTGTTTTGATAAAATATAAAACCATAGTATCACATACTCCTCAATTGGTGAGCAATATGTACCAAAGCTAAATATGACATCTTTCTAGTTTCAAACCTTCTACATAAGCTGCTTGTTATTGTGTTGAGTTTGGTCAATTCTTGTTGACCCTTATTGAGAGATTTATCATGCTCCCAAGATCAAGATCATGTACACCCACATATACTTGCTGCTCCTACACTAGGAGTACGCACAAACATGCTTCCATCCAGATCCCTTAAAAAATTCTGCTCCTACACTGGGAATAGACAAAAATGTTGTTAGGCAAATACTCCATGTTCTAAAAACATAATGATCTATCTCTAAATATGTGGTTTAGAAGAAGAGACATGGGCTATGCAAAAAGAAAAAAATATGGGCACATGAAGGTCCAAGTACAAAAGAAAAAAAATGATGAGCACATGAAGACTCATGTATTGAAAAAAAGGGAAAGAAGAAAGATAGCCATGTTTCAAAATAATAAGTTATAAGAGAGATCATATCTACAAAAGGAGTATAGTTTTAGTTTACCTTTTTCCATGCACATGCACATCTTGATCTAAGAGTATGGCACCTCTCTCCTTGGATCATCGATTTGACTTTATAACATATGCAATACAAGAATGTTATATTGTTTATCCCTACCTAAAGCTCCACATAAACCTTTTTAAAAGTAGGAGAAAACAAAAGAAGGCAAAACATTGCTTGCCTTGGTAAGGATTTATACACCATTGAGTGATTTGAGAATGCCATTTGAGGAGTATAAAGTGAACTATGCTTTTTCTTGAGAAAAAACTTCCAAAACTTCAACTTGCTAAGATGTGAAATTGGAAAGATGACTTTGTTTCAAGGACTATTCCACTTTTCAACAACCCAAGGAAACATGTTAGCTAACGCCACATATCCCACTAGTATAAAGAATGTGTTGGAATGACTTTTATGTAAGGCATGTATCTTAGGATGTTATGCTCTTGATTACTTTTATCTCTAAACTTTGCTCGAGGAGGAGTAAAGGACTAAGTGTGGAGGAGCTTGTTGGTGGTCCTTAACGACCAAATCTGACCTACAAATATGTCACAGAAAGAGGAGAAATTAGTAATTTTAATCACATATGCATGTACTATTACTCAAGTTCCACATGTATTTGGAGAACATTATTTTGCAGGTCACAAACACAAATACATGGAATAAATCACTAAAAGGTGCTTTCTAACACTGATTTGCACAAAAGAACAAGGGAGACGCCCATCAAATTAATTCAACTAGGGCAAAACTCCATGGAGCAGTGAACCATGTCTAGCCCATGGCCTACCACATGAAGGCGGTGGCGAGACGGCATAGTCAAGGGGCAGCTGGTCCTAGGGGGCGGCGGGCCCACTGCTGGTGCTCCTCAGCCTCACCTTCGACAAGCGGTAGCATGACTCCATGCTAAGGCAGTGCAGCCTAGGGCTTTGTGCCAACAAAAGCCAGAGCACCGCCTTAGAGCCTTGTATAAGTAGAGGGGTACCCCCCCTCTCTCACACACATCATTTGGGCTTCCACAACACAACACAAGAGAGTCACAATGTGACAAGAAGAGAAGAGCTCCATTCATATCTTAGTTCTCTAGCTAGTCTAGTGTAGGGAGTGAGTGAATAAGAGTGGAGAAGTACCAGAGTTTTCAATTCACCATTTAACTATTTAAAAGAAACTAAAGCTAGAACAAAGGGAAATCATACTTAACTAGATACACAGGAGTGCTTCTCCCTCAAGCTAACTCTTTCGGTGAGTTTTGGTGTTTTAAGTCCTTTGAACTAGACTTCTTATGAAGTTCATTGATCAAGTACCTCGGTTCGCTTTAAAGATGAGGATTCTTGTGGTGGTGCCTCTAATGGTGATGTCACCTTTTTCCGCCAAACCTGTCTTAGTTTTGAGTTTTGATTTTGGTTTAGGAGGTTCAGAACCTTTACTTGTAGAAATTAGAGAGTCGACTATCTTTCCCTTACACTTTGCTTGAAGTGTATCCTACTCATAAGACAAGGTAGAGATCAAGTGCATGGGCTCTATTGGTGGGAAAGCACCAACAGAACCAAAACTTTATTTATTCTTCTCTAATCTTAGGCACATTGAACAAGATGAAGTTGATGTTGTGTGTTTTGTTCACTTATGTCATGGGTGATAAGATCAAAAGATTCAGTTGCTTAACCTATGGAAGGATTGTCTATAAGTTATTAATATTTACATGATTATAACTATCATCTTCCAGAATTAGGATATGCACTATTTAGCTTATTTGGTTAAGACTATGGGATCAAGAAAGTGGTGCTAGGTACAAGCTTGAAGAACTAAACATGTTGGGTTAATCAGGTTGGATCAAGTAAATTTGTAACTCAAACATGTTGGTTTCTTATTTATTACATACCACAATCAAGGAAAAACTTTTTAAGTAATGACCATTTACCTTTGGATGTTACCTTTGTCATTGGAGCGTGATGACACCATGTGACGAAGGGTAGATGACTCGTGATGGTCCTTCCTATTTGCTTGATGTTTTCCTTGTTTGGCTAGCCTTACAGTACGAGTTGTTCATGAGCTTCTTGTCTCCTAGATTGCACCTTTTCTTTCTCATCCTTTGGTCATGTCATCTTTCTGCTCTTTGATCCATTGACACCTTGTTAGACCTTCTGCCATACTCATTGTTTTATGCCTACAAATGATTAGTGGACAACACATACCTGAAGGAAAATACAATTTTAAAATATGGGTTGTTTGTCTAGAATTTTGTAATTTCCCTCTATGCTAATGAAAAGATAGTGTTAGAATTATTTTAGCATAGTTTTTGTGTATCATGTTCTATACAGGCATGGCTCAAGGCAAAGGTAACTTGCAGCTAAAGACAAAGTGAATGATCTTTAATACTTACAGTTCTTTCATCCATGATGAATGAGCTGTGTCTTCTTTGCGCCATGTTATTGGAGTTTGACATGTGCCTTGCTTCATCTCCGATTTGAATTCATCTCGTGACTTACCTAAATTGAATTGAGAGTTTTCTTCATGGAGTTAGTCCAATAAAATATCTAGTATTTGCTAAAGCAATTTTTAGTTCAATAACCAAACTAGACTCCATGTCTAATTTGATTAAGGAAGGCATTTTAACCTAACCACCTCCTTTAATTCAAAAAACCTTTGGAAGTATGTCGAGTACTTCCAAACCAAAACTTACTATGGCAGATAAAGGTAACATGAAAGCACTATAGAGATTTACTCAAATGGAGATGAAAGAACACGATTGTTTTTTAGCAAATTGAGCATGTCTTAAAGGTAGAGATAACAAAAATAATTTAGCAACATGGCAAGAGATGTTTTTTTAGGGAAGTCTATCCCCCAGCTTGAATTTTTGTAGAAAAATCAAGTTTGGATGGATGTAATTAAATGTTGCATGATAAATGGTTGGACATACCTTGGGCCATCATCATTCATTCTTTTTGCTTCAAACCTGGAATGGTTAGCGACCAAAAATACCCGAAGGAATGTTTTCACATTTATGTTTCTATGCTCACTTCACAAGGGCATTATAGCAAAAAGTGAAAGCTCATGTTATCTCCCGAAAGTGCTTGCTTTAAGATAAAAGCTCATCCTTGGGAAACCTTCTAATTACACTCAAGTTGAAGTGGTTTTCCCTCCAACATCAACATTTGTGTACCTATCTCAAGATTCACACAATGAGATCTACAATATTTATGATAAACATATGCATCTACAACCACCCTTTCAAAGTCTTTATGAACAGGAAGTATGAGGGGGTTGAAGATCTCGTGTGTGGCAATGTTGGAGCAATGTTTTAAAAAATGTCATTAAACATCGTTTAATCATGTTTAAACGCTAAACGTTGGCCCAACGTTGCGTTTAGGGGGTAAACGTTGAATTAAATGTTATGCATGATTAGGCGCTCATTTAATCACGTGGCAGAGATTAATTGCACGTAATCGGTCAAAAACACGTCTAGGCGGTGGAAAACGCGATTCTTGCGAGTGGGGAAGCGTCCAGCACTCCAGTTCCACCTCCGCCTACCTACCGAGCGGGAAAACGCGTTGCTCGCGAGCGGGAGGGTGCGGGAAACACCAGGCGGGCCCGATGCGGGATGGCGGGAGCACAAATCGGCCGCAGAAACGAAGTCAGGATTTGTCGCACTCTAGTTCCGCCTCCACCTACCTCCTGCTGCCTGCCTCCCTCCTCCCACCTGGTCCCTCCTTACCATCGTTGGTAGGGCCATAGGGGGTCGTTGCTAGGGCTCCCCTTCTCCTTCGTAGGCGCAGAGGCCACAGGCGCAAGGGCCATCGGCAATAGAGGCCGGTCCAGGCACAGTCCCTCGACTACAATAGAGGGCAGGCCACTAGCGTAGGACAGGAGTCAACAACAGTAACACAGAGGCCGGTGTAGCCCCTCACTCGTTCTCTCTAGGTGCTCCCTCGGTCTCACCCAAATCCCCATCTTCCCATGCTCTGTTCTTTTGATTTCTGTATGTCAATCACTGAAATTGATCTGTTAGTCTTGGTCCTTATTATGCTACTCTTGTTCCTGTTAAGATTGAATGTGTACTGCTCCTTAGTCCTTGATGTGTTGATCTGTTACTCTTGGTCCTTATTATTCTACTCTTGTTCTTGGATTGGGATTAGGATGTCAGCTTCCGAAGCAGCAGTTGCTGCTGGTGCTGTAGCAGCGGCTCCAAAAGCTGCCGATATTGCCAACCACCTAAAGAGGAAATCATCTGATATAGGTTGGGAGTGGGGGCATCTCTGTGATCCCAATGACAAGAACAAAGTCAAGTGTCTTCTTTGTGGCCATGAGAGTGCAGGAATTAATCGCCTTAAGCAACATCTTGCTCATAGGGGCACTTCTATTGCAAAGTGCCAAAAAGTTCCTGATGATGTTAAGCAAAAGTGCATTCAGAATCTTGATGAAATAGCAAATAAGAAGAAAGGGAAGCAACAACATGATAAAGAGCTTAGGGAGAATGTGCAACTTGCAACAGGTGAAGAGGAAGTGACAGAAGTTGAGTCACTTGCTGGAAGCTCAAGTACACCTCACAAGCTAGGACCCATGGACAGATTTACTCGTCCCATTGATCCCAAGTTAAGCAGTGCTGAACCTAAGAGGCAACAGAACATAAATGAAGCACTTTGGAAAGAAAGAACTCACCAAGTGCAGCAATATGTTGCTAAATGGGTATATACACATGGTATGTTCTGTACTTAAGTAATTTACCATTCCTTATTGCTGCAGCCTTCATATTTATTCGAATCCATGCATTATTAGCTGCTGCAATTATAATTTTCTGCACCATTCTATTCTGCAGCTATTCCATTTAATGCTTGTGATAATGATGAGTTCAAAGAAATGGTTGAAGCTATTGGTCAATTTGGTCCTGGTTTCCAACCTCCAACTCAGCATGATTATCGGGGTAGATTGTTGGATGAGGAGTATGCAAGAACGAAGAGCTTGCTACAAGACCGTGAAGATGAGAAGGTTAAGAATGGCTGCTCCATCATGACTGATGCATGGATAGATATGAAGAGAAGAAGTATTATGAACCTATGCACAAATACTAGTGAGGGCACAACATTTATCAAGTCTATGGAGATGTCAGATGTGTCACACACTAGTGAAGTTATCTATGAGCTCATTGACAAGGCAATTGAGAATGTAGGTGCTGAAAATGTAGTGCAAGTTGTGATAGATAATGCCTCTAACAACATGGGAGCAAAGGCATTGCTGCACCTCAAGAGGCCAAACATATTTTGGACTTCTTGTGCAACTCATACCATCAATCTAATGCTGCAAGGTATTGGCAACCTTGCAAAATTCAAGAAGACAATTGATCTAGCAAAATCATTCACTATCTTTGTCTATGGTCACCACTGGACCCTGGCATGTTTGAGGTCCTTCACCTTGAAGAGAGAAATCATAAGGCCAGGGGCAACCAGATTTGCTACAGCCTATCTTACACTGCAAAGTATGATGGAAAAGAAGGATTGTCTAAGGAAGATGGTGGTTGACTCAAAGTGGTATGACTTACCTAAAGCGAAGACCAAAAAGGGCAAGGATGCTACAGCCACAGTGTTGAACATACAATTTTGGAGAAATGTGGCCCTTTGTTTGAAGGTCTTTGAGCCCTTGGTGAAAGTTCTACGTTTGGTTGATGGGGATGTGAAGCCATCTATGGGTTTTGTGTATGGAGAACTTCTCAAGGCAAAGAAGGAGATCAAGGAGGCATTTGGAAATGTGGAAAGGAACTACAAAGAAATGATGGCTATTGTTGACAAGAAGATGAAAGATAGGCTTGATTCTCCATTACATGTGGCTACATATATGATGAATCCTTACTACAGTTACAGCAATCCAGCAATCTTCAATGATTCAACAGTAGTGGAAAAATTCATGGAGTGTGTGAGACCTTTTACTATACAGATGATGACAAGGGATATAGGGCTGTTAATGTGGACTTGGAATAATTCCAGAAGAGACTAGGAAACTTCTCAAAGAAGCTGGCAAGGAGCTACGAACGCTTCGAGTTCAACCCGGGTAAGCTTTTGCATCATTTCTGTCCAAATTTGTACTGCAATTAATTCTATACAAAATTTTCTGCAATCAAAACATCACATGTTTGAGACATTTGATTCCATTTTTTAGCATCTTGGTGGAGGCTTTATGGAGGTGGAGCACCAGATTTGCAATATATGGCTATTAGAATCCTCTCACTGACTTCTAGCTCATCTGGATGTGAAAGGAATTGGAGCATATTTGAACAGGTTAGTTTGTAGTCTCCACTAGTTGCTCTCTATTCCCAATTTAATGTACATGTGCTGATGTTGGAATTGTATTTTATAATGTACAGCATCATACAAAGAGAAGGAATAGGCTGACAACAGAGCGCCTCAACTCTCTGGTATTCATCCAATTCAATAATAAATTGATGTCCAAGAAGGAGAAGATTAAAAGAAAGAGTAACTATGAAGTGCTCCTAAGTAGTGATGCTTCTGAAGCTCAAGGATTTTTCTATGAGGGAGGGGATGATCATGCATTGGTTGTCTTCAGGGATGAGGAAGATGAGCTAGAACAAATGCCAGAGACAGGGATACCATGGAGTGTCCTTGGAGATGCAATGGGAACTAATGAACAGCTTCAACCTCGAAGGAGTGCAAGAGTGGCTAGAGAGGTGGATGAAGAAGAGTGGGAATCTGATCCTAAAGATCTTGACTATCAAGATGATGACATTGCCTATGAGGATGATGAGGATGAAGAAGCAATTCTAAATTGCAATGCATTTGCGGAGTGAGGACTGAGGAGATTGCATGATGGCAGCAGCAGCAGCAGGCTGCCAAGTTATCTAAATATTAATATCTACTTATCTAGTTATCTTTAATTTGTGTGTGGACCATAAGACCATTATTGTGTGTTGTACTGTACTGTACTGCCTACTACTATCTTTAATTTGTGAGCTATGACTGTTGTGTGTATATTTATTTTCTTACGATATTTTTCCTTGTGCTGCTGTCTGCTGCCCTGTTGTTTGGAAGCTTGGATGTACATGGAGTCATGTACAATATTGACCAGAATTGATGCCTTGTGCTGCTGCCCTGTTCTTGTGCTGCTGCCCTGTTGTTTGCTAGATCAATTTTGCCTTGTGCTGCTACCCTCATAGATGAGTTTCTATTCTTTACCTATTATTTGAATTTTCTGTTTCCAGATTATTAAATTATCTCTCTTTGATTGTTAGCTATTGTTCAATGCAAGAAACCAAGGAGGAAAGGAACTCATGTCGAAAACAAGTGTGCAGCAAGAGGTATGATCACTGTTATTACTTCAAGTTGTGTTATTAGTACTGACTTTGCTCTCAGTATCACAAAAATTATAAAAAAAACTAAAATGTTTAATCACGTTTAATCTCGTTTAAACTTCCTAAACTCTAAACTTTAGGCTAGCGCACGCCCAACGCACAACGTTTTTCAAAACATTGTGTTGGAGAGACCAATTGATTCAGGAAATTTCTCATACGAGCATGGATTTGATGAGGTGTTTATGAAGTAGCTTCAATGCTCATTGATATAATCTTCCCTTTCAAGCTCCAAGGGTGATTCTTCATGGATGTCCAATATTTCCCTTGGATTGGTGACTCTTGGGTTGATCTTGACTAAGGCCTCCTCCAAACTTGGGTGAGTTATATTTATTAAGGAGATTAACTTAAGCTCACCGTTTGGATCTAAATCAAGTTTGGATTCTACCCATAAGGCTTTGATTTAAATCAAGTTTGGATCTAAATCAAGTTTGGATTCTTCCCAGTATCCTATATGGGAGTAAGGACACTTTCTAAGAGATCCCTTCTTGAGAGGATTTGATTTATATTCGCTCGAAGGTCTCTTATGAAGATGATAATTTAATGTTCTCCCAAAATCAGAACCAAAGAGGTCATCCTTAATTTCAACAAGGATTTCTAAAGGTGGAATTCCTTCTTCTCTTAGGGGATTTTGGGGTATTGGTGGTTCAGGATTGATAGCTAAATCTTGGGATTGAAGTGGTTGTGATTTGGCTATTAGAACTTCCTCTTCTTGATCGGGAGATGATTTCTTCTCTTTCTCAGGGAGTTCATTATGAATGCTAGTGCAGGGAGTCTTTCCACTAATTCTATCCAGCATAGCCCTTGCTTCACTAGTCGACAAATGAAGGAAAGCTCCTCTAGAGGTTGCATCAAGGGATTCCATGGAATCCTTGCTAAGACCCATGTAAAAATGTTGAAGAAGTACAGGGTCTTGAATGGCAAGGTCTGGGCAGTGATGATGAGATCATTAATACATTCTCATGATGTGGCAAGAGATTCTTCTTCTAGTTGTCTAAATTTTAGAATGTCTTTCTAAAGGCTAACCACTTTAGAGATTGGAAAGAAACATAAACAAAATTTAGAGCATAACATTTCCCAATCTTCATGCATGCTCCCTACGGTTTGACTGTACCAATGTTTAGCTCTTCCTGTCAAAGAGAATGAAAATAACATCTATCTTAAGGTCTTGTCAGACATGTCAACAATATGCAAGCATGCACAGGTCTGTTCAAACTCTTGTAGGTGTGAGTATGGGTTTTTGTTGCCTTCTCCCGAGAAGCATTTATCGCGTATCAATTTTATAAAACACGGGCACAGCTTATAGCCAGGTATTAGGATAGGCTCTAAAGATTTTGGTGGCTCTAGGCTTGCGCTTATGGGTTTAGCATATTGATAAATAGGAGTGGAATCCATGCTAAAAGAAAAAGTAAAATAAAACAAAGAAGAAAAGATAAAATGTTAAGCTAGACTCAAAGTTAATTCAGCAACCGTTTCCCCAGCAATGGCGCCAGAAAGCTTGTTGGTATATTTAACGCACACATATAAATCCGCAAGTGCACAGATACCACTGTAGCTTTCACCCGAAAGTATTCCAAGTATCATATCCATAGGGAAACATGTGAGACTAACTATGATTTAACTTAACTAGGGGTAGCAACAAGGTTAAGATAAATAGGAGCGTAGAGAGGAAAACTAAGATTCTCTGTTCTAACTTGGGTAAGCTATGTCTTCTACTATTCAACTAGGACATTACTAGATAAAGACACTAGTAGAGGATGCTTTCCTTTGTAACCGCGTCCTACTTGCGCCTACAGATGGGAGGTGGACTACAAAGGATCAACGAAGCTATATAGTATAGGCTATATAGAACTAATGTCACACACGCGATCTACCACCATCCAAAATGCAGGGTGCATCCACGATTAACCTAAGTCTAAGAACTACGCTTACACTTATGATCAATACTTTAACCTAGAGCATCTATAGATTAAAGCACTCAAAAGAGAGCCGTGATCCTGATGAACAATATAAACAATTACTTACTTGAATCAGAAGTTGATTACCAGGGAAATCTCAAAGGCAAGCTCAAGTAGAACTTGGATCCACCAAGGTACAAGACGTACAGAGAGCAACGACAGGCCGACATCTCCTCCAAACTCTTCCCTCACTCTTTATCTCACTATTATTTACAAGACTAGATCCTATGGAGGACTAATCTTCTCTTGATAGCTGGATCTGATCCTGATGATATGAATTAGGGTTTTAGAATGGCTCTAGAGAGGGTGGCAGGGGCTAGTATATATAGGGGATGGATCTAATCCTCATGATATGAATTAAGTATAAATGCATGTTATGTTGAAGGTTTATAATTGGTGTTAGTGACCGTGAACAACAGGTACGTAGTAGACAGCGTCGAGCAGTCCTGAAGTTACAAGTCGGTTAGATCTGAGAGATAATCAAAAAGTAATAACTGATTACAGGAATCTTGAGATCATACATATCCTAACAGATCTCGTAGTATCTTCAGGATATCTTCCAGATGTCTTGCGGGAGGCGCCGAGCAGAGTCATGCCCCACAAGGCTTCTTCTTATGGGCTAGGCCACCCCTAGGGGCGCAGCCCATGTGGCCTGTCATGGGTATCCGGGGTTGTACACCCCACAGCTAGTTCCCAAGCACCTTGTACCCGTTGTGCAACGCCGTCTTGAGCTTGTCCGAGCAGGTGCGAATAACGCCGAGCAGTCAAGCTCATGGTCCAACCACCATGCTGAACTGTCGAGCAGCGTGAACCGTCACCGAGCAGTGTGAACCATTGCCGAGCAGCGTGACCTATCACCGAGCAGCGTGACCTATCATCGAGCAGCGTGACCTGTCGCCGAGCAGTGTGACCCAAGTATGGCTTGCCATAAGGGTGTAAGGAGCTCAAGTTCAGAATCGAAAATTTCTCTGCAGTGGACCAAGTGTGCCCACTTAGAGTCTGAACAAAGTTGTAGGAGTCAATCTTCTTCTTAGGCATGTAGTCTTCGAGAGAAAAAATCCCGCACACTCACCATGAGGTGAAGTGTGCCCACTTAGTCCCCGAGCCTAATAGTAGATGATGTAGTCATGTGGTGCTAGGGTAAGAAACTAGAAGAATAGTAGAAAACCAACCGAGCAGGCAGCCAGTCCCCGGGCGTGGCCCAAAAAGAGACAAAGCACATTCACCGCAAGGTGAAGTGTGCCCACTTAATCCCTGAGCCTAACAGTAGGTGACGCAGTCACATGGTGCTAGGGTCAGAAACAGAAAAACAATCAAAGACCAATGGAGTAGGCCGCCAGTCCCCAAGCTACGGGCGGAGTCATCGGAGAAATCGAACCGTGGAGAAAAAACTGAAGTAACGGCTGTACAGTGTTGGTTACTGAGCCTCAATAAATGGTGAAGAAGTCAGCGATATTTTCGGTGAGTAGCAACTGATGGCAGCGATAATGGAGCAACATGGGCTGCGGTTGCACAGAAGCCCAGGTAACGACCCATATGCCGCATCGGAGAAATCGAAGCGGCACAGATCGCGGGAACGGTTCCCAAAAACCCCTTGAATGCGGAATGGTGGGGAAAATCCTATATAATAGTGCCACCGCAGACCTCGTTCCCACCTTTTCCACTTCATCTTCCTCCTCATCTCTTGCTTCGCCCAATCCGCAACCACATTTGCCTCTGCTGCCAAACCCTAACCAGATCTAAGAGATGGCGCCGAAGAGAGGAGCTACAAAATCGAAGAAGACAAGTCCCAAGAAGGCGAATGTCGTGGCCCAACGCGATGAAGAGTGGGTGCCATCATGAATAGGGGAAGCTGAGCTGAACCGATTGGTGGAAGTCGGCGTTCTCCCTGACCGTGCTACCATCGGATGGCGGCCAGCCCTCGGTGAGTCCTTTCCAACACCTCATACTGATGAAGCAGTGGTATTCGAGGACTATTTCTGGCGCGGGTTAGGGTTTCCTGGTCACCCATTTCTGAGGGATCTATTGGAGCTCTAGGGGGTTACTCTGTGCAATCTCCACCTCAATATCATTTTGCACATCTCAATCTTCATCCACTTTTGTGAGGTATACCTCGGAATACTACCCCATTTCAATCTTTTCCATCACCTTTTCTAGCTAAAGAAGAGAGGCAGCGCTGGTTCTAAGGTGGTCGGTGGGGTGTATCTCCAGCTGCGGGATGGAATGGCGAGTGAATACCTTACCATACCACTTAATACATCGCTAAAGGGGTGGAACACCAAATGGTTCTACATGAAACAAAGCCTCCCAGCGGTTCGCTGTAACACCGACCACATCCCAGAAAGCCAGAGGAGTTGGTCGGAGCTACCGAGTAAGGACGATATGGAGCAAGTGAATGAACTCCTCGGCTTGATAAAAGACGTGAAGACCAATGGTGGATTGGTGGCGGCAAGTTTCATAGTGCGCCGCATTCAGCCCTATAAATAGAGGGCGCACCCAGGCTTTGAATTCAAAGGGGAGACCGACGGGACCCGAGAGAGGCCAGAAATACTATCTAGGAACATCGTTGAAGAGCGAATGGCCGAGCTGTTCACCCCGCTTGCATCATTCAGATTATCAGGGTACACAAAGCCCTTCAACTACAAGAATCTGCCTCCACAGGTGAATATTCTGACTGTGTGTTGCCGAGAAGACATTTTTTATTTTGTCATTGCCAAGCAATAAACTTATCCTACTCATGTGAAGATCCATTTGTAGGATAGGGCGGTGTATTTCTCGGGCGTGCTGAGAAATGATTGGCCGCCGTCAGTGGATACACGATGACAAGTTCAACTTGAAGAAATCTCCATTGGCATCTCCTCGGAATCTGAAGGTATGGATACTGGTCGGACGAAGAGTCCTCCCCCGGTGTCGATAAAAATCTAGGGGAAGAGGCTGGCGGCAGATGAGCCAGCCCAGAAGAAGAGGAAAACAGCAGCTACTGCTCCCCGCAAACTAGGCGGCATCTTGCTTGACGATGATTAGACCAATCGACCACGAAGGACCGCGGTGTTCGATTGGTCTGACGATGATGAGAATCTAGCAAACCCTCCCCCGAGCATGAAAGAGCCTCCATGCAACCCATGCACGGAGGAACAACCTGGGGTAGGCAAAGAAGTCCGTGAAGCGCAGACAAGGAGAGTCACTGAGCAGCGAGCAGAGGGAATTTCTACGTAGCAGACGATGGAAGTCCTCGTGGGTCGAGCAATGGAAGTCCCCGAGCAATAAGCAGAAGCAGACCCAGAGCAGCAGGCAGAACCAAGACCGACTAAGGAAGAGACGAGAATTCCCCCGCCGAGCATAGGAGGGGACCCCGCGGCTGTGCCCAAAGGCTCAGGGCGGCATCGCCGATCAAGAAATTGAACCGTCAGACCAAACCATAAGTGTCCTTATGCTGAAGTTACTTTGCTATATTTTCTTTATTTCTATGGTGACTGAATAACTAATTTGATACAATGCAAGGCAAACAACAAATCTAGACCCGCCCGCTCAGAATGAGCTACAACCAAAAACTAGCCCTAGAGCAGGGGAGATGCCAGTAGACCCCATTCTAGAGTCCCCCGACTGCTCGAGAGCACACGGGGGAGCCAAACGCTGCCCCTGGTGGGCTTGGTGGCAGCGAACGACTGTCTACAATGGCAAATGAGTCAGCAACAGCACCATCAGCAACGGTGAAATCTGGAGCAAAAAAGCTTGCGGCGCCGAAGGAGTAGACGGCAGTCCTCGATGCTTCAGAGGGCACGGTCAGACCCGCTATCCGACCACTGAGCCCCTAGGTGGTGCCCCTAGCTGCAACGGAGGAGGACGAGGTGGAGGAGATCATGCGTGACGAGCCTCGACCCCAAGCAGTCCAGATCCTCCGAAAGCATGGTAATGAAATAGTGATTGTCGAAGAGGAGGACACCACCAAGGAGGTTAGGAGACTAGAGACTGCCCTTACTAGTGTGATGAAATAGATCAAGGTTAATACTGCATCTAGAAAGGTCCTGGTTATTTGTTGGAATTGGATAACGATACCATCATCATTCATTTGTAGGAAATATCTCGAGTTGCCGAGCAGCGCCGCCAGCTGATAAAGCGAATGGAGCCCCTTGCTGAGGAGAATGAAAAACTCAAAGAGGCCAGGAACCTCTCAGAGAAGAATATCCAAAGGGCCCAATGTGAACGAGACCTTGCGGAGTCGAGCACGTAGGACCTGGAATACTAGAAAAGCTAGCGACTGTGTACGAGCAAGTGCGGAGTCAGTCTGAGCAGCTGGCCGCTGTCTCCGACCAACTAAAAAGTGCTTCCAAGCAGCTAGAGAGGAAAACCGAACAGCTCAACAGTGTATCCAAACAGAAAGCAGGTACAGTACATCAACGAATGTACTTTTGTATTGCTGAACAGCCACATTATTGTTGACAACTGTTGTGCTTGTAGAGCAAGACGCTGAGCTCGGTCAGATGCACCAGGCCGTCGATCAACTTCGCCAGGAGAAGGCAAAGGAAGCAGAGTGGGTGGACAAACTTGCTGAGGAGCTAAAAGGTGAATTCCTCCTTATCAGAATTACTGTTGAAGTAGCTTCCTTGTATAATGGATCATTCTAATGCTTGCAGGCTATTGTCATAAAGCCAAAACATAGTTCGACATGCTGGTGCAGGTGGCCAAGGTCCAAAAGGAGAACTTCGACGCTGTAATCGCCACAATTATGCCGGTGCTTGACTGCGTCGACCTAGAACCGGCCGCTCAGCACGATGGCAGACAACAACGTTCCAACACCATAATCCAGAGGTGCAAGGCAGCATGGGAGAACTTTAAGACCTTCAACCGTGATGCCATTATGACCATCGCTACCCATGTCCTCACGGTTGTTCTATCCCATTACCCGACCATCAACCTTCAGTCGATAGCGGGTGGGTTCACCGAAGAACTGGACGGCGTAGGGACCCAGTAGCTGGAGGACGAAGTGAAAGACACAGCGAAGATGCTGGCCGGCGATATAGATCTGTTCGGTGAGACGGATGGTAACGGTGGAGCTCAGTAATTTGCTCATAGATTACCATCTGTAAAAGCTTGACAGTGTAATTAGAACGCGCGAAAGCGCAAGAAACAATTATTTATCGAATAAATGTTATAAGGTTCATGTATATGCAATATATGCAGTTTGCTTGTATTTTGGCGAGAAAATCTTCGCAGTTTCAATCCTGACGCGATTATGCGTAGTTCAAATAATGTCCGAATAGTTGGTCTGCTACTGATCCCTATGGCCTTGGCCAGCCCATAGTCCATAACATCGAGCGCAAAGCCTGTGCACATGTAGGAGTAACAGGCATGACCTAGGAACTGCAGCCGACCACCCATGACGCAGAGCGCGGAGCCCGTGGCACGTGTAGGGAGAGATCGGTGACTGGGTCTTCTCCATAAAAAATAGCGCGGAACGTGTGCTACTCGGATGTTGTTGTATGAACATGGAGATAAAGGCAGCATAAGCGGCGTTCGAGCAATGTATTCTATGTTGAACTCTCGGCCTTGGCTGACCCATAGTCCATAACGTCGAGCTCGGAGCCCGTAGACATGTAGGACAAACGGCTATGACCAAGGAACCACAGCCGACCACCCATAACGCAGAGCGTGGAGCCCGTAGCACGTGTAGGGAGAGATCGGAGACTGGGTCATCTCCGAAGAGAACAGAAAAGAAAGGATGTTGCTCTCCGATCGAGATAACGTGTTCGGCGATAATGTTTGGAGAAATTGTGTTCGGCGATTTTAGAGAAAACATGTTCGGCGATTTGGAGAAATCGTATTCGGCGATTTTGGAGAAAACATGTTTTGTGATTTGGAGAAATCATATTCGGTGATTTTAGAGAAATCATGTTCGGTGATTTGGAGAAATCATGTTCGGCGATTTTTGAGAAAACATGCTCGGCAATTTGGAGAAATTGTATTCGGCAATTTTGGAGAAAACATGTTCGGTGATTTGGAGAAATCGTATTCGGTGATTCTGGAGAAAACATGTTCGGTGATTTGGAGAAATCGTGCTCGGCGTTTTTGGAGAAAACATGTACGGCGATTTGGAGAAACGCGGTCGGTGCAGTTATGGCGATTACGTATTGGAGCTCATTATGAAGTAGCATGGAGCTCGATGACTATAAGTGGATGTTAAACCATAATAGAGACAAAACGAAGACAAGTTATGGAGACCAAAACTTTACTGAATATAAAATTGGAGAGAACATATCTGGAGTGTTTCAAGGATAGAAACGTATAAGGTGCTCGATGTGCCATAAATTGGGAACATCGATTCCGTCTAAGTCACATAGGCGATAAGACCCAGGTCGAGTTACCTCTTTGACAATGTAAGGCCCTTCCCAAGGGGAGGAGAGCTTGTGCAACCCTTTGGTTTTTTGTTTTCTGCGTAGAACGAGGTCACCGACGGTGAATGAACGACCTTTTATGTTGCGGTTGTAGTATCTCCATAAGCCTTCTAGGTATTTGGCTGTGCGGACGCAGGAGATCAAGCGCTCTTCCTCGGCCCTATCGACGTCCTCTGTCCGAACACCCATAGCTTGCTCTTCATCATAGTTTTCAACCCTAGGTGCTCGGAAGGAAACATCCGTTGGAAGTACGGCCTCCGAGTCCAAAACCAAAAAATATGGAGACACACTAGTGCTACGACTAGCTTGGGTGCGCAGTCCCCAGACCAAGCTGGTAGTTCCTTGAGCCATCTGCCCAGATGCCTTTCTTCTTTTTGATATAGCCTCTTTTTAAGGGCGTCAAGGATCATGTTGTTAGCCTGTTCGACCTGGCCATAGGCTCTAGGATGGGCAATGGAGACATATTTAACGGAGATGCACCGGTCTTTGCAGAAGTCCCAAAAGTGATGACCAGTAAACATAGTTTTGAGGTCGGTGATGATGCTGTTCGAGATACCGAATCTGTGTATGATTTCTTCAAAGAGTTCGACTACTTTCTTCGTGGTAGACGAGACGAGCGGTTTGTACTCGATCCACTTGGAGAACTTGTCGATGGCGACGTATACATACCAAAAACTGCCTGGCACTGGCTTGAAAGGCCCGATCATGTCCAGTCCCCAGCATGCGAAAGGCTAGGAAGCTAGGATGGTCTGCAGTTCCTGAGCCGGTACCTATATTTGCTTGGTGAAAAATTGACATCCTTCGCAGCGCCGGACGAGATCTTTGGCATCAGAGATGGCCATGGACCAATAAAAACCAGCTCAAAAAGCCTTGCCGACCAGTGTTCTTGATGCCGCGTGGTTACCGCAGGAACCAGAGTGAATTTTGAGAAGTAGCTTTACGCCCTCCTCTTGGGTGATGCATTTCTGCAGTATCCCTTCCTTGGCACTTTTCCTCATCAAGCTACCGTCCACCAGCACGTAAAGCTTGCTTCGATGAACTAAGCGTTCAATTTCAGTCTTGTCGGCAGGTACCTCAGCGCTGATGAGGTACTTGATGAATTGCTTCCTCCAATCGGCGACTGGCGAAGGTACCACAAGTACCAACTGCTCGGCAGGGGGAACCTCTTCGACTTCCTTATCTTCTTTGATGGATGGCGTCGGGAGATCTTGAACAAAGACCCCCGGTGGGATCATGGCGCGAGAAGAGCCCAGCTTGGATAAATGATCGGCGAGTTGATTTTGGTCATGTACCACATGGTGATACTTGATGCCATAGAATTTTCCTTCGAGCATCCTAATTTCGGCGTAGTAAGAATCCATCTTCTCACTAGAACAGGACCAGTCCTTGTTGAGCTGGTTGATAACTAGCACGGAGTCCCCGTACACCATGAGGCGTTTGACGCCGAGCTCGACGGCTATACGGAGACCATGGAGACACGCTTCGTATTCCGTGGCGTTGTTGGAGGCCAGAAAGTGTATCCGGAGAACGTAACGTAGCTAATCCTTGGTCAGTGTAATGAACAAAATGCCCGCACCAGCACCATTGATGTTAAGGGCACCATCGAAGTACATCACCCAGTGCTCGGGGCAAGTAGCGGTGATGGGCTCTTGGATCTCGGTCCATTCAGCAATGAAGTCAGCAAGCGCCTATGACTTGATGGTAGGTCAGCTTCTGAATTCGATGGAGTAGGTGCCAAGCTCAACAGCCCACTTAATGATATGGCCATTAGCCTCTTTGTTGCGGAGAATGTCCCCCAGAGGGAACTCAGTGACCACGGCGATCTTGTAGTATTCAAAGTAGTGTCGGAGTTTGCGCGACGTAATAAGAATGGCGTATAACAGCTTTTGTACCTAAGGATATCAAGTTTTGGGCTCATTAAGTACCTCGTTGATGAAGTAAACTGGATGTTGTACTTTATAGGTGTGCCCGGCCTCCTCGCTTTCGACGACAATAGCTGCGCTCACGACGCGAGAAGTGGCGGCGATGTATATTAGCAGAGTCTTATTTGGACGTGGCACCATCATGATCGGAGGCTTTGTTAAGAACACCTTGAGCTGCTCAAAAGCTGAGTCTGCTTCTTCCGACCAGGAGAACCGCTCGGAGGCCTTGAGGAGTTTGAAGAAAGGTAGCCCTTTTTTGCCGAGGCATGATATGAAGCGACTTAGAGCAGCCATACAACCCATAAGCTTCTGTATATCCTTGACGCATGTTGGCCGTTTCATATTGGTGATGGCGGAGACCTTGTTAGGCGAGCGCTAGCTCTAGGATCTCCATGTCATCGGTGGGCGTCGTCTTGGCTTCGGTGACCACGCTAGCCATCTGGATGGAGAGGTCGGTGGCTTCGGCGAGAGCGAGACTCTCTGTCTCACAGGTGTAGGCAATGGAGAGGTTGGCTCGCAGAGCCAGGACTCCTGCAGGCGAAGGCATCTTCATCACCAGATATGCATAGTGGGGTACGGCCATGAACTTGGCTAGATCTGGCCGGCCAAGTATGACGTGGTAGGCGGTGTCGAAGTCGGCGACCTAGAAGTTGATATGCTCGATGCAGTAGTTGCTTGCCGTGTCGAACTATACTGGTAGGGTGATCTCTCCAAGTGGTCTAGAAGCCCTTCTAGGTACCACACCCCAGAAGGAGGAGTCTAAGGGTGTGAGATCTGTTATCACGAGGCCCAACTCCCTTAGGGCCCCGGCGAAGAGTAGGTTCAAAGCACTGCCACCATCAATGAGGACTTTTCTAAATAGCACCTTCTGGACGGTTGCGTTGAGGACGAGGGGGAAATGCCCTGTGTAGGGTATGTCCACCCACTGGTCGGCCCTGCTAAAGGTGATGGGGACCTCAGACCATGGGCGATAGCTGGGGTCAGCGGTGGTTTCCTCTGAAGTGATGGCGAGCACTTGTCGAGCGGCAAGCTTCCGTTCTCTTCTACTCTTAGTGGAGGCGAGGCCCCCGAAAATGGTGGTGACCACCTTATCGTGGTCCTAAAAGGCATTGTTGTTGCCCCCAGGTGGTCGGCGACCTCCGACCCCATCGTTGGCGCCGTCATCGAGCCTCTTGTCCTAGAACTCCTTAGCCAGGCCCATGCAGTCCTTCATCTTGTGTTTGGCGTTCTTGTGAAGAGGGCACGGGCCATCGGGGATCTTTTGGTACTGTTCGTCATAGTTGCGCTTGGCACGAGGTTGACTGACGGCGACGATGATGTGCTCTGGCCGGCGGCGGCGATTTTGGCTAGGCCTGTGTCCTCCTGTCCGATCATGGCCGCTGTCGTGATGGTAGCTGCGGTCGTCGGGGCGGCGGTTGTTGTGGCGCCGATCGTCAGGGTGATCATCGTAGCGGTGAGACGGACGATGAGTGCCTACATCCTCGTTGAAGCGTACCTCAGCTTCCTCGGTGTCGGCATACTGGTTGGCAGTAGTTATTATTTCGTCGATACCGGTGGGCGGCTTGCGGTTGAATTTGGAGCGAAGCTCGCGATGGTGGAGTCCTCGGATAAAGGCGGTGATGACTTTAGCTTCTGTGATGTTGGGAATAGAGTTCCTCATCTCGGAGAAACACCGAATGTAGCTGCGGAGGAGCTCGGATGGCTTCTGGTTGATGCGGCTGAGATCATGCTTCGTGCCGGGTTGAGTACATGTGGCCATATAATTGTTGGTGACGACTTTCTTCATCTCTTCCCATGATTCGATGGAGTTCGGCGCAAGGTTGGTAAACCAACTCATGGCGGGTGGCGTGAGCATGACGGGAAGATAATTCGCCATGATGTTGGTGTCTCCTCCGGTGGCGCGGACAGTAGTGGCGTAAGCCTGCAGCCACTGAGTTAGGTTCATTCTTCCTTCGTAGGGCTCAACCCTGGTGATCTTAAAACCACGGGGCCACCAAAGCATTCGAAGTGCCCTTATGAAAGCTGGAGGCCCCTCAGGGTTGTCGACACCGTTGTCTGCGGCGTTGTGGTCGGGGATAGGCTCGAGGGCTGAGTCTGGGTTGCCGTACTCCTTTTCGTACTCCTAGCGGCGACGCACTTTGTCTTCATGGTGACCGAAGCGGCGTTGCTCGATATGCCGTCGCGCATCCCAGAGGTTGCTGAGATGCACTCGAGCGTCCTGTTCGACCTCCTGGTCATGTTGGCGATGGTGTTCGGCGCGATGTCCCCCGGCTCCCCCTAGGAAGGTAGTGACTGGTCAACGAAATGGTTTTGACTGGGGCGGCAATTGGATCTCGGCGTAGCTGATCGGTGAATCGTGCTCGTGGAGCATGAAGGTCTCTGATCCTCGTGAATCTCATTAACCTGACAGTGAGCCGCTTTAAGCATGGCGGCGATCTTGGTGAGCTCGGGTGTTTGAGGGAAACGAGCGAGCTCATTGGCGGCTACTGTCAAATTGGCGCTTGGAGTCTTGAAGACGTCGTGGCCATCAACGTGGAGGAATTCTTCGTCGAGGTCATGGTGGAGCAGGAGCGGTCTTCCTTGAGAATCGAGCCGATTATTTCGAGCAGCCTCGACCCTCGCGATGGTCGCCTCGTTCTCTCGCCGCTGCGCGCGGTTGACGTTTCGGTTCTCTCGAGCAATGCGCTCCTCCTCGGTTTCGTCATTCCAAGGAGGGCTGTCGATGCTGACATTGAAGATCATCCCCCTAGAAGGGTGGAAGGAGAAATTGCTCGGAGAAGGTTTCGGCGAGGGTCTCCGTAGAGCCCTGAGACTCAAAGCCCGGAGTTTCTTCCGGGATGGTCTGGGGGGCGCCCTGGGTCTTCGGCCTAAGTGTAGCGTGTTGACGGCTGGCGGAAGCTGGATGGCGACCTAGTCGGCGAGTAGACGGGCGCAGTCCACCTGGTCGGCGAGTTTTCCCCTTAGGGCATGTTGGTAAGCGGCGGCGGCGTTGGTGAATCCAAAGGGTAGGGCCGTAACCCTTGCAGTTTCCCAGGTAGTCTCTGATAGATCTGGATCGGAGGGTGGTCAGCGCTGAACCAGAGTGTCTAGGGCTGATTCGGCGATGGAGAGACAGTCGGCGAGCTTCAGTTCGACCCGATCGATGGACTCGATTAGATCGTCATTGTTGATCTGCCTCTTCTGGTAGCGAGGAAGCGGGCGGCGAGTCGTTGCTGAAAGAGACCTCGGAATCGGCTCTGAGATTGGATCTGCAGTTGCAGGTGCGGGGGTGGTCGGCGTAGAACCGATCTGCCCCAGCTCGAGGAGCTCTCCGACTCCGTCAGCGTTGATGACCCACGAGATGGATCCAACCGTGAAGATCTGGTCGGGCTGCGGAAGGAACGAAGAGCCTACGGAAAAAGCCATCTTGTTCGACAAGGAAACAGCATGCACACCCCTACCTGGCGCGCCAACTGTCGATAGAATATCGTCGGCAGTCCTCCAAGGGGTATCACACGAAGATAGATTGATCGACAGAGGAGCGTGAGATCAAGAACAAGAAGGCAACAGAGACACACGAGTTAGACAGGTTCAGTCCGTCGGTATGACGTAATACCCTACTTTTGTGGTCTGTTGGTTTGTATTAGCTATCGTATGATATGCCGTGATGTCCCTACCCGCCTTATATAGTCCGGGAGACAGGGTTACAAGTCGGTTAGATCTGAGAAATAACCGGAAAGTAATAACTGATTACAGGAATCTTGGGATTATACATATCCTAACAGATCTCGTAGTATCTTCAGGATATCTTTCCGATGTCTTGCGGGAGGCGCCGAGCAGAGTCGTGCCCCGCAAGGCTTCTTCTTGTGGGCTGGGCCACCCCTAGGGGCGCAGCCCATGTGACCTGCCGTGGATATCCGGGGTCGTACACCCCACAATGGGAAATAACTCAGGCTGACTTTATCGCCGGTAGACCAAACAGTCGTGTAGGGCCAGCGGCCATAACACGTATCCCATTCTGCTCGGCTTTTTAAACGACGAATAAAATATCACTGCCGCATCTATTGTTAACCTGTCGGTGGTAGAAGTTTCAACTGCCGGTTTCCTTCCTTACGAGACATCACTATCGGTCCAACCGATGGTGAAAGGATCACACCGTCGATTCTATCGCAGTGAAAGTTGCAACAATGGTATCGCAATCTGTACTAGTGTCAAACGGTTTGAAACCAAAGTTTTTAATTGGTTTTGACCGGTTTTGATTGAAATAGTATAGTGGACTGGGTTAGTGTCGTTGGAACAATCCTGTTGGTGGGCTGGATGAGTTTTTGAGGTTGAGCTCATAACAAATAGATTGGGGTGCGTTCAGATTGGTTTTCACGCCGTTATCAGGTTTAGCCGTATGTCAATATATATGTGCTTTGTATGACGATGGAGAGAGAGTAGTACAGTACTGTAGCATTTAGTCCGGCAGTCTTCTCCTCTCTCCATCCCTACTGGTCTAGTACTACTGGCCTCCTCGGGCCTCGGCTTCAGCTAACGTGCAAGCTCATGTAGCCTTTTTCTCTTTCAGACAGGTAAACCTGGTAATTTTTTGGTCCAAAATTAGTTTTCTTAATTGGTTTCTTATTTGGCCTGCATGGTTTGAGTGGCAATGGGCGGAAGAGTAATAGGCTGGTTTGTTTTGGCTAGTAGCTATAATGGACTGGTTAGGTTTGGAATCTGCTGATTTTTGTACCCGGAATGTTTGAGAATGACATCGTGGTTCTGCTAACAGATTTAGACTGAAAATGATTGCCAGGGTTACTGTATTTGTTTTTTAATAGGAAAACGGCCATAATGTGTAGCATGATGTCATGCTGACGTCGACAAGCTAGTAACGAAGCAGAGCTGAGCACGCTCAGCCGGCTGCTCGCTCCGCGCCGTGCAGCAGCGCGTGGCACCGCACATGTGGGAGGACGCACACGTACGTCCATGCTGAGCTCAGCCACGACCGGGACCTCGAGGTTGTCAGAGCTGCCGGCAGCGGCGTGATCGGCGGCGTATTGCCAGCGAAGGAGAGGCTCCAAGGCCTTGTTTATATGCCATTCAGTTTTTTCACTCTCTCTGTCACATCAATTTTTAGCCGCTTGCATGAAGTATTAAATGTAGGTAAAAAAATAACTAATTATATAGTTTAGTTGGAAATCACGAGATGAATCTTTTGAGCCTAGTTGGTCTACGATTGGACAATATTTACCAAATATGACGAAAGTATTACTATTCATCAGGTTCACTTTTTTTTCAAAGTGAACGAGACCCAAGGCCATGTTTAGTTGGCCACAAAGTTGGCGCAGCCTGAAATCCCGAGACACTGCAGCGCACTGTAGCATTTCGTTTGTATTTGGTAATAATTGTTCAATCGTTAACTAATTAGACTCAAAACGTTCGTCTCGCAAAGTACAATCAAACTGTGCAGTTAGTTTTTGATTTCGTCAACATTTAATACTCCATGCATGTACCATAAATTTAATGTAATGGAGAATCTTCTTTTTACATAGCGTCAAAGTTGAGAATTTGATGGAACTAAACATGGCCCCAATTCGAAGCTACGGAACATGATTGAGGTGTCAGAAAGGAGCACGGAGGTGTCTATGTGCTCACCTTTGTCGGGGAAGCAGCGATGGCAGTCGCTCACATGGATATACTCACCATGTTTGGTTTTGATAAATGGATTCAAACGGTCTGAAACCAAAGTTTTTAATTGGTCTTCGACTGGTTTTGATTCAAATAGTACAGTGGAGTAGGTTGGTGTGGTTGGAACAACCCAGTTGGTGGGCTGGATGAGTTTTTAAGGTTACGCTCATAACGAAGGGAGGTTTAAACAGAATGGTTTGCCTCCGTGGAGGCCATGATTGCTTGTGTGCCTATTTCGGCGCCTTCTCTGTTGCGCGATGGCTTTGCGGGATCTGCCTTGCCTAACATTCCTTTCCCAACCAGAACCAAACCAGAGCGCAACATTTGTGCGTGTGAGCTTATGTAATCGTTGTCCATGTTTTGAAGCCAGTTGCGTCTGCTGCTTCCGCATCCCCAGCAGCAGCAGCAGCAGGAGGAGGAGGGCTGTAAACCGGACCCTTCAGATTACATGGAACAGTAGCAAAGTATAGATGATAGTTACACAACACTAGTTACAGTTCAGTGAAAGCACTGAAGGATATCTCTTTACCTATTACGTCTGCTGAAAACACAAGATGATAACGAATAATCACTAGTGATTTTTATAGGAGTCAGAGGACACCTTCGTTATCAAACCGGATAATGCATATCACAATCGTTAAGACAGACACATCAACGGGACAGTGACAACCCTGAATTCATCCAAGTTCCGGTATTTTGTGCTTTCTTCCAAATGATTGCGCATACTATGCCGATGCACATCACTGTCCAGAAAGACAAGTGAGGAACTACAGCAAGAAAAGTGCATAAATGAACACACATGTATACCGCACGTATGTACAACAGGCCGAATACATTTATCTTTCTTCACATCACCATCATCATAGTCTGCAAACAACATTTGGGTCGATGAAAAAAATCATATACAAATACAATCTGCTATACCTGATATTTTCTTGGTTTTTAATGAAACCTTGAAACAATGCCAATGCATGCATTGAACTGGCCACGGTCAAATGGTGGCATTGCTGCACATTATCACACGCATCTTCACCATAGAATAGAATAGTTACAAGGTAACTGGACAAAACAAGCTACGGTTTTCTGGGATGCGTGTACTGAATCAGCTCAATCCAATTATATATCACACAGAAATGCTCATTAGATTCCGGAGGTGTAAAGATATTGTACAACAGAGACTACGATCCTCGTCAGAAGGTAAAGCTCAAGTTTAGCATGGAAGTCAGTTGGTGCTGTTAGTCGTGTGAAATAAAATGGTGCCGGGTTCTTGTCACTTGCCCATATGTATGGATCTAGCTAAACAGAATCAGAAAATCACGCGGACATAAGACTCCTTACAAAAGCATTGGGTTCAGTAAGAGCAACTGGTGAGTGATATAAAAAATTAAAATGAAAGAAATCATCCATAATGAGAACAATATACATGATTTATATGTAGCAGAGTTAGCCATCAATGTTTTGAAACCAAAGTAGGCATCCGTATCATCTGTCATTTTTCGACAAAGAATGTAACAATCATTGCCATGACAAGTATGTTATCATTTGCAGGGAAAATAGTCACTCTGAACTTACGCCGTGAATAGATAGTCTTCTTGAGTTTGTACAAGAGATTTGTCTGCACAAAGAGACAATTCACAATTGTTGTGATAAACTGATAGAAAAAATCTTATTCAAAAATGATATATAAAATAATACTTTTAATATAAATCACTGAAGTTACTGCAAAGAACATTTACTGAATCTTGCTAACGCAGTTGCTCCATATTACCTGAGCAACCATGGAGTCCCCCTTTATTATTGTGCACGCTCTTCGGAATGTACTTCCTATGAGCCTGTAGCTTGGTTTTGAATCTTCAACGGTGCTTCTTGGTGAGATGAACACATGTACCTCCTTTCGACTTGAAGAAGCAGATATAACTTTTGCAGTGAAAATGATGTGAGTCTGCTCCAAACTATTTCCACTGAATGCTTGCCACTCGCCCTGAATAAAGGAAAAATATGATACACAGCACTATATCAGTCTCCATGGATCCATGTATTCAAGTTCCTGAAAATTGAACATTCATAGTGAAACACGTATGAGCGAACCACATGAAAATAATGCCATTAGATTTTTCTTCAAAAATATGCTATGATGTCTTTGTACTACCTTTACAAGTGTATAATGAGGAAACATAGTTAAAATCTTGCCCTTGGATCATGAAAGTAAAATGTGATCTATTTGACCAAACAATTAACACCCTCTTCAGAAATGAATTAGAAAAGATGAGTCAAAATTTAAAGAAATCTTCCATGCACCACATATTAAAAACTCTCTCTAGAACCCATATGTGTTGGGGATTCCTTGATGTACTAAGGGTGTTTTTTTTTTGTCTTTCAATCCTGCACTAGCTATTCAGATGTGGTTCGTACTCTGTGATAAAAACATCACAGTTTTTAAACACGAAAGTAGACAACTGAGGTTCTGATTTGTGGCTGTTAGATTATTACTAACTATTCAAGTTGCATCCGAATTGCTGAATTGAAGATATGTTCAGCAGTTGCAACATCTCCCCCTCAAATTCAGCAGGACACTCTGTCCAATTATATAAGCTAGATGTTCAATCTTGTTACAATACCACTCATTTGTTGCAAAGATCACACTACTGTCAAAGTCTCCAACATGAGTAACATTTTGCAGTCCAATTCAGGACCATCACATAGGTAGAAGCAAATTTAAAACCACAGCAATATTTTTCCGTGCTGAATACTGCTGTCACAATTTCCTTAGACACGTTCCAATCTTGCGCTTCCTAAGGGCAGTCCCAATAAAAGAAAATAGTAGTTTCTATAACATAGGATATCGCACCAAAAAAGTACTACTTTCCAACCCATGGTTTCTATGAGTAATAATTATTTTCTCTTTCTCTCTCCCAACTCTATCTTTTCCTCCGATGGGAGTGCGACACGAGCTCCCTAGAAACTGGTGGTTTCTCCCCAATGGCGATTTCATGCTTTCTTGGTGCATTGGGTCAAGAGTAGACCTGGTTTCTTCATGAAGAAACCAGGTCTATGATTTTTGCTCTCTTTCTTCATTAATTACGTTGCCATGTCAGCATTTTGCCTACGTGGCAAGTCATTTAATGAGGATAGAAACCATCGTCAATGCACCATTGGGACTGCCCTAATACATCTCCTGGAAATCCTACTCCAGCTTTCTTACACCCTCATCCAAGAAACAAAATTAGTTATCCTCAATCCACAACCATGGACCAAACCTAGTACTGAAGCAGGAGCAAAGAAGCCGATAATCACCTGGCCGCTGCTCCTGACGGTGACCAGGACACCTCCAGCGTCATCCTGGAGCGCCGTGGCCCCGCCGGCGCTGCCCGCGACGCGGAAGGCGAGGCGGCAGGTCGCGTCGTGCATCGCCATCTCGGGTCCCTTCTTGACGACCTTGAAGTCCACCGGGACGACGGCCCAAGCCACGGGCACGGGCGCCTGCGCCGGCGCCGGCGCAGGTGGCGGGGCGCAAGTGGGGTGCTGCTCCATATCAAGATTAAGGACCAAGAAGCAATAATCAGGTGAGTCGGAAGAGGTTTTTCCTGGGAAAAGGCGCGAGCAGGTGGGTTGGTGGAGGTAGGGAGGAAACCAAACGAAGGACGCAGAGATCGAAAAGCTCTGAATAGAGTTAGGCCGTGTTTAGTTGCACCGAATCGGCGCCGCCGAGAATACTGTGGGGTGCTGCTACAGTATCGTTTTGTTTTTATTGGGTAATAATTGTCCAATCGTTGACTAATTAGGCTCAAAACGTTCGTCTCGCAAAGTACAACCAAACTGTATAATTAGTTTTTTTATTTCGTCAACATTTAGCATTCCATGCATGTACTGCGAGTTTAATATGACGGGAAACTTTTTTTTTCATAGGCCCTGTTTGGATACTCTAGCACAGCTAGAGGTTAGAGTTAATTTCTAGCTTAGAACTAGCCCTGAACTAACTCTAGCCTAAGAGATATTTGGATACAAGGGTTAAAATGATAATAAATGTGCTTTCTAAATTATTGGTGCGGGTGAAAATAGAGAGAAAACAGTGGACCCCACCTCAAATAGCCTCAACTAGCCCAAATAATCACCTCTTTGGGGGATAGTTTTTTAGGGTGGGCTACCTGTAAATAATCCACTCTAGCCCTCCTGTTTGGCTACTTTAGGGCTAGTTGAGCTCCAACTAGCTTTAACCCATGGATCCAAACAGAGCTATAGTGTCAAAGTTGGGAATTTAGTGTAACTAAACATGGCCTTAACTTGATTGATTAGTTGCTGCGGTGGCGGCCGGCGATTGCGTGGTTGCGTTTGGATTTTTTCTTGGCGGAGCCGACCAGCTGACGCGGACGGCGACCGTTGATTCGGCGGAAACGGGATGCGTACGAACCTGCATCCAGCATCCCCTTCCGTGGACCGTCGAGAAATGCTTCGTTTGGACTCCGGCGATCTGAAGAACGTGTTGGGCCGGCCGAAATTCTCATACTCTCGCTTTCTCACATAAATTTTCTTGTTTAGCCGATTCTGGCTCCTTGACACTGCAAGTACGGTACGGTATATTTCTTGTCGAAGGCCCATCTCAGCGCAGGGTTTTGTTGCGTTGTTTCTAAAAATGCCATATCATAATAAAATAAATTTTGATGAAACATCCACTTTCAATGTAAAGTTTTATTTCATGGTTTTATAGACATTCAATTCTAAGAGAATTGGTAATCATGCCAAGAGAATTTCGTCCTCATGAAACTAATTTCTTCTCTCTTCATTAAAACATTGTCATGTCATCAAAAATACATATGTGGTAGACTATTAAATGTAAATGAAACTCTCATGAAACTTTCACTGAAACTTACCTTAGAGTACAATCCCCCTATATCATTTATGATCCCATGAAACTATCATATACACGACATAAGACTATTTACTTCTCCACCAGTTCTCCAGTAGTCCTTTTTTCTACCAAAAATATCTCCATCCCCCTTATATGTGAGCGTTTTACAAGCTAAGATAAAAAAACCCTGGTTATTTCGGGCCAAAAAAAATCTCATCAAGAGACGTGATGAATAGCAAGGATAGAGAGAATTGTGGCAAAAGGGGTAGTAGATATCTTTTTTTGGTGATTATTGGATCCCTCAATCGACCGTGGTCCTCTCATTTATACAGAGGGGTGGTCTTATCACAGTAGAAAATAACTCTAAGACATGTTTCATAAGTTTCCTATGAGAAAACACGAACCAAAACCAAGTTGGCGTTCAGCCAATCTCGGAATAGCAGAAAAATTGGCCTAGCCGATTTTGTCAGGGTTAGACCACCTTGCCAAGCCGCCTACACAGTGGAACTGGCCTAGCCGGTTTGCGAATCTAGCTAAGCCGGCTTTGGCACAACAGGTTCAAAAACCAACTTTTTTTCTTAAACTCCGCTTTCGTTCGACGTAAATATTTTCCTTTAACATCTCCACGCTAGGAACTTATTAGTGGAGTCCATTATCCTTGTTGGCACATTTTAACGGTCAACACTTCTCAATTATATTGCCAACGGATTCACCTACTCCCTGTTGTAAATAATAAGTCGTTTTGACTTTTCTAAATACATAGCTTTTCTTATGCATCTAGATACTACGCTATGTCTAGCGCAAACTCTATCACGTGATGGCGCGTATGTTCATTCACTCGCGTGACCCATCAGCCTACCGTGCACTAGGAGGAAGAAAGGGTTAGACTTCCAAGGTTAGGGAATCCATTCACCAGCGGCTGTAGAATAGGGTTTGGGGGCGACGGTCGTGACATGGCAGCGATGGTGGGCGGCGAGACGACGGTAGGGTGGAGCTGCGAGGGTGCTGCCCGCCCGGGCGGTGGGAGATGGCGATTAGGCGGGGCTGGTGGTTGGGGGCGTCACGATGTGGGTGATTATGGCTGGCTCAAGGGGCAAAGGCGGGAGGTAGGGGTGGCGTGGCAAGGCGACGGGAGCCACGACTGCGGGTGGTGGAATCCAGGGTAAGGGTAGTGGCAGAGCGTGTCTGAAAGTGCATCTAGCCCTTTAGTGAGTTTTGGATGATTGAATGACAACATGATTAAAGGACTAACCCGTTTGCTAAGTGTGAACAGGTAATAGGTTATCTCACAGGTACTTAATGAAAGCCAAAATGATGTGTTGTTGTATAAACAATCTAGTTCAAGCACAAGACAACAATGCAAATGGAATTCATGCTAAGGCTTAGTTATTGTGGGATTTCCATGTACTATGTGAAAGCAAGCTCGTGATTATTAGTTAATGAGACATGAGGGATTGCATATGGATTGGTCTCATATTTGAAGCTTGCTAGATTGAAATGAAAATGATAACAATACATGAATGGATGATTCAACACAAGATGTGACTTGATGGCTTGAGATGGTGAAGATAGCAAGGAAAGGCTTCGAGGTACTAAGCAAGGGTGAAGGGCAAGCGACGGCTTGGCGGCCGAAGAACCTAGCTAGGGTGAAGAAGAAAGTACTTGCATTTAGTTGAGGTACTAATCAAGCTAAGATGGTCATATTGATGTGAAGGATCAAATCTATAATGAAGTATTTGATGGAAGTGACTTGATACATTTGGGATTATTCAAACTTGATGAATGGAATCAAGTCACATGCTCGAGATGGCTATGCTCAAGTGAAAAGATCAACATCAACATGTTAGCACCCTTACTTGATGAAGATTGGAAGGGACGGCATCAATTCAAAAAGAACAACTCAAGTGGTACAAATTCATATTTCCGTTTATCTTGAGTTTAATAGGTATGCCGTTCTATTAAGAGGGATGCATCATGTTGATAGATAATGTTTCATAAGTGCTCAAGCCAACCCATGTGAGTTTTGAGTATTTGAGCGACAAAAGTGCTAACTGATTTCTTGCTGGTCTGGCAATACTAGACGTGTCCGGTATTCATACCGGATGTGTCCGGTATTTGTCCAGCAGCTGTAAAACTGTTGTTCTCGGGTTGGTTCGTCGGGAGTTCCGACGTAGGTCGGGAGTTCCGATGGTCGGGAGTCCCGGCATGGGTCGGGAGTTCCGACGTCTCGCACTTCAACTGACTTGGAGGGCTCACTGTGCTGGTCATACCGGACGTGTCCGGTATTCATACCGGACGTGTCCGGTATGGATGACCAGAGGCCAACGGCTAGTTTTCAAAAGTCGTGAGGGTCGGGAGTTCCGACATGCGTCGGGAGTTCCGACATCTCACTAACCTTAACTTAGTTACATGTTTTTCAAATATGCTGAGGGTCGGGAGTTCCGATGTGAGTCGGGAGTTCCGACGGTCGGGAGTCCCGGCATTCATCGGGAGTTCCGACACCTCACAACTTCACTGTAACTTAGTTACCGTTGGCGCAGTGTGAGTCATACCGGACGTGTCCGGTATTCATACCGGACATGTCCGGTATTGCAACGGCTATAAAACGGCTAGTTTTTCAAGGGGGCTATAAATACCCCCAAGCCTCCACCTTTGGAGGCTGTTGATTCTGCTGAGATAGACACACGTTTTTGAGCCTTGCCAACTCTCCTAAACCCCCTCTTAGTGAGTGTGTGATCCAAATTGCAAAATCAATTTGTGGGTTGAGAAAGAATTTGAAAAAGAGAGCAAGCCACCACTTGAGCACTTGTGCATATCGTCAATCTCGTGATTCGCATTTGTTACTCTTGGACTCTTCGGTCCTAGACGGCTAGGCGTCGCCGGAGAGCAACCGAGAGATTGTGGTTGCTTCGGAAAGTTTGTAACGGTCGATTTCGCTGCCTCGGAATCATTTAGTGGAAGGAGGAAAAGGAGTTGGAAAAGACTCCGGCTAGAGTGACCTTCGTGGTACCCTCTAGGGCTGACCTTCGCTGGGTCGCCCGCAGCCCCCTCAACGGAGAGTAGGACTCGAACGAGTCCAAACTTCGGTAAAACAAATATCGTGTCTTAATTTGCATTTCATTTGATATTTGTGTTGCTCTAGCTGTGCTGCAGGTTCTCTGTGTATATTGTCATCTCCATTAGGTGCCTGCAGTTTGGTTTGAAGATAGAAATCGAAAGGAGCAAGTTCGGGGCTGATCTGCAGAAATCGTGTATACCGAACACGTCCGGTATTCATACCGGACGCGTCCGGTATTTCCTACCTACACTGAAAATATTTATTCTCTGTTCTAACTTGGTGTTGCAGGGTTGTAGCTTCTAGATATATTCTTTATACCTTGTTTACTTTGTGGCTAACTTGTGAGGGGTGGTAGTACTCTTGATTTGGAGTTTCCATTTTGGAAACTCCCATTTCTAATTGTTCCGCATTTAAAGGTGTTAATTATCAGAAACGCCTATTCACCCCCCTCTAGGTGGCATCCTAGGTCCTTTCAATTGGTATCAGAGAGAGGTTCTCACCTAAAACTTCACCGCCGTGAGAAAAGGATGTCGACGCCTATCGAGTTGGAGCCGGTGCTTCTCCAAAATGATGGTTCAAACTTTCTACCTTGGTCAATTCATGTACTCAATGCTTTTAGACATATTAGTCCTATTGTTGAGCATATTGTGTTTGCAAGCATACCTCTTCCTATAGTTGATTGGAGCAACTATAAGAATTTATCAAAAGAGGAAGAGATATGCGTGCAACTCAATGCTCAAGCTATTAATATCATTTTAAGTACATTGAGTGCAGAGGTTCAAGATGAGGCAATATTCAATGGACAACCACCTTCGGAGAGTGCTCATCTCATTTGGACCAAACTCGTTGAGTTATATGGAGAATCCAAATGCGATGATGCACTTGAGGTCGAGTCAATGGAAAGTATGTCCATTGTGTCTTCATGCAACAAAGAAGCCTCACAAGACCTCATGAGCACCGAGCCGGAGCAAGAAGTGCAAGCAGCACATGACATGCTGTCTGCCTGCACATACCGGACATGTCTGGTATGCCTACCGGACGTGTCCGGTATTACCGAGGCAGCAGACCAGCAAGCAGCTGTTTACAACGATGCTCAAGCCCGGTGACAACCAAGTGATGAGTCAATCTCAGTATCTCATGATACTCATCACTTGTGTCTCATGGCCAAGAAAAGCAAGAAGAAGAATAACAAGAAAGATCAAGAAAAGGAGAAGGCTCAAGTGGATGATCAAGATAAGAGTGATATTGAAGTTGAAGACAACTACAACCTTGATCATCTCAACCATAAAGACAAGTTTATCATCATGAAGATAGTTGAAAAGAATGATGAGCTTGAAGAAGAGATTGAGAAGCAAGAGCAATCACTTCAAAATCAAGAAAAGTTTCTCATCTCCAAATTGCAAGAGCTAAAGGCAATAAATGAGAGGTATGAAAAATTGTCAATTGAGCATGCTTTAGTTACTAACTCCTCTTCTAGTGTTTCACAACTAGAGAAGGAAAACTTTGAGCTCAAGGCAAGGCTAGATGAACTATCAAGCAAGTATAATGAGCTACAAGCAAATTATGTTCATCTAAAGTGCTCTCATGAGGAAGTAGTAGAATCAAGCATCATGCTTGAGGTGGCTCATGAGGTTGTGATTACATCGGTAAAATTCTCTCAACCTCTAACACATCCGCTCACTAGTACACCATCTCAATTAAATATTTCTTGTACTAATGAATGTGCTCCTCAAGCAAGCCAATCTTCGATTGAGCTAAATCTTATAGAAAACATAGAGCTCAAAGAAGAAGTGCAAAGATTAAAGAAAGATGTGATTCGGTTGAAGGGTAAGGAGAAAGCACAACCTTCTCAAGATAACCGTGATAACATGGTGAAGAAGCTTGAGAAGGGTTCAAACCGTGCTTCCTCCAAAGCCCAACAAAAGAATCACATCTCAAGCAAGGCCAACACAACCAAGAGCAAGAAACAGGGAAAAAGGATGTGCTATGGTTGTGGATTGTATGGACATGAGTGGGCTATGTGTCCACACAAGAGTTGGGCCGACAAGGTTGAAGCCGCAAATCAAAAGGCTTCTACCAAGAAATGCCCAATGTACAAAGAGGCAAGAAAGAAAGCCCAAGTTGCAACAAGAAGATGCTATGGATGCAATGAGATGGACCACAAGGTTGATAAATGTCCATACAAGCAAAACAAGCATAGAGCAAACAAAGGCCGCATATGCTATGCTTGTAAAAGAAAGGGGCATCTAAGCTATGAATGCCCAAATGGTAACTCACCTAAGCCAAACACATTTGTTTATCATGATATGCTTAGGAAGACTACAAATGGAGTTAGCATTAGTAAGGTGATGTGTTCACCACAAACTAGTGCTAAAGCCATTTGGGTACCTAAGCACTTGTTGACTAACTCAAAAGGACCCAACAAGAGTTGGGTACCAAAGTGTGCTTAGGTTAATGATGTAGGTACTTGGTGATGAGATGAAGCCTTCGGGGTGGTTGAGCAAGCAATTTGACTATATTCACTCAATCTATCAACCAACTCTTATCTTAATCCCTTATATGGTTGACCCGAAGATAATTCAATGAACATCTCATATATTTCATCCTCATCATTGGTAACAAGTACCTAAACCTTTTAGGGTAGCCACCTTGTTCATTTCATGTTCTATAGTTCATAAATAGGTACATTTGTGAAATAATGAAAGTGGCTAATTAATTTCAATTGAGATTTATCATGTTTGCCATATGATGCTTTTATTAGCTCTCTAGTAGAGTAATTTATTTGTTGAGATGCAAGTATACAATAAATAAATATTACAGTTAAAACGAAGAATCACAAGCAGCAACTTAATTGGTTTTGTCCTTCACCTATCGAACGTGTCTGGTATGACCAGGGACAGAAAGTCAGTGTTTCTGTTCTGTGTATTCCGGACGTGTCCGGTATACTACCGGACGTGTCCGGTATTGCATGGACCAGAACACTAATTGTGTTGCAACTGAGTATTCGATCCATACATTTTTCATATATCCCTAACATACTCAGAAGCTTGTGTTTTATCAAATCTAAGTGGATTGTGAGCATCTCTTAAACTCACTTTTAAATATGGCAATCTTATTTGGTTCATGGTCAAAATGAAAATTGGCTCTCAATTTCTTATAAGAATAAAAGTGCTTGTTGAAAGTCATTCAAAATACTTGAAGCACTTATTTAGGGGGAGCTAAATTTCTATTTTGCACCATTGTGGACTAACAAATTTATCTAGCACTCTTTGTAGTCCTTTGGATGAAAAATTGAATTTGTATCAAGCATGATTACTTGGCAATCAAGGTCAACATAAAGATTATCATGCCATGTGTCTTCTTAGTGGTATTCTTGTGGGCTCAAGGCAAAGGTATGTTTTTACATACATGTATTGTAAGTGCATCTAAGGCCCTTTACATGTTAGAATGTGCATTTGTGTGACATAGGAGAGATGTTTTTCAAAACCAATAACTAGCATGTGTAGGTGGTGTGAATTTGAAAAACTATTTGAATCTTGGTCTTTGCGACCTAGCCCTATCATGTGGTGATTATAGCTCTCCTTGATTGTTTGATCTGCTAATCACACATGACATGGTCTTCTTAAGTCCACAATCTACTTTGTATCACTTTATCTCTCTCAAGCAAGCAAATTATTGATTATGCCATATATTTGGAAAAGAGAAAATCATTTTACGGCATTGGATAAGGAAAGTGATGATACTCGGATTAGATCAACATTATATACCTTTTTGGACTAAGAAATAACAGAAAAGGGGATTGGAAGAGAGAAAACACATTTTGGAATAAATTGGGCCAGCCCCATGTAT